>NW_006921604.1:9373233-9379719 GCF_000298275.1 Orycteropus afer afer
ATTTTATTTCTTGGCTGCTGCTTCCATGGACCTTGATTATTGATCCAGGTAGAATGAAATCATTGACAACTTCAATTTCTTCTCCAACAATTTGTTTATACCTTCCTATTGATTAGGAATTACAGTTTCTATGAACATTTTAGTATATCACTTTCATGGGCAAATATTTTAATCTCTTCATTATTGTAGAATGTTTCATATTCTGCTGATTGTTATGAATAATGCTGGTCTGAACATTCATGTACAATTTGTGTTATATATTTTTATTTTCTAATTGTATTTTTATTTCTCTTGGGTAGATACCCAGTACTAACCTGTCTTATGGGAGTTCTGGTGGCATAGTGCCTAAGGGATTTGACTGCTAATCAGAAGGCTGGAGGTTCAAACCCACCAGCCACTCCTCAGAAGGACAACTGGGCAATCTACTTCCGTAGTGATACCACCTCGGAAACCCAAGGAGGGGTCACTATGAGTCGACAAACAATGATAAAGGTAAGTAGATAGATAAATGAAAAATATAAAAAGACAGTCTGATTAAAAATGGGCAAATAATTTGTACAAACATTTCTCCAAAGAAGATACATGAATGGCTAATAAACGCTTTGAAAGATGCTCACCATCATTTGTCACTATGGAAATGCATATCAAAACAACTCCATACCCACAAGAATGAATATAACCAAAGAGCAGACAATAACAACTACTGGCAAGAATGTAGAGAAATCATAACTTTCGTATTTTGTTGATGGAAATGTAAAATAGTGCAGATGCTTTGGAAAATGGTTTGACAGTTCCTCAAGATGCATAGATTTATCACATGACAATTGTTGTTGTTGTTATGTGCCGTTGAGTCATCTCTGACTCACAGCAGCGATTCCTTGGATTTCCAAGGTGGTATCACTATGGAAGCATATTGCCCAATCCTCACTCTGAGGAGTGGCTGGTGGGTTTGAACTGCCAACCTTCTGGTTGGCAGTCAAATGCCTTAGGTACTACACCACCAGACCTTCCATATGACAATTAGCACTAGGTAGCTCTGGTAGCATACTGCCTAAGGCACTTGACTGCTAACCAGAAGGCTGGCGGCTCAAACCCACCAGCCACTCCTCAGAAGGAAGGTTGGGCAAACCTACTTCTGTAGTGATATTGCATCGGAAACCCAAGAAGGGGTCACTATTAGTTGGGGCTGACTTGACGGCACATAACAACAACAACACCGACCCAAGAGAAATAAAAATACAATTAGAAAATAAAACTGTATGACAACACAAATTGTACATGAATGTTCAGACCAGCATCATTCATAACAATCAGCAGAATATGAAACATTCTACAATAATGAAGAGATTAAAATATTTGCCCACAAAAATTATATACTAGAATGTTCATGGAAACTGTAATTCCTAATCAATAGGAAAAGGTATAAACAAATTGTTGAAGAAGAAATTGAAGTTGTCAATGATTTCATTCTACCTGGATCAATAATCAAGGTCCATGGAAGCAGCAGTCAAGAAATAAAATGATGTAATGCGTTGCGCAAATTGCTGTAAAAAAACTTTTTTAAAATCTTAAAAAGCAAAGATATCGTTTTGAAGACTAAGTTGTACCGACCTAAGCTATGATCTTTTCAGTTGCCCCATATACATGTGAAAGTTGGATAATGAAAAAGGAAGACAGAAGAATTGATGTATTCAAATTGTGGTGTTGGCAAAGAATATTGAATATACCATGGACTGCCAGGAAACAAACAAACAAATTAGTCTTAGAAGAAATACAACCAGAATGTTCCTTAGAAGCAATGATGGCAAAGCTCTGACCAACCTACTTTGGACACATCATCAGGAAAGACCAATCGCTAAGAAAGAATATCATAATTGGTAAAACAGAGGCCAAGGGCACCCTCCATGTGATGAACTGACCAAATAGCTGCAACAATGGACTCAACATGCCAGTGATCATGAAGATGCACAAGACCAAACAGTGTTTCATTCTGTTATATATAAGGTTACTATGAATCAGAGCTGAGTCAAGGGCAACTAACAACAAAAACAATATAAACAAACTGTAGTATATTAATACAACATAATATAGATGAGCTGCTAATACAAGAAATAGCATAGATTAATCTAAACAATATATATATATATTTTTTGTGGATATATATTTTTTTTTTTTTTTAGGATTTGGGTGAAGATTTACAGAGTAAATTCACTTTTCATACAGCAGTTCACATATACTTTGTCTCATGTCATTGACCAAACTTTACAATGCAGCAGCTCCCCTCCCACTTCCTCCCCATAGTTACCTCCTCCCAGTGTCCATCCCTTCATACTCTTCTGCACCCTGAGCTATCTCCCTGTGCATAAGCAGCCCTTCCTTCTCCCATGATTGTTCTCTCCAGGGCGTGTGTCTACTTGAGGTAAATTCTAAACAATATTTTGTTCAGCAAAAGAAGTCAGATGCAAAAGAGTACATACTGTATGATTCCACTGATATGACGTCCAGGAAGAGGCAAAAATATTCTATGTGGATAAAAAAACAAACAAAAAAAAAAAACAGAGATTCTTCCAGAGTGAGGGAGTGAGAGATATTGGAGGAATTTAATAGAAATGGACATTAAGGAACTTTCTGTGGTAATGAAATGTTTTTTCATTGTGTACACGATTGCCAAAACTTAACAGACTGTACATTTAAGAGGTATTCATTTTATTGTATGAAATTATTCATAAAATTATTAAAAATTAAATAGATACATTTTAAAACAAATGAAACCACAGAATTGTATACAGTACATGCTTTGTAAAAAATGCTAAATGATATTGTTTAGGCAAAAGGACAGTCAACCCAATGAAGATAAAATATTAATAAAAATGTCATATGGGACTTAAGGTAAATGTAGAATTATGCTCTGGTGGCATAGTGCCTAAGACATCTGACTGCTAACCAGAAGGCTGGTAGTTCAAACCCACCAGCCACTCCCTGGAAGGAAGGCTGGGCAATCTACTTCCATACTGATACTGCCTCGGAAACCCAAGGAGGGGTCACTATGAGTCAAAACCAATTCCACGGCAGTGGTTGTGTTTGTGTTGTATAAACCAAAAAGCCAAATCAGTTACCAATAAGTCGATTCCCAGTTGTGGCAACCCTGCATGTTGCAGAGTAGAACATGTTTTCTGGAGGCTATTTTCTGAAGTGGATTCAAGCCACTAACCTTTTGGTTAGTGGTTGAGTGCTTAACTGTCTGTACCACCCAGAGACTTCAAAAACACTAAAATCATAGCATAATAGTTGAGAAAGAGATACACGTACTTAAAGTGTTCTAAGTGCAACACTATGCAGGAAGAAGTAAATGTGCCAGGTAATAGTAGATTCTGATAAGTTAAAAATGAATAATGTTATCTCTAGGGTAACCAGTAAATAGTAATAATAATAATTAATTAAAAGAAGTCAAATATACACAAAGACAATATTCTACGTCCTACTTTGAAGTAGGGACTGGGGTCTTAAAAGCTTGTGAGTGGCCATGTAAGGTGCAACTACTCATCTCTCCTTGTCAGAGCAAAGAAGAGAGAAGATAATCAAAGACACATGAAAACAATTAGTCCAAGGGACTAGTGGATGACATGAACCTCAGCCTCAATGACTCTGAGACCAGAAGAACTAGATAGGGCCCCGCTACCATTGGGAACCACTCTGAAAAGGATCACAATAGGAGATTCCAGATACAGTGGGAAAAAAATGTGGAACAAAACTCAAAATAATGAAAAGACCAGGCTTATTAGTCTGATAGAGACTGGTAGAACCTCTGGAGACTCTGGCCCTTAGTCATAGTCCAGGCACTTCAAGTCTGGAACTGAACTCATCCCTGTAACTCAACTTTCAGGCAAACAACAGAAAGGTCTATGGGTGAACCAAAACACCAGAGAGGTATGCACTTCTTAGAACAATCAACCATATGAGATTAAAGGGGCAGGATTTTCCCAAGGATAAAGCTCAGAAGATAGGAATGGAGAGGAAAGAAGGATAAATGGAAATGGTAACCAGAGGGAGGAAGTGGGAAGAGTGCTGTTACATTGTGGGGACAGCATTCAATGTCATGAAATTTGTATGAACAGTTAAAACAAAAACCAATCTGCTCTATAACTTTTACTCAAATCACAATAAAAAGTTGTTTTTTTTTTTTTTTTTAAAAAAAAAAGAATAGAGAAAGAACCACAGAACAGGTGGAATGAATAGAATACAAACTGTATGATGATAGATTTAAA
The DNA here is from genome assembly GCF_000298275.1 of Orycteropus afer afer. Lineage (NCBI taxonomy): Eukaryota > Metazoa > Chordata > Mammalia > Tubulidentata > Orycteropodidae > Orycteropus > Orycteropus afer. The sequence goes on from NW_006921604.1 coordinate 9,377,499, forward strand.
ACAAAATATGTCAGTAATGACATTAAATGTAATTGGAATAAATACTCTGATTATAATATCAATAATGAAAAATAAGATTTTAAAAGAGAAAATTAAATCCAAAATATTAAAGAGTAAAAGTAAATGATTAAATCAATTAGATGAAAAATCAACTCACCAGGGTGAGTTATAAATTTATATGTACCTAATAATATACCCTCAAAATAAAAACAGTAATTTTCAGACTTCAAGGAGTAACAAATAAATCCATAATTATAATGGTAATTTTAAGCTGTATTTCTCAGTAATTGATACATAAAGCAAACAAAATATGTTACAGAATATCTGAACATGGTAAAAAAAACCCTGTCAAATTGACATATATATAATATGCAAAACTTCAGAATATTTATTTATAATAAGCACACATGGAACATTTTCAAATATCAACCATATTTTGGACTGCAATAAATTAAGTGGATTAAAATAATATGAAGTATATTCTCACAGTGCAATAAGCTAAAAATAAAGCACAAAAAGTATATTCTCACAGTGCAATAAGTTAAAAATAAAGAACAACAACAACAAAAAAAGCATCACAAGATGAAGCAATCTACTTTCATAAAGATTTATAGCCTTGGAAACCCAAAGAAGGTCACTGAGTTGGAATTGACACGATGGCAGTGGGTTTGGTTTTTTGGGTTTATTATCTTCACTGGAAAAATGCTTGGTAATTAAGAAATAAAATTTTTAAGATAACCCATTAGTCCAAGAGGAATTGCAATAAATATTAGAAAATATTTTTAACCAATAATTAATGAAAATATGACATATAAAAACTGAAGAGGGGAAAAAAAAACAAACCCACCGCCATCAAGTTGGATCTGACTCATAGCAACCCCTCTTTGGGTTTCCGAGGTGGTATCACTACGGAAGTAGACTGCCCAACCTTCCTTCCAGGGAGTGGCTGGTGGGTTTGAACCGCCAGCCTTCTGGTTAGCAGTCAAATGCCTAAGGCACCACGCCTCCAGAGCTCCTATTATGCATATTAGGCAAAAGTAATTCAAATTCACTTGACTGTATGCAATGATTTTTAAGTAATTACATCTCTATTATCTTCTTAGGAGCTCTGGTGGTGTAGTACCTAAGGCATTTCACTGCTAACCAGAAGGATGGCGGTTCAAACCCACCAGCTACTCCTCGCAAGGAAGTTAGGGCAGTCTACTTCCTTAGTGATACCACCTCAGAAACCCAAGGCGGGGTCTCTATGAATCGGATCCGACTCCACGGCAATTTCTTTTCCTTCAGTTATCTTCTTCTCTGCTATCCTTTATTATCTGGAGCTCTGGTGGTGCAGTGGGTAAAGCATTTGGCTGCTAACCACAGGTTGGCAGTTCAAACCCACCAGCTGCTCTCCAAGAGCAAGATGAAGCAATCTAATTTCATAAAGATTTATAGCCTTGGAAACCCAATGAAGGTCACTTTGAGTTGGAATTGACTCGATGGCAGTGGGTTTGGTTTTTTGGGTTTATTATCTTCACTGGAAAAAATATTCAGGAAACCTAGATTGTGTTATCAACACCAAACTTCAGAGATCCTTGGTAAATGAAAGCTACTTACAAGTCTCTCTCTAGTGTCTAGCATCCTAAGTGCTCTAATATGTTACTTTTGAAGATTCTAGGCAGGAAGAGGAAGTGTGCTTCAAATCATGACTCTACTGAAGTCTAAATATGTGAATTCAATCTAACTATTCTTGAAAAGCAAGCTAGGCATGAGACAACGTACATCACATCTTCAGCTTTTTCTAGAGACTGTTTTAATTAGCTAGTTATTAAAATTTAAAGCAATGCTGTCACACAGGAACGAGTAACTGGGTGTCAAACTAGGAGAGTTTACAGGATCTTGTAAAATAATAATGCAAAATTAGTTCAAGAAACTTTTCAAATAATACTTCTCTGTCAAAATTTTGAGCAATCAATAATCAATAGTGGGGTTCTGGCAAGATGGCGGACTAGGCAGAAAGACTGCACAGACCCTCTTCAACAAAGAAATGGGAAACCAATTAACACAGACACAGAAGATAATCCTGGACCTCTGAGCCTTGAAAGGAAGGATACAGAGGTGGACTAAAGCCCAACTAGCAGAAGAATTTGCCTGAAAATACCAAAAAAGGAGACATATGGAGCTGCAGTCTGGCAGCGGTGGTGAGTGATTCTGACGGCACAGACAGCTTGCAGATTCC
>NW_006921604.1:9382661-9395623 GCF_000298275.1 Orycteropus afer afer
ATGAGACAAAGTATATGTAAACTGCTGTATGGAAAGTGAATTTGCTCTGTAAATCTTCACCCAAATCACAATAATAAAAAAAATAAAAAATAAAAATTGGGAAATGGAAATAAAAAAAAAATCAATAATCAATAGTGAAATTGGTTTTTAAAACTTTACTTTTATAAAGACAAAATTTCCATCTTATAGTCTCAAAGGATTAGATTTTATTTTGCAAAAACTAGACACTGTCCATAATGGACTATGAGTCTACATAGTTAGACTAAACACTGGAGGTTGGAGACTAGATGGCATCCTGCTAACACACTTCACCCAATCCCTCTATAACAGAGACCCTGAAAGATGAAGTGAAATCAAAATAATGATCCTAAAATTCTGAGCATCAAATGAGATGATAAAGAATTAGATTCTGTGCTGTCTGGAAGGGGAGATGGGGCGAGGTCAGTGTTTGGGAAGAGAAAAGAAGCTGGACCAACCGAAGTGTAGCCATTCTGAGCAAGGAGGCATCAGATGCAGATAAGGAGAAAACCACTTCATGGCATCCACACGGTGATAAAGACAGAGAGTAAACAGATTGGAAGGAATTCAAGGTAAGTAGAAGACGTGTGGGAGCTGGGAGAGGAACACTCACAGAAGCAGGTCAGATGTACTGTGGCACAGGCAGCCACGGAGCAAGGAAGGAGCCAGAGAAAGGGAATGAAATAGCATACCACTAGTAGACACGAAGGAGCTCTGGTAGCATAGTGCCTAAGGCACTTGACTGCTAACCAGAAGGCTGGCGGTTCAAACCCACCAGCCACTCCTCGGAAGGAAGGTTGGGCAATCTACTTCCGTAGTGATACGGCCTCAGAAACCCAAGGAGGGGTCGCTATGAGTCGGGGCCGACTCCACGGCACATAACAACAACAACAACAGTAGACACAAATCATTTGGGTTGAGGACCTACATGAGGGGAAAAGCCTGTGTTGGGGTGAATGGAGAAGCTAGGCTCAGTACAGCCTCTGGCTTGACTGAATCTGGTCAAGAGTTGGATAAACATCTGTGTGTGCCAAGAAGGGCACCAGACCCACACCAGTGAATTGGGACTGGGGAAATACACTCTCTAATCTAATAAACACACACCATCCCTATGCATAGGGGTAAATACTCTTTCTGCTCCCACAAACACAATGGTTAGAGAAGACCCATCCTTACCTGCTCAGATCCCTGGCCACCTCCAGGACAGCCCAGCCACCCCCAACCACTTGCCTCTAGAAGGGGCTGAAGCTTGCTGCCTGGTGCCTGAGGCACTGACAGACCCTTTTCTCACTGAACACAAGAAGCACACTTCTGCACCCTCCTGTCTTAGAGGTGTCCACTTCTATCAGGCACTCCCATCTCTGTGAGTGGAAAGGACTGTGTTGGGGTGGTTAGAGTAGATAGTCTTAGGGTAGCCTTTCACTAGAGTCTGGGCAGCACCTGGATAAACAGCTACATGTACCCAAAAGGGTGCCAGACACATGCCAGTGAATAGTGACTGGTGAGTTACAATCTCTGCTCCAAAAATACAGCTTCCCTGAGAACAGGGGCAAAACCTCTCCTTGCCACCACTGAGTTGGTGGCTAGGGAAGTCTTGCCCAGATTTCCAACCATCTCCTCTACAGCCTAGCCACCCTGAGTAACCCACTCTAAACAGACAGATGCAAGGGCTGCGGCTCTCTCTTCCTGTGCTTATGTCACTGGCTGATCTTTCTCACACTGAGCACAAGAGGCACACACCTGCAGCCTTCTCTCTTGGAGATGCTCACTTGTGCCAGGCTCTTTTCATCACTGTGGGCACATGCCCCACTGGATTAGTGGTTTATATCACAACCATCTGTTCCCAGGACTGCTGCTGACCATAATTACAAAAGCCCACCCCCTGTTGTTTTTCTTCTTCCTTATTTTTTATCATTTATTTTGATTCCTTTTATTTTTTTTCTTCTCTTCTTTTCCTTGGACCCTTTTGTTTTGTTTTTCCTTCCCCATCCAATGGGAAGAGGAAATTAACTCTCCATTAATTGGCCATATCTACTGCACGGACCACTCCACCCAGTGGACAAGCCCCACTACCAGCACCTGTACCACTGGATCAATGACAGATGGTAGCCAACACCTGCTCATCCCAACCACAGCTTCTCTTCCTGAGAAATGGAGACCTACACCACATTTCCACTAGTTATTCCACCAACCTGGAGCCACCTGGGGAATGCCCCAGTGCTGCCAAGCTAACAACAAAAGAAGAACAGCTGCTCCACTTATAAAGACATATTGAATCAAAGCAAAAAAACCAACACATAACTAACAAATAAAAAGAACAACTTCAGAATGTCTCTGACAAACAGCCTCAGACCAAACAAAGAAATAAGATAATGGAAGCAAGTAACCAAAATAAAGAACTAGAAAATCTTTCTGAGGAAGAACAAGTAATAGAACAATCTGGTAAGAAATTTAAAAAATACATATATAGAGAACCATCTATAAACTCAGGGAGCTCTGGTAGCGTAGTGCTTAAGGCACTTGACTGTTAACCAGAAGGCTGGTGGTTCAAACCCACCGGCCACTCCTTGGAAGGAAGATGGGGCAATCTACTTCCGTAGTGATACTGCCTCGGAAACCCAAGGAGGGGTCGCTATGAGTTGGGTCCAACTCGATGGCACATAACAACAACAACAACAACAACAACAATAATAAACTCAAAGAAACCACAAACAAAAGCAAGAAAAAGACATTTCCCTTGAAGAATTAAGGAAAATAATATAAGGCAAAATGACAAAATGAATAGACAGTTAGAACTGCAGAAGATTAACACTGAAATTACAGAGACAGATAACACATTAGAAGGACTAAAGAGTCCAAACTGGCCGAAGAATGCATCAACCAGCTTGAGGACAAATCCTTTGACACCAGCTAATATCAGGAAAATACCTTAAAAAAGACTGTAGAAAACATTAGAGTTATATGGTTTGATAACGAAAGAAATAACCTACATGTGGTTGGAATTATAGAATAAGAGGAAGCAAAAAAAAAGGAAAAAGAAACACACAGAAAATTGTCAAAGACCAGCTAACAAAAAACTTCCCCAATATTATGAAAGACAAAAAGAAAAATATTCATCCACGAAGTTCAATGAACCCCATACAAGAGACACACCAAGAGAAAGTCACCAAGACATATCATAATCAAACTTTCCAAAATCAAAAACAAAAAATCTTGAGAACAGATTAGGAAAAATGAAATGCTACCCACAGAGGGTGTTCTGGTTACCTAGTGCTGCTCTGACAGGAATACCACACATGGGATGGCCTTGACAAACAGGCGTTTATTCTCTTACAGTTTGGGAGGCTAGAAGTCTGAGTTCAAAAGTGCCAGGCTCTAGGGGCTGAGTGAAAGCCCCTCAACCTTGGGCTTCAGTTCTGCCTCTTGCTCCCCGCCCACTGAAGCTAAAGGCATCTCTTCACTCAGGCAGCTACTGGCTGCTGAGGCTGACAAGCCCAATGTTGACAAATAAAATGACACAGTCCCGATGTCACCAAGCCACACAGCATATCAAGTCACCAAGCCACACAGCATTAATTCAAGTCCATTGAAAGTCCCAAGGTCAGCAGAGCATGGCAGGCTGCTGAACAACAACTCACCTGTGTAGGGTCCAAGTGTGCCATAAGTTAGAGACCATTCCCAAAGTTGTTTCTTATATATGGGAAGCAGACGACATCCCTAAAGCAGCTACTCAGCTGCTTGTGGTAGGTCCCACCATGGAACTGATTGGCAGTCTCATCATGAGGAAAAACTACCACCAGCTTCCCAGCAACTCAACCAGGCCCAGCCAAGTTGATATACAACTTTAGCTACCACAGAGGGCAACCAATAAGACTAATCTCTGATTTCTCTGCAGAAACTATGCAAGCAAGAAGGCAAAGGGATGACACATGTACAAAACCTTGAAAGAAGAAAACTGCCAACCAAGAATTATATGAATATAATATATTTGCTGAATAGCAAAACTGTACTGCAAATATGATGGTGAAATTAGGACATTTCCAGACAAACAGAAATTAAGGGAATAGGTAAAAACTAACCAACCTTACAAGAAATGCTTAAATGAGTCCTTCAGAGAGAAAACCAACAGCAGAAGACAACCACCGAAGATTAGGACATATAATACCCATAAACCAACCCGGAAAAATAATTCTCAAAAATAAAGTAAGTTGACAAAATGGAAAATAGAGAACCAGAGGCATCAATCTGTAAATGACAAGAACTACAAAGCAAAAAGAGGAAATAAATGGTATAATTACAGAATTTCCAAATGGAGAAGTTAGGAAGATATCAATATAGAACAGACTATTCCAAACTTACCAAACCAAACCAAGCTCATTGCAATCAAGTCGATTCTGACTCATAGCGACCCCCATTAGGTTTCCAAGGTTATAAATCTACAGAAGAAGACTGCCCCATCTTTCTTCCACAGAGCAGCTATTGGGTTTGAATCACTGACCCTCTGGTGAGCAGCCAAATGCCTTATCCACTGCATCGCCAAAGCTCCTTGTTCCAAACTTAGGAAGATAAAAATTTACTACAGGGTAACCACAAAGAAAATTAATAAGCCTTCTAACCAAGTTAAGAAAGAAGAAAATCACAAGGACTTAGTAAACACAAAATCAACAACAGTGAAGAAAAGGAAAAGAAAACTTGATGGCAAGATGAACTCAGAACAGAAAACTATTCAGAACAAAAAAACCATCAGCACCACAATAAAAAACACAAAAGAATGACTGCAGTAAATTAATACCTATGAGTAACTGTATGGAAAGTGAGAGGATTAAATGAACCAGTCAAGAGAAACAGAGTGGCAGAATGGATAAGAAAACAAGGCCTATCAATATGTTGCCTACAAGAGACTCACCTTAGACACAAAGATAAAAATAAATTAAAAATCAAAGGGTGGAAAAAAATATATCAAGCTAATAGCAACCAAAACAGAGCAGGAGTGGCAATATTAATTTCTGATAATGTAGACTCAAGGCAAAAACCAGAATAAAGGACAAGGAATGACATTATATAATGATCAAAGGGTCAATCAACCAAGAGGATATTAACCATAACAAATATCTATGCACCCACTGAAAGAGCTCCAAAATACATAAAGCAAACATTAACTGAATTGAAAGGAGAAATAGACAATTCTACAATAGTAGTAGGACACTTCAACACACTACTTTTGATGAAGGACAGCCAACTAGAAAAAAAACTCAACAAAGATATAGAGCATCTCAACAATACTGTCAACCAACTCAACCTCAGAGACATATACAGAACACCACACCCAACAAAAACAGCACAATTTCTTTTCCAGTGCACATGGATCATTCTCCAGAATAGAACACACATTAGGCCATGAAACAAGCCTAAATAAAATTTAAAATATTAAAATACTACAAACCATCTTCTCAGGTCACAACACTATAAAATTAGAAATCAATAATAGGAAAACCAGAGGGGGGAAAAAAGTACATGGAAACTGAATAACACACTGCTTAAAAACTACTGGGTAACATAAGAAATAAAGAATGAAATAAAAATAATTCCTAAAAACAAATGAGAATGAAAATACAACATACAAAAATTTTGGGGACACAATGAAAGCAGTACTCAGAGGTCAATTTATACCAGTTAATGTACACATTAAAAAAGATGAAAGAATCAAAATCACTACTTTAATCCAACAGCTTCAACAATTCGAAAAAGAGCAACGAAAGAACCCTACAGTCTCCAGAAGAAAGGAAATAATTAAGATCAGAGCAGAAATAAATGAAGCAGAAAAACAGTACAAAAAATCAACAAGACTAAAAGCTGGTTCTTCAAGAAGATGAATAAAATTGACAAAACACTGGCAAATAACTACAGAAAAGAAAGAGAAGATGCAGACAATAGGATAACAAATGAAATGGGTGATGTCACAATAGAATCAACTGAAATAAAAAGGATAATAATAGAATACTATGAAGAACTATACTCCAACAAATTAGAAAACCTAGAAGAAATGGACACATTTCTAGAAACACATGACCTACCTTAACTAACACTAAATTAGACTGAAGTAGAAAATTTAAACAGACCCATAACAAAAGAAGAAACTGAGCAAGTAAAAAAAAAAAAAAAAAAGTCCTGGCCCAGACAGCTTCACTGGAGCATTCTATCATACATTCAGAGAAGAACTGACACCTACTCAAACTATTCCAGAACACAGAAATTCTAGAAGCAAGTATAACCTTGATACCAAAACCAGGCAAAGACACCACTAAAAAGGAAAACTATAAACAAGTATCTCTAATGGATGTAGAGATAAAATCTTAGCCAATGAATCCAACGCTATGACTACGGAAGTACATCGCCCAACCTTCCTTCTGAGAAGTGGCTGGTGGGTTTGAACTGCCAGCTTTCTGGTTATCAGTCAAAGGCCTTAGGCACAATTGCACCAGAGATCAACCTTGATAAATACCTTTCCTGATTTTAAACCATACAGTATCCCCTTGTTCAGTCTGAACTGGCTCTTGGTCTATGTACAGGTTCCTCATGAGCACAATTAACATTTTTCTTAATGTTATCCAAAGCAGGGTTGGTAGCACAGTGCCTAAGGCATCTGACTGCTAACCAGAAGGTTAGTGGTTCAAACCCACCAGCCATTCCACGGAAGCAAGACTAGGCAATCTACTTCCGTAAAGATTTACTGCCTTGGAAACCCATAATGTGTTATGATCCATTCAGTCAAATGCCTTTGCATAGTCAATAAAACACAGGTAAACATCTTCCTGGTATTCTCTGCTCATACTGTATACTTAATAGAAGGTCTTAAAAGACTACAGAATACCCTTTCCATTAATATATATATATATGTATTGAAAAAAAGAAGTGAGCTAAAACTGACAGACTGCATATTATGTTATCAGTGATATATGATGTTTGGAATGGTGTTGAAGTACATGGACAATGACAGTGAGGTTGAGTATTTTGTGGAAATCATAGAATCTTGAGATAATAATATTTTCCACTTTGTTTAATATAAATCTTTCCTATAAAGAATATACTAAATGTTCTTAAATTAATTGGAACATTATTTGAAAATTTAAGGGATTTGAGTTGTGAAGAATACTGAATGTACCATGGACTGCCAGAAGAACTAACAAATCTGTACTCGAAGAAGTACAGCCGGAATGCTCCTTGGAAGCGAGAATGGCCAGACTTCGTCTCACCTACTTTGCTCATGTTGTCAGAAGGGACCATTCCCTAGAGAAGGATATCATACTGGGTAAATTGAAGGGTCAGCAAAAAAGGTGAAAGCCCTCAACGAGATGGACTGACAAAGTGGCTGCAATAATGGCCTCACATGTAGCAAGGATTGAGAAGCTGGCACAGGACCAGCAGTGTTTTGTTCTGTTGTAGAGAGGGTTGCAATGATTGGGAGCCAACTCGATGGCACCTAACAACAACAACAACAACAACAACAACAAAAGTCTAAATTATTCTGGTTATATATAACCATTCTAGGTGCAAAGAATATCTAGGGGCTTAAACAGGTAATCTAATCATTCTGAGCTTATTATATTATATAGCAGAGGCAAGAGTTTTCTTCACTTGAGAAGGTAATAAAAAGCTAACAAAAAGTAAAAATAATAATTCTGATATCTGATGGTTTGGCTTTCAAGAACAGTGTGTGCCATTATATAAATGACCATTTCCTATGATACATGTTCTGGAAAAAACAAGTACATGAATTATGAAGATTTTTTTTTCTTAATTGGTAGCTCGAATTTACCTTACTAAATTTAAATAAGGCTAGAAATAAAGCTGTAAATTATTTCTGATTTTGCAAGACATGCAACCTTGAGCATAGTATTTGAGGAGGGCTGTGGTGATAACTCTATAAAAAGGTCATAGTAAGAACCTGTAGGGGAATATGTAGGAAGACAGGAAAGAAAGAAAGAGATTCTTATAAGAGTAATATTTTAAAATATATATTTAAGTGCCTAGATGCATATTTTCAAATACATTTGAAGCAATAACTGTTTAACAGTCATAACTGACTACATATCCAGTGGCTTCCACTCAATCTTTTTCCTTTTATTATTACTTCTGGGTAGATCGCTCATAATGATTATGGCCAATACTTTTTCTAGCTAGAAATATTCTTTACATCACTAGTATTTTCAGTTGATTCTGATCCAAGTTTTAGTTGCTGATATTATCAGAAATGTTGAATTATTGAATTATGCCTACTATTGCTAAATTATAACGAGGAGGGGGAGTGAACACTAGTAATAATATCCTAAAGATCAAAAAGATAACACCTGTTCCTTTTGAGACTATAGCTTACAAACTTCAGCATGAGTTCTCATGCAAATGCCTTGCTCCCGCTTACAACAGGAAGCTGAATGATGGTTCAGATACACCAAAGAAAAGACAATACTAAGAGAATCCTGGTGGTATCTGGAACTCCAAAATAGGATTTTCTACAACAAATTCCAGCTTTAAATTACTCAGAGGGTTAAGAAGCCTTTTTACAACATCCTTACTTCAGCAGGAGTGCATTTTTTTATATTCAATATAATATTTCAAAACTGAGAACTGTCTTTCAGCAGTTTTTCTTTTGTTATCAAAAAAGAATTATTTGGTATGGTTTTTGTATTATGTGTTTTACTGCATTAGGCATCTGATCACAGCAACAGGACATTATATTCATATCAAACAATTAGAATATCATTTAAAATTATATATATTCTTGAGTATTATAAGAAAAAAGATTTTCTTTGAAGTCTTAACATAAAATACAGCTTAGTTTTCTCTCCTTTTGGATAATGTTGGCTCCTTTACATTTATCATATGATTTTCCTTTTACTTATTTTGTAATAAATAGCACAAATTCAGTACTTTTAATCAAGTATGGAAATACTTTCCTGCTACATCCCTATCCCTCTCATCCCCCTCTCCCCATATATTGCCTCTATATTTGTTGTTGTTGTTGTTATGTGCCGTTGAGTCAAACCCGACTCATAGCGACCCCTCCTTGGGTTTCCGAGGCAGTATATTACAGAAGTAGGATTGCCCAACCTTCCTTCCGAGGAGTGGCTGGTGGATTTGAACTGCCAGCCATCTGGTTAGCAGGCAAGTGTCTTAGCCACTATGCTACCAGAGCTCCCCTCCTCTATATTTAATATGTGTTAAAAGTGCATGTGACAGGTGACACTCAGCTCTTTGTCAGCTCTTCAAGGAAGTGTAAGGACTGAAATTAATGTTGTGATGACCTAGTGTTAATATCACTGAGTCACACAGCAATTATTATTTTTTCATATATACCAGCATTTGATTTAATATTAGAAAAAACATTTTTTTGCATGTCATTTCTGTAATATATTTATGAAGGGAATATTATTTTAAATTACTCAATTTTTTCCCAATCTGTAGTGACTATTTAAACTAAATAAACCTGAAAGTTTTTAAAAATAAAACTAAAATGAATATATAGCAAGCATTAATGGTAAAATATCAGAATGCTAATGATTAAACAAGACCTAAATCAGGGCTCTATCTATACCACTAGAGTCATACTGAATAGTGATTATCATAAAATGAGAAATTGTCTACATCATATGAATGCTATTAATGACAGGACTTATTTTTTATTAAAATAGCAAGAATACAAATCGCTTTTATCAGTAAATTACAGTAGTGTTCAAGTTCTAATATCAACATTAAATCAAAGCCTATGGACAGATAAAGTAAAAGATTTAGGAGAATTTAGGGGAGAAGAGAAAACATCACTGAACTTGTTATTCTAGATTACAGAGTTGCCACAGGCAAAAAAAAAATAAAATTAAAATTAAATGTCAATTAGGTTGATTGCAGTACTTTAATTTTTTAAAGAACACTTATTAAAAATACAGATTTTTAAATCTTACATTCTTGACAGATATATCATCACCTACCTTCCTAAAAATAGGAGTAAACACAATTGTCAAAAATGTATGTTAATTAATCTTTGAGTTTACATAACTATGGATTTAAAACCCTGACACACGCCTACTTTCTGCTGCACTGAAGTCAGATATGGCATGGAATTTATGTCAGGTTGGTTCCAAAATGGAATATATGTTCCCAGGCCAGTATATCAGTAAACTGTGCCTATATTGGCATAACTTCTCCAGCCATAAAAGTATACATCACAGAGAAAAAAATTAACCAACAATTAGTTGAGATACTAAGAAAGAAAGGAAATCAGGTTTGTAAAAACACTTTTCCCTCTTTTTATAAGTTTCTTTATTTACTCCAAATAGTTAACATAACAGTGTTTAATAGTGAAGTAAGCAGATTTTATACTCACTATTACTGCATGGATAGAAAGAGCCATATCCATTTTTCTTTCTATAAGTCATCTCAGCTCCCTTCAATATGGCACATGACAACAGAGATTCAGAGGCACAAAGTTAATATATACATTTAACATTGTCAAGCATTCAAAAGATAAATGCAATCATATAGCAAAAAAAAAAAAAAAAGAAACATTCTGTTTGTAACTCTGAGCTTTCACAAGGATGTGAAGAATCTTCCTGTGTTAGAAATCTCTATAGCAAAGATTCCTACAAAAGAAAAAAATTATGCAGGTTAATATTTTTCACTCAATTCTTTCATCATGCATAAAAAATTAATTCAGCATTGCTTTGACAAAATTTAACAGTTTTTTTCCCCAGCAACTCTGAAGAAAAACTGAGACAACATATTTTTTGGCTCACTAGGAAAACAATACATCATTTAAGATCTGAGAGGCAAAGTCATTTCCTGATTATCAGTCTAATTACCCAGTCTGTACATAATAGTGATCCTTTGTTTTCCTTTTTACTATCCACCCTTTACATATCTTGTGCTCATTACCACCCCCTAGCAAAGGGATAATGGTAAAAAGGAAAAAGTATAACTCAAGTTAGTCTTGTTACTATATACTAAGACTTTGAAGACTGAATGTTATTTGCAGGTAATATGTTCTCCATTACCATGGAAAAATAAGAGTTTATAATTGTTGTTGTTATGTGCCATCAAGTCAAACCCAACTCATAGTGACCCCTTCTTGGGTTTCCGAGGCAGTATCACTATGGAAATAGATTTCCCAACCTTCTGAGGAGTGGCTGGTAGGTTTGAACTGCCAGCCTTCTGGTTAGCAGTCAAGCGCCTTAGGCACTACACTACCAGAGCTCCTTTATAATTGTTAGGAAAGTAATTTAAACTATTTTTGCTAAAGATTTTATATACTGCAACTGTCACCTTTGCCATCCAAGAAAGTAATGTCCCTAAAAAATATATTCTTATCAATAACCAGTGACCAGCTCCTCTCAACTTGCTTCCAACTCATGGCAACCCCATGTGTGCAGAGTCATACTCAGAGTTTTCAAGGCTGTGACCTTTCAGAAGCAGATTGTCAGGTCTTTATTCTCAGGTATTTCTGGGTGGGTTCGAAAAGCTAACTTTTTGGTTAGTAGTCAAGCACTTGACTGTCTGCATCACCCACAGAATCCATTCTTATCTATAAATATGTAGAATTCATGTTTCAAGAGTAATATGAACAGAGGAGTTCCGGTAAGGTGGTGGAATAGGCAGAAAAACTGCACAGACCCTCTTCAACAAAGAAATGGGGAACCAATTAACAAAGATACAGAAGATAATCCTGGACCCCTGACCTTTAAGGGAAGGATACAGAAGTGGACTAAGCTCCAACTAGCAGAAGAATCTGCATGAAAACCCCCAAAAAGGAGACACACAGAGCTGTGGTCTGGCAATGATCCCGATGGCACAGACAGCTTGGATATTGCCGAGTGGTGGTAGACCTAAGAATTAACCTAAAAATTGGCCCTGCTAGCCAGGGACTGCATGGAGGACTGCTCTGGTGGCTGGAAAATAAAGCGGAAGCAGGAAAGAGGAAGGTGGGCTGAACTGTGGCCTTCTGTTTGTCTGGAAGGGGCAATCATTTTGAATGTTTACAAGCAGCTTGATCATTTTGGATATTTAAAGTAACAGCATTCTCCCCAGATTCCAGGGACTAAAGAACAGGCTCCACTTGCTGGGAACCTCACGTACATTCTGGACCCGGCCTACCGGAAAGGTGCAACATTTCCCAACTCTTATACCCCACAACCTCTTGGTGAATGGAGGTACAGCCATTCCTCACTCCCACCCACTTTCTGGGCTGCCATCCCAGTCTGTGGGCTAGGATGGAGCCTGGGTGCCCTGCCCTGCCCCTTCTTTTTTTCTGTTTTCTGTTTTATAGTTTGTTTGTTTTTGTCTGTTTTAAAACTACTACTATTATTATTACTTTTGTTCTTTTTACTATTATTCTTTATTCTCCCCCTTCCAGGTTCTACTTTTCAGCTTTTTTTCTTTTCCCTGTTCCTGGCTGCATTTTTTTTTTTTTTTTTTCCTTTCTCATGGTTAACCCCATTCCTTGTTTTTCTTTTTGCCATTTTTCCCATTTTTTTCTTCATTATACTTCTTCTCTACTTTTTTTCTCTTATTTCCCTCTCCCCAGATATTGCAGGCTTTTTTCCCCCCTTTTTTGGTTACTGTTCCTGTATGATTACATGCTGTATTTCTGTCCATTTGCTTTTACTTTTTTGATAGTTATTCAATTGTTATTTTTGTTTGAGTGGAAGACAGCAACAGTCCCCATACACAACTACACCCACATCTCCTAGAGCTTCACTTACTGAGTGAGAGCCTTCATTCTCTACCAACAGGCCAATGATAAACAACTACCAAGAAAAGCCTGACTCACCCTTGGGTGCTCTTCACAAGCAGTTAACAGAGATCTAAATACAACAATGCCACAATGTCTCAGAGACAACAGACAATCACAGTCCACACAAAGAAGCAAGATAAAGCAGGAGAAACAAGGGACCAGG
>NW_006921604.1:9397003-9405938 GCF_000298275.1 Orycteropus afer afer
AAAAAAATAAAATACTTGGGAATAAATCTTACCAGGGACACAAAAGACCTGTACAAAGAAAACTATAAAAAACTACTTCAAGAAACCATAAGATAACTACATAAATGGAAGAACATCCCATGCTCGTGGATAGGAAGATTGAACATTGTGAAAATGTCAATTCTACTCAAAGCAATCTGTACATTCAATGCAATCCCAATCCAGATCCCATCAACATTTTTTTTAAGGATATGGAAAAAACAATCACTAACTTTATAAAGAAAGGAAAGAGACCCCGAATAAGCAAAGCTCTATAGAAGAAGAAGAACAAAGTAGGAGGACTCACACTGCTGGATCTCAAAACTTACTATACAGCCACAGTAGTCAAAACTGCCTGATATTGGTATAATGACAGACACAAAGACCAATGGAATAGAATTGAGAACTCAGAAACAGATTCATCAACCTATGGTCAGCTGATCTTTGAGAAAGGGCTGAAATCCATTAAATAGGGAAGAGAATGTTTGTTTAATAAATGGTGCTGGCAAAACTGGATATCCATTTGCAGAAAAATGAAACAAGATCTGTACCTCACACCATACACAAAAACTAACTCCAGATGGATCAAAGACTTAAATGTGAAACCTAAAACTATAGAGTTCCTCAAGGAAAATTTAGGGGCACTAATATATGGCATAAATAGACTATCAAGCATAACCCAAAATGCCCAAACAGCAGAAGAGAAAGTAGATGAATGGGACCTTCTAAAAATTAAATTTTTATGTGCTTCCAAAGACTTCTCCAAAAGAGTCAAAAGAGAACCTACAGATTGAGAATAACAAAAAGACAAATAATCCAATTAAAAAATGGGCAGAAGACATGAATAGAAACTTCACCAAGGAGGATATTTAGGTGGCCAACAAACATACTAAGAAATGTTTAAGATCATTAGCCATTAGAGAGATGCAAATCAAAATGAAAATGAGATACCATCTTGGCCCAGGACTAGTAGCAAAGTTCAACAAGACAGAAAATAACATATGCTAGCGAGGATGTGGAGAGATTGGGACTCTTGTACACTGCTGGTGGGACTATAAAATGTTACAACTACTGTGGAAAGCAGTATGGTGATTCCTTCAAAAGTTGGAATTAGAAATACCATTTGATCCAGCCATTCCATTACTAGGTATATATCCTAAAGAAGTGAGAGCTAGGACAAGAACAGATATATGCACACCCATGTTCATCACAGCACTATTTACAATAGCCAAAAGATGGAAACAACCTAGGTGTCTATCAACTGAGGGATGGATAACCAAACTATGGTACATACACACGATGGAATACTGTGCAATCCTAAAGAATAACCTAGAATCTGCTAAACAACATATAACGTGGATGAACTTGGTGGACATTATGCTGAGCAAAATAACTCAATCACATATTAGTCCATTATCATAAAAGTCAAGGAATGGTTAATATATGGAAGGAAATTTTCTTTGTTGGTTACCAGGGGTAGGAGGGGAGGGAAGGGAACACTGTCAGCTAAGTAGAGATAAGTATTAATTTGTGTGAAGAGAAGGGCAATGTACCAAATATGAGTGATCAACATGGTGGCATTGAGGAAGAGGAAGACATAGAGAGGTACATGGGAGATACAGACAACAAAGATGAACCCTTTTGCACTTACAGTACTGTGTTGTCAGTGAAGGCAAACATGGGTATATAGGTGGATAGATGGGTGGACAGGCTGAACTATTAGGTATGTCTGTCTATGAAGCAGAGAATGTATCCAAGACCATGTATAGGGTTGGCAGACAATGGTCCTATAAGTGTATTTGTATGATCTGAATTCCCAGGGTATAGTAGAGCTGACAAGGGACAAGGTTGTAGTCACTTTTTGGTCACAGTCAGCTACCCAGAGGGACTGAGTAGTTGAATATGTGGGTTCAGGACCATAGTTGCAGGGGACATCAAGCTCAATTGGTATAACATACTACATAAAACATTATTCCACCTCCTACTTTGGTGAGTAGTGACTGGGATCTTAAAAGCTGGCAAGCAGCCATCTAGATGCAATGATGGGTCTCTCCTCATCCAAAACTAAGAAGAATGAAGAGAGCCAAAGATTCACGGAAACCATTAGTCCTACTAACTGGTACACCATGCGGTCTGCAGCCTATATGACTATGAGACCAGAAGAACTAGATGGTGCCCGGCTACCAATGTCAACCACTCAGAGGGGGATCTATGTAGGAGATCCTGGATAGAGTGGGAGAACAATGTGGAACAAAACTCAAAATCATTTGGGAAAAAAAAGGGGTGTGGGGGGAGGACCAGCTTTGCTGATCTCATAGAGCCTGATGGAACCACTGAGACTACAGCCCCTAGCTGCCCTTCAAGTCTGGAATTGAACACCTGTGCCTTCCAGTCAAACAAAAGACAGGCATATGAGTTGAACATTTACCTGAGGCAGATACCCTTCTTGGAGAGAACAATCATGGGAGAAAGAAGGGCTGTTTATGCATAGGGGGGCAACTTAGGGGGCAGGAGTGTATGGAGGGATGGATACAGGGAAGAGGTAACTATGGGGAGGAAGTAGGAGGGGAGCTGTTGCATTGTGGTAAATTGTCATCAATGTCATGAGACAAAGTGTATGTAAACTGCTGTATGGAAAGTGAATTTGCTCTGTAAATTCTTACCCATATCACACACACACACACACACACACAAAAAGAGTGATACGAGTACTCTTCAAAAAGAATAGGAAATAGTTCATCATTTCATCTAAACCACCTTGTAGTAAAGACAAATTCATCTCACAATTTATTCAACAAATGAGACATTCATCTAGAATGTATGTTTATTAAATGTACAACCTTTCATTTAGGAAAAAAATATCCATCTCTTTGAATAATATTCATAATCTTTTAGATGTCATTTCCCATTTTGCCTACTTTTGAACATTTGGCAAAATAGAAAAAAGACACCTAAAAGAATGTACTTAAGTCAGTCAATCTAAATTATAACTGTCATAATTTCTTATTTCTGTTATTAGAAGAATATAGTATCTCATTTATTAATCTTTAAATTTGTATCTTCAATTATTATTGATTCTTTTCATATTTTTCCTAGCATTATACATTTTTGTGCATTATATGAACTTATATTAATAATTTAACAAAAAAAATGTTCCATCATATTTGTGCAGGCGATAAAGATGAAAAAGCTATACAGGAAACAGCAGGACATTTCTCTTTCATTACATGAATTATAATGGTAGATCACAAAAGAGAACTGACACAATATCTGATTTTATAACTTTTTTCTTTTTATAAGTAATAATATTAATTGCTAAAAATTTGGAAAAAAAATAAAACAATTAGAAAAAAGAACAATGCAGTTACCACCCCAAAACAAGTATTGCTCCATTTGTAGTTATAACATTCCTTCAGATATATTCCCTCAAAGTTATATGTATGTAAATTTGCTCAGACAAAAACTTTTATGTGAATATTTGCAGAAACTTTATTCATAATTGACCAAAACTCTGGTACAGTAGAAGGATGAAACTCAGGAATATGGGGGGGGGGGCCCACCAAGAAAAGCCTTCTCTCTAGACAAAGGATCAAGAAAGGAAACCTAGCAGGGTTTGACAATACTCACCCTACTTTAGCCAAACACTGAGAGGGAAAAAGCAGTGACCTCCTACCGTATTCCCTGGGCTAGGAAAGATGAAGTAGAGAGCCACTGAAGGCTGTGCTATGCTTTCCTGTTGGAGTGGTACCAGCAGAGACTGAACTTCCATCCCCTACCTGGTAGTAGCAGTTGTGATTCTATTTTCCCTGCTTATGTGCTATCAGGGGAGGCCAAGTGGGATCAGGATTCCATCCTTCAGCCTAGTGGATGAGACTGGGACAGGATTTCAAAAAGGAGGGAGCTAGAGAAAGGAAAGTTCTGAGTACACCTCATAGCAATCCTCACATAAAAGTGACCAGAATCAATACAGTAAAAGGTTAGAAAAATGCACTATAAGGTGTAGTCTGTTCATAGTTCATATTGGCCTCTGGGAAGTACACAAATGTAACAAATCAGAATAGCACAACAAAGTCTCCAGAAGACCCTGGATAGAGTGGGAGAACAATGTGGAACAAAATGCAAAATCATGGGGACAAAAAAGGGGGACCAGGTTTGCTGGTATGATGGAGTCTGGTAGAACCCCTGAAACTATGGCCCCTAGCTCCCCTTCGGGTCTGGAATTGAGCCCACTCCTGTGGCTTCTAGCCAAACAAAAGACAGACATATGAGCTGAACATTTACATTAGATAGTTATACTCCTTGGAGAGCTCAACCATGGGAGAAAAGAAGGGCTGTGTATGCACAGGGAGACAGCTCAGGGGGCAGGGATTGCATGGGAGGGAAGGACATAGGGAAGGGGTAACTATGGGAGGAAATGGGAGGGGAGCTTTTTCACTGTAGCAGATTGCAGTCAATGTCATGAAAGTATATGTGAGCTGCTGTATGGAAAATGAATTTGCTCTGTAAACTTTTACCCAAATCACAATAAAAGAAAGTGGGGGGGGGGTGAGGAAATGACACAGAGACAGAGACACAGGTGGCAGAGATTAGAGTGATGTTGCTACAAGCCAAGGAATGCCTGGGGCTATAAAGCAGCTGGAAAAGACCAGAAAGGATCTTCTTCTGAGCCTTCAGGGATAGCATGGCCCTACTAACACCCTGAATTTGGACTTCTAACCTCTAGAATTATGAGAGAATAAATACCTGTTGTTTTAAGCCACCAAAAAAAAAAAAAAAGGCCTCCAGAAACTGAATCATCACTGGAACCAAAGTAAACAAAAGTAGGCCATGACTTATATAGTAAACCTAAACAGGGTGAATGCCTTCTAAAATAAATAAATAAATAAATAAATAAATAAAACCAAAGTTTCATAACATAATGCCCAAAACATCCAAGATATAACAGAAAAACACTCATCATACTAAGAACTAGGAAAATAATCATTTCAATGAAAAAAAACATCAATAATGGGATGACTCAAAGTTGGAATTATCTAATAAGGGTTTTTAAAGAGTCAACATAAAAATGTTTCAACAAGCAATTACAAACATCCTTTAAATAACTGGAAAAATAGAAAATTTCAGCAATAATAACTGAAGATATGAAAAAGAACCAAGTAGAAAGTACAGCACTCAAAAATACAATAACCAAAACAATAATAATTAAAAAAAAAAAAAAAAAAACTCACTGGATGAGACCAGTAGTAGAGTGGAGATTACAGAAGAAAAAAATTGGTCAACTTGAAGACAAAACAATGGAATTGGAGAGAAAATAGATGAACAGAGCCTCAAGGAACTGTGGAGCAATACAAAATACTTAATATTCATGTCATCAGAAACCCAGAAGGTGAGTAGAAATAGTAGGGGCTGAAAAACATTCAAAGAAATAATGTTTGAAAATTTCCCAAAATTGGTGAAAGGCATAAACCTACAGATTAAAGATACTGAGCATACCCCAAACAAGATAAATCTAAAGAAATCAATGTCAAGACACATAATCGAACTTCTGAAAACTAAAGACAAAGAAAATATTTAGAAAGCAGCTAGAGAGAAATGACTCATTACCTACAAAGAACCAATTATTTAAATGACAATGCATTTTTCCTATTTGAAACTATAGAGGCCAAAAGGAAGTGTTGTTGTTATGTGTCGTTGAGTCAGCCCCGACTCACAGGGACCCCTCCTTGGGTTTCCAAGGTGGTATCACTACAGAAGTAGATTGCCCACTCCTTCCCTCCGAGGAGTGGCTGGTGGGTTTGAACCACCAGCCTTCTGGTTAGCAGTCACGTGCCTTAGGCACTACACCAGTGCTGAAAGAAAATATTTGTTAACCCAGAATTACATATGCAGTGAAAATATCCTTCAGAATGCAGGTGAAATCAAGACATGAAGAAGAACAAAGAGAATCTGTTGCCAGTAGATCTATATTTTTAAAAATGACCAAAGAAAATTCTATAATCAGAAAGTAAATGATAATAGAAGGAAAGTGTGATATTGGGAAAGAGGAAAAGAAAAAAAAAAGCAAGTGAAAACATGGGTAAGTATAATAGACTATCTTCTTCCTTTTGAAAGGAGCTCTAGTGGGGCAATGATTAAAGCATTCAACTACTAACCAAAAGGTCAGTGGTTTGAACGCACGTTGGTTCTGCAGAAGAAAGATGAGGCAGTCTGCTTCTGTAAAGATTTACAGCCTTGGAGACCCTGTGGGGCAGTTCTACTCTGTTGTATAGGGCTGCTATGAGTCAAAATCAACTTGAGTTTTAAAAATTATGTTTAACAGTTGAAATGAAAATGATATCACTATCTAATGTGGTAATCAATGTTTGTATAAGAAATTAAATAATTATAACAAAGTGAGGAGGATGAAAGGACTTTTATAAATTGAGGTCAAGTTTCTATAATTTACCCAAAGTGGTAAAATGTCATTAACAATAGACTATGATAGTTATGTTTGTCTATTATAATACCTAAAGTAATCAATTTAAAAATGCAAAGATACATACTAAAAAACACTATTGATAAATCAAAATGGAATTCTAAAAAATATTCAACTCTACACATATAAATTTGACATTAGCTTACAGGTAGGTTTCTCCAAACCCACAAACTACCAGAAGTCACAAAGACTGAACAGTCTTATAACTATTTACAGAAATTTAACTCAGTTTAAAAATTTTCAAAAAAGAAATCTCCAGGCCCATATGAATGTTAAATGGAGAACATTTAAACAGGAATCACCAATTCTATATAATCTCTTCCAGAAAATAGAAAAGGAGGCAGTATCAAGCAAAAAACAAAACAAAACAAAAAAACCTACCGACCAATATCCTTCATGAACATACACACAAAAATCCTAAGGAAAAAAATGGTGAACTGAATGAGAAATATATAAAAATAATTATACACCATGACTGAGTGGGTTTATTTTAGAAATATAAGGCTAGTTCAATATTTGAAAAATAATCATTGTAATCCATCATATCAACAGGATAAAAAAAGAAACCTCATGTGATCATCTCAATTTTTATGCAAAAAAAGCATCCGACAAAATTCAACACCCACTGATGATTTAAAAAGGGGGGGAGCCGGAATTCTGGTATGATGGCAGAATAGGGAGACAAACTAAACAGACCCTCTTCAACAAAGAGAAACCAATTGACACAGATACAGAAGATAATCCTGGAGCCCTAAGGTTTGAAAAGGATACAGAAGTGGACTAAACTCCAACCAGTAAAAGAACCTGCATGAAAATACCAAATAAGGAGACAAATGGAGCTGTGGACTGTCAGCGATCTTGACAGCATGGACAGGTTGGACATTTCCAAGTGGTGTTAGGACCTAAAAATTAACCTAAAAATTGTTGTTGTTGTTATTTGGCCCTGTTAACCAAGGGCTGCAAGGAGGACTACATTGGTGGCTGATGACTAAAAAAAGGGAAATAGCAAAGAAGACGACAAACTGAGCTGTGAACTTTTGTCTGTCCAGAGGGTGCAGCCATTTTGAATGTTTACAAGCAGTGTGACCATTTTGGATATTTAAGCAACAGCATTCTCTCAGATTGCAGGAACCTAAGAATAGGCTCCACTTGCCAAGGACAGCATGGACATTCCGGAGGGTGAAAACTGCAAACATGCGATATTCCCCTTGTTACTCTTATACTCCCCACACCTTCTTGGTGAACAGAGGTGTGTGGCCATCCCTCACTCCCATCCACCTTCTGGGCTGCAGGAATTCCATCCCAGTCTGTGCTCTGATGGAGTTTAGGTGCCCTGCCCTGCTCTCCCCAGATTTTTTGTTTGTTTGTTTCTTCTTTCTTTCTGCTTTTTGTTTGTTTCAAAATTATTCTTTTTTCTTCTTCTTCTTCCTTTTTACTTTATTCTTCTTCATCCCTTCCCAGGTTCTAGTTTTCAACTTTTTCTCTCTTCCCTTTTCCTGGTCCCAATTTTTTTCTTTCTTATGGTTCTCTCCATCTCTTGTTTTTTTCTTTTTCCTCCCATTTTTTCCTTCATTATTCTCTTACTATATCTCTTTTCTCTTATTCTCTCCCTCCAGATACTGTGAGGACTTTTTTTTCTCTCTTTCTACTCACATTCTTTCTTTTTGTTTTTCAAGTATTTCTTTAAATATTTCATCCCATTTATTGCCTCTCCTCTTTTTTTTTTTTTTCCTTTCTCTTTTTGGTGATTGTTCCTATGTGTTTATGCAGTGTGGTTTTTGAACTCTTGTTTTTACTTTTTGGGTGGTTTTTCAATAGTTGTTTTTGTCTGAGTGGGAGACAGCAACTGTGCCCATAGGACCCAACTATATCTACACCTTCTGCAGCCCCACCTACTGAGTGAGGGCCACCACTTGCTTCAGCACCAACTACTCAATGATACATGACAGCCAATATGAGCCTGACTCACCCTTAACTGCTCTTCACAAACAGTTAACAGAGATCTGTACAGATACTCTCATACTGTATCACACCCACCAGGAGACAGGTGGTAAGTGCATAAGTGCTGGCAACAAGTGAAAGGAGGTGCACAACACTCTGCTTATTCAGGTAAATACAAAGAAAATGAAAATTTGGATTAATCACTCCAATGTACAACCACTAATTAAACATAAATACAACAAAGTCACAATGTCTGGAGACAAAAGACCATCACGGTCAACACAAAGAAGCAACATAAAGCAGTAGAAACAAGGGACCAGGATATAGACCCAGAACACATCCCAGAGGAAGAATCAGCAGTAGAACTCCCTGATAAGGAATTCAAAAGAATTATATGTGGGAGCTCTGGTAGCAGAGTGCCTAAGGCACTTGACTGCTAACCAGAAGGCTGGCGGTTCAAACCCACCAGCCACTCCTCAGAAGGAAGGTTGGGCAATCCTA
>NW_006921604.1:9407240-9412179 GCF_000298275.1 Orycteropus afer afer
TGGCCTTGCAGTAATAGGCCTTGGGTTACTGCTGGTAATCCTGTCTTCCTCTTGTGAGATTAGAGGAGGTCAGAACATGTGGCCTCCTTGCCGTTTTTGCAGTTACCTACAAAGGGCAACCGATAAGACCAAGTTCTGATTTATTAGAAACCATGCAGGCAGGAAGGCAATGGGATGGTATATATAAAACCCTCAAAGAGAAAATTTTCCAACTAAGAATTATATACCCAGAAAAACAGTCCCTCAAATATGGTGAAATTAAGACATTTACAGATAAGCAGAAATTAAGGGCATTTGTTAAAACCAAACCAACCTTACAAGAGAGGCTAACAGGAGTCCTTTGGACAGAGAACCAACAGTAGCAAACAACAATTGATCATTAACACACATGATGACATAATCGAGAAACCAATCCAGTTATGGAAGTATCCAAGTAAAATAAGCTTACAAGATTGTAAACAGGGAACCAGAGACATCAATTGGTAAATGAGGACAACTACAAAACAAAAAGAAGGAAAAATTAGTGTAGTTACAGAATTTCTAAATGATGAGGAAGTCAAGATAATAGCAAGATGGAATGGACTGTTCTATCTTGGGGAGAAAATTATAAATCACAGGGTAGCCTCAAAGAATAATGATAAACCTTCACATCATAAGAAAAAAGAGGACAAGCATAAATATTTAGCAAATACTAAAAAAATAGCAACAAAGGAAATAACACAATTCATAAACAAAATGAGCTCATTACAGAAAATTTTATGGAACAAAGAAATCAGCCACACCACAAAAAAAAAAAAAAAATCACAAAATGAGAGTAACAAATTCATAATTGTCAATAACTACACTGAATGTTAATGGATTAAATGGACCACTCAAGAGATGGAGAGCTGCAGACTATAAGAAAACATAACCCATCACTATGCTGTCTACAAGAGACATACCTTAGAGACAAAGACAAAAACAGACTAAAATTCAAAGGTTGGAAAAAGTTGTATCAAGCAAATGGCAATCAAAAAGAGGAGTGGCAATATTAATTTCTGATAAAATGGACTTTAAGACAAAACCCACTATACGAGACAAGGAAGGACATTATATAATGATTAAAGGATCAACTGAACAAGAGAATATAACCATAATAAATATCTATGCACCCAATGAAAGAGCCCCAAAATACATAAACCAGACTTTAACAGAATTGAAAAGACAAATAGATGACTCCACGGTCATACTTGGAGACTTCAATACATCACTTTCAATGAAAGACAGAAAAATTGGAAACTCAATAAAGATGCAGAAGAACTAAACAATACAGTCCACTAACTTGACCTTATAGACATTTATAGAGCACTTCACCCAACAACAGCACATTATACATTCTTTTCTAGTGCACATGGAACATTCTCCAAGATAGACCATATGTTAGGCCATAAAGCAAGTCTTAATAAATTTAAAAACACTGAAATACTGCAAAGCCATCTTCTCAGATCACAAAGCTATAAAATTAGAAACCAACAATAGGAAGATCAATGGAAAATGAGCAAACACATGGTAACTGAGTAACACTCTCCTTAAAAAATGACTAGGTAATAGAAGAAATAAAAAATGAAATAAAAAATGAAATAAAAAATGAAATAAAAAATTCCTTGAATCAAATGAGAATGAAAACAAAACATACCAAAATCTTTGGGACACAGCAAATTATAGCAATAAATGCACAAATCAGAAAAGAAGAAAGAGCCAAAATCAACACTTTAAACAAACATCTCCAACAATTAGAAAAAGGACATCCAAAAAAAAGCCTACAGTCACCAGAAGAAAAGAAATAATATTTGAGCAAAAATAAATGAAACAGAGGATTCAAAATGGAGTCTTGTCAGTAAGCACCACGCTATTTCCCTCCAGCATCTAAGTGCTTGAAAAACTAGGTACAGCAGTTTGAATTAGGGAATTTGGTGCTCTGAACAGCTCACTGAATCAGAGTGCACCAAACACAGAAGAGCAGAATTAGAGGAAAGATACAGGGACATTATTTAAGAAAGAGCTACCTGGTGGAGGATGGACAGGCAGCCAAGAGAGGCCAGTGGAAACTTCCCTGGAGCAGTCACTGACTGGTGGGCAAGGGTGGCCACCTGAGATCCCCATGAGCCAAAAAAGAAGACACCCTATATCAGCATACCAGTGACCACATCAACATTCCAGCAAACAGCCCCAAGGATCTGCCTCCAGGACCTGATTTTATCGGTAATTTGGGTCACCTAAGTGCAAACAGGCACATGCAGCACCACTGAAACTCAAGCGGAGAGCTCACTCTTGTGCCAGGAGGGAGAGCTCGCTCCCCTGTCAGCAGGTCACTGAGTGGCCTTGGGTCAGCCTGGGAGACATTGTGCTTATCTTTGCCACTGATATAGGGACCACAGTTTACCAGCAGGTACTCCCCTGACTCCAACACAGCTGAAATTGTGCGCATCTCTGGTGCCGCAGGTGGGCGGTATCACAGACAAACTCCCGATCCATTAGTGCTTTGGTGGGATTGCGTCAGCACCACGGGCAGATGGGGCGGGGAGAGAGAGGAAGCTGCGGCTGAGTGAGGTCCTGGGAATTTGCCTTGGATAGGCTTTTTGGCGCCAAGTGGCCTCGAAAGTGGGGTCTTTGAGTGTGCCTGAGCCTGGCGGAAACTGGCGACTCCCTAACAACAGGAATCTTTCCTGAGATTGAGCTGTGGTCTTGTAAGTAACTATGTCATCAATAATAGCCTGCACAAAGCCCTAGAAATTGACCATAGCAACACCAAGCTTTCCTTCTTCTGCTCCCACATTCTCTGCCAATAACTTCACTCATTCAATAGAAGAAACTATATTCAGCCAATTACCATAAAACTTCCCGCTTCGAACTCTAAACCCTCTTTACAACAAACAGAAGCACATATCCACATTCCACACAGTGATTGCACCATCACAAAGAAAACAGCAGAGCAACGCAACATACCTGAATCAATAATAAAATAAAATAACCAGCTTCAACTTTTCAAAATATTAAACCATAAAACCAAGACAAAACAAATCCACATGTAACCAGCAGCTAGAGACAACCTAAAGACACAGCACTATACCAGATTCCAGGGGCTTAAGAAGAGGTTCTGCTTTCCAGTAACCCCAAGAACTCTCTGGACCTGCATGACTGAAAAGGTATGACATTCCTCTTGTTATACTTGGTGAATGGAGGTGCAGCCACCCCCTACTCCCACCCACCTTCTGGGACCACAAGCACTCCATCCCAGTCTGTGTCCTTGGACGGAGCCTGGGTGCCCTGCCCTGTCCTCCTCCAATTTTTTTTTTTTTAATTTTTTTTTTCTCTTTCTTTTTTCTGGTGTTTAGTTTGCTCGTATTTGTCTGTTTTAAAATTACTATTATTAATATTACTTTTGTCCTTTTTACTATTCTTCCCCTCCCAGGTCCTAGTTTACACCTTTTTTTGTTTGTTTGTTTCTTTTTCTTTTCCCAGTTCCTGCTTAAAATTTTTTCCCCCTTCTTTCCTTTTTTTTTTTCCCTGTGGTTAACACCATTCCTTGTTGTTTTTTTCTTTTTTTTCCCCATTTTTTTCTTTATTATTCTCCTTCTCTACCTTTTTTTCTCTTAGTGCCCTATCCCTAGATATTGCAGGTTTCTTCTTTTTTTCTTCTTGTTTTTCCTTATTTTATTTTTTAGGTTACTGTTCCTGTGTGATTACATGGTGTATTTTTTGTCCATGTGCTTTTAGTTTTTTGATGGTTATTCAATTGTAATTTTTCTCTAACTGAGTGGGAGAAAGCAACAGTCCCCATAAGACACAACTACACCCACATCTCCTGCAACTTCACTTACTGAGCGAGAGCCACTACTTCCTTCTCCACCAACGGACCACTGATAAAAAACCACCAAGAAGAGCCTGAATCACCCTTGGTTGCTCTTCACAAACAGTTAACAGACATGCAAATACAACAATGCCATGATGTCACGGAGACAACAGACCATCACAGTACACACAAAGAAGCAAGATAAAGGGGTAGAAACAAGCAATTAGGATACAGGCCCAGAACACATCCCTGAGGGAGAAGCAGCATGGGAACTCTCTGATAAGGAATTCAAAAGAATTATATTTAGGTATCTTCAAAGGACTAAGAGACAGACAAAGGAAAACACAGACAAAACCTTAGAAGAATTTTGGAAAAAAATACAAGAACAAAATGACAAAATGAGTGAAAAATTAGAAATGATTCTAAATCTACAGATAGAAAACCAGAAGATTAATACTAAATTGTTAGAAATAGATAACACATTGGAAGGGTAAAGGGGTAGAAATGATGCAATGGAAGACAGAATTAATGACATTGAAGACAAATACCTAAATACTTCTTTCACTGGAATTGCAGAACAGGAAGAGAAAAATAAAACCACTGAGAAAATTGTCCAAGATTTGCTGGAGGAGAACTTCCCTGATATGACAAAAGAGAACATAACCATATCCATTCAGGAAATCCAACGAACTCCAAACAGGATAGACCCCAAAAGAAAATCACCAAGACACATCATCATCAAACTCACCAAAACCAAGGACAAAGACAGAATCCTGAAAGCAGCATGGGAAAAACAAAAGGTACCTACAAAGGACATCCAGTAAGAATAAGCTCTGATTTCTCAGCAGAGAACGTGCAAGCGAGAAGGCAATGGGATGGTATATATAAAACCCTGAAAGAGGAAAATTTTCAACCAAGAATTACATACCCAGCAAAACTGTTCCTCAAATGTGATAGTGAAATTAGGAGATTTCCAGATAAGCAGAAACTAAGGGAATTTGTTAAAATCAGACCAAGCTTACAAGAGATGCTAAAGGGAGTCCTTTGAACAGAGAACCAAAAATAGCAAATAACAACCAACCATTAATACACAAGATAACATAACCC
>NW_006921604.1:9426350-9432378 GCF_000298275.1 Orycteropus afer afer
AGGCCTTCAATGAGATGGATTGACACAGTGGCTGCAATGATGGGCTCAAGTATAGCAGGGATTGTGGGGCTGGCGCGGGATCGGGCAGTGTTTTGTTCTGCTGTGCATCGGGTCGCTATGAGTCGGAAACGACTTGACGGCACTTAACAACAACAACAACAGACCAATAGCCCTCATGCAAATAGATGCAAAAATCTTCAACAAAATCCTAGGCAATATACTCCAACAACATATCAAAAAAAATAATACATTATGACCAAGTGGGGTTTATATCAGGTATTTCAACATTAGAAAACAATCATCATCCATCACATAAGTGAAAAAAGGGGAAAGAATCACATGATCATATCAATCAATGCAGCAAAGGTATTTGATAAAATCCAACACCCATTCCTAATAAAAATTCTCAGCAAAATAGGAATAGAAGGGACATTCCTCAACATAATAAAGAGCAAACAAAAAAAAAAAACCCGAAACTCACTGCCACTGAGTTGGTCCTGACCCATAGCGTCCCCTTCTTTGGGTTTCTGAGTCAGTATCACTACAGAAGTAGATTACCCAATCTTCCTTCCGAGGAGTGGCTGGTGAGTTTGAATCTCCAGCCTCCTGGTTAGCAGTCAATGCCTAAGGCATTTGCCACCAGAGCTCCCTAATAAAAGGCATATATCCAAAATCAACAGCCAACATTATTCTCAATGGAGAGAGACTGAAACCATTCCCTTTGTGAACAAGAACCAAACAAGGATGCCCTCCGTCACCACTTCTATTCAACATTGTATTGGAAGTCCTAGCCAGAGTAATGAGGCAAGAAAGGGAAATCAAAGGCATCCAAGTTGGTAAGGAAGAAGTAAAACTATCCCTATTTGCTGATGATATGATCCCATAGCTAGAAAACACAAGAGACTCAGCAAAAAAACTACTGGAACTAATTGAGAGATTTAGCATAGTGGCAGGCTACAAGATCAACATACAAAAATCATTCGGATACCTCTACACCAGCAAAGAGATTGCTGAAAAAGAAATAAGGAAATTAATACCATTCTCAATAGCTACCAAAAAAATAAAATACTTGGGAATAAATCTTACCAGAGACACAAAAGACCTCTACAAAGAAAACTATAAAAAGCTACTTCAAGAAACATAAAAGACCTAAATAAATGGAAAAACATCCCATGCTCATGGATAGGAAGACTGAACATTGTGAAAATGTCAGTTCTACCCAAAGCAATCTATACATTCAATGCAATCCCAATCCAGATCCCATCAACATTCTTTAGGGATATGGAAAAAATGATCATTATGCTGAGTGAAATAAGTCAATTACAAAAGGACAATGATTGTATTAGTCCCCTGTTGTGAAAAGTCAAGGAAAGGTTTATATAGGGAAGGAAACTTTGTTTGTTAGTTACCAGGGTGGGAGGGAAGGGGAGGGAACACTGCTAGATAGGCAGAGACAAGTATTGATTTAGGCGAAGGGAAGGACAATGCAGTAAATGTGACTGACCAACACAGTGGCACTGAGGAAAACATAGACAGGTACATGGGAGATACAGACAAGTTGATCCATTTTGCACATACAGTACTGTGATGTCAGTGACAGCAGACATTATCTATGGGTAGACAGATGGGTGGATAAGCTGAATGATCAGTTATATCTAGGCAGGCCAGAATGTGCCCATGACCATGCATAGGGCTGGCAAATGATATTTCTAAAAGCATATTTGTATGTTCAGTAAGAATGTCCAGGTATATAGCAGAGCTGACAAGGGACAAGATTGTAGTGATTTCTTGGCCACAGTCAGCTACGCTACCCAGGGGGAGCGAGTAGTTGGACCTGTGGGCTCAGGACCATGGTTGCAGGGGACATCAAGCTCAATTGGCATAACATACTACACAAAAACTTTGTTCCACATCCACTTCAGTGAGTAGTGACTGGGATCTTAAAAGTTTGCAAGTGGCCATCTAGATGCAACCATGGGTCCCTCCTCATCCAGAGCAGAGAAGAAAGAAGAAAAACAAATATGCATGGAAACAATTAGTCCAAGGGACTGGTAGACCAAGCAAGCAATCTTCAGTCTATAAGACCATAAGACTATAAGAACTAGATGGTACTTGACTACAACTGTAAACCACTCAGAGGGGGATCTATGTGGGAGACCTGGGTA
Source organism: Orycteropus afer afer (assembly GCF_000298275.1). NCBI lineage: Eukaryota > Metazoa > Chordata > Mammalia > Tubulidentata > Orycteropodidae > Orycteropus > Orycteropus afer. Next base: position 9,428,516 of record NW_006921604.1, read on the forward strand.
GAGTGGGACAAGAATGTGGAACAAAACTCAGAATTACAAAAGAAAAGAAAAAAAAAAAAAAAAGACCAGCTTTGCTGGTCTGATTGAGCCTGGTGAAACCTCTGAGACTATGGGCCCCAGCTGACCTTCAGTTCGGGAATTGAACTCATTGCTGTGGCTTTCAAGCAAATAAAAGATCAACATATGGGCTGAACATTTACATCATCAGGTAGATAACCTTCTTGTAGAAATCAGGGAGCCTAAGGCATTTCACTGCTAACCAGAAAGCTGGAAGTTCAAATCCACTAGCCACTCCTCAGAAGAAAGATTGGGCAATCTACTTCCATAGTGATACTGCCTCGGAAACCCAAGGAGGGGTTGCTGTGAGTTGGACCTGACGACGCCAGTGAGTTTTGAGAGAGAGATCAATCATGGTAGAACAGAAGGGCAGTGTATGCACAGGGAGAGCAGTTGGGGAGCAAAAGTGCATGGAATGGAAGGACACATCATTTGAATATCAATTTCTGCAGTCTGAAATTGACTGAACATGCAATCAAGATGTGTTGATTATCAGTGGTGACTGGAAAGCAAAAGTTGGAAACAAAGAAGAATCACCAGCAGTTGGAAAATACAGCTTTGGTGACAGGAATAATGCTGGAGATCGCACGATAGAATTTTGCAAGACCAACGACTTACTCATTGCAAATACCTCTTTCAACAACACAAATGATGACATGGATTTCAAACATGGAACACACAGGAATCAGACTGACTACATCTGTGGCAAGAGGAGATAGAGAATTTCAATATCTTTGGCTAAAACAAGGTCAGGAGCTGATTGTGGAACAGACCGTCAACTGCTCATGTGCACATTCAAGTTGAAGTAGCAGACAATTAAAACAAGTCCATGAGAGCCAAAATATTACTTTCATAATAGCCCTCCTGAATTTAGAGACCACTTAAAGAATAGATTTGATGTATTGAACACTGATGACCGAAAACCAGAGGAATTGTGGGATGACATCAAGAACATCATTCCTGAAGAAACCAAGAGGTCATTACAAAGTCAAGAAAGGAAGAAAAGATCAAAATGCATGTCAGAAGAGACTCTGAAACTTGCCCTTAAATGAAGAGTAGCTAAAGCAAAAGGAAGAAATGACAAGATAAAAGAACTGAACAGAAGATTTCAAAGAGCAGCTCGGGCAGACAAAGCCAATTACTATAATGAAATGTGCAAAGACCTGGAGTTAGAGAACCAAAAGGGAAGAACATGTTTGGCGTTTCTCAAGTTGAAATAACTGAGGAAAAAATTTAAGCCTCAAGTTGCAATATTGAGAGATTATATGGGCAAAATATTAAATGATGCAGGATGCATCAAAAGAAGATGGAAGGAATACAGAGAGTCACTACCAAAAAGAACTGGTTGATATTCATCCATTTCAGGAGGTGGCATATGATCAAGAACAAATGGTACTGAAGGAAGAAGTCAAAGTTGCACTGAAGGAATTAGTGAAGAACAAGGCTCCAGGAACTGATGGAATACCCATTGAGATATTTCAACAAATGGATGGCCGGTGGAGGCACTCACCTGGTTATGCCAACAGATTTGGAAGACAGCTAAATGGCCAAATGACTGGATTTGTACCGATTCCAAACAAAGGTGATCTCACAGAATATGGAAATTATCGAACATATCATTAATTTCACATGCAATTAAAATCTTGCTGAAGATAATTCAAAAATGATTGCAGCAGGATATTGGCAGAGAGCTTCCAGAAATGCAAGGCAGATTCAGAAGAGGACGTGGAAAGAGGGCTATCATTGCTGATGTCAGATGGATCTTAGCTGAAAGTAAAAAATACCAGAAGGATGTTTACTTACGTTTTATTGACTATGTAAAAGCATTTGATTGTGTGGATCATAACAAATTATGGATGAAGAATGGGAAATCCAGAACATTTATTGTGCTCATGAGGAACCTTTACATCGTTTGAATGGAACAAAAGGATACTACATGGTTTAAAATCAGGAAGGAAGTGTGTCAGGGTTGTATCCTTTCACTGCATTTATTCAATCTGTATACTGAGCAAAAAATCTCAGAAGTTGGAGTATATGAAGAAGAATACGGCACCAGGATTGGAGGAAAACTCATTAACAACCTATGATATGCAGATAACACAACTTTGCTTGCTCAAAGTGAGGACGCCTTGAAGCACTTACTGATGAAGATTAAAAATTACATTCTGCAGTATGGATTACACCTTGTTCCGGTTACCTAGTGTCACTCTGACAGGAATAAACCACAAATGGGATGGCCTTAACAAGCAGGAGTTTATTCTTACAATTTGGAGGCTTTAAGTACAAGTTCAAAGTGCCAGGCTCTAGGGGCTGGGTGAAAGCTCCTCAACCTTGGGGTTCAGCTCTGCCTCCTGTTCTTGGCCCACTGGAACTAGAGAGGCGTTTCTTCACTCAGATAGCTGCTGACTGCTAAGGCTGAGAAGCCCCAAGGTTGAAATGTAAAAAGGCACAGTCCTGATATTACCAAACCACATGGCAGGCCATTAACTTAAGTCCATTGTAAGTCCCAAGGTCGGCAGATCATAGCAGGCTGCTGAGCAATGACACGACTACCTGCAGGGTCCAAGCATGCCACAGGCTAGAGACCATTCCCAAAGTTGCTTCTTATATACAGGAAGCAGACCACATCCCTAAAGCAGCTACTCAGCTGCTTGTGGTAGATCCCACCGTGGAGCTGATTGCCAGTCTCATCATGAGGAATAACTACCACTAGCTGCCAAACCCAGGCAAGTTGACATGAAAACATAACCACCACAATTCCACCCCTTGTCAACTTGGCACCTGTACAGATCTTAAGTGGGTGGTATCTGTACAGATCTCCTCCACTAGGTGGCTCCAATCCCCTAGTTCCTGACTGGCAGCCTCACCCCTTTGGCCTGGAGGCCTGTTCCTCTCACTCTTGGGCATGACAGCCCCACTCCCTCACTCTTGGGCAGTGGCTATGGCTCCAACCCACGGGCTCACATGAACAAGCAGCCCCACACTCCAGAACCAAGTTGGTGAAGGCCTGGCCATTTGAAACCTAGGGGGCTGTGGTCATTCCACCCTCAAAGGCCATGGTCCTACCCTTTCAGGCTGAGGCAGCTCTGCTTCCTGTTTCCTTGGTCTCTCTGCTTCTGCAGACTAATGACAAAGGCAACCCACTCTACTGGAAATCTTCCTGCCCCCAAAGCATTCAGCTTTCTTGCTCCATGGGTTAGCCAACCTGCTACTCCATCTCATGCTGGTCTTTTTACCAATAAATGCCCGAAGGCAACCCACTCCACGAGTAAGCCGCCTAACCAAAGGCATCAAGCTTTCTCCTCTGTGGATTGGTAAGGCTGTCGCTGTCTCATGCCAGTTCTCTGGGCTCTGCTCTTGCCATCTCTCATGCTGGTCTCTTCCTCTGCTCCTGCTGTCTGTCATGCCATATGCCAGGGTCTCTCTGCCAGGGTCTTGGGTCAAGGATACACTCCACTCCTGTTTCCACATTTTAGGCATCTGTCAGAGCAGCACCCCACTCTTGGTACCATATTCTGTTCTGGTTACCTAGTGCTGCTCTGACAGGAATAAACCACAAATGGGGTGGCCTTAGCAAGCAGGAGTTTATTCTTACAATTTGGAGGCTTTAAGTACAAGTTCAAAGTGCCAGGCTCCAGGGGCTAGGTGAAAGCCCCTCAACCTTGGGGTCCAGCTCTGCCTCCTGCTCCCAGCCCACTGGAGCTAGAGGTGTTTCTTCACTCAGACAGCTGCTGACTGCTGAGGCTGAGAAGCCCCAATGTTGAAATGTAAAAAGGCACAGTCCTGATATTACCAAACCACATGGC
>NW_006921604.1:9432548-9435835 GCF_000298275.1 Orycteropus afer afer
ATATAGAGGAAGCAGACCACATCCCTAAAGCAGCTACTCAGCTGCTTGTGGTAGATCCCACCATGGAGTTGATTGCCAGTCTCATCATGAGGAATAACCACTACCAGCTGCCCAGCCACTCAACCAAGCCCAGCTAAGTTGACACAGGAACATAACCACCTCACACCTCAATATAAAGAAAACAAAAATCCTCACAACTAGTCCAATAAACAGCTTCTCAGTGGATGGAGAAAAGATTGAAGTTGTCAATGATTTCATGTTACTTGGTTCTATGATCAATACCAATGAAAGCAGCAGTCAAGATGTTCTGGTTACCTAGTGCTGCTCTGGCAAGAATATACCACAAATGGGATGGCCTTAAAAAACAGAAGTTTATTCTCTCACAATTTGGAGGCTTTAAGTCCATATTCCAAGTGCCAGGCTCTAGGGGCTGTGTGAAAGCTCCTCAAACTTGGGCTTCACTCTGCCTCTTGCTCCCAGCCCACTGAAGCTAGAGGCATCTCTTCACTCAGGCAGCTATTGGCTGCTGAGACTAACAAGCCCAAGGTCAACAAATAAAAAGGAATAGTCCCAATGTTACCAAACTACATGGCAGGAATTAATTTAAGTCCATTACAAGTCTTAAGGTTGGCAGAGCATGGCAGGCTGCTAAATGACATGGTTTCATGCAGGGTCCAAGTGTGCCATAAGCTAGAGACCATTCCCAAAGCTGCTGCTTATATATGGGAAATAGACCACAGACCCAAAGCAGCTACTCAGTTGCTTGTGGTAGATCCTACCATGGAGTTGACTGCCAGTTTCATCATGGGGAATAACTACCACCAGCTGCCCGGCCACTCAACCAGGCCCAGACAAGTTGACACACAAATATAACCACCACGTAAGGTATCAGATGACATATTGCATTGGGCAAATCTGCTGCAAAGGACTTCTTTCAAGTGCTGAAGAGCAAAGATGTCTCCTTGAAGACTAAGGTGCACCTAACCCAAGCCATGGTATTTTCATTCTCCTCTTACGTATGTGAGAGCTGGACAATGAATAAGGAAGATCAAAGAAGAGTTGATGCTTTTGAGTTGTGGTGTTGGGGAAGAATGCTAAGAGTACCATGGTTTGCTGAAAGGACTAACAAATCTGTCCTGGAAGAAGTATAGCTGGGGTGCTCCTTGGAAGCAAGAATGGCCAGACTTTGTCTCACTGACTTTGGTCATGTTGTCAGAAGGAACCATTCCTTGGAAAAGGATATCATGCTTGGTAAAGGGGAGGGTCAATGAAGAAGGGGAAGGTCGTCAACAAGATGGATAGACATAGGGGCTGCAATGATGGCCTCAGGTATTGCAAGGATCGTGGGGCTGGCACAAGACCAGGCAGTGTTTCGTTCTGCTGTGCATAGTGTCTCTATGAGTCAAAGATGATTCGATGGCACCTAATGACAACCACCACACAAATGTTCAAGCACAGAAGAATGATTAAATAAAGTATGGTACATTCACATAACAGAGTACTATGCATCTGTAAAAAGGAATGAGTATGATCATCATGAACTGATTTCCAAGTGAAAAAAGCAAAGTGAAAATGAGCATTTATATTATGCTACATTTTATGTGAGAAGAAGGGAAAATAACAAAAATTACATGTGATTCTTATTATAAAACACACACACACATAAAGGGGGAGGAGGGATGGAGTTGGTATGGAAAGCATACAACAGGAAGGAATGACCCTTCTCTTACTATTACTTTTACTTTTTTTTTTAAACGAAGTTTTTACTTTTAAAAGTGTATCTGTATCCTACATATTCAAAAAATAAAATCAAAACTAGGGAGGGGAAAAATGACTGCAGAAAAATTAATCAAATGCTATTTCAATGAATACCACAACCCCAGTGAAAGGAAAAAAAAAAAGAATTAATCCAAGTAATTTTATCTGATGATATACCCTCAAGTATTGGGCAATGTAGTGTGTGGGGTAGGAAGAATTGGAAACAGATCATGAACTATTTTTTTTCCCTTTTTTAATATTTAAATTCTAACAGTGTTCCCTCCCCTCCTCTCCCACTCCTGTTAACCAACAAAGAAAATTTCTCCCATATAGAAACCTTTCCTTGACTCTTACAATAACAGACTAATTAATATTTGTCCTTCTGTGATTGACTTATTTCACTCAGCATAATGTCCTCCAAGTTCACCCACATTACATGGTGTTTTGCAGACTCTATGTTATTCTTTAGGGTTGCATAATATTCCAATGTGTGTATGTACCATAGTTTGGTTATCCATTCCTCAGTTAATGGACACCTAGGTTGTTTCCATCTTTTTGATATTGTAAATAGTGCTGCGATGAACATGGGTATGCATATGTCTGTTCTTATTGTGTCTTTCACTTCTTTAGGATATATACCTAGTAATGGAATGGCAGGCTCAAATGCTATTTCTAATTCCAACTTTTTAAGTAATCGGCATACTGCTTTCCACAGTGGTTGTACCATTTGACAGTCCCACCAGTGGTGTACAGGAGTCCCAATCTTCCCACATCCTCACCAGGATTTGTTATTTTCTCTTGAACTTTTGCTCCTAGTGCTGGGGCCAGATGGTATCTCATTGTTGTTTTGATTTGCACGTCTCTAATGGCTAATGATTGTGAGCATTTCTTCATATGTTTGTTGGCCACCTGAAGATCCTCCTTGGTGAAGTGTCTATTCATGTCTTCTGCCCATTTTTTAATTGGATTGTTTGTCTTTTTGTTACTGATGTGTTGGAGTTTTCTACAAATTCTTAAGTAAGTCCCGTGTCAGATATGTCATTGCCAAATATTTTTTCCCAATCTGTAGGTTCTCTTGTCTCTTTTGGAGAAGTCTTTGGAAGCACATAAAAATTTAATTTTTAGAAGGACCCATTCATCTACTTTCTCTTCTGCTGTTTGTGCACTTCGGGTTATGCTTGATAGTCTATTTATGCCTTATATTAGGGCCCTTAAATTTGCCCCTAGTTTTTCCTTGAGGTACTTTATAGTTTTAGGTTTCACATTTAAGTCTTTGATCCATCTGGAGTTAGTTTCTGTGTATGGTGTGAGGTACAGATCTTGTTACATTGCTATGCAAATGGATATCCAGTTTTGCCAGCACCATTTATTAAACAAACATTCTCTTCCCCATTTAATGGATTTCAGCCCTTTGTCAAAGATCAGCTGACCACAGGTCGATGAATCTATTTCTGGGTTCTCAATTCTACTCCATTGGTCTATGTGTCTGTCATTGTACCAATATCAATCAGGCAGTTTTGACTACTGTG
>NW_006921604.1:9441126-9441907 GCF_000298275.1 Orycteropus afer afer
GCTCTTTCATTGGGTCCATAGATATTTATTATCGTTATATTTCCTTGTTCAATTAATTCTTAAATCATTATATAATGTCCTTTCTTGTCTCATATGGTGGTTTTTGTCTTAAAGTCAATCTGATCAAAAATTAATATTGCCACTCCTGTTCTTTTACGGTTGCCATTTCCTTGATATATCTTTTTCCAACCTTTGCTTTTTAGTCTATTTTTGTCTTTGTCTCTAAGGTGTGTCTCTTGTAGATAGCGTATTGAAGAGTTTTGTTTCCTTATCCAATTTGCAACTCTCCATTTCTTGAGTGGTGCATTTACTCCATTAACATTCAGTATAATTATTGACAAATATGAATTGTTTGCTATCATTTTGTTATGTGTTTTTTCATGGTGTCCCTGGTTTCTTTGTTCCACATTATTTTCTGTGCTGAGATCAGTATGTTTATGAATCGTGTTATCATATCCTTTGTTGCTGTTGGTTTAGTATTTGCTGAATATTTGTGCTTGTCCTCTTTATTATTGTGATGTGAAAGTTTATCATTTTTCTTTGAGGTTATAATTATTCCCCGAGTTTAGAATAGTCCATTCTATCTTGCAACTCTCCTGACTTCCTCACCATCTAGAAGTTCTGTAACTACACAGTATTTTCCCTCTGTTTGGTTTGTAGTTGTCCTCATTTGTCAACTGATATCACTGGTTCCCTGTTTACAATCTTGTAAGCTTATTTTACTTTGGATATGTCCATAGCTGTGTTGGTTTCTGGGTTATGTCATCTTGTGTATTAATGG
>NW_006921604.1:9443248-9452102 GCF_000298275.1 Orycteropus afer afer
TGGTTTTAACAAATTCCCTTAGTTTCTGCTTATCTGGAAATCTCCTAATTTCACCATCATATTTGAGGGTCAATTTTGCCGGGTATATAATTCTTGATTGAAAATTTTTCTCTTTCAGGGTTTTATATACACCATCCCATTGCCTTCTTGTCCACATGGTTTCTGCTGAGAAATCAGAGCTTATTCTTACTGGTTGTCTTTTATAAGTAACTTTTTGTTTTTCCTGTGTTGCTTTCAGGATTCTTTCTTTGTCTTTCATTTTGATGAATTTGATGATGATATGTCTTGGTAATTTTCTTTTGGGGTCTATCCTATTTGGGGTTTGTTGGACTTCCTGAATGGATATATTCTCATCTTTCATCATTCAGGGAAGTTCCCTTCCAACAAATCTTGGACAATTTTCTCAGTCATTTTATTTTTCTCTTCCTGTTCTGGAATTCCAATGACACATAGATTATTCATTTTGATGGTATCCTACATGAACCTTAGGCTTTCTTCATTTTGTTTTGATCTTTTTTTCTGACTGATCACTTTCCAAAGAAGTATTCAGGTATTTGTCTTCAATCTCATTAATTTTGTCTTCCATTGTATCAATTCTACTCCTTTGCCCTTTCAATGTGTTATCTGTTTCTGACAATTTAGTATTAATCTTCTGGATTCCTATCTGTACATTTTGAATCATTTCTAATTTTTCACTTATTTTGTCTTTCTGTTCTTGTATTTTCTTCCAAAATTCTTCTATGGTTTTGTCTGTTTTCCTTGGTCTGTCTCTCAATCCTTTGAAGATACCTAAATATAATTCTTTTGAATTCCTTATCAGAGAGTTCTAATGCTGCTTCTTCCTCAGGGATGTATTCTGTGTCTGTATGCTGCTCCCTTGTTTCTACCACTTTATCTTGCTTCTTTGTATAGACGGTGATGGTCTGTTATCTCTGGTGGCATTATTGTATTTAGATTTCTGTTAACTGTTTGTGAAGAGCAGCCAAGGGTGACTCAGGCTCTTCTTGGTGGTTGTTTATCTTTGGCCCATTGGTGAAGAAGGAAGTGGTGGCTCTCACTCAGTAAGTGAAGCTACAGGAGGTGTGGGTGTAGTTGTGTCATATGAAGAATGTTGCTGTCTTCCACTCAGTTAGAAAAAAATAACAATTGAATAACCATCAAAAAAGTAAACGCAAACGGACAAAAAACACACCATGTAATCAAACAGGAACAGTAACCAAGAAAAGAAAAAGGCAAAACAAAAAAACCACCGCAATATCTGGGGAGAGGGCAATAATAGAAAAAAGGTAGCAAAGGTGAGTAATGAAGAAAAAAAATGGACAAAACACAAAAAGACAAACAAGGAATGGGGTTAACCAAGATAAAGAAAAAAAAAAATTGGAACCAGGAATAGGGAAAAGAAAAAAAGCCGAAAACTAGAACCTGGGAAGGGAAGACCTAGGAATAATAATTAAAAAGACAAAAGTAATAATATTAATAATGATGATGATAATAATAATAACAAAAGTAGTTGTTTTAAAGCAGTCAAAAACAAACACAAAAAAAAAAAAAAAGAAAAAAGAAAAAAAATCTGGGCAGGGCGGAGCAGGGCACCCAATCTCTGTCCAAGGACAGACTGGGATGGAATTCCTGCCAGCCTACGAGGTGGGTGGCCATGCCTCCATTTATCAAGAGGGTGTGGGATATAAGATTAACAAGGGGAATGTTACATCTTTTTAGTTGTCGGTGTCCGGAATGTCCTTGTGGTTCCCAGCAAGTAGAGCCTATTCTTACATCCCTGGAATCTGGGAGAATGCTGTTGCTTTAAATATCTAAAATGGTCAAACTGATTGTAAATATTCAAAATGGCTGCACTCTTCAGATGGGCAAAAGTCCACAGCTCAGCCTGCCTTCCTCTTCGCTGCTTCCACTTTTATTCACCAGCCACCAGAGAGGTCCTCCATGCAGTCCCTGGCTAGCAGGGCTGATTTTTAGTTAACTTTTAGGTCCTACCACCACTCGGCAATATCCAAGCTGTCTGTGCCATCAGGATCACTGCCAGACTGCAGCTCCATATGTCTCCTTTTTTTGGTGTTTTCATGCACATTCTTCTGCTAGTTGGAGTTTAGTTCAGTTCTATAGCCTTCCCTTTAAAGCTCAGAGGTCCAGGATTATCTTCTGTATCTGTGTTAATTGGTTCCCCTTTTCTTCATTGAAAAGGGTCTGTGCAGTCTTTCTGCTTATTCCGCTATCTTACCAGAACTCTCATCATGAACTGTCTTTAAATCGGTCTGTTTATTGCATGAGTGAAGAAATTCTGAAACTATTTCAGATGAATTTTCAGATAGAACAAATAGGCAGAATACAACTATGGTGTAAGGGAATAGGGGAAGACAAGAAAGGATGGTTTGGAATTAGAGGCTTTTTATATACTTAAGTGAGCGTGCATGCTGTGTGTGGGGGGAGGACTGTGAAAATATTTGAGTGCATGAGACAGTATACATGCATGTGATAAAACAAATGGAGTAAAATTTTAACAATAGTGAGTATAAGAGTCCACAGATGTTCTTTGTATTATTTTTATTTTTACAACTTTTTAAAAGTTTGAAATTATTTCCAAACCATTTTTTTTAACTTGTAATATGTAGGAGTATATTTAAAATATTTTCCTCTGAAAAATTAGCTTATTACTTTCATAGAACATAAATACTTTATGGTGCTAAAATAATTAGCCAAAGTTTTATAATCAAATTATGTGAAAAAGTTTCAGGTTATAAAAATAACGATAAAATTAAACTTTTAAGATAAAATTTACACAATTATTAGATAAACTATCAGAGATTTTTCACTTTACTATGACATTTACATATGGTTCTACTGTAGTTATCAAAATATTTTTATGTCGATATACCTAGAAAATCATGTTTAAATATCACTACTAATAATAGATTGTTTCTTGATCCTTACTTCCCCAACTATTCACTGTTTATATTGCTATATGATCCAAAAATAAAGGGACCTTAAGCCACTTACTCTTCCAATGATCGATCAAGGCCCCGATCAGGAGATCGATGATGAGTACGTTCTGGCGAATGGCATTTGGTATTTGGCTTTATTGTAGTACTCATATGATATGCATTACTTGAATAATTCTGGCGGCGAAGTTCTTGAACAGCTCTCTCCCTAAAGCAATATAGGGATGCTTTTAAATTTCATATTCAGTGACATTATTAAAATTGTTACAAACTGTAGCTCAAATCATACTTTAAAATCTGACCATTGTGAAGTAACCAAACCCTGTTGTTACCCAGAAGGCAATGCTTTCCAGGCAAAATACTATGTGGAGATAAACTTACCTTTCAAAGCGCTCTGTCCCAAGCTGTCTTTTGGTAATGTCTAAATCAGCCTCCAACTGTGTTACCACATTTCTGAACTGGGCCACATCTCTACTTTGGATGGCCCTGTGTATAAAAAGGACAGGTGACAGTTGATTAAACTTAAAAACGGCTATGACTCATACAGCAGCCTATATAATAATGACTTCTCAGCTAGATTTGAGTCAAACTGTGATTTACATATACAGATGTATTAGCACATCTAAAATATGCCATTTTTAGATGTAGTAAATGTGCAAATTAGCCTACCTGGAAACCTAAGCAGTCCTAGTCACATTCAATTAGTTAAACCCTCTCTGTCTCAAGCTCCCCATGTATAAATGGAGTAATGTTACCTATCCTACCTACTGCAAACTATTTTTATAGAAGTATTTTGAAATCTTATGTAAATGCAAAGTAGTAGTATGACCGAATTATTAGCACTGAAATTCACCAGCGTCATGAATAGCATGATCTAAATTAAACCAAGTTTGTCATACATAGTTATAATGAAGCTTGATGTGTACACTGTTAAAAGCAGAATAAATAAATAAATAAATAACCTCTTCAATTTGGCAGGAACTTCTCTGAAACTAGCTTATGCCTCAAAAATCCTGTGATAAAGCATAGTCTATCATAAGTAAAAAAAAGGCTGTTTGCAAAGAACATTCTATACACTTTGCAGGCTTTCAAAACTCCAATGATAGATTACTAAAATCTAAACATTAGAGACTAAAACCACAAGTTTATCATTCTTACCAGTTGTAAGTGACAGTCCTTACCAGCCAGTCTAGAAAAAAGTGAAACCCTTAGGGTGGGAGTTTTGGCATATTTTACAAGGCAGAGTTCCACCTACCAGCTTGATAAAGTGATCCTGCAGAACCAGTTGACACATCACAATAGTTCAGTCACAGCTGCCATAACCTGGAAGCAGTTTCTGGAGGAAACTGGTCCTAGTCCTGCAGCCTTTACTTAATCAAGAGCTCCCATGATGAGTGGCTGATTCTGGAGACCCTGATTCCTACTCTTTACCAGGCCCCATGCTCAGATGAGAGGGCAGAATGGAGGGTGGATGAAAAAAATGTTATAGGTGGGATAGAACAGAGCAGGGGTTAAGGATCTCCATCAGCTTTCATGAGAGATGACCAAGATTAATTATAAAATATTCAATATCTAAGCAATATTTTCCACCCAAGCCTCCACAAGGGGCCTTGAAATAATGTGCTAATGATTCTAGGGAGTCTATAAAAAGCTAAATCAGTGAACTGGGGAGTCTTTAGTATTCTGAGTGCAGGAGTTCTTCAAAGTACCCCGTATACACTTATATGTAAATAAGGAATTACAATGTGACAAATGGAAAGACCCAGGTAGCAATAACAGGTGTGTCCATACATATAAAAATTCTTCTGGTTTTAAACTCAAAATCATTTGGAGGAAAAAAAAAAGGTGGGGACCAGGTTTGCTAGTCCGATAGAGCCTGGTGGAACCACTGAGACTATGGCCCCTAGCTGCCCTTCAGGTCTAGAATTGAACTCACACCTGCAGTTTCCAGCCAAACAAAATACAGGCATGTAAGTTAAACATTTACCTCAAGTAAATACACGCCTTGGAGAGAACAATCATGGGAGCAAGAAGGACTGCTTATGTACAGGGAGACAGCTCAGGGGGCAGGAGAGTATGGAGGGATGGACACTGGAAAGAGGTAACTATGGGGAGGAAGTGGGAGGGGAGCTGGTGCATTGTGGTAAACTGTGGTCAATGACATGAGAGAAAGTATATGTGAATGGCTGTATGGAGTTAATTTGCTCTATAAATCTTCACCCAAATCACAAGTAAAAAAAAAAAAAAAAAAATTCTTCTGGATTCAGAAGTGCTTAACTTTTTTCTAATCTAGTTATACTATTTCCTAAAGGCAACATTTTGGATCAGACATTCCATTGTATCTAAAGCTCTGTTGGAAACAACAGAGATGGTTAAAATTAAATTTAGATACGGAAAAACAGATAATAGAAACAAGTACTGGACCTCTGGTAAGCGATAAGAGTTCTAGAAGTCTTCAATTTCATTGATGACAAATTATGGGGGCTAATATCTAAATTCTAGTTTTAAAATTCTACTAATTTACAAAGTATCAAAAATTTGATAAATATGATTTTATATTATTATATTGCTAACCAACTCACATTTTATTTTCTGCCAAGCAAAGGTGTTCTTTAAGAAGCTGAATTTCAGATTCTTTTTCTTGAAGTGCTATCTGAGACTGATATTCTTTGTCTCGATTGGCCACCAGCAAAGCTTCTAGATTCTGCATGGAGATTCTCTCATTTGTCATTTGACTCCTGAGAAGTTCTATTTCAGAACGTGCAGAATCTAACTCATTCTCCATCTGTATAATGGGAAGATATCTACACTTATTCCCATTCATTCATTTAACTCATTATATAAAACTTCTGTATTATTATTAACTTACAACAATTTTTATTATCTTGATATGAAGTTGTGCCCTCCTTCTTACCAAATACACACAAACACATTTCTCCAATTCTTAGATCAGAAAATTCATTTTAAGACCTGTTAATCCGAAATTGCAAATGATTTCCATTTTCAGCTTTGATATTCCCTTATATTTTTTTGCAAGACTGATGTGGTGATATCTGTAACTACTGCTTGTCCTTAGCTAGGTGGGTTATAAACATTTAACTAGCTTATGGAATGTCAGAGTTAAAGTATATAAAGAGTAAATGCACATTCCCTGTCTTGCACAAGCCTGTAGAAAACTTCCTTTTTGAATGTTATTTTGAATTTAGAATATGCTCTGAAAGTCAATTGTTTCTTGTTTCTTTAAAAAGAAGAAAACCAGGTATTACTATTTGGAAAAAAAAAATATTTCTTACCTATAATACAGATCATAATAAATTCTAAATGAATTGGAAGAGTTAAATGTGAAAAGACAAAATTTAAGCAAAATTCCAAGGAAATAGAAGAAAATAAAAATGTAAGTATTGGTGGAGGGTAGGTAGATAGGTAGGGGAAAAACTTTCTTATTGTTTTACAATGGGAAAACAGTAAGTTTGAGCTACATATTGAAAAAATAATTTGATAGTCAATAAAAACTTAACCAAAATTTAATAGGAAATACCTGGACTAAAATAAACTCAGTTATAGCAACAACAATAAAAGATTTAACACCTTGTATAGGGAGCTCATGTAAATTAAGGAGGTAAATGGACTAATTATATGTTTAGAAAATTGGCAGAAAAATAAATACAACTAATTAGCAAGCATATGGAGAATATGTACTCTTACTAGTAATCAAAGAAATATAAATTAAAACAAGATGTTATTTTTAGCCTCGGGTCTCTTAACCTTGGGACTGCTAACCTTCTGAGTTGGATAACTGGTGTTGGGGGTGGTCCCACCTCCCCCAAGTTATAACAATCAAAAATTTATACACATATTGCTAAATGTTCACCAGGGGAATAATCTCCTGTGTTTGAACCACACTATTCTAGGCTATCAAATTGGCAACTTTGTTAGTTTGTGTTGATGAACATTAAAGTGTGTAATCTATTTTGCAGGCAGGAATACAAAATGAAGTGGTTTTTTTCTTCAACATTTTATTGTGCTTTAGGTGAAATTTTACTCACCAAATTGGTTTCTCATTCAGTAATTCATATACAAAATTTGCTGTGACATTGGTTGCTGTTCCTGCAATGTGTCAGCACTCCCTGTGTCCACCCTGCCTTTCCCATTTTCATCCCTCTTGTTTCCCTGCCCCTTCTTGCCATCTCATCTTTATTTTTGGACAAATGTTGCCCATTTGGTCTTGTTTAGTTGTGTGCTCCAAGCAGCATATTCCTCATGAGTGTTAATCTTTATTTTATACACCAATCTATTATTTGGCCAGCAGGTGACCTCTGGGAGAGGTTTCAGTTCCTGATTGAAAAGGTGACTCTGGGCGACAGTTTCTGGCATTCCTTCAGTCTGTCTTACAAGTCTGGTCTTCTTTATGAATTTGAGTTTTGTTTTACATTTTTCTTCCATTCTAACTGGGGCCTTCTATTGTTTTCCCACTCAGAGTGATCAGTAGTAGCAGCCAAGCACCATTTACTTCTTGTGGTCTCAGCTACGAAGGCTATGGTTCATGTAAGCCATTAGTGTTATGGACTAGTTTCTTCTTTGAGTCTTTGGTTTCCTTTACTCCAGATGAGAAGAGACCAATAGTTGTTATCTTAGATAGTCAATCACAAGTTTTTAAGACCCCAGATACTATTTATCAAACAAGGACATAGAACATTGTTTTTATGAACTGTGTTATGCCAATTAAGTTCAATGTCCTGAGACTATGTTCTTACTCTTCAAGACCAGTAACTCAGTTCCATACCATGTTTGGATACGTCTAAGGAGTTTCTGAGGAGCTCTGGTAGCATAGTGCCTAAGGCACTTGACTGCTAACCAGAAGGGTGGCGGTTCAAACCCACCAGCCATTCCTCAGAAGGAAGATGAGGCAATCTACTTCCGTAGTGATACTGCCTTGGAAACCCGAGGAGGAGTCACTATGAGTCGGGTCCAACTCGATGGCAAATAACAAGAACAACAAGAAGTTTCTGTAACTGAACCTCCATGTGCTCTATTATGTATGTGAATACACATGCAGCACATACAAATATGTATATACTATACTGATATAAGGAGCTCTGGAAGCATGGTGCCTAAGGCACTTGACTGCTAACCAGAAGGCTGGTGGTTCAAACCCACCAGCCACTCCTCGGAAGGAAGGTGGGGCAATCTACTTCTGTAGTGATACTGCCTTGGCAACCCAAGGAGGGGTCACTGAGTCAGGTCCGACTCGACAGCATATAACAACAACAACAACATACTGATATAAGCATTAACATGCACTCCCACACACCCTCCCATTTCTATATAGCATACATATCTCCCTATGTAATCATTTACAGATTTTAGTTTTGTTACTGCTATTGTTGCAGAATTGTATATGGTATAGTTGTTACCAGAATTGTCCTTTATTCTTGTGTACCTCTCAGTGTTTTCATTTGCCTTGGGTACAACGTGTTGACTTACCTTATAGATGGACTGTCTTCCCTTTTACACAATTAACACATGTCTATTATCTATTAAGTAATTCTCCTTCTCTCCCCCTCCCTTCCCTGATAACTATAAAAAATGTTGCTGTCTGTGAGTAAACATCTTAACTTTTTATAAAAGTGTTGTTGTTGTTGTTGTTGTTCTCAGGTGCTGTCGAGTTGTTTCTGACTCATAGCGACCCTATGCACAGCACAGAAAAACACTGCCCAATCCCGCACCAGCTCCACGGTCCCTACTATGTTTGAGCCCATCATCGCAGCCACTGTGTCAATCCATTTTGTTGAAGGCCTCCCCCTCTTGACCCTCCACCCTACCAAGCATGACATCCTTCTCCAGGGAATGGTCCCTTCTCACAACATGACCAAAATAGGTGAGACGAAGTCTGGCCATTC
>NW_006921604.1:9455065-9457736 GCF_000298275.1 Orycteropus afer afer
GTTTTGGTTCTCCAGTGCTGCTCTAACAGCAAATACCACAGATGGGTGGCAAATGTACAGATCTCTTTAATTGGGTGGCTCCATTCTCTTAGGTCATCTGAGTGGCAACCTCACCTCCTTGGCCTGGCAGACCCCATTCCTCCACCTCTTGGGCATAGCAGCCCTGACCCCTCACTTTTGGGCAGCAACTATGGCCCTTTCCCACTGGCCCACATGAATGAGCAGAGCTACACTCCAGAACTAAGTTGTTGAGGGTCTAACTCTTCGAAACCTAGAAGGCTGTGGTAGTTCCACCCCCAAAGCCGAGGTCCTACCTTTTGAGGCTGAGGCAGCTCTACTTCCGTTAGCTTGGTCTGTCAGCTTCTGCCAATTAATGCCTGAGGGCAACCCACTCTACCAGGAATCTTCCTTCCCAAAAGGCACTTTTCTTTTTGTAAAATTTTTATTGTGATTTGGGTAAAGTTTACAGAGCAAATTCACTTTCCATACAGCGGCTCATATACACTTTGTCTCATAACATTAACTGCAATTTTCCACAATGCAACGACTCCCCTCCCATCTCCTCCCCATAGTTACCTCTTCCCTGTGTCCTTCCCTTCCATGCACTCCTGCCCCACAAGCTGTCTCCCTGTGCATACACAGCCATTCTATTCTCCCATGATTAATCTCTCGGAGGAGTGTATCTACCTAATGTAAATGTTCAGCTCATATGCCTGTCTTTTGTTTAGCTGGAACCCACTAGAGTGGGTTCAATACCAGACTTGAAGGGCAGCGAGGGGCCACAGTCTCAGGGGTTCCATCAGGCTTCATCAGACCAGCAAACCTGGTGGCCTTTTTTTAAAAAAAAAATAATTTTGAGTTTTGTTGCACATTGTTCTCCCACTCCATGCAGGATGTCTTACAAAGATGCCCCTCCAAGTGGTTGACAATGATAGCCGGGCACCCTCTAATTCTTCTGGTCTCATAGTCGTATAGGCTGAGGATTGCATGGTGTACCACTCGCTTGGACTAATTGTTTCCATGCTTCCTTGGTTTTCTTCATTCTTCTTTGCTCTGGACAAGGAGAGACCCATCATTACATCTAAATGGCTGCTTGCAAGCTTTTAAGATCCGTCGCTACTTGCCAGAGTAGGATGTGGAACAATGTTTTGTGTAGTATGTTATGCCAATTGAGCTTGATGCTCCCTGTGACTATGGTCCTGAGACCACAGGTCCAACTACTCACTCCCTCTGCATAGCTAGCTGGCTGTGGCCAAGAAGTGACTACAACCTTGTCCCTTGTCAGCTCTACTACATATCCGGGAATTTTTACAGAACATATAAATACACTTGTAGAAACATTGTCTGCCAACCTTATATGTAGTCTTTGGCACACTGCCCCCTCCATGGACATACCTAATAGTTCAGCCTGTCCACCCATCCATCCACCCATATATCAATGTTTGCTTTTGCTGACAATGCAGTACTGTATGTGTTCGTCTTTGTTGTCTGTACCTTCCATGCAAATCTCTATGTCTTCCATTTTCTCAATGACACCATATTGATCACTCACATTTGGTACAATATTCTTCACTTCACCCAAATCAATACTTGTCTCTACCTATCTAACAGTATTCCCTCCCCTCCCCTCCCCCCTCTGGTAACCAACAAAGAAAATTTCCTTCCATATATAAATCTTTCCTTGACTTTTCAAAATAATGGGCTAATACAATATTTGTCCTTCTGTGACTGTTATTTCACTCAGCAAGATATCCTCCAAGTTCATCCACGCTATGTGCTGTTTTACTGTTTCTACACTATTCTTTACATACACACACACACACACACATATATATATATAAACGTTTCTTTGACCCTCCACAACAATGAACTAATACTGTATTTGTCCTGTGATTGACTTATTTCACTCAGCATAATGTCCTCCAAGTTCATCCATATTTATGTGGTGTTTTGCAGACACTACATTATTCTTTAGTGCTGCATAGCATTCCAGTATGTGTATGTACCATAGTTTGGTCTTCCACTCTTCTGCTGATGGGCACGTAGGTTGCTTCCATCTTTTTGCTATTGTAAATAGTGCTGCAATGAACATGAGTATGAATATATCTGTTCCTGTCCTGGCTCTCACCTCTCTAGGATATATACCTAGTAATGGGATTGCTGGGTCAAAAAGTATCTCCAATTCCAGCTTTCTAAAGAACCGTCATATTGCTTTCCACAGTGGTTGTATCACTTCACAGTCCCACTAGCACTGTAGGAGAGTCCCAATCTGTCCACATTCCTGCCAGCATTTGTTATTTCTGTCTCGTTGAACCTTGTCATCAGTGTTGGGGTGCGATGGTATCTCACTGTTGTTTTGATTTACATCTCTCTGATGGCCAATGATTGTGAGCATCTCTTCATGTATTAGTTGGCCACCTGAATATCCTCCTTGGTTAAGTGTCTATTCATGTCTTCTGCTCATTTTTCAACTGGATTGTTAATTCCTTTGCTGTTGAGGCACTGGAGTTTTGCATAAATCTTAGAGATAAGTCTCCTGCCAGATATGTAATTATCAGCAAATATGAATTTGTTGCTGTCATTTTTGTTATGTGCTTTTTTGTGGTGTTGATTTCTTTGTTCCATATAATTTTCTATGCTGAGATCATTTTGTTTATGAATCATGTTATCA
>NW_006921604.1:9459130-9459650 GCF_000298275.1 Orycteropus afer afer
TCTCTGGTTCCCTGTTTACAATCTTGTAAGCTTATTTACTTTGGATACTTCCATAGCTGGGTTGGTTTCTGGGTTATGTCATCATGTGTGTTAATAGTCAGTTGTTGTTGGCTGTTGCTGTTCTCTGTCCAAAGGACTCCCTTTAGTATCTCTTGTAAGGTTGGTCTGGTTTTAACAAATTCTCTTAATTTCTGCTTATCTGGGAATGTCCTAATTTCACCATCACATTTGAGGGAAAATTTTGCTGGGTACTTAATTTTTGCTTGGAAATTTTTCTCTTTTAAGGTTTTATATATACCATCCCTTTGTCTTCTCGACTGCATGGTTTCTGCTGAGAAATCCAAGCTTAGTTTTATTGATTGCCCCTTGTAGGTAACTTTTCATTTCTCCCGTGCTGCTCTCAGGATTCTTTGTCTTTGGTTTTGGTGAGTTTGATGACGATATGTCTTGGTGATTTTCTTTTGGGGTCTATCCTGTTTGGGGTTCGTTGGACTTCCTGAATGGATGTATTCTCATCTTT
>NW_006921604.1:9460080-9493892 GCF_000298275.1 Orycteropus afer afer
GATCTGTCTCTCAATCCTTGGAAGATACCTAAATATAATTCTTTTGAATTCCTTATCAGAGAGTTCCAATGCTGCTTCTTCCTCAGGGATGTGTTTTGGGTCTGTATCCTGGTCCCTTGTTTTTCCTGCTTCATCTTGTTTCTTTGTGTGGACTGTGATGTTCTGTTGTCTCCAAGGCATGGTGACGTTTTTGTGTTTATCTTCAGTTGGTGATTGTATGTTGGAGTGACTTGCCCACAATTTTCATTTTCTTTGTATGTTATCTACACAAGCAGGGTACTGTGCTGTGCTCCTCTATTCACTAGTTGACAGCACTTATACACCCATCATCTGTCTCCTTTCCTGTTGTCAGTCTTATATGTCCCTGCCAACCTTGGCAAACAGAGCCTATTCTTAAGTCCTTGGTATCTGAATGAGAATGCTATCACTTTAAAATTCAAAATTGTTGCCACTTGTAAATATTAAAAATGGCTGCACCCTTGGTCACTTTAAATATCCCAAATGGCCACGCCCTCAGTCACTTTAAATATCCAAAATGGCCACTGCTTGTAAACATTCAAAATGGCTGCACCCTCTGTCACCTTAAATATCCAAAATGGCTGCCACATGTAAACAATCAAAATGGCTACACCCTCTGGACAGCAGAAAGTCAACAGCTCAGGTTGTCTCCCTCCTTGCTGTTTCCCTTCCTAGTCATAGACCACCAGTGTAGTTGTCTCTGCAGCCCTTGGTGACCAGGGATGATCTTTAGGTCAATTCTCAGGTCCCAACACCACTTGGAAATATTCAGGCTGTTGGTCCAGTCAGAGTAGCTGACAGTCTGCACCTCTGACCGTCTCTGTACTGTTTTTGTTCAGATTTTTCCACTAGTTGGTGCCTAATCCACTTCTCTACAGTTCTTTTCAAAATTCAGAGCTCCAGGATTTTCTTCTGTATCTCTGTCAATTGCTTTTCCTTTTCTTTGTTGAAGAGGGTCTGCGTCACTTGTCTGCCTATTCCTTCATCTTATCGTAAGTCCTCTGATTCTACCTTATTCTTTAGGGTTGCATAGTATACCATTGTGTGTATGTACCATAGTTTGGTTATCCATTCTTCTGTTGATGGGCACCTAGGTTGTTTTCATCCTCCAAAATGCACTTACCTTTCTTGATCCAAGGGCTGGCCAACCTGCTACTCCATCTTATGCTGGTCTCTTCTACAAATTAACATCCAAAGGCAGTCCACTCTGTCAAGAAGCCCCCTACCTGATGACACCCAGCTTTCTCCTCTGTGGGCTGATAAACTTGTTGCTGTATAATGACAGTCTTTTGGTTCTCCTGCTGCTGGCTTTCTGCCAGGTTCTCAGCTCAGGGATCTTGGGTCAAGGACCCACTCCACTCCTGTTTCCACACTTTATGTATCTATCAGAGCAGCACCCTATTCTCTTGGTACCACATTCTGTTTTGGTTCTGTAGTGCTGCTCTAAAAGAAAATATCACAGCTGGGTGGTTTGAACAAACAGAGATTTATTCCCTTACAGTTCAGGAGGCTGGAAGTCCAAGTTTGAAGTGCCAGCTCTAGAGGCTGGGTGAAAGCTCCTCAACCTAGGGCTTCAATCTGCCTCTTGCTCCCAGCCCACTGAAGCTGGAGGCATCTGTTCACTCAAGAAGCTGCTGGCTGCTGAGGCTGACAAATCCAAGGTTGAGAAGTAAAAAAGGCACAGTCCTAAGATTATCAAATGACACAGCAGGCCACTAGTTCAAGTCCAGAAACAGTCCCAAGATCAGCAGCACATGGGAGGTTGCTAAATGAAGACTCAGCTACATGCAAGGTCCAAGTGTGCCAAAAAGGTGCAGAGACCTTTCTCAAAACTTCTCCTTAAATATTGGAAGTAGATCACATCCCTAATGCAGCTACTCAGCTGCTCCAGTAGATTCCACCATGGAGTTGATTACCAGTCTCATCAAGGGGAATAACTACATCTAGCTATCCAGCCACTCAAAACCAGGCTCACCCAAGTTGACATATAAACTTAGCTACCACAGATTGTTTCTATCCCTTTGCTATTGTGAAATGTGCTGCAATAAAAATTGGTATGCATAAATCTATTCATGTCAATGCTCTTATTTCTCTAGGATAAATGTCTAATAGTAGGATTGCTGATCATATGCTATTTCTATTTGTAGCTTTTTGACAAAGTACTATATTGTTTTCCATAATAGTTGTACCATTTACAATCCAACCAGCAGTGTATAAGAGTTCTAATCTCCCCACAACCTTGTCAGCATTTGTTGTTTTCTGGGTTTTTCATCTAAGCCATTCTTGGTGTGAGGTGGCATGT
Organism: Orycteropus afer afer; assembly: GCF_000298275.1. Taxonomy (NCBI): domain Eukaryota; kingdom Metazoa; phylum Chordata; class Mammalia; order Tubulidentata; family Orycteropodidae; genus Orycteropus; species Orycteropus afer. The sequence goes on from NW_006921604.1 coordinate 9,462,401, forward strand.
CATTATAGTTTGGATTCACATCTCTCTAATGGCTAATGCCACCACTGTTTGTCAGTTTTTTGTACTGTGATGGCTTGTGTGTTGTTGTGAAGTTGGAGGCTACGCCACCAGTATTCCAAATACCAGCAGGGTCACCCATGGTGGACAGATTTCAGGGAAGTTTCCAGACTAAGACAGACTTGGAAGAAGGAAGAAGCCATCCATTTCTCAAAGAATTGGCCAGTGAATACCCTACGAATAGCACTGAAACACTGTCTAATGTGTTACTGGAAAACTATCTGAATAGCTCTGAAATGTTGTCCCATATAGTGCCAGAACCTGAGACCTTCAGGTCAGAAAGCACTCAAAATATGACGGAGAAGAGCTGCCTCCTCAGAGTAGAGTAGACCTTAATGATGTAGATGGAGTAAAGCTATTGGGACCTCCATTGGCTGATGTGGCACAACTCAAAATGGGAAGAAACAGCTGCAAATATCCATTAATAATTGTAATGTGGAATGTACAATGTATGAATCTAGGAAAATTGGAAGTGATAAAAAATGAAATGAAATGCAAAAAGATTGATATCCTAGGCATTTGTTGTTGTTGTTATGTGCCATCGAGTTGGACCCGACTCATAGCTACCCCTCCTTGGGTTTCCAAGGCAGTATCACTACGGAAGTAGATTGCCCCACCTTCCTTCCGAGGAGCGGCTGGTGGATTTGAACCACCAGCCTTCTGGTTAGCAGTCAAGTGTCTTTAGGCATTACGCTACCAGAGCTCTTATATCCTAGGCATTAGTGAGCATTAATAGACAGGTTTTGGCCATTGTGAATCAGACAACCATATGATCTACTATGCCAGGAATGAAAAATTGAAGAGAAATGGCATGGCATCATCGTCACAAGGAATGTTTCAAGATTATTCTGAAGTCACTGTCAGTGATGAGATAATATCTATACCCCTACAAGGAAGATCAGTTAATACTGCTATTAATCAAATTTACACAGCAACCACCAAAGACAAAGACAAGGAAATTGAAGGTTTTTACCAACTTCTGCAGTCTGAAATTGACCAGTCATGCAATCAAGATGTGCTGATTATTACTGGTGATGGAATGCAAAAGATGGAAACAAAGAAGACTAACTGGTAGTTAGAAAATACAGGCTTGGTACTAGAAATGATGCTGGAGATCACAGTATAGAGTTTTGTAAAACCAGTGACTTATGCATTGCAAATACATTTTTTCAACAATGATGGCTATATATATGTGGACTTCACCAGATGAAATACACAGGAATCAGATCGACTATATCTGTGCAAAGAGGCCATGGAGAAGCTCATTATCTTCAGCCAAGACAAGGTCAGGAGCTGACTGTGGAACAGACCATCAGCTGCTCCTATGCAAGTTCAAGTTGAAGCTGAAAACAATTAAAACAAGTCCACCAGAGCCAAAATATGAGCTTGATTATATCTCTCCCAAATTTAGACACCCTCTAAAGAACAGATTTAATGCATGGAACACCAATGACCAAAAACCAGAGGAATTGTGGGATGATATCAAGAACATCATCCATGAAGAAAACAAAAGGTCATTAAAAAGACAGGAAAGGAATTAAAGGCTAAAAGGGATGTCAGAAGAAATTCTGAAACTTGCCCTTGAATGGAAAGTAGCTAAATCAAATGGAAGAAATGACAAGATAAAAGAGCTGAACAGATTTCAAACACCAGCTCAAAAAGACAAAGTCCATTATTATAATGAAATGTGCAAATACCTGGAGTCAGAAAACCAAAAGGGAAGAACACCTTTGGCATTTCTCAAGCTGAAAGAACTGAAGAAAAATTCAAGCTTCGCGTTGTCAATACTGAAAGATTCTATGGGTAAAATATTTAATGATTCAGGAAACATCAAAAGAAGATGGAAGGAACACACAGAATCACTGTACCAAAAAGAATTGATTGATGTTTATCCATTTCAGGAGATAGCATATGATCAAGAATCAATAGTACTGAAGGAAGAAGTCAAAGCTGCACTGAAGAAATTGGTGAAGAACTAGGTTCCAGAAAATGACAGAATACCCCTGAGATATTTCAACAAACGGATGCTGTGATGGAGGCATTCACTCATCTATGCCAACTGACTGGAAGAGATCGATATTTGTAACCATTCCAAAGGAAGGTGATCCCCCACAGAACGTGGAAATTATCCAACAATATTATTAACACAAGTAAATCTTGCTAAAGATAATTCAAAAACGGTTGCAGCAATATATTGACAGAGAACTTCCAGAGATGCAAGCTGGATTCAGAAGGGGACATAGAATGAGGGATACCATTGCTGGTGCTTTATTGACTATGCAAAAGCATTTGATTGTGTGGATCATAACAAATTATGGATAACATTGAGGAGAATTGGAATTCCCGAACACTTAATTGTACTCATAGAAACCTGTATATAGATCAGTAGGCTGTCATTAGAACAGAACAAGGGGACACTGCATGGTTTAAAATCAAGAAGGGAGTACATCAGGGTTGTACCCTTTCACCATACGTATTCAATCTGTATGCTGAGCAAAAAATCTGAGAAGGTGGGCTATATGAAGAAGAATGTGGCATCAGGATTGGAGGAAGAATCATTAACAACCTGCGAAACACTGACGACACAACTTCACTTGCTTAAAGTGAGGATGATTTGAAGCACTTATTGATGAAGATTGAAGACTATAGTCTGCAGTATGGATTACATCTCAACATAAAGAAAACAAAAATCCTCACAACTGGACCCAATAACCAGCTTCATGATAGATGGAGAAAAGATGGAAGTTGTCAAAGATTTCATATTACTTGGTTCCACAATCAACACCCATGGAAGCAGCAGCCAAGAAATACGATGGCATATTGTACTGGGATAATCTGCTGCAAAAGACCTCTTTGAAGTGCTGAAGAGCAAAGATGTCTCTTCAAAGACTAAGGTGCACTTAAGCCAAGCCATGGTATTTTCACAATTGCCTCATATGCATGTGAAAGCTGGACGATAAATAAGGAAGATCAAAGAAGAGTTGATGCTTTTGAGTTGTGATGTTGGTGAAGAATATTGAAAGTACCATGGACTGCCAGGGAGAACTAATAAATCTATCCTGGAAGAAATGCAGCTGGAATGCTCCATGGAAGCAAGAATGGCCAGACTTCATCTCACCTACTTTGTTCATGTTGTTAGAAGAGATCATTCCCTGGAGCAGGATATCATTCTTGGTAATGTGGAGAGTCAACAAAAAAGGGGAAGGCCCTCAACAAGATGGACTGACACGGTGGCTGCAACAATGGGCTCAGGTATAGCAACAACTGTGAGGCTGGCACATGACCGGACAATGTACACAGCGTTACCATGAATCGGAGCTGATTCAACAGCACCTAACAACAACAACAAGGGCTAATGATCACGAGCGTCCCTTCATGTGTTTGTTACCCTCCTGAATGTCTTCTTTAGTGATGTGTCTGTCAAGTCTTTGCCCCCTTTTTTTAAAAATTGGATTGCTTATCTTTTTTGTTGTTAAGGTCTTGATGTTTTCTTGTAAAAATATTTTATAAAATACTCTTATAAAAATATTCGAGAGATTAGACCCCTGTCAGATATGTCATTGCCAAAATATTCCCACTCTGTAGGTTTTCCTTTTTTTTTCTCTTTTGATGAGCATAAATATTTAATTTTTAGGAGGTCCCAGTTATCTAGTTTATCTTCTGTTGCTTGTGCATTTTTAGTTGTGTTTGATAATCTATTTGTTCTGGTTACCTAGTGCTGCTCTGACAGGAAATATACCACAAATGGGATGGCCTTAACAAACAGGAATTTATTCTCTTAATTTTGGAGGCTTTAAGTCCAAGTTCAAAGTGCCAGGCTCTAGGGGCTGGGTGAAAGCCCCTCAGCCTTGGGCTCTGCCTCCAGCTCCTGGCCCACTGAAGCTAGAGGCTTTTCTTCACTCAGACAGCTGCTGGCGGCTGAGGCTGCCAAGCCCAAGGTTGCCAAGTAAAAAGGCACAGTCCTAATGTTACCAAACCACACAATAGGCCATTAACTCAAGTCCATTGTAAGTCCTCAGGTTGGCAGAGCATGGTAGGCTGCTGAACAACGACACAGCTACATCCAGGGTCCAAGCATGCCGTAAGCTAGAGACCATTCCCCAAGGCTTCTGCTTATATATAGGAAGCAGACCACATTCCCTAAGGAAGCTACTCAGCTGCTGACAGTAGATTCCACCATGGAGTTGATTACCAGTCTCATCATGGGGAATACTACATTCAGCTGCCCAGCCACTCAACCAGGCCCACCCAAGTTGACATACAAACTGAACTACCACACTATTGATGCCATAAATTAGGACCTCCAGCTTTGTCCCTATGTTATCTTCCAGGAACTTTATAATTTCAGGTTTGACATTTAGGTCTTTGATTCATTTTGAGTTAGTTTTTGATTAAGTGTAAGTACGGATCTTATTTCATTTTTCTATAAATAGATATCCAGTTCTGCCAGCACCACTTCTTGAAGACACTATCTCTTCCTCATTGAATGGACTTTCACACTTTGTCAAAGATCAGCTGTCCACAGCTGGATGGATTTACTTCTGGGTTCTCAATTCTGTTCCATTGGTCTATGTGTCTGTTATACCATACAAGTACTAGATTGTTTTGATTACCATGATGAGGTTGGGGAGTGTGAGGCATCCTACTCTGTTCTTCCTCTTCAATAGTACTTTGGTTATTTGGGTCCTTTATCCTTTCTATTTAAAGTTTGAGGTTAGTTTTTCTACTTCATTAAAGAATACTGTTAGGATTTAGATTGTTGTTGTTGTTATGATTTAGATTAGGGTTGCATTATATCTATAGGTTGCTTTGGGTAGTAGTGACATTTTCACAATGTTCAGTCTTCCAATGCATGGGAATGGTATATTTTTCCATTTATTTAGGTCTCTTTTGCTTTCCTGAAGTAGTGTTTTGTCGTTTTCTTTATATAAGTCTTTTAGGTCCTTGGTTAGATTTATTCCTATGTATTTCATTTTTGGGGGGCTACTGTAAATGGTATTGATTTCTTGAATTTCTTTTTTGAGTTTTTGTTGGTGTAGAGTAGAGCATCTTTAAAAAAAAAAAACTTTATCATGATAAAATTCACATACTATTCAACTTACCCATTTAAAGAGCATAATTCAGTGTTTTAGCATTGCGCAATCTTTAGTACAATGAAATCTTAAAACTTTTTCACCATCACTAAAAGAAACCCAGTACCATTAGCAGTCATTCCACATATAACCCCTTCCTCAGTCCTCAGGAACCACTAATCTACTTTCTGTCTCTATGATTTGCCTATTCTAGACAATTTATATAAATACGATCATACTATATCTGGTCTTTTGTGACACTTGGCATAATGTTTTCAAGCATCATCCATATTATAGCAGGTATCAATACTTCATTCCTCTTACTTTGCTAAATAATAAAATCCCATCGCATAAATATACCACAGATATCCATTAATCAGTTAGGGATATTTGAGTTATTTCCAAATTTTGGCTATTATAAATAATGCTACTATAAATATTTGTTTACAAGTGTTGTGTAGATGTATGTTTCTCTTCTTTTGGATAGATAATGGTGGTATTTCTGAACTGTATTATAACCCTACACTTAACATTTTGAGAAACTCCCAAAATGTTACTATTTTCCACTCCCACTAGCAATGTAAGAGAGTTCCAGCATCTCCACTTTGGCACACTTGTTATTTTCAGACTTTTATATTATAGCCATCCTACTGATTATGAAGTGATATGATTTTGATTTGTATTTCCCTGATAGCTAATGATGTTGAGCACCTTTTCATGTGCTTACTGATCATTTATATATCTTCTCTGAAAAAATACCTATTGAGAACTTTATTTTAAAATTTGCTTTCTTTTTATTACAGATTTGTAAAAGTTCTTTTTTTCTGGATACAAATCCCTTATTACATGCATACTATGCAAGTATTATCTCCTATTCTGCTTTATTTTTCACTTTCTTGATAATAGTTTAAAGCACAGAAGTTTAATTTTTATAATGTTTTATCACTTGTGCTTTTGATGCATACCTAGGAAATTACCGCCATGGTCACACAGATTTATTGCCATGTTTTCTTCTAAGAGTTTTATGGTGTTAGCCTTTACATTCAAGTCCATGATAACAGGTTCCAGCTCTTACATAGTATATAGTATGAGAGATTTAATTTCATTCTTTTTCATGTAAATGCTCAGTTGTCCCAGCGCCATTTGTTGAAAAGACTATTTTTCCCCATTGAATTGTTTGGCACTATTTTCTCAAAATTAATTGACCACAATTATAAGAGTTTATTCCTGGACTTTAAATTGTTTTATTGGTCTATATGTCTTTTCTTACATTAGTATTACACTGTTTTGATTTCTGTAGCTTTGTACTCAATTTTCATATTTGAGAAGTGTAGGTCCTCCAAATATTTTTTCTTTAACAAGATTGTTTCGACTATTCTGGGTGGCTTGCATTTCCATATGAATTGTAGCTTGTCAATTTCCACAAATAAATCAACTGTATTCTGATAGGAATTCCAGTGAATCTGTAAATTTATGTGGGGTGTAAAATAATAATAAGTCCTCTAATACATGGACACAGGGTGTTTTCCATTTATTTAGATCTTTAAAATTTTTTCAACAATGTTTTGTATAGTTTACTTGTAATTTATTACTAAGTGTTTTATCATTTTTCCATGCTATTGTAAATGAGATTGTTTTCTTAATTTCATTTTTGAATTACAAGCATCAGGTCACTTCTTGGCCACAGCCAGCTACCCAGAGGGAGTGAATAGTTGGACCTGTGGGCTCAGGACTATAGTCGCAGGGGCATCAAGCTCAATTGGCATAACAAACTAGACGAAAACACTGTTCCACATCCTACTTTGACGAGTAACAACTGGGATCTTAAAAGCTTACAAGTGGCCATCTAGATGCAATAATGGGTCTCTCCTTGTCCAGAGCAAAGAAGAATGAAGAAAACCAAAGAAGCATGAAAACAATTAGTTCACACAACTGGTACATCATGCAATCCTTAGCCTATATGACTATGACACCAGGAGAACTAGATGATGCCTGGCTACCACTGTCAACCACTCAGAGGGGGAATCTATGTAGGAGATCCTCGACAGAATGGGAGAACAATGTGGAACAAAACTCAGAATCATTAAAAAAAAAAAAGGGGGGGGCCAGGTTTGCTAGTCTGATAGAGTCTGGTGGAACCCCTGAGATCATGCCCCCTAGCTGCCCTGCAGGTCTGGAATCGAACGCACTCCTGTGGCTTCCAGCCAAACAAAAGATATGAGCTGAACATTTACATTAGGCAGATAACACTCCTTGGAGAGATCAATCATGGGAGAACAGAAGGGCTGGAATGCACAGGAAACAGCTCAGGGGGCAGGAGTACATGGAAGGGAAGAACACAGGGAAGAGGTGGCTATGGGGAGGAAGTGGGAGGAGAGCTGTTGCATTGTGGGAGATTGTACTCAATGTCATGAGACAAAGTGTATGTGAATTGCTATATGGAAGATGAATTTGCTCTGTAAACTTTCACCCAAATCACAATAAAATTAAAAAAAGAAAAGAATGCAGCATCAGGATTGGAGGAAGACTCATTAACAACCTGCAATATGCAAACAACACAACCTTCCTTGTTGAAAGTGAAGATGATTTGAAGCACTTACTGATGAAGATTAAAGACTGCAGTACAGATTACATCTCAACATAAAGAAAACAAGAATACTCACAACTGGACCAATAAGCAGAAACATGATAAATGGGGAAAAGATTGAAGTTGTCCAAGATTTCATTTTACTTGGATCCACAATCAATAACAATGGAAGCAGCAGTCGAGAAATCAGATGGCATACAGCACTGAGACAACGTGCTGCAAAAGACCTCTTTAAAGTGTTAGAGAGCAAAGATGGTATTTTCAATCACCTCATATGCATGTGAAAGTTGGACAATGAATAAGGAAAACTGAAGAACAGTTAACACTTTTGAGTTGTGGTGTTGGTGAAAAATACTTAAAGTACCACAGACTGCCAGAAGAACGAACAAAACTGCCCTGGAAGAAGCAGAGACGGAATGCTCTTTAGAAGCAGGAATGGTCAGACTTCGTCTCACCTGCTTTGGTCATGTTGTCAGAAGGGGCCATTCTGTTTTGGTTACTTCGTGCTGCTCTGATAGAAAATACCACAAGTACATGGGTATAGGGACGGATAGATGGGTGAACAGGCTGAACAATTGGGTGTGTCTAAATGGAGAGTGTATCCAAGATCATATAGGGGGTTGGCAGACAATGGGCCTATAAGTTCATGTGAATGATGTAGGAGATCCTACATAAAGAGGGAGAACAAAGTGGTACAAAACTCAAAATTGTTTGGAGGCAAAAAAAAGAAGGTGGGGACCAGGTTTGCTGGTCCAATGGAGCCTGGTGTAACCACTGAGACTATGGCCCCTAGTTGCCCTTCAGGTCTGGAATTGAACCCACAACAGTGGTTTCCAGCCAAACAAAGTACAGGCATGTGAGTTAAACATTTACCTCAAGTAGGCACACGCCCTGGAAAGAACAATCATGGGAGAAGGAAGGGCTGCTTATGCACAGGGAGATAGCTCAGGGTGCAGAAGAGTATGAAGGGATGGACACTGGGAGGAGGTAACTATGGGGAGGAAGTGGGAGGGGAGCTGCTGCATTGTAAATTTTGGTCAATGACATGAGACAAAATATATGTGAACTGCTGTATGAAAAGTGAATTTACTCTGTAAATCTTCACCCAAATCCTAATAATAAAAAAAAAAAAAAAGAAAATACCACAAGTGGATGGCTTTAATAAACAGGAGTTTATTCTGTTACAGTTTTAGAGGCTACACATCTGAGTTCAAAGTGTCAAACCCTAGAGGCTGGGTGAAAGCCACTCGACCTTGGGCTTCAGCTTTGGCTCTTGCTCCCAGCCCCCTGAAGCTGGAGGCTTTCTTTACTTCAGGCAGCTGTTGAATGCTGAGGCTGACAAACCCAAGGTTGACAAGTAAAAAGGCACCGTCCTGATATCATGAAACCACATGGCAGGCCATTGATTCAAGTCCATCAAGAGTCCCAAGATTGGCAGACAACATGGCAGGCTGCTGACTCAGCCACATGCAGGATTCAAGCATGCCAAAAGCTGCAGACCATTCCTAAATCTTTTCCTTACATACAGGGTGCAGACCACATCCCTAAGTAATGCTCCAGTAGATTCCACCATGGAGCTGATTACCAGTTTCACCATGGGGAATAACTACATCCAGCTGCCCAGGCACTCAAAATCAGGTTCAGTCAAGTTGACACATAACCTTAACTACTACACACTCCCTGGAAAAAGATATCACACTTGGTAAAGTGGAGGGTCAGTGAAGAAGGGGAAGACCCCTTACCAAGATGGACTGACATAATGGCTGCAGCAATGTGTTCAAGTATAGACTGTGAGGAGGGCACACAACTGGGCAGTGTTTTGTTCTGTTTTACGTAGGATCCCTATAAAGTCAGAGTTGACTTGATGGCACCTTAAAACAACAGTGTGTAGAGAAATACAAGTGATTTTTGTACATTGATCTTGTAACTTGCCACCTTGCTGAATATGCTATTAGTTCTAACAGTTTTTTAGTGGACTCCTTATGATTTTCTATATTCAAGATCATGTCATCTGCAAATAGCTAAGTTTTACTTCTTCATGTCTAATCTGGATACACTTTATTTCTTTTTCTTGTCTAATTTCCCTGGCTAGTATCACTAGTAAATTGGTGAATAGAAGTGGCAAGGTGAGCATTCTTTTTTTTTTTTTTTTTAATTTTTATTGTGATTTGGGTGAAAGTTTACAGAGCAAATTCATTTTCCATACAGCAATTCATACACGTTTTGTTTCATGATATTAGCTGCAATTCCCCACAATGTAACAGCTCTCTTCCCACTTCCTCCCTGTAGTTACCTGTTTCCTTCCCTCCCCTGCACTCCCACCCCCCAAGCTGTCTCCCTGTGCAAACACTGCCCTTCTGTTCTTCCATGATTGATCACTCCAAGGAGTTTATCTACCTGATGTAAATTTTCACCCCATATGCCTGTCTATTGTTTGGCTGGAAGCCATAGGAGTGAGTTCAATTTCACACCTGAAGGCCATAGTTTCAGGGGTCTCATCTTTTTTTATTACTATGTTGAGTTTTATTCTACATTGTTCTCCCACTCTATCCAGAATCTCCTGCACTGATTCCTCTCCGAGTGGTTGACAGCAGCAGCCAGGTACCATCTGCTTCTGGTCTCATGGTCATATAGGCTGAGGATCGCACGGTCTACCAGTTCCTTGGACTATTTGCCTCCATGCAGCTTTGGTTTTCTTCATTCTTCTTTGTTCTGGATGAGGAGACACCCATCGTTGCATCTAGATGGCCACTTGCAAGCTTTTAAGATTCCAGTCACTACTCATCAAGGTAGGATGTAGAACAATGTCGTTGTGTAGTATGTTATGCCAGTTGAGCTTGGTGCAACCATGATCCCAAGCCCATAGGTCCAACTACTCGCTCCCTCCAGGTAGTCGGCTGTGGCCAAGAAGCCACCTCAACCTTGCCCCTTGTCAGCTCTACTATACACCTAGACAGTCCTACGGTACATACAAATACAAATAGAAACATTGTCTGCTAACCCTATATATGGTCATGGGTACACCACCCCCTGCCTAGACAAACCCAGGTGGGCATTCTTGTCTTATTCTTGCTCTTACTCTTTCAACAATAAATATGGTGTCAGCTACATGTTTCTCCTAAATGGTTTTCATCAGGTTAAGGATCTTCTCTTTTATTCCTAGTTTGTAAAGTGTTTTATCATGAAAAGCTTTGGATTTTGTGAAATGTTTTTTTTTTCTGCAGCAACTGAGATAATCATGCAGTACTTGTTCTTTATTAATATGGTGTACTACATTAATAGCTTTTTGTATGTTAAACCAACTTTGGATTTCTGGGATAAACCCCACTTCATGGGGTAAAATAATTGTTGTATGTTGCTGGATTCCATTTCCTAGAAAATTTTTCCATTATACCCACAGGGATATTGTTTTGCAGTTTTCTTTCCTTGTGATGTTTTTGTCTGGTTTTGGCCTCAGGGTAATACTGGCTTCATGGAATGGATTGGTAAGTGGCCCCTTCTCTTCTATTTTTTAGAAGAGTTTATGAAAATTTTGCATTACTTCATCTTTAAATTTTGGAAGAAATCATTACTACAGACATCTAGCCAATTTTTCTCTATGATAGTTTAAAAATTACTAATTCAATCTCTACTTGTTACAGGTTTATTCAGATTTTCTATTTCTTCTTGAGTCGTTTTAGTAGTTAGAGTATTCTAGGAATTTGCTGATTTTATATAAATTATCTAATTTTTGCCACAGTTATTCATAATATCCCTCATTGCTGTTGTTGTTAGGTGCCATCAAGTTGGTTCTGACTCACAGCAACCCTATGTACAACAAAACAAACCACTGCCTATTCCTGTGCCATCTTCACAATTGTTGCTATATTTGAGTCCACTATTGCAGTCACTGTGTCAGTTATCTCATTAAAGGTCTTCCTCTTTTTTCCTGACCCTCTAGTTTACCAAATATGATGTCCTTCTCCACAGACTGGTCCCTCCTGATAACATGATGTCTAAAGTACATATCGATGTTGTTGTTATGTGCCATCGGGTCGGACTCAACTCATAGCGACCCCTCCTTGGGTTTCCAAGGCAGTGTCACTACAGAACTAGATTGCCCCATCTTCCTTCCGAAGAGTGGCTGGTGGGTTTGAACCTCCAGCCTTCTGGTCAGCAGTCAAATGCCTTAGGCACACTACCAGAGCTCCTAAAGTACATAGTTATTTTATTTTCTGTAAGTTTAGTAGTTATGTTCCTTCTTTCATTCCTGATTTGAGTAACTAAAGTCTTCTGTTTCTTTCCTTGTGTCTGTCTCTTCCTGTGCCAGTCTAAAGTTTTGTTAACTTTGTTGATATTCTTAAAGAACCAAGTTTTTCTTTGCCTTATTGTTTTCTATTTCATTATTTTCCACTCTGATCCTTCCCCCCCCTTTCTTACTCTTACTTTAGATTTAGTTTGTCTTTTTTTTTTTTTCTTTTCCCAGTGTCCTATGTGGAAACTTGGGTATGCTTTTGCGGTAATGTGGTTAAGGAATTTTGTTTGCTAGCCAGAAGGTCAGAGGTTCAAACCTAGCTGCTCCATAGGAAAAAAAAAAAGGGGGGGGGCAATCTACTTCCATAAAGATTTACAGCCTCCGAAACCCAATGGGGGTTGCTATCAGTTGGAAGCAACTCAATGGCAGTGAATTTTTTTTTTTTTTTTTTAAGTGGAAGCTTAGGTTAGTGATTTGATTTTTTTTTTTTTAAATAGATAGTTACAGTTATTACTTTCCCTCTAAATACTGCCTTAGCTGCACTCTAAGCTTTGGCACAGTGTGTTTTCATTTTCATTAATTTCAAAATATTTTCTTTTTGATGTCTTCTTTAACTCACTGGTGTGTGTTATTTAATTTCAGTATATCTGCTAATTTCCCACATTACCTTCTTTCATTGATTTCTAATGTAATTCTGTTGTGGCCTGAGAACATACTTCGTATGACTGCAATTTGTTTAAACCTACTGAGACTTGTTTTATGGCCTAGCATGTGGTCATTCTGGAGAAACTTTCATGGGTAGTTGAGGAGATTATATTCTACTGTTGTCTAGTGAAGTCTTCAACAGATTTCTGTTAGGTCTAATTTTTTTATAGGTACAAGTCTTTGATTTCTTTGTTGATGTTCTTTCTGGTTGTTTTACTCATTACTGAAAATGGGGTACTGGAGTCTCCAACTTTTATTGTTGAATTGTCTAGTTTTAGTGAAATACAGTAATGTTATTCCTATTTAGTTCTATTCTCCCCTCTCATTTTTAATGCTATTAGTGTTTTACATGTTACATCTATATACGTCACAAACCCAAAAATACATTGTTATAATCTATACTTTAAAATTTTATATATTTTACAGAGGCTGAAAGAAGAAAGGAGAGGAAGAATATATTTATAGAATTTATTGTATTAACCTTCTTGGGAACTATTTCCGGCTCTCTTAATTTCTTCCTGTGGATTCATGATACCATCTGTTATGTATTGAATGGTGTTCTCCAAAAATATAGGTTGAAATCCTAATCCTTGTACCGATAAAAATAACCCTGTTTGGAAATAGGGGTTTTTGTTAAGTTAATGAGGTTGTACCAAAGTAAATGGGTCCTAAAACTAATTACTTCTGAATTAGAAAAAGAACAGACACATACAGGGGAAGAGAGATACCAGGGAATGCCATGGAACTCCCAGGGATACTGAAAAGGAGAACCCTCCCTTACAGTTAATGCTCTAATTTGGGCTTCCAGCGTTCAAAACTGTGAAGAAATATATTTCTGCCTTTAAATCCACTCACTTTTGATATTTCTCTTATGGCTGCATTAGGTAACTAAGACACCATCTGATGTCATTTGCTTAGTATCATACACTTTGCTCTCATCTGTCTCCTTTGTGCTGTTATTGTCACATATATTACATTTCTGTATGTTAAATCTCAACAACTCAAGTATATGTGTATTATATTATGCAACTTTTAAATCAGTTAAAAGAAAGAAGAAGAAATATGTAATTATATTGTCTTTTATAATTTTTTACTAATTACCTTCACTTGTGCTCTTTATTTTGTGTGTGTGTGCATGGATTCAAAATACTGATCAGTGTCATTTGTTTTCAGCTTGGAGAATTTCCTTTATCATTTTGTGTAAAGAATGTTTGATGGCAACAAATTCTTTCCGTTTTTATCTGAAAATGTCTCATATAAAATTCTTTGATAGAATTTTTCTTTCAGCATTTTGAATACACCAACACACTGCCTTTTGACATCCAGTGTTTCTCATGAGAAGAAACACTGTGAATCTTAATGAAGTTATCTTTTACATGACAAGCCATTTTTCTCTTACTGTTTTCAAGATTTTATCTGTCTTTGATTTTCAGTATTTTGTTTATGATATGCCTGGGTTTGGATCTTTTACGTTAATCATACATGGAATTCACTGAGCATCTTGGACGTGTATACAAATATTTTTCAACAAATTTGGAATGTTTTCTGCCTTATTTCTCTCAATATTTTTGTGCTCCTTGCTCACTCTCCTATCCTTCTGGTACTTATATTTCTCTGACATTCTAATTATAAATTATAGAACACAGTATAATTGCATATTTCTTCTACTTTCTTTACTTAATGGATTTTAAAAGCCATTGTATAAAACAATAGGTATATAATTGTATTGTTGAAACTATAAAATATAGAAATGTAATATATTTGATAACAGCAGTATAAAGAAGGTAGGTAGAAGTAAAGTGAATTAGAGCAATTTTTCTTCATTCTTCTTTCTTTCTGTTCTGATCAAGTAATCTCTATCTTTATGTTTGCTGATTTTTTTTTCTTCTGTAAGTTCAGATACAATGTTGAGAATCTCTAGTGAATTTTTCATTTCTGTTATATTATTTTTCTACTCCACAAGTTCTATTTTGCTTTCTTTTATAATTTCTATATTTTTACTAATATCTCCATTTGATGAGACATTGTCATCATCCCTTCTTTTATTTCTTTAAATGTGGTTTCCTTTAGTTATTTTGGGCAATCTACTTCCTTAGTGATACTGCCTCGGAAACCCAAGGAGGGCTTGCTATGAGTCAGATCTGACTCGATGGCAATGAGTTTGTGAGTTTTAGTTTTTTTAACAATTTAAAACAGCTGCTTTGAAGTCACTGTCTGTTAAGCCAAAAGCGGTCTGGACCTCTCAAAGGCAGTTTGTTTTGCTTGCTTTATTTTCCAGAGGATAGATCACACTTTCTTGTTTCTTTACATGTCAAATATTTTTGTTGATAACCGGGCATTTTGTATAATATACTGTAGCAACTCTGAATATTGATCCCCCCAGCCTGGGGCTTATTGTGGTTGTTGGTTGTTTCCTTTTTCCTCACTTTAGTGACTTGGCTGGACTATTTCCACTGAGCTTATTTCCCTTTCAGTATATGGGTGCTGATGTTACTCCTCAAGGCATATTCACAGTCACTCTAACCTTTCTCCCTAGAATGATAGTTGATTCAACCAGGCTTTTTTTGATTGCTTCTGTCCATGATCTCCCTGTGAAGTTTCTAGTTGATCTGTCTTTACTGGTATCATTCCCAGATGTTAGTCTTCACTAATTGCAGCTGATTGTTCTACTGTTTTTGACAATGCCCTGGGAACAAATATTTCTTCATAGTTTTACCCAATTAAACTCAGGCCCCTTTGCCCAGGTAGTTTTCAGGCTCATCTTTGAGGCCCCTGAGAGGCTCACCTTAGCTATGCTTTCTGTGGTTCTCTTTAAAATTCCAAGTGGTCCATTGTTTTGGGTTTCTGTTATCGTAGAGCTACTACTTTCCTCTTAATTGTAGGATACCATTTTCTGAAAGCTCTTTGGATGTATGAGTCAAATATTCCACTTCTTGGAACCCATCTGTTTTGGTCACCTCTGTGCTGCTCTAACAGAAAATACCACAAATGGGATGGCTTGAACAAACAGGAGTTTATTCTCTTACAGTTTGGAGGCTTTAAGTCTGAGTTGAAAGTGCTGGGCTCTAAGGGCTGGGTGAAAGCCCCTCAACATTGGGCTTCAGTTCTGCCTCCTGCTCCTGGGCCACTGAAGCTAGAGACTTTTCTTCACTCAAGACAGCTTCTGGCTGCTGAGGCTGACAAGCCCAAGGTTGACAAGTAAAAAGGCACAGTCCCAATGTTACCAAACCACACAGCAGGCCATTCATTCAAGTCCACTGAAAGGCCCAAGATCGGCAGAGCACGGCAGGTTGCTGAACAACGACTCAGCTACATGTAGGGTTCAAATGTGCCATAAACTAGAGACCATTCCCAAACCTGCTGCTTATATATGAGAAGCACACCACATCCCTAAAGCAGCTACTCAGCTGCTTGTGGAAGAGCCCACCATGGAGCTGATTGCCAGTTATATCATGGTGAATAACTACTACCAGCTACCCAGCCACTCAACCAGGCCCAACCAAGTTGACACACAACTTCAATTACCACACCATCTTAATGATATAATGCAAATGTGATAAATGTTTTTATGCAATAAAACATTTACCAGGTTGTTTTATATATAATACATAAATAAAAAAATTTGAAACACTTTATTATCCAGCAACTGGGAAATAGTGAAAAGTAAAACACTTAGTTGTAAGATACTATTATCACAACGATGTGAAAAAGAGAACAAAAATCTGACTAAGAAAAGAAAAGAACTGTAAGAAACTGTAACAAAATGACTATAGTGGGAGAAAGCCCATGTTTTAGTTCTAAAATCTATTGTAGGCTAAGATTATAACTACATTTTTTACAATATTTTTTTATTAAAAAATTACATGAGATATTCCAAAGCACTATCAGTATTATTCCTAAGGATATAATCTATAAGATAAGTATTAATTAAAGAGTATCAAATGAAAGATAATTATAATCATGTTCTCAAGATTTTTTTGAGAATAATTAGGTAACAGATATGTGATATTCATTTTGAAGACAGAAAACTAAGATCTTGATGAGTTGTATGGTATGTGAACTATACCTCAATAAAACTTTTTTAAAAAGAAAACAAAACTAAGACCCAAAAAGGTTCTTTAATCCTTTATTCCAGTTTTAGATCATTTTTATGGAAAAGTAAAAAGATGTAATCTTTTGCCTTCACCCTGTCCGCTCTCATGTAAAATTATCTGAGTGATTCCAGAGATGAAAGGTTATTCAATATTAGAAAAATGTATCAATATAATCCATCATATATCAATACGTTAAAGAAAAAGAATCATGTGATCATGGTAACTGATGTAGAAAAAAATGATTTGTCAAAATTAATTACCAATCATACTAAAACTCGGGAGCTCAGGTAGCATAGGCATTTGACTGCTAACCAGAAGGCTGGCAGTTCAAACCCACCTCCTCAGAAGGAAGGTTGGGAAATCTAAGTCTGTAGTGATACCGCCTCAGAAACCCAAAGACGGGTTGCTATGAGTTGGGTTTGACTTGATGGTTTGGTTTGAGTTTATACTAAAACTCTTCAAGATACAGAATAGAGCATAACTACTTCAACTTGATAAAGAGCATCTACAAAAAACCTACAGATAACATTTTATTTAATGAGAAAAGACTGAATGATAGTCTCCTAAAATAGGGAACAAGGTAAGAAAGAAAATCCACTTTTACCACTGTTCTTCAATTTAGTATTAGAAGTTTTAGCCAGCACAATAAAGAAAGAAAAGTGTACAGATCAGAAAGGAAGAAATAAAATTGTCAATATATGAAGATAATTTGATAGTCTATGTAGAAAATCTGCAGGAATCGAGAAGAAAGTTTTTCAGAAAAAGGGAGCTCAGGAGGAGTTCTGGCAAGATGGCAGAATAGGCAGACAAGCTACACAGCCCTCTGTAACAAGCCATGAGAAATCAATTGAAACTGATAAAGATGATGATACTGGAACCTTGAGCTTTGAAGGGAAGGATAAAGAAGTGGATTAAATACCAACCAACAGAAGAACCTGAATGAAACAGTGAGTAAGGAGACAAATGGAGTGACATACTACCAGATGCTCTGAAAGCACAGCCATTTTGAATATTTCCAGTAGCAACCTAAGAATCTGCTCTGCTCACCAAGGACTGCATGGGCAAGGACCTTATTGGTGCCTGACAACCAGAAAGGAAAATAGCAAAGAAGGACATAAACAGACCTGTGGACTGCCAGCGGCTGTCCTGAGGATGCAGCCTTTTGAATATTTGCAAGTGGCAGGTACAGCCATTTTGAATATATGCAAGTGGTGTTTTTACCTGGAATATGCTTAGCTTGCCAAGGACAGCATGGGCAACTGCACCTGAGGCTTATGATGAGAAAGGTGCAATATTCCCCTTGTTACTCTTATAACGCACACCTCTTAGTGAACAAGGTGTGGCCATCCCCCGCCTCCACCCATCTTCTTGACCAGCAGGAATTCCATCCCAGTCTGTACCTGACAGAGCCTGGGTACCATGCCCTGGTCCCACTGTTTTGTTTTTATTTGTTTGCTTTTAAGTTGTTCTTTTTCTCTTCTTCTTTTCTTCCTTTTTTCTCTTCCCTTTTCCTGGTTCCCTTCATTTTTCTTTCTTTGGTTCTTCCCATTTCTTGTTTTTCCTTTTGCAGTTTTCCCATTTTTTTCTTTACTGTACTTTTACTCTTGCTCTTTTCTTTCATTTCTCCCTCCCCAGGTATTGTGGCTTTTCCCCTATTTTTCTCATTATCTTTCTTTTACCCTTTTTTAAAATATATTTTGAAAATTCTTATTTATTGTGGGGTTTTTTTTTTGGCAATTTTTCCTGTTTGTTTATGCAGTTTGAGTTTTTCGTTCTCTTGTTTTTGTTTTTTTGGTGTTTTTTAAATTTTTTTTTGTCTAACTGAGTGGAAGACAGCAACTTCCCATATAACCCCACCATACCTGCACCTCCTGCAGTCCCATCCACTGAATAAGGGTTACCACTTGATTTTGCACCAACTGACGAACAATAGACAGCAGCCAATACTAGCTTAACTCACAGTCCAAAAAGCAAGATAAAGTAGTAGAAACAAGGGACTAGGACACAAACCCAGAAAACATTCCTGAGGAAGAAATAGCACTGGAACTCTCTGATAAGGAATTTAAAAGAATTATATTTGGGTACTTCAATGGATTGAGAGACAGACCCAAGGAAAAAAACTGACAAAATTTAGGAAAACAGAGTCAAAACTCTAGAACAATTTAGGAAAACAATACAAGAAGAAATTGACAAAATAAAAAATTAGAAATGATACAAAACCAACAAATAGAAATCCAAAAGATTAATAGTAAGATTTCAGAAATAGGTAATATCCTGAATGGGCAAAGGAGAACAATCGAATCAGTGGAAGACAGAATTAATGAGATTGAAGACAAACACCTCAATAAAATAAACCAAACTCACTGCCATTGAGTCGGATCTGACTCATAGTGACCCCTCCTTGGGTTTCCAAGGCAGTATCACTACAGAAGTATATAGCCCCATTTTCCTTCTGAGGAGTGGCTGATGGGCTTGAACTGTCAGCCTTTTGGTTACTACTCAAATGCCTTAAGCACTGTGCTACCAGAGCTCCTAACACCTCAATACTACCTTGTTAAGGGATCAATCAGACAAAAAATCAAAAACAAATAAAGAAAGCCTAAGATTCATGTGGGATAGATATCCTTAAGAGGAATAACCTATGTGTAGGAGGGGTCGCTATGAGTTGGGTCGACTCAATGGCACATAACAACAACAACAACAACAACAATTGGAATTCCAGAACAGGAAGAGACAGATAAAATCACAGAGAAAATTGTTGAAGATTTGCTGGATGATAATTTCCCTAATATGATGAAAGACAAGAACATATCCATTCAAGAAGTTCAAGGAACCCCAAACAGGACAGACCCCAAAAGAAAATCACTAAGATATATCATCATCAAACGCACCAAAACAAAAGATAAAAGAATCCTGAAAGCAGCATGGGAAAAATGTAAAGTTACCTACAAAGGGCAACCAATAAGACTAAGCTCTGATTTCTCAGAAGAAACCATGCAGGTGAGAAGTTAATGAGATGATGTATACAAAATCCTGAAAGAAAAAGATTTACAACCAAGAATTATATACCTAGAACAACTGTCCCTCAAATATGAGGGTGAAATTAGGACACTTCCAGATAAGCAGAAATTAAGGAAATTTGTTAAAATCAGATCAACCTTACAAGAGATGCTAAGAGGAGTCCTATGGACAGAGAACCAGTAACAGCAAACAACAGCTAATGATTAACACACATGATGACATAACCTAGAAACCAATCCAGTTATAGAAGCATCCAAAGTAAAATAAGCTTACAATACTGTAAACAGGGAACCAGAGACATCAATTGGCAAATGAAGACATCTACAAACCAAAAAAAAAAGGGAATAAATAATGTAGTTACAGAACTTCTAAATGGTGAGGAAGTCAAGAAATTGCGAGATAGAAATGACTGTTTTAAACTTAGAAAGAAAACAATAAATCAAAGAGCAACTTCAAAGAAAAGTAATAAACCTTCGTATCAAAATAAAAAAGAGGACAAGCACAAATATTTAGCAAATACTACAACAGCAATAAAGGAGATGATAACATGACTCATAAACAAAATGAACTAGCACAGAAAATTATATGAAACAAAGAAATCAGTAACACCACCAAAAAAACACATAACAAAATGATATCAATAAATTCATACTTGTCAATAATTACACTGAATATAAATAGCTTAAATGCACCACTTAAGAGACAGAGAGTTACAGATTGGATAAGAAAACATGACTCATCAATATGCTGTCTACAAGAGACTCACCTTAGACACAAAGACAAAAACAGACTAAAAATCATAGTTTGGAAAAAGATATATCAAGCAAATGACAACCAAACAAGGGCAAGAGTGGCAATATTAATTTCTGATAAAACAAACTTTAGGACAAAAACGACCATAAGAGACAAGGAAGAACATTATATAATGATTAAAGGATCAATTGAACAAGAGGACATAACCATAATAAATATATATGCATCCAATGAAAGAGACCCAAAATACATAAATGAGACTTCAACATAATTGAAAGTAGAAATAGATGACTCCATAGTAATAGTAGGAGATTTTAATACATCACTTTCAATAAAAGATAGAACTGGAAAGAAACTCAACAAAGATGCCGAGGAGTGGCTGGTATGCTTGAACCACCAGCCTTCCGGTTAGCAGTCAAATGCCTTAGGCACTATGCCACCAGAGCTCCCACAAAGATGCAGAAAAACTAAACATTGCAATCAACCAACTTGACCTTACAGACATCTAGAGAGCACTTCTCCCAATAACAGCAAAATATACACAAAACATTCTCCAGAATAGACCAATGTCAGGCCACGAAGTAAGCCTCAAAAATATAAAAACATTTAAATATTAAAAAGTATCTTCTTAGATCATAATGCTTTACAACTGGAAATCAACACTGGGAAGACCAATAGGAAAAGAGGAAACGCATGGAAACTGAATAACACCCTCCTCAAAAATGACTGGGTAATAGCAGAAATAAAAAAATGAAATTAAGAAATTCCTTAAATCAAATGAGAATGAAAACACAACAGACCAAAATCTTTGGGACGCAGCAAAAGCAGTGATTAGAAAGCAATTTACAGCACTAGATGCACATACCAAAAAGGAAGAAAGACCCAAAATAAACACCTTAACCCAACAACTCCAACAATTAGAAAAGGAGCAGCAAAAAAAAAAAAAAAAAGAAAGAAAGAAAAGAGCCTACAGTCACCAGGAAAAAAGAAATAATAAAGATTCAATCAGAAGAATAAGAACAGAAGGGAAATTCCTCAACATAATAAAGGGTACATATACAAAACAATAGCTAACATTATTTTCAATAAATAGAGACTAAAACCATTTCCCTTGCAAACAGGAACCAGACAAGGATGCCCACCATCTCCACTTCTATTCAACATTGTATTGGAAGTCCTAGCCAAGGCAGTAAGGCAAGAAAAGGAAATCAAAGGCATCCAAATTGGTAGGGAAGAAGTAAAACTATCCCTATTTGCAGATGATATGATCCTATACATGAAAACCCAAGAGACTCAGCAAGAAAAATACTGGAACTAATTGAAAGATTTAGCATAGAGGCAGGATACAAGATCAACACACAAAAATCAGTTGGATTCCTCTACACCAGCAAAGAGGTCTCTGAAAAGAAAATAAGGAAATCAATACCATTTACAATAGCTACCAAAAAGATAAAATACTTGGGAATAAATTGTACCAGGAACACAAAAGATCTATATAAAGAAAACTACAAAACACTACTTCAAGAAACTGTAAGAGAGCTACATACATGGAAGAACGTATCATGCTCATGGATAGGAAAATTTAACATTGTGAAAATGTCAATACTACCCAAAGCAATCTATACACTCAATGCAATCTCGATCCAGATCCCACCCACATTCTTTAAAGCATGGAAAAACCAATCACTAATTTTATATGAAAGGAAAGGGACCTCGGATAAGCAAAGCATTCCTGAAGAACAACAGAGTAGGAGGTCTCACACTCCCAGATCTCCAAATCTACTATACAGCCACAACTGTCAAAACAGCATGGCATTGGTACAACAACAGACACACAGATGAGTGGAAAAGAGCTGAGAACCTAGAAATAGAACCATTCACCTATGCTCAGCTGTTTTTGGCAAAGGGCCAACATCCATTCACTGGGGAAGAGATAGTCTCTTTCAGAAATGGTACCAGAAAAACTGATTATCCATTTGCAGAAGAATGAAAGAAGATCCATACTTCACACCATACACAAAAACTAACTCCAGGTAGATCAAAAACTTAAATCTGAAACATAAAACAAAGGAAAAATAAGGGCAAACTTGTTGTTATGTGCCACCGAGTCAGACCTGACTCATAGCAACCGCTCCTTGGGTTTCCAAGGCAGTATCACTTGGAATGCCCAACCTTCCTTCCGAGGAGTGGCTGGTGGGTTTGAACCGCCAGCCTTCTGATTAGCAGTCAACTGCCTTAGGCACTATGCTACCAGAGCTCCTAATAGTAGACACATATTAATTTGAGTGAAGGGAAAGGCAATGTTTCTTTCTGTGTGTAAACATTTCCTTGATGTTTTATAATAGTGGACTTATACAGTAGTTCACAGAAACAAGTATTTCACAGAGCAAAAATTTTATATTTTGATTAATTTTATACAATAAAAGAAGGATCAGCACAATATCACTAAGGCAAAGGAAAACAGAGAGAGGTACACAAGAGTTACAGACAACAAAGGAAAATATTATTACATACATAATTATGCCATATAGTAATAACAAATATTAATCTATAAGCTGAACAGCTGTGGGTAGATGAACAAGACTACACTCATGACCATATATACAGGCTTGGCAGAGGATATTTCTACATATGTATTTGTATGTGCTGTAGCTATCTCTACTATATAGATAGAGACAGGGATAGAGATAGGTTAAAAAGAAAAAAGAAAAATACTGCCATGGAGTGGATTCCAACTCATAGTGCCCCTTTAGGACAGAGTAGAACTGTCCTATAGATTTTCCAATGCTGTAAATCTTTATGGAAGCAGACTGCTTCATCTTTTTCCCATGGAGTAGTTGGCTGGTGGGCTCAAACCACCAACCCTTTGATTAATAGCCAAATGCTTTAACAACTATGCCACCAGAGCTCTTCAGATTGATAGAAATACAGATAGACAGATAGATACAGCAAGTAGGGGGTCAAAGTTATGAAAATTTCTTAGCCATAACTAAACACCTTGAGGTAATGAGGGCTGGGACTATAGTCTCAGACGACAGCTAAGTCAATTGGCATAACACAGCTCACAAAGACAATGTTCTACATGCTACTGTGGTAAGTAGTGACTAAGGTCTTAAAAGCAAGTGAGCAGCCATCTAAGGTGCAACTATTGGTCTCTCTCTGTCCGAACCAAAGAAAAGTAAGAAAATCAAAGATGCATGGAAACAATAGTCCAGAGGACTAACAGACCATGTGAACTAGATGGTACCACTACAAATCACTCTGAAACAGATCACAATAGAAGGTCCTGGATAGAGTGGGAGGAAAATGTGGAACAAAACTCAAAATCATAAAAAAGAACAGACTTACTGGTCTGATGGAGACTGGTGGAACCCCAAGACTGTGGCCCTGGTCATCCTTCAAGCCTGGAACTGAAACCACTCCTGTGACTCAACTTTCAGCCAAGCAATATACAGGGCCCCAAAGGTGAATAAGAACACTAGAGCAGTATGCACTCCTTAGAACAATCAGTCATATGAGATCGAAAGAGCAGATTTTGCCCAGGGACAAAATTCAGAAGGAAGGAAGGGATAGGAAAGAAGGACGAATGGAAACAGGAAATACAGGGAGGAAGTGGAAAGAGTGATGTTACCTTGTGGAGACTGCAATCAATGTCATGAAACAAAGTGTGCGTGAACTGTTGAATGGAAAATAATTTGCTCTATAAACTTTCACTCAAATCGCAATAAAAAGTTAAAAGAGAAAGAGTCTATTAAGATGATGAAAAGACAGACTACATAGTATGAGAAAACATTTGCAAACCACGTATCTGTTAAAAGGACTAGTTAGGCAGAACAGACAAACAACTTTCAAAACTCAACATTAAAAAAGTAAACAATCCAACGGGGACACAGACAAATAGTATGAAAAGATATTTCACTAAAGAAGATACACAGATGGCAAATGACCACATGAAAAGATGATCAACTTCATCAGTCCTTGTTGTTAGGTGCCATTGAAATCAACTCCGACTATAGGCAACCCTATGCACAACAGAATGAAACAATACCTGGTCCTGTGCCATCCTCACAATCTTTGCTATGCTTGAGCCCATCATCACATTAGTCATTAGGAAATGTAAATTAAAACTACAATATTGTAACATATACACATACAGAATGAGTAAAATATAGTGACAACAAAAAAATGCTGGCAAGGATACTGAGAACTGCATCACTCATACAATGCTGGCGGGAATGAAAATGGTACAGACACTTGGGAAAGTATTTTGGCAGCCACTCCGTGGAAGGAAGATGGTGCAATCCACTTCTGTAAAGACTTACTATCTCGAAAACTAAGTGGCGGTCAGAGTCAGAGTCGACTAGATGGTACTGAATTTGGTTTTTGTTCGGTTTTTAAAAATTTAATCATACGACTATCATACAACTCAGCAACTGCACTCCTGCACATTTACAGAGAAATGAAAGTTATGTTCACACAATAACCTGTACATGAATGTTTATAGTAGTTTTATCTGTACTATCCAAAAACTGAAAACAATCCCGATATCATTTGATGGATAAATGCTTAAACAAACAATGATGTACTACTCTGCAGTGAAAAGGAACAAACTATTGCTATGTGCAAGAACCTGGATGAGTTACTAGAGAATTATGCTGAATGAAAAGAGCCAATCCCAAACATATCATATAATTTCATTTATGTAACATTCTTCAGATAACAATATTACAGAAATGGAGAACAAATTAGGAGTTGCCAGAGATTAAGGAGGGACTGGGGGTAGAAGTAAAGTGAATAGGACTACAAAAGGGCAATATGAGTAATCCTTTTATGGAAATGTTTTGTATTTTTACTCTATCAATAATAATATCCTAGTTGTGATATTGAGCTATAGCTTTGCAAAATGTTATCATTGGGGGGAAGAAGGTAAAGGATATATGAGATTTCTTTACAATTGCATGTGAATCTATAATTATCTTAAAATGAAAGTTTAATTAAAAAAATTATTTGAGTGTCTCCTTTATGCACAGCACAGCTGAAGAAGTGCAAAGATAAATATGATGGTCTTCGCAACTGAAATTATAATTTATTGTGGGGAGAAAGATATATACATAAATAATTACAGGACAAAAAAATTTAAAATTAGTGTCAGGAGGATCTTATAGCACTATGAGAATAGGAAGCAACTGATCACAATTAGAGCTACAAAACATGGGACTAATCATCCTTGAAATATTAAAAAGAATAAAAATCATCATCAAGCTTTATATATACTTCCAACACTAAAGGTAATAATTTTAAAATTTGAGGAAGATTACTGGAATAGACATGATGGTGTATTATTACTTTCTGTAATGATATTTTCTGATATTTCATCTTTATGATGTTTCAGTTGTTACAGCAACATGTATTACTTTTCCAACTTGAAAACAGACTTAAAAAATATTTTTAAAGAAAAAAAGTATTGTTTGAATTTATATAGAGAACATCTGTATAAATAAGTTACTTTCATGATTAAAAACTTTATTTCTTGCTGAAATAAAGAAATACAAATTTAAGGAAGAGTCTGAGAATATTGATTTGTATCACGTCATCAAAATATAAGTAGTGGATTCTTACAGAAACAAACTAAACATGTGATTCTCTAATACATCATGTCCTCCTAACAAATAATGAACAGATAAGAAGGTCAAAAGGGTTTGGTAATAACAAACGTAAATGCAATCTGCTGATATTTCAATCACACCACACAACTATTACACACACATTCTTAAGATCTCTTTGTCTAGACTCATCTCCAGTCACTTTTTTCCATTCATGCTGCATTACCCATTGCAATTACTTACCATTTACTTAAGAATCCATACTTTCTTACACCTCCATACCATTGCCTATGCTGTGTTTCCTCTGAATGGAATGTCTCAACCCATCTGAGCTCAATAGTACCTCCTTGTGAACTCCTCTCTGGGGAGTTCTAGACAAAACAGGAATCCCCTTTCTAAACACTATGTATTAGTATAAGATTCATCCAAAATTATTTGTATGCCAATACTGGGATGTCCTTGACAGGGGCTTGTATCTATTGAACATGGCAAGCAGTGTCAGAAGATACAATCAACCGGATTACATTTTAAAATAACACAGGCAATTACTAAAAACCAAAAATTTAGTTTAAAAGATTATCATTAAAGTTATAATTTAGCTACATAAACCTTGTAGTTCTTTACTGATTGCTATGTCAATGTGTTTTATAATGCTCTGGCTAAAACTAAACCCAAATGGTATGCTCAAAGGAAGAGTTTCTGCCATGTTCTTGAATTGTTTGGAATGCAGCTATTATAAATTCTTTGGATGTTAAAAATAAAATCTGAAGTTGGAAGTTGTGGTTTGATGTAATACTTTATAAAATTTTGTTTCTCTAAATTGTAATAATTTACAGTTTAATGTGCAATTTTAAAAGAAGCTTTTAAAAGTGTGTTACATACCATTTCGATTTCTTGATCTTTAGCAACTAGCTGTCGACTAAGAAGTTCTTTGCTCGAATCAAGTTTAATACAGAGTTCCCTTGTGGAAGACAAATCTGCAAGGGCAGACACTTTTTCAAACTGAACCTTCTGAAGCTCCTCTTCCATCTTTACAACAGACTTATGTAATGTAGAAATCTGGGACTTGTAAGACCTTTCTGCATTTAAGTGCTGTAAAAGCAAGATTATTTTTGTATATATGTAAATAAACTTAAAAAAATAATTACAACATGAAAAACAACGTGAGACAAATCTTTTAATGATGATACACTCAGACTATAAAGATTTTTAGCTGACACAGGTGATAACTCAAATCAAAAAACAAACCCACTGCCATCGAGTCGATGCTGACTCATAGTGACCCCCACTGGGTTTCCGAGGCTGTAAATCTTTATGGAAGTAGATTGCCTCATCTTCCTCCTACGGAGCAGCTGGTGGGTTTGAACTGGTGACCTTCTGGTTAGCAGCTAAATGCCTTATCCACTATGCCACCAGAGCTCCTTATGGGTGGTATCAGTATGTACAAAACTCTCCAGGAAAGATATATTCAGTCCTCAAATTTCTATACATTCGAGCAAGAATAGCCAACTGGTTATTCTTTTTAATATATTTAGAAAAAAAATCTATTATCCCACTTAAAAATCTCAATCTTTAAAGCTAGTTGACACATACATTTGAATGTGTATAATTCTGACCATATTTGCCACATTTACAATAATTCCATAGTATAAATCTTGTTGTTAAAGATATGTTATATATCATTTTATTCACAACACTCTTTTATCAATCTTAATATCATAAAATGAGGACTGATAACTCTCTAGCACACTAATAGCTATAGAGGGAAAAGACTATGGGTAAGCATATATTGAGCATACATTGATACATATGACATTATATATATGACATATGTTACATATATGTATATATACACTGATATATGACATGTTACATATACATGATATGTACATCATATATATATATGCCATTTAGTTTACTTAGGTACGTGTTATTAAGTCAATTTCGTCTCATAGTGACCCTATGTATAACAGAATGAAACACTGCCCAGTCCTGTGCCATCCTCACAATCTATGAGCTATGTTTGAGCCCACTGTTGTAGCTAGTCTCGATCCATCTCATTTTTTGCAGACTCTCTACTTTAACAAGGATGATGCCCTTCTCTAGGGGCTGGTCGCTCCTGATAACATGTCCAACGGATGTGAAATGAAGTCTTGCCATCTTCACTTCTAAGGAGCATTCTGGTTGCACTTCTTCCAATATAGATTTGTTCATTCTTCTGACAGTCTATGGTATATTCAGTATTCTTCACCAACACCATAATTCAAAGGGATCATCAGTTGTTCTTTAGTCTCATTTATTGTCCAGCTTTTGCAAGCATATGAAGCGAATAAAAAACACCATGGCTTGGATCATGTCCGTATTAGTCCTCAAATTGACTTTTTTTAACACTTTAAAGTCTTTTGAAGATTTCCCCAATTTAATACATTGACTTCTTGACTGCTGCTTCCATGGGCACTGACTGTGAATCCAAGTAAAATGACATACTTAACAACATCAATCTTTTTTCTGTTTATTATTTTACATACTGGTCCAGTTAAAAGGATTTCTATTTCTGTTAAAGTATCATCTATACTGAAGGATACAGGCTTTGATATTCATCATTAAGTGCTTCAAGTCCTCTTCACTTTCAGCATGCAAGGGTGTGTGATCTGCATTACTGTAGGTTGTTAATGAGTCTTCCTCTAACCCTGATGCTGCTTTCTCCTTTATATTGTCCAGCTTCACAGATTATTTGCTCAGCACTAAGCATGGTCAAAGGATACAATCTTGATGTATCCTTTTCTGATTTTAAACCATGCAATATGCTCTTGTTCTAGATGAATGATTGCCTCTTGGTCTATGTACAGGATCCACATAAACACAATTAAGTATTCTGGAATTCTCATTCTTCAAACAGTTATTCATCATTTGTTTTGAATTACACAGTCAAATGCCTTTGCAAAATCAACAAAACACAGGTAAACATCTTTCCGGTATTTTCTGCTCTCAGGTAAGATCCATCTAACATCAGAAATAATTATCCCTTGTTCCACATTCTCTTCAGAATCCATCTTGAGTTTCTGGCAGTTCCCTACTGATGTGCTGCTGCAAGCATTTCTAAAGTCTTTTCAGCATAATTCTACTTGCATGTAATATTAATGATATTCAATAATTCCCATATTCCATTGGTCACCTTTCTCTGGAATAAGTATGTATATAGATCTCTTCCCATCAGTTGGCAAGGGAGCTGTCTTCTAAATCCTTGTCATAGAAAAGTGAGTGATTCCAGCATTACATCCATTTGTTGAAACAGTTCAATTGGTATTGCATCAATTCCTGGAGTTTTGTTTTTTGCTAATGCCTTCAGTGCCAGTTGGATTTCTTCCTTCAATACAATCCTTCTTGATCATATGCCACCTTCTGAAATAGGTGAACATTGACCAATTCTTTTGGTACAGTGACGGTGTAATCCTTCCATCTTTTTACTGCTGTTGCTGTTGATTTCTATGTAATTCAGTTTTTTTTGCCATAGAATCCTTCAATTGCAATTCAAGGATTGCATTTTTTCATCAATTTTTTGAGATTGTGAAATGCCAACTGCGTTCTTCCTTCTAGTTTTCTAACTACAGGTCTTTGCACATTTCATTATAATACTTTACTTTCTTTTCTCAAGCTCCCCTTGGAAATTTTCTGTTCAGCACTTTTACTTCATCATATCTTCCTTTCAGTTTAGCTAGTCTATGTTCAACAGCTACCTGCAGAGTCTCTTTTGACATCAATTTCAGTCTTTTCTTTTTAACAACCTTTGGCTATCTTCATGTATTATGTCCTACAATGACCAGATGACCAATTAATTTATCTGGTATTCAATGTGTCAAATCTATTCTTGAAATGTCTAGAAATTCTGGTGGGATTACTCAAAATCCTATTTCTTGTGAATTTAGTTTTCTTCAATTTCAACATAAACTTGTATATATGAACAATTGATGGGCAGTTCTATAGTTGGCCACTGGTCTTATTCTGACAGGATACTGAGCTTCTACATCATCTCTTTCCACAGACACAGTCAGTTTGATCCCTGTGTGTCCCATCTGACAAGATACATGTATATGTTCACCATTTGTGATGTTGAAAAAGGTATTTGCAATGAATAAGTTGTTGGTCTTGAAAAATTCTATCATGCAATCTCTGGTGTCATTTCTATCCAAAAAAAACCCAAACTCACTGCTGTTGAGTCGATGCCTACTCATAGCAACCCCTCCTCGGGTTTCCAAGGCAGTATGGAAGTAGACTGCCCAATCTTCCTTCCGAGAAGTGGCTGGTGGGTTTAAACCGCCAGCCTTCTGGTTAGCAGTCAAATGTCTTAGGCACTATGCCACCAGAGCTCCAATCTTTTCTATCACCAATGCTTTATTTTCCAACTACTGATCCTTCTTTTTTGTTTATAACTTTTGCATTCCAATCACTAGTAATTGTCAATGCATCTTGATTGCATGTTTGATCAATTTCAGACTGAAAAATTGGTAACAATCTTAAATTGCTTCATTTTTAGCATTAGTAGTTACTACATAAATTTGAGTAATAGTGGTATTAACTGGTCTTTCTTGTAGGCATATGGATATTATCCTATCACTGACAGTGTCGTATTACAGGATAGATATTGAAATATCCTTTTTGATGATGAAGGCAACACCATCCCTGTTCAGCTTTGTCATTCCTGGCATAGTAGACCATATGATTATCCAATTCAAAATAGCCAATACCATCCATTTCAACTCACTAATGCCTAGGATATCAATCCTCAAGTGTTTCATTTCATTTTTGACAACTTTTAATTTTCCTTGATTCACACTTCATATATTCCATGTTCTGATCATTAACACATATTTGCAGCTGCTTCTTCTCATTTTGAGTCATGCCCCATCAGCAAATGAAGGTCCTGAAAGCTGTCCTCCATCCACATTATAAACATTGACTAATTCAAGGAGATACCTCTTCCTAGTTGTATTTCGAAGGAGCTATGGTGGTATAGTGGATAAGACATTTGGCTGCTAATCAAAATATCAGCAGTTTAAACCAAGCAGCCACTCCATGAAAGGAAGATAGGGAGATTTATAGCCTCAGTTACCCAATGGGGGTCGCTATAGTTAGAATGGACTCAATGGCAGTAAGTTTGGGGTTTTTTTGGTTTATATCAGATAGTGTTCCAATGTTATCCATAAGGTTTTCAATGACCAATTTTTTCAGAAGTAGATCACCAGGTCCTTCTTCTCAGTCTTAGTCTGGACGCTCCACTGAAACCTGCCCACCATGTGTGACCCTGCTGGTGTACCAGTGGCATAGCTTCTAGCATCATAGCAACATGCAAATCACCATAGTACAAC
>NW_006921604.1:9493992-9508094 GCF_000298275.1 Orycteropus afer afer
TATATGTTTTAAAACTCTAATATGAGATTCAAATTATAATGCTTTCAATTGTTCAAGATAATGCCACCTCCCCTACCCTTTCTTTTCCAAAATTTATCTTGTGTAAGTACCCTGCCACCTACAGAGAAGTAATTGTATGCTATAATGTGACATTAACAGAGCTGAGGTGCATATAAGGAAATTTATGTGAATGTGCTTTTACAAGTACAAAGCACTAAATGTTGCTCCTGACAAAGATTATGTTGCCACGATTCACTGCTACCTTTCTCCCTCTTTCCCTTCTTTCTTTCCTTACTCTCTTTCTTATTGATTTTTCAAACCAACCTTCTATCCATTGATCCATATATCCCACGTCTATTTTTCAAACAAATTTTCTATCCATCCATTCATCCACCCATCTATTCCATATTTATTAAATATATTTTTGTTCTAGGTCCTGTATCTACATGCATATTCAATGGTAAGCAAAATAGTTTCAAGAAATTTAGACTCCTGGGAGTGTCAGATATTAGTCAAATAATCATACAGGTGTATGTAAGAATATAAACTAAGAAAACAGTTTGGAGGAAAAGTATATAACAAAAGAAACTGACTTAAACTGAATGTGTCAGCAAAGACTTTCCTGAGTAAATAACACTTGAGCTGAGAAATGAAAGATGAGTAGACAGATATGTGAGACTGTATGTATGTTAGGGAGGGGAGCTATACAAATTGGAAGAATGGTAAGTGCAAATACATTGTGGAGGGAGGGAGAATGACATCTTGCACAAACTGAGAGAACGTTAGTATGGGTGGGTCTCAGACAGCAAAAGGAAGAGTGATAGGACATACCACTGAAAATGTACACAGAATTTAATAGCAATGACCAAGGACTTAGTAAGCCATGTTAAACAGTTGATCTTTATCCTAAGTCCAGTGAAAACACACTGAAGGACTTTAAGTAAGGAGATGGTATTACTAGCTTTCATTTTTTAAAAGATGACTCTGGATGTTCTAGGTTCTACTAAGATGATAGATTAAGAAAGAAATTATCCATACCCAAAACAAAGAGGAAATAAAGCTAGACCAGGAAGCAAATAAACTAATGCTCCAGAAGGCCTGAAGCTAAGGGTTTGAGGTAGAAAGATATAGTAATAATGAATGGCTTATGTTTTAACATCCAGGAAAGGATACCAAAAAACAAACCCTTTGCTGTCAAGTCTCTCCAATTCACAGAGACCATATAGGAAAGAGTAGAACTCTGGTGCAGTGCCTAAGGCACTTGACTGCTAACCAAAAGGCTGGCGGTTCGAATCCACCAGCCACTCCTTGGAAGGAAGGTTGGGCAATCTACTTCTGTAGTGATATTGTCTTGGAAACCCAAGGAGGGGTCGCTATGATTTGGGTCTGAATCGACGGCACATAATAACAACAGAACTACCCCATAGGGATTCCAAGGCTATAAATCTTTACAGAAGCAGACTGCCTCATCTTTCTCCCATGGAGTGGCGGGTGGGTTCAAACTGCCAACCCTTTTGTTAGCAGCCAAATGCTTTAGTCACTGCACCACCAGAGCTCCTTACATAACACACAATAGAAGCATAATTCTATATGTTTAAATTATTCAACAAAATATTTTAGAAAACATAAAAACTATGCTTAAAGGAATAAAGAAATAAAAGGAAAATAAGATCGGGAAAAATAGTAAAATGAAAAACTTAATGAAAGAACAAATGAATGCATGAAAGAACAGACAAGGTACAGCTGAAGAGGGAAGAATGAACAGTATAAAAAGATAAAGATAAGAAAACTATTACAACAATAGTACTAAGCATGGAAACTAGAAGGAAAAGCTCCAAAAAGAACATGATGGAAGTTAACGGAGAGACTAGAGTAAATTTGGAAGCAGTACTATTCAACGAAATAACATCTGAGAATTACTCAGAACTAATAAAGGACACAAATCCTCTGACTGATGAAGTACAACAAAACAAGCCAGCAAAGAAAATCCACACTTAGACATATAATAGTGAAACTACATAGAGAAAGAGGAGACTTTAAAAGGAATCAATGACAAAACACAGACCTAAAAAACAACAGTTAGAAGAACAAACTTCTCAACAAAAGATGCAACAGTTTATTTTTAAAGTAATCAGGGGAAAATAATCCTT
Organism: Orycteropus afer afer; assembly: GCF_000298275.1. NCBI lineage: Eukaryota > Metazoa > Chordata > Mammalia > Tubulidentata > Orycteropodidae > Orycteropus > Orycteropus afer. Next base: position 9,496,143 of record NW_006921604.1, read on the forward strand.
AACCTAGAACTCTAAGCCAGAACCAAACCGACTGCCATCAAGTTGATTCCGACTCATAGAGACTCTCCAGGACAGGGTAGAATTGTCCCATACGGTTTCCAAGGCTGTAAATCTTTCTCCCTCAAAGTGATTGGTGGGTTTGAATAGCCAAACTTTTGGTTAGTAGGTAATCGCTTTAACCACTATGCCACCAGAGCTCCTCCTAGAACTCCATACACAGCTAAACGGCTACTTAAGCGTAAAATAAAGCTAAACTCAGACAAATATTGAAGAAATTAACTCACAGATCTTTACTGAAAGAAAGTACTTTGAAGAAAGGAAATTGAATTTAGAAGGAAGGAATAGATAATGAGGAAACAAAGGCAAACATGCAAAAACAAAAGACCAAACTCGCCATTGAGTCAATTCCTGCTCAAAGCAACCCTACAGGACAGAGTAGAACTGCCCCATAGGGTTTCCAAGGCTGTAATTTTTACAGAATTAGAGCGCCACATCTTTCTCCCATGGAGCAGCTGATGGGTTCAAACTCCAACTTTTCAGTTTGCAGCTAAGCACTTAAGCTACTGTGCCACCAGGGCTCCTAATAAACATGCAGGTAGATATAAATAAGAATTGACTGAAAGACTATAAACAACAAAGACTTATTTCGTGGATGTGAAAACAAGGTGGAACTAAAACAGTAGACAACAATATCATGAGAGATTGGGATGTTTGTGCATGTGTGCGTGTGTGAAAGAGAGAGACAGAGAGAGAGAAATAAAGACTGCACACCACTAGTGAACAATGTGTTATGGTCGATACTCACATATTCTTCAGTCCATCTTTTGCTTAGGAGGAGGATTAGAGATTTAATACTAGACTTTATTAAATATTTATATTACAATTTTAATTACTAAAAGAATACATATAGAATGTGTATCTTCAAAATCAGTAAGTGGTGGAGGCACTCTCAAGAACAAAGGATGGTGTGAGGAAAAGAAATTAAGAGGAGACTGGTAGATTCTTAAGAGATGTAAATCAATCCATTCAACAGCTAATTTACCAGACAGAACCAGGGATAGAGACAGCTAAGAAGGTCAGTACAAATCTCAAACACTGGCCTCAAAAACTATGGGGCAGGGGACTATCTACATAAAGGAGCAGGAGCATACATTTAATTGGATTTGTTCATAGAGCAATTTATGTCCAAGGCATTATTGAAAACAAGGGAGCAATGAGAGAGCAATTAGTGGAGCTTAACGGCTAGGTGTGGTCAAAGAAACAGTCAAAGAGGGACCTGTCAAAATCATGGTAATCCTCAGATGACCGTGCACATGCTCAGTCTGAAAAGCAACATAAGAAGCTTTACAATGTGTATGTACGTGTGTGTGCATGTGTAGCAGGATGGGGACAGACTTCACTAAAATAATCCTGTCAGTCATTACTCACATAAAGAAGCAAATAACAACAAGCAGCAAAAGGAAGGGAGGATAAGTACCCAGTTTCCAACAAAATATTATGAGACATGCAAGGAAAACAGAAAAGTATGAACCATAAGTGGGAAAAAACTTCTAGATTTAATAAAGACTTCAAAGTAGCCATTATAAATCTGTTCACAGAAGTTAAGAAAACATGCTTATAGAAGTAAAGGAAGACATGATGGCAGGATTACATTAAGCAAAAATATCGCTAAAAAACTAACTAATAAAAAATTCACAGGAAGTCTTCAACAGTAGATTCGAACTGGCGAAAGGAATTAATGCACTTGAGATAGATTCAAAGTTTAGTCAATCTGAAAAACAGAGAGAAAATGAATAAAGAAAACTGAAGAGAGCTTCAGAGAAATGTAGGGCGCTATTAAGTGCACCAACATACACATAATGGGAAAGACAGACAGAAAAGACAGAGAAAGAAAAAGTAACAGAAATGTATTTGAAGAAAATACATTTGGCTATAAGCTTCTACTATTTGAAGAAAAACTTTAATCTACACATTAAGAAGCTAAATGAGGCAAGATGTTCTTTGTGGTCACTATTATTTTCTGCTTCAACAGTGCTTGAATGGAACTCAGCACTTGACAGCATTCCCCAACTGGCTTCTCAAAGCCAAACTTCTGCTACCTCCTCAAAACACCCTCAGACCATCCCAAGGCCCTGCTCCAACACTGCACAACTGCCACCACCTCTCCTCAGTCACCTGCCATGACAACTGCATCCCCCTTGCAGGAGCACCAGAATTATAACCAGGACTTGGAGGCCATCATCAACTGCCTCATAAACCTGGAGCTCTACACCTCCTACATCTACTTTGACCATGATGATGTGAATTTGAAGAATTTTGCCAAGTATTTCCTTCACTCATCTCATGAGGAAAAAGAACTTGTTGAAAAACTGATGATGCTGCAGAACCAACAAGGTGGCTGACTCTTCCTTCAAGATATCAAGAAGCCAGACAATAGTGAATGGGAAAGTGGCCTGAATGCAATGGAGTGTGGATTACACTCTTAGAAACGAGCATAAATCAGTCACTACTTAAACTGTACAAAGTGGCGCTAATAAGAACAACCCTTATGTATATGACTTCACTGAGACTGATTGCCTAAATAAGCAGGTGATATCCATCAAAGAACTAGGTGACTACATAACCAACTTGTACAAGTTGGGAGTCCCAGAATCTAGCATGGCAGAGTATCTCTTTGACAAGAACACCCTGGGAGACAATGATGGAGAAACTTGCCTATAGACAGACAGGGCTTCTGTGGTCACCAAGTCAGTGCATGCATGTTGCTATAAGTTGTACCAAAACATCCACTTAAATTCTTTCATTTCTATTATTCCTTCAAATAAAGTAATTTGGTAACTCCCCTCACCAAAAGCTCAACAAACTCCATGTGGAATAAACACAAAGAGCTCCACAGACAGACACATCATAAAAGTGCTAAAATCCAAACACAAAGGGAAAATCTTGAAAGCAGCAAGAGACAAACAATTCACCACTTACAAGGGAACCCCAATAAGATTAACAGCTGACCTTTCAGTACAACAACAGAGAAAGGATAACATATTCAAAATGTTCAAAGGAAGATGAAAAAAAATAATAAAAAAACCTGCCATCCAAGAATCCTGTATCAAGCAAAGTTATTTTTCATAAAAAAGAAAGTAAAACAGAAACATTTCCAAATAAAAATTGAGATACTCATTACTAGCAGACAACCTTCAAAGAATAAAAAGTTCTTCAGGCTGAAAGCAAGAGACCCAGGACAGTAATTTGAACAGACACACACACACACACATATACACAGCAAAAGTAAAGGTAATTATGCAATTACAAAAGACAACATAAATTCATATTTATTTTCCTTCTTCTCATAACTGATTTAAAAGGCAATTGTATAAAATAGTCTGAATATAATTGCATTCTTCAGCCTTCTACATAGAAATAGAAAATATTTCTATTTTATTTCAATAACAGCACCAAGGAGGTAAGTGGGAGCAAAGCTGTAACGGGCTAAGTAAATAATCCAGATGATAACTCAAAGCCACAGAAACAAATGAAGAGAACCAGAACTGGGAAATAAGAAGGCTAATGTTACAGAGAGCTATAAATATATACATGCTCTCTTCAAATAAGACATAAAAATAAATAAAGTAATAATTATAACAATGTATTACTAGATGTATAACATTTACAGATTTAATGTGTATAAAAATAATAGAATAAAAAGGAGGAAAAGCAAACAGAGTTATACAGAGGTAACATTTGTAGATCTCATTGTAATTAAGTTAGTATAAATCTGAAGTAGATTCTATTAAGATGGTCACAGTAAACTCTCTCACTCACTGCTGTCGAGTTGGATCCGACTCATAGTGATGCCTCCTTGGGATTCCGAGGTGGTATCTCTACAGAAGTAGATTGCCCAATCTTCCTCCCGAGGAGTGGCTGATGGGTTTGAACCGCCAACCTTCTGATTAGCAGTCAAATACCTTAAGCACTGTGCCACCAGAGCTTCCTAGCAGAACCATTAAGGAACTAACTCAAAAAGATAAAAAATCATCAAAGAAATGTAAATGTTTCATTAAAAAATAGTCACTTAATACAAAAGAAAGAAGCAAAGAAGAAATGGAGGAAGAACAAAGACAGACATACAGAAATAAAAAGTAAAATGGCAGACATAAATCCAACTATATCAATAATAACAGTAAACGTGAATGGATTAAACAATCCAAGAAAAGGTAGCGATTGACAGAGTGGATTTTTAAAAAAGATCCTACTATATTCTGTCTACAGAAGATAAACTTTACATTCAAAGATACAAATACATAGAAAGTAAAAGGAAGGAAAAGATATCACACAAATAGCAACCATAGGAAAATTGAAGTAGTTTACTAATATTGCACAAAATAATATTTTAAAGTATATTGGAGATAAGGAGGGATATTTTATAATTATATACGGTCATTTCATCAGAAGGATATAACAATTATATATTCACCTTACAAAATGTCCCTAACAACAAAATATCAATACACATAAATTGAATACTGATAGAAATTAAGAGAGAAATAGAGATTTCAATGCCCTACTTTCCATAATAGACATAACAAAGAAATAGAAGACTTCAACACTATAAACCAGTAAGACCTAACAGACATCTATAGAACACATCACCCAAAACAGCAGAAAACAGATTCTTCTCAAATACACATGCAATATTCTCCAAGATAGGCCATATGGTAGGCCATAAAACAAAACACAGTAAATTTAAAATAACCAAAATAAAAGAAAGTACATTCTCAGACTACAGTGTAATGAAATTAGAAATATGTAACAGAACAAAAATTGGGGGAAACTCACAAATATGAGAAATATTAAGCAACACTCTCCTAAATAAACAAAATGAATGAAAATGAAGACACAACCTATCAAAATTTACAGAGTGCAACCAAACCAGTACTTAGAGATAAATTTACAGTAGTAAATACCTAATTTTTAAAAAAAAGATCTCAAATCCAATACCCTAACCTTCCATCTTAACACATTGTAAAAAGAAAAGCCAACTAAACTTCGAGAAGGTAATAACAAAGATTAGAGAAGAAATTAATGAAATAAAGAAAAGAAAACAATAAAGAAAATCAATGAATCTAAAAGTTGGCTCTTCAAAAAGATCAACAAAATTGATAAAACTTTTTACATAAATGACCGAGGAAAAAAAAAAAAGAACAAAAGCTCAAATTGCTAGAATCAGAAATGGAAAAAAAAAAAAAAAAGAGAGAGAGATATTAAACTCAAATTAGTAAAATCAGAAATGAATAAGGAAACATTACTATTGACCTTACAGAAATAAAAAAGTATTACAAAGGAATACTATGAACATGTGTATGCCAATAAATTAGGTAAATTAGATGAAATGGACAAACTTTGTAAAAGACAAAAGCAACAACCTAAACTGATACAGCAGAAACACAATATCTGAAAAGACTTATAACAATAAACAGATTGAATTACTAATTTTTAAACTTCACAAACAAAAGCCCGGGCACAGTTAGCTTCACTTGTGAATTTTAGCAAACATTTAAAGAAGAAAATAGAAGAGAAAGGAACATTTCCCAACTCATTCTAAGAGACCAGTATTATTCTAATAACATGGACCAATATCTCTTATGAATACAGACACAAAAACAATCAACAAAATACCAGCAAAGTGAATTCACAAACAAGAAACAGAATTACATATCATGACCAAAAGTGATTTATGTCAGGAATGCAAAAACTATTAGCAAGGAAAATAAACAAAAAGCATCTAGATTGGAAAGGAAGGGATACCTTAAGTGAAAACAACAGCACAACATATCAGACTTACAGGATGCAGCAAAAATAGTACTCCAAGGGAAATTTATATCTGTAAACACTAAAAAAGAGAAAGATCACAAATCAATAACTTAACTTTAAAACTTGAGGAATTATGAAAAGAAGGGCGAACAAAACCTAAAGCAACCAGAAGGAAGAATATAACAAAGATCAGAGTAGAGATAAATGAAATAGAAAACAGAAAAACAATAGAGACAATCAGTAAAGACAGAAATTGATTTTTTGAAAAGATCAATAAAATCAACAAAACTTTAGTTAGACTGACAAAGAAATAAAGGGAAAATGAAATCTCTAAAATCAGAAATGAAAGTGAGGACATTATAACCGAACCTACAAAAATAAAAAGGATCATAAGAAAATACTATAAATAGAAAGAATGTAGATGAAGTGGACAAATTCCTAGAAGCACAAAAACTTCCCACATTCACTCAAGAAGACATAGAAGATTTCAACAGATCTATATAACAAGTGAAAAAAAAAGTTTACTCACTAATCAAAAACTTTCCAAGAAAAGTCCTGGACTAGACAGCTCTACTGGAGAATTCTACCATTTATGGAAGTGATGCCAATCCTTCTTCAACTTTTCAAAAATATTTACAGAAGAAACACTTCCTAATTCATTCTAAAACCACTACTTTAATAGCAAAGCCAGGCAACATCATCACAAGGAAACTACAGCCAATATCCCTTATAAATATAGATGCAAAAATTCTTTAGAAAATACAAGCAAACTGAACCCAAAAGCATAATGAAAGAATTATACACCATGACCAATGGAATTTATACCAGGGATGCAAGAGTGGTTCAATATTAGAAAATCAATGTAAGATACCATATTAATAGAGTAAATGAAAAGAACTAGATTATTATCTCAACTGATGCAAAGAAAGCATTTGGCAAAAATGCAACACCCTTTCATGATTAAAAAAAAACTCAACCAACTAAGAATAGAAGGGAAAGTCCTCAATATGATAAAATGTATTTATGAAAAACTCACAGCTAACATCACATTCAGTTGAGAAAGATTTTGAGTTTTCCCCGAGATCAGGAAAAGACAAGGATGCCCATGCTCACCACTGTTATTCAATACTGTATAAGAAGTTCTAGACAAAGAAATTAGATGAAAAATAAATAAATAAAAACTATACAAATTGAGAAGTAAAAAGTACAACAATGCTTTTTTGCAGGTAGCATGATCCTATATGTAGAAGACCCCAAAGAACCACATGAAAGGTACTAAAGCTAGTTAATGAATTCAGTAAAGCAGCGGGATATGAAGTCAACACAAAAAAATCAGATGAGTTTTTATATATTATATATGAGCAATCTGAAAAAGAAATTAAGAAAACAACTCCACTTATAGTATCATCTAAAAGAATAAAATACCTAGGAATAAATTTAACCAAAGAAGTGAAAGGCTTGTACATTGAAAACTATAAAACACTACTAAAAGAGATTAAACCAGTCCTAAAGACCTACACAGGAGCTCTGGTAGCATAGTGGCTAAAGCACTTGACTGCTAACCAGAAGGCTGGCGGTTCAAACCCACCAGCCACTCCTCGGAAGGAAGGTTGGGCAATCCTACTTCCGTAGTGATACTGCCTCGGAAACCCAAGGAGGGGTCGCTATGAGTCGGGGCCGACTCGACGGCACATAACAACAACAACAACAACAAAGACCTACACAAAGGCTGAGAGTACCATGGACTGCTAAAAGAACTGACAAATCTGTCCTGGAAGAAGTGCAGCTAGAATGCTCCTTGGAAGCGAGATGGCCACGCTTCATCTCACCTAGTTTGGGCATGCTGTCAGAAGGAACATGCTATCCCTGGAGAAGGATATCATGCTTGATAAAGTGGAGGGTCCAAGAAAAAGGGGAAGTCCCTCAATGAGATAGATTGACACAGTGGTTGCAACAATGGGCTCAAGTACAGCAAGGATTGTGAGATTGGCACAGGACCGTGCAGTGTTTTGTTCTGTTGCACATAGGGTCATATAAGTTGGAGACATCTCAACAGCACCCAACAACAACAACAGTAGAGTGGATAAACAAACTATGGTACATACACAAAATGGAGTAGTATGCAATGTTAAAGAATACCAATGAACCTGTGAAACACCTCATACAATGGATGAACCTAAAGGACATTACGGTAAGGGAAATTAGCCGCAAACGGACAGATATTATATGGTACCATTACTGTTAAAAGTCAAGAAAAGGTTTACGTACTGAAAGAATCATTTGAAAGTTACCAGGGGTGGGAGGCCAAATCATAAACTAGAGGGGAGACAAGTATTAACTTCAGTGAAAGGAAAGGCAATACACAATAAGGAGGAGGTTAGCACAAAATGACGAAGGCAAAGGAAGACACTGGGACAAGAATAAGAGTTAAAGGCAACAAAGGTAAATACTATTACATACACAATCCTGCAATAACCAAAACAAAACCAAACTCACTGGCATTGAATCTATTCCAACTCACAGCAACCTCCACTGGGTTTCCAAGGCTATAAATCTTTACAGCAGACGGTCTGATCTTTCTTCTGTGCAGCAGCTGGTGGGTTCAAACCACCAACCTACTGGTTAGCAGCCAAATGCCTTAACCACTACCTTACCAGAGCTCCTACAATAATAAACTCAGTGCTATGAGTTGGATCCAACTCATAGAGACCCCTCCTTGGGTTTCCAAGGTGGTATCACTACGGAAGTAGATTGCCCAATCTTCCTTCCAAGAATTGGCTGGTGGGTTTGAACCACTAGCCTTCTGGTTAGCATTTACCTTAGTCACTACGCCACCATAGCTCCCCTACAATAATAATAATAATAATAATCTATGAGTAGATACATAGACACTCAAACAGGGTTGGGAAGACAAATAGACTATACTCATGAATATATGTATGTGTGACAGAATATGTACGTATGTATGTATGTATGATGTATGTATATGTATTACATTGTGTGTGTGTATGTATATGTGTATATATATATATATATATATATTCACATGTACTGAGAATATGTCTATGAATATAGTAGAGCATACAGGGGACAAAGTTATGAAAACTTCTTAGGCATAACCAAACACCCTGAGGGGATGAGTCATAGGGCCTGGGGACTTAGGACAACAGTCTCAGGCCTGGGGACTTAGGACAACAGTCTCAGGGGACACTGAGGTCAACTGGCATAACATAGTCCAAAAAGACAATGTTCTGCATCTTATTTTGGTAAGTAGCAACTGGGGTCTTAAAAGCTTGTAAGTGAAAATCATAAAAAAAGACTAGGCTTACTAGTCTGATAGTGACTGGTGAAACTCCCAAAACTAGGGACCCTAGTCACCCTTTGAGTTTGGAACTGAACTCACTCCCATGCCTTCTAGCCAAACAATAGATACAAGCAAAATAATAGCATATAAGGTAAACATTTACATCTGGTTAAGTACACTCCTTAGAACAATCAACCATGGGAGATCAGAAGGGAAGCATTTACACACCACTCAGAGAGCAGGAATGCATAGGGAAAGACACAGAAAAAAGGTAACCAAAGAGAAGAAATGGGAAGAGAGTTGATACATTATGGGGATTGCAATCAATGTCATGAACTGTTGTATAGAAATAAATTTGCTCTGTAAACTTTCACCCAAATCACGATTTTAAAAAGTAAAAAAGATGAGCAGCCATCTAAGATGCAACTATTTGCCTCTCCCTATCTACAGCACTGGTAGCATAGTGCCCAAGGCACTTGACTGCTAACCAGAAGGCTGGCGGTTCAAATCTACCAGCCACTCCTCAGAAGGAAGGTTGGGCAATCTACTTCCACAATGATACTGCCTCGGAAACCCAAGGAGGGGTCGCTATGAGGTGGGTCTGACTCCACGGCACATAACAAAAACATCTGGAGCAAAGACAAGGAAAGGAAATCAAAGACCCAAGGAAAAAATTAGTCCAAGTAAGAACTGGAGTATGTGAACCTAAGCCCTGCATGACCCTTAGACCAGAACAAGATGGTACATAGGTACCACTCCTGACCACTCTGAAAGGTATCAACAGGAGGCTCCAGATAGAGTGGAAAAAAATGTGGAACAAAACTCAAAATCACAAAAAGACCAGGTTTACTGCTCTGACAGAGAGACTGGCAAAACCCCTAAAACTAAGACACCCTTTAAGCCTGGAACTGAACTTGCTCTCATGGCTCAATTTTCAGCTAACTAAGAGGTAGACCTACAAGGTAACAATAACACCAGGGAGGTATACACTCTTTAGAACAATCTACCATAAAAGATCCAAAGGGCAGCATTTGGCAAGCAATAAAGCTCAGAAGACAGGAAGGGACAGGAAAGAAGGATGAACAGAAATGGTAAATAGCAGGAGGAAGTGGGAAGAGTGCTGCTACACTGTGGGGATTGCAATCAGCATCACAAAACGAAGTGTTTATGAATTTTTGAGTGGAAAATCAATTTACTGTGTAACTTTCACCCAAATCACAATTGATCAATCAATAAGGAAACAACCCTGACACACACCTTTTCTGATTTTAAACCACACAGTATACACTTGTTCTGTTCCAATTTAAAAAAAAAAAAGACTGTTAACAGAATGAAAAGGTTTATCAGTAACTGGAAGAAAATATTCAGATTATATACAGCTGACAATTGATTTTATCTACAATGTTCAAAACATTTTTAACAACTTACTAACAAGAAGAAAAACATACTAATGAAAATATGAGCAGGAGTATCTGGGTAGTACAAACAGTTCAGTGCTGACAGTCTGAATCCACCCAAGAGCATCTTGGAAAACAGGCGTGGTGATCGACTTCTGAAAGGTCACAGCCTTGAAAACCCTATGGAACAGTTCTGCTCTATACACATGGGATTGCCATGAGTCAGAAATGGCACAATGGCAGCTAACAACAAAAATATTGGAACAGATTTAAAAGAAGATAACTGGCAGCATAGTGCCAAAGGCATTTGACTGCTAATTAGAAGGCTGGTGGTTTAAACCCACCAGCCACACCTCGGAAGGAAGGTTGGGCAATCTACTTCCATAGAGATACTGTCTCAGACACCCAAGAAGGGGTTGCAATGAGTGGGGTTCGACTCGACGACAGTGAGTTTAAGGAAGATATGTTATTTTCCATAATAGACCATATGTTAGGCCATAAAGCAAGCCTCCATAAATTTAAAAACATTGAAATACTGCAAAGCATCTTCTCAGATCATAATGCTATCAAATTAGAAATCAACAATAAGAAGATCACTGGAAAAAGACTAAACAAATGGAAACTGAACAACACTCTCCTTAAGAAAGACTGGGTAAGAGAAAAAATAAAAAGTGAATTTAAAAAAATTCCTTGAACCAAAGGAGAATGAAAACACAACATACCAAAATCTTTAGGACAAAGCAAAAGCAGTGATCAGAGGCCAATTTATAGCAATAAATGCACACATCAAAAAAGGAGACAAAATCAACACTTTCAACATCTCCAACAACTAGAAAAAGAACAGCAAGAAAAGCCTACAGTCACCAGAAGAAAGGAAATAATCAAGATTAGAGCAGAAATCAATGAAACAGAAAATAGAAAGACAACAGAAAAAATTAACAAGACCAGAAGTTGGTTTTTTGAAAAGATCAGTAAAATTGACAAACCACTGCCAAATTTAACAAAGGAAAAGAGGGAGAGAACACAAATAACATGAATAACAAATGAAATGGGTGACATCACAACAGAACCAACTGAAATAAAAAGGATAATATCAGGATACTATGAAGAACTGTACTACAACAAATTTGAAAATCTGGACGATATGGACAGATTTCTAGAAACACACCACTTACCTAAACTAACAAGACTGATGTAGAAAAGTTGAACAGATCCATAACAAAAGAAGAAATTGAACAGGTCATCAAAAAGTTACCAACAAAAAGAGTCCTGGCCCAGACGGTTTCACCAGAGAAATCTATCAAAGATTCAGAGAAGAACTGACACCAATCCTACTCAAACTATTCCAAAACACAGAAAAGGATGGAATCCTCCCTAATTCATTTTATGAAGCAAGCATAACCTTGATACCAAAAACAGGCAAAGACATCACCCAAAAGGAAA
>NW_006921604.1:9510879-9513719 GCF_000298275.1 Orycteropus afer afer
AAAAAAAAAAAAAAAAAGCTGCTCAACATTATTAGTCATGGGAGACACAGAAACTAAAACTGCAATGTGATAAACCTACACATGCACTAACAATATCACTTATTAGAAAAATGTAGAGCAATGAGAACTCTCATACATCACTTTTGGGAGTGTCAAATGGTATAACCACTTTGGAAAACAGTTCCACCGTTTCTTATAAAGTTATGCATTCTTACTATACAATTCAGCGATTCTACTCAAGAACAAAAAACATTCACAGGAAGACTCGTACATAAATGTTCCTAACAATTCTATTTACATAGCAAAAACTAGAAACAACCTAAATGTCCATTAACAAGTGAAAAAATAAGTTCTGATATAGTTCACTATGGAATGAAAACCACACTCATGATCCCTACTCATAGCAACCCCTCCTTGGGTTTCCGAGGCGATATCTCTATGGAAGTAGATTGCCCAGTCTTCCTTCCAAGGAGTAGCTGGTGAGTTTGAGCTGCCAGCCTTCTGGTTAGCAGTCAAATGCCTTAGGCACTATGCTACCAGAGCTCCTATACTATGGAATACTACTCAAAAATAAAAGGGAATAAGTTACTGAAGCATGCAACCACATAGATGTATGTCAACAACACTAAGTTGAGTAAAAGAAGCCAACACATCAATGAATACTAACTGACTACAAAGGGCTTTAGGGAATGTTAGGGAGGTGACACAGATATTCTATATTAATTGTGGTAGTGATTATCCAAGTGTAATCATTTGTCAAAATTGAATTGTACATTTAAAATGGGTATTCTTTGTATATATAAAATGGGTATTCTTTGTATATATAGGCACTCTGGTGGCATAGTGCCTAAGACATTTGACTGCTAACCAGAAGGCTGGCAGTTCCAACCCACCAGCCACTCCTCAGAAGAAAGGTTTGGTAATCTACTTCCGTAGAGATACCACTTCAGAAACCCAAGGAGGGGTCGCTATGAGTCAAATAAACTTGATGGCAGTGAGTTTGGTTGGGTTTTTGGTTTGCATATATGTATTATACTTCAATAAAGTTGGTTACAAAGTTAGATTTACCCACAGTTTGTAAACAGTAAAAAAACTAGTCTAAGTATTTGAAGCAAAAAGTGTTATGTGTTATTAAAGTAAGTCATTACAAAATAATAGGAACATTTTAACCAGAAATACCTTAAATACTGAACTGGCATAAATCTTATTAAGTCACAAAAAGTGAAAAAAATATTATAATTATGGAGGCATATCTTAACACATCTCTTTGAGTAACTGAAAGATTAAGAATAAAAATTTAGTAAGGATTGATAAAAACTGAACAAAAATATATTGTTATTAAATAAATAAATGTAAGTAAATTCACATGCTTTAAGCTCATATAGAATATTATCAAATATTGATCCTGTAACATTCACACAGCAAGTCTGAACAGATGCCAAAGAATTAACATCATATAAACTATTTTATCTGTACACAATATAAATAAAATTAGAAATAAAAGCAGAATAATAACCTCGAATCTCTTATACACTGGACTTTAAAACAAATTTCAGTGATCAAAAAGAAATCATAAAACAATTGAATGATATTTAAAACTGAATGGGAATGAAAGCACTATCTCAAAATCTGCAGGATGCAGCCAAAGAAATACTTAAGAGATTTATAGTATGAAATGATAAGAAAGAGAGAGTCATGGAATGTGACAAGCTGATTCTAAAATTCCTCTGACAGAATTTAATAATGGCTTATATAGCCAAAATAATTTTGGAGAACATTATTAAACTTCTCAGATAATTAAGAGTCAATGTAAAATTGCAGTAGCTAAAAGAGAAAAATAAACAATGCAGTAGAACTTATAGGAACTTTTTTAAATTAAAAAGTAAATTTATAATTAAGTGAAGAAAGAATAATGAGTATCCATAAACAGAAATATAAAATTATACCCCTATTTCAAACTATATAAAAAATCAATCTTAGATTAAAGACCTAAATATGAAGGGCAAAATTTCACATACTTGTAGACTTTTAGAAGAAAATACAGGAAAATATCCTTCAGATATTGGGATAATAGATGTTTCTTAAAAAAAGCATGAAAACATAAACCATTCAGGAAAAGATTGATAATAACTCTGATTATATCAGAACTTAAAATTTATGTTTGTATCATGAACAAAGTGAAAAGACAAGACAAATATAAAGAGAGTTCCTATAAATCAGTAAGAAAATGCAGCCCAATAGAAAAATGAGCACAGTTTACATAGAGAAAAAAGCACATAAGAGGAATCCTGAATGGCCAAGAAACAGGAAAAGATCCTGAACTTTATTAGTAATCAGAGAAAAAAATCAAATGAAGTATAGGGAAAAAATTAAAAATCTAATAATACTATGTATTGATGAGTATTTAAGAAAATGATAACTCAAGCTTTCAGGTGGGAGAGTAAATCACTACAACCACTTTAGAGAAGAATGTGACAACAGAAGAGTTGAAATTGCACATATCTAGGACCCAGCTATTCCACTTGAAGGCATACATCTAGAAAACAAGTACACAAGCAGGAATGTAAAAGAATGTTTGTTACAGCATTTTAATATAGAAAAAAAATTAAATTTTCTTTAACAAGGTAAGGTAATTAATATTTATACAATTATTAAATACAGCTATTAAAATACGTGAAGTAGTTTTACAAGTATCAATATAAAATCTCAAAATTATAATATTCAGCAAAAAAGTCAAGTCGTAAGTAGATATCGACAGTATGTTATCACTAAAAAACTTAAAGCACATAAATTATACTGTATATCATATATGGATGGTTGTTGTTGTTGTTGTTTGCCGT
>NW_006921604.1:9513819-9525861 GCF_000298275.1 Orycteropus afer afer
AGCGACCCCTCCTTGGGTTTCCGAGGCAGTATCACTACGGAAGTAGGATTGCCCAACCTTCCTTCCGAGGAGTGGCTGGTGGGTTTGAACCACCAGCTGTCTGGTTAGCAGGCAAGTGTCTTAGCCACTATGCTACCAGAGCTCCCATATGGATGGTAGATATGTAGAAAAAGTATAAACATATGCAAACGAGTTATATATACCAACTATTAGAGAGAAAGAATAAAAAGGATGAAGAGCTGTACCTGTAATGTTTTGCTTCTTTAAATAAAGAAATATTTGAAGCCAACATGTCAAGTTGTGAACAACCTTAAATCTAGGAGATGGGTATGTGTGTCTGGGTTTGTGCATCACTTTTTCTGCATGTTTGAAATGGCTCCTAATTTTTAAAAAATGCTAAAGATTACTCTGGCTGTAGGCTACATGACAGATCAGAAGAGAACCAAAGTGGAAATAAGTACTTGTTTATATATTTAACTAATAGAAAATCAAACAAAATTCTTTTAAATATGATGTACAATCTACTAGCACATTTTCTCACTTACTTGCTCAACCTCTCTATTGAGGGAATCTACTTTTTCTTTTAATCTGTTACCCTCTGCTTCTGCAGTGATAAGTTCCAATTTGAGGGTATTGTTATCTGCCTCTGCTTGACGGGCCTTATTTTCCCAGTTTTCAGCATCTTCATTGGCTTTTCGGAGTTGTTCCATCATTTGCCGATTTTCAGATTCCTACAAAGCAAATCTCATGTGTTACAAAGTTTTAAAGTATGCAACATATGATACAAATGAAACATTATTTTCCAGGTCACTCTAATATTGTCTTTAGGAATATATGTAACACAACCTTGAGGAAACCTATCTATGTAAGCTTAGAAAGCTGGACACCACTAATTAACAAAGGGAAGTAACATCAGGAATCTGTCCTGGCTCAAGCCACATTCATCCTTTAAGTAAAGTTAATTACTCTTATCGTCAGGTCATGGATGAGCATATTCTTTCATTTGCTTTTGTCCAAACAGGAAGTAGTAAAAGAATCCTTCGTTGCCTCCTTTTCCTATGTCTATTTACACACTGCTAGTCTGGCTCCTGAGCTTCTGCTGGCCTGACCTTTTGCATCTGTATATTCCTTTGTTCCTGGCTGCTTTGCAGGGTTTTATTGGCTACAAACCTACTGACTCTTTGCTGTCTTAAGTGCCAATTTCTGATAATTTTCTTAGTTTAACACATTTCCTGTCTAGTTTCACCTTTCATTTATAAACCCAGTCTTCATTTTCTTGATTATGATTCACTTCTTCCTGCTGTTCTACTAACTTTTCTGAAATTGCTCAGAACTAAAATATCAAACCTATGCTAATAAACAAGGATCTCTGGTGGCACAGTGGTTAAAGCATTCAGCTTCTAAACAAAAGTTCAGCGGTTTGAACCCACCAGCTGCTTCACAGGAGGAAGATGAGGCAGTCTGCTTTCGTAAAGATCTACTGCCTTGGAAACCCTGTGGGCCAGTTCTACTCTGTCCTGTAGGGTTTGTACAAGTCAGAATTGACTCAATGGCAGTGGGTTTTTTTTTTTTTTTTTTTTTTGGTATGTCAATAAACATTGTTGTTGTTGTTGTTGTTTGCCGTCGAGTCGGCACCGACTCATAGCAACCCCTCCTTGGGTTTCCGAGGCAGTATCACTACGGAAGTAGGATTGCCCAACCTTCCTTCCGAGGAGTGGCTGGTGGGTTTGAACTGCCAACCTTCTGGTTAGTAGTCAAGTGCTTTAGCCACTATGCTACCAGAGCTCCTCAATAAACATTATTCATAAATATACATTCATGCATATATTAGGCATACAATATAGAACCATATTTTTTAAAACTTAAAAGTTTTGTCATTAGCAGACTGAATGAAGTAGGACCTTATTTCTAGAAGAAAAAATTCAGCTCTCTATATAAATATACTACTCTGAGTAATCATTATAAGACTTTCCAAACACATTTTAGTAGTATGATATGGCCAACTCATTCTAAAAAATGGTTATAATTTTAGTAATTTAAAAAGGTACTCGATTTTTTTTCCCTCCTGTTAATAAACAGTGCATTTTCCCAATAAAAAGCCTGGGCTAAATAATGTGACCAAATTGCAGTAAACAATGCCTCATCCTATAAACCTTTCAAATCAGATTTCAGTTCTCACAATATTACTTAAACATACGAGACTGGTTCAAATTCAGAAAATATTGCCACCTTGTGGTCTGGCTGTACTAGCTTTCAAGATGCAGACAGTCCAAATGTGTTAATCTGACGTTTTTTCATTATTATACTAACATAAATAGTTCTGTACACAGTATGTACTTGGCTAGGTATAAGGTACAATATACATAAATTTACTTTTACCCACATCGATCTTTAATCTCTTTAACTCTCTGTAGTACTTAATGTCTATGTCATTCATTTAAAACTGCCTTATAGTTTTAATGTTTCTTGAAGACAGGAATCATTTTTTAAATAATAAATTTATTTTTTAGCTAGGTAATCCATCCAAAGACTGCTATGGAGCATCTATCCTGCCCTCCAACCATCAAGTTCCCCTCCCTCTTGACAACCAGAAAGCATATTTTGCCCATTTCCAGAGCAGCCTGAGCAGTGTGGGAGCAGAGACAAGCAAAACTACAAAAAGTGAAACTGTTCTTTGGTAGTCTCCAATCTCCTCTTTCAGGGAGCTCTGGTAGCATAGTGGCTAAGACACTTGCCTGCTAACCAGAAGGCTGGCGGTTCAAACCCACCAGCCACTCCCCGGAAGGAAGGTTGGGCAATCCTACTTCCGTAGTGATACTGCCTCGGAAACCCAAGGAGGGGTCACTATGAGTCGGGGCCGACTCGACGGCACATAACAACAACAACAACAACAACCTCTTTATTATACTGTCCTCACCCCACACCCCACAGCTCCCTCTGGCTGTTCGAAGGGCACACTGCAACATTCCACACAGGTGAAGCTCCTCATGCCTCAGCTGGAATCTTTTGCTGTTCTTGCGTGAATTATGGTCACAGCCTTTCCTAACAGCTCGCACACCTCTAATTGTGTTACCCTTCTGATGATTATTTCTAACACCTCCAGAATGATCTCGTTAAAAGGGAAATCTTAAATAACTTACTTAAGTTCTAATGAAAGAGTTCAAAGAAAGTCCTCCTTATCTCTCCATTATCACCCACCTACATACACCCAACGCTAACTGCAGGACTTACATTTTTCTCTTATACCTTTGCTGATGTTATTCCCACCATGTGACATTCTCTTTCCTCTCAAGTTTTTCATCTGCCACTCCAGCACCTAGCACACTGATTACTGAATGAATGAAGTACTCCACATTTCTTGATTGTCTCTCCATACCAAAATAGACTCATGGCTCATTCTCTCAGTGGAGGGTGGGGTCTGGATCTTTAGAGTTGTTATGAAATGTAATCTTATAAATAACTCATGCTAGGATGCTAAATGCTGAGAGACACTTGATGTGTATAATCTAAAAGCTCCATTCCCTAATGGTAGAACTTCAGGTACTGTGACAGACTAGGGAGAAAAAGGAAGTATCTAATATTGACTGAAAGCTTACCACATTAAATATTGTTCAAGATATTAATTTACTTATATTCTGCTCTCTTCCAGACTAGATTTTGACGGTGCACTGTCCTAGGTGTTTTGAATATTATATCTCAGTTACTTGGGCATTCTTCTCTATTACAGATAAAGAAACTGAGACTCAGAGAGGTTAAGCAGCCTGTATAAGTTATAGCAAGTCGAGAAACCAGACCTTTCTGACTCCAAACCCTCTATCCATTCATGACATTATATTGCTGGCACCTTAAAACCAAGAAGTGCAGGAAACTACTTGTTTTGCCTATATAGGCTGCTGCCTTGTTGCCCAAAAGTAAGGGTTGCAATTTAGGAGTCCTTATAATCTCTTTATTGCCCCACAGTGCTAACAATTCTATGTGCACACTAAATAAAGTAAATAAATAAACACTAGAACTAAGCAGTGAATGAATGTTGAAAATATGTTTTGGTGGACAACTATTAAATGATATGTTAAATAAAATAAGGAAAACAGTATGGGGAAAAATTTTCCTATTAAAGATTTAAATGGCATATAAGTCACAATATACCTATTATAATAATCAACCCAGCTACACTATTTTCCACCAGTCATCTGTCAGTTTGTCATACTGTGGTGGCTTGTGTGTTGCTGTGAGGTTGGAGGCTATGCTGTCTGTATTTCAGATGCCAGCAGGGTAACCTATGGTAGACAGGTTTCAGCGGAGCTCCCAAACTAAGACAGACTAAGAAGAACAGGGCCATCCACTTCTCAAAGAAGTGGCCAGTGGAAACCTTATGAATAGCAGTGAAACACTGTCTGATATATTACTGGAAAACTTTATGAATAGCCCTGAAACACTATTTGCTATAGTGTTGGAAGATGAGCCCCTCAGGTTTGAAGGCACTCAAACACGACTGGGGAAGAGCTATCTCCTCAAAGCAGAGTCGACCTCAATGACAAGGGACAAGGTTGTATGTAGTAACTTCTTGGCCACAGCCAGCTACCCAGAGGGAGTGAGTAGTTGGATCTGTGGGATGCAGGGAACATCAAGCTCAATTGGTATAACATACTACACAAAAACACTGTTCCACATTCTACTTTGGCAAGTAGTGACTGGGATCTTAAAAGCTTGCAAGCAGCCATCTAGATGAGATGCAATGATGGGTCTCTCCTCCTCCAGAGCAAAGAAAAATGAAGAAAATCAAAGACACATGGAAACAACTAGTCCAAGGGACTGGTACACCATGCAATGCTCTGCCTATACAACTATGAGATCAGAAGAACTAGATGATGCCCATCAACCACTCAAAGGGAATCTATGTAGGAAATCCTGGATAGAGTGGGAGAACAATGGGGAACAAAACTCAAAATCATTTTTTTAAAAAAGGGACCAAGTTTGCTGGTCTGATAGAGCCTGGTGGAACCCTAAGACTATGGTTCCTTGCGGTCCTTCAGGTCTGGAATTCAACCCTCCTCTGTGGCTTCCAGCCAAACAAAAGACAAGCATATGAGCTATCTATCTACATTAGATAGATACACTCCTTGGGGAGATCAATCATGGGAGAATAGAAGGGCTGTGTATGCTCTTCTATGAGACAGCTTGAGGGACAGGAGGGCATGAAAAGGGAAGGACATGGGGAAAGGTAACTAAGGGTAGGAAGTAGGAAGAGAGCTGTTGCACTGTGGGAAACTACAGTAAACATCATGAGACAAAATATATGTGAACTGCTACATGGAAAATGAATTTGCTCTGTAAACTTTCACCCAAATCACAATAAAATTTTTTTAAAAAATCATAAATGCAGAAAGCAAAAGGTCATTAAAAAGACAGGAAAGGAGGAAAAGGCCAAAATGGATGTCAGAGAGACTCTGAAACTTGCTCTTGAATAGAGAGTAACTAAAGCAAATGGAAGTAATGACAAGATAAAACAGCTGAACAGAAGATTTCATAGAGCAGCTTGAGAAAAAGTCAATTATTTTAATGAAATGTGCAAAGACTTGGAGTTAGAAAACCAAAAGAAAAGAACAAAGGGGAAGGCATTTCTCAAGCTAAAAGGACTGAAGAAAAATAATTCAAGCTTTGAGTTGCAATATTTAAAGATCCCATGTGCAAAATAGTGAATGATCCAGGAAGCATCAAAAAATGGAAGTCACTGTACAAAAAAGCATTGGTCAGTGTTCATCCATTTCAGGAAGTAGCATATAATCAAGAATCTGCTGCAAAAGACCTCTTTAAAGTGAAGAGCAAAAATGTCACTTGAAGACAAAGGTGCTCCTAACCCAAGCCATGGTATTTTCAATCACCTCATATGCATGTGAAAGCTAGACAATGAATAAGGAAGACCAAAGAAGAGCTGATGCTTTTGAGTTGGCAAAGAATCCTGAAAGTACCATGGACCACCAGAAGAATGAACACATCTGTCCTGGAAGAAGTGCAACTGGAATGCTCCTTGGAAACGAGAATGGCCAGACTTCATCTCACCTACTTTGGCCATGTTGTCAGAAAGGCCCATTCCCTGGAGAAGGATATCATGCTTGGTAAAGTAGAGGGTCAGTGAAAAAGGGGAAGACCCTTAACAAGACTGACTAACATAGTGGCTGCAATGATGGGCTCAAGTGTAGCAAGGACTGTGAGGATGACCGGACAGTGTCTTGTTCTATTGTATATAGCGTCACCTATGAGTCAGAGCTGACTCAACGACACCTAACAACAACAACACTAATTTAGATAATATTTTACCTAATGGATATAACTTAACATTCTTGGTCAAGTTGTCTGTTTATTCAAAGGTTTCCACATTTGCATCCATATTTTTTGCAATTACCTGATGTCACACACATGACCTGGTCAAATGGTTGCTCACTGAAAAAGCACAGAGGAGAGTCATATGCCCTCTGGTCCTAAGAAATAGATGGGCCCACAAGAAGGTGATCAATTCTAATCCATTACATAATCAAGTGGAGCATCTTTTGTCATAGGTCTATAATTGAAATCTCTACCAGTTTTAAATATAAAAGAGCCCAAGATTATTCAGGCCCTTTGCCCTTCATCCAACTAGGAGTATTCTGCTGGTCAAAAGTAGCTGAATGAGAAGTATAAGAGGGCAGATTCCTGAGTCATTTTTCCAGACATTAGTGACAAAATAAATATATAGTTAACCAATCACTGTCAATGTGAAAATATGCTATTTTATTATTTGATTCATCTGCCCCATTAGCGTAACTGATTACTAACTTAATTCTAATGAGAATGCTTAGATAAACCCTATGATCGTGAGCAAAAAGAAAAAAATATATACATACTTCAGACTTTAATATATTCTTCAGCTTGCTAACCTCCAAATTAGTATCTTGGACCTTCTGTTTTATATCATTTAGTTCATTATGAGTATCATTCAATTTTTTGGACAATACCTATGAGAAAAAAGATAGCTAGATTTGATTATAAAAAATAAAAAATTCATATACATCAAAAACATAGTAAATATTTGCAACATGTATGATAAATAAAAGTCAATATACTTTATATTTAATGTATAAAAGCAATATAACTAATAGAACTAAGTATTTAAAAAACTTCTAGTAAAAACAGAAAACACAAAAGCCCAAATAGTAAATGGACAAAGAACAAAAAGAGACAATTCACAAAAAGGAAGCACAAATGGATAATACTTGACAAAAGCTACTTCATAGCAACCAAAGAAGAAATGTTAATTTAAGCAATGAAATACTTGTTTACCTACCAAATTAGCACAGAATAAAACTATTCAGTTATGGTAGGAATAGGCATTTTCACATACTGTCACAGGAAATGTAAATTTGCAAAAAAATTCATGGTCAGATATCGCATAAAAAAAAGAAAGACAAAAATGTTATTATTTTTGAAGGTGGGAGATGGGGATTCATTATACTTGAAAATGTTCATTTAACAAGCTTTTTGAAATGAAAAATAATCTCCTAAGAAGGACATAATGCTTAGTAAAGTAGAAGGTCAGCGATAAAGAGGAAGCTGTGGAACGAGATGGACTGGCACTACGGCAGCAATAATGGACTCAAACCCAGCAGTGATTGTGACAACAGTGCGGGACCAGATAATGTTTTGTTCTGTTAGACACGGGGATACTATGAGTCAGAGCCAACTCAATGGTACAACAACAACAACTCCTTAAATTTTCTGTTTTTGAAAACATCATTGTTAATTTTAAAAAATGACTTCTTTTCACATGTATTATTTTTTAATGAGAAAAATATATTTTTAAAAACTCTTATAAGCTTTGATACACTTTGAAAAAAAAACTAGTAAAATTTAATTTAAAAATACAAGTAATTTACTTCTTATAGTGACAAATTAGAAATATTCACACATGTGAATGATGTAGTTAATAACAGTATATCTACACAGTGGTATAACCACATAATAGAATATTATGTGTCTATGAAAAATGTTTGGAATAATTTATGGTAACAGAAAAATGCCAATCTATTTTAAGTAAAAAAATCAAGATAAAAACACTAAATATACCTCAAAATCCCAATTTATTAAGAACTGTGGGATCCAGGAAGAAATACCTTAATGTTTCTGTATTACAAATCTTCTAAAATATGGGTTCTTAACCTGTGGTCTACAGTTTGGATCCCTCTTCTACCTCTGGATCTTTGACCCAAACAAAGTGAAAAACTACACTGGACAATGTTTTAGTTTTCTTCTAATTATATATAAATCATAATATATATTTATAATCATATTTAAGTTTGTTTAGTTTTAACAGGAAAATGTTTATTATATTGGTGATATTACATTAAGCTAATAGCTACAAATTATTTACTAAGTGATATCCTGGTCATTATGTTAAATGATTTACAGACATATTCTCATTTACTCTTCATTTTCACAAATGATGAATAGTCAGGAAGTGAGATTTAAACCCATGTGAATCTTAAATGCTTTTACTACTTCCTCATGTAGGAAGAAAACATGATATAAAGTAGTATTATTGTCTCTCATCCATGTGGGACTGGTGTCAGGAGCCCCATGGATACCAAAATCTGTGCATGCTCAAGTCCCTCATATACAATTGTATAGTATTTGCATTTAGCCTATATATATCCTCCCATGTACAATATATTATCTGTAGATTAGTTATAATACCTAACGCAATATAAATGCTATATAAAATATTACTTTCTGCTCCCTTTTGGCATTTGAGGGATTGCTTTGACCACTTAATTGCTTTCTTCCCCCCAAAATTTTGATCTGGTTGATTGAGTCAGTGGATACAGAACTTGTGGATTCAGAGGGCCAACTATATGTGGTTTTATCTCAACAATATAAAAAAGTAGACCATATATAAGTTTGGCAGACAATATTTCTAAGAATGTCCATATATATAATAGACCTAACAGAGGGCAAAGTTATGATAACTTCTTAGGCACAGCCAATCATCGTGAGGGAGCCAGTTGTTGGGCCCATGGGCTCAGGACCATGGTTACAGAGATATCAAGCTCAATTGGCTAACATACTACACAAAAACATTGCTCTACATTGTACTTTGCTGAGTGGTGAGTGGGGTCTTAAAAGCTTACAAGCAGCCATCTAAAATGCAACAATTGGTCTTTCCTTGTCCAGAGCAAAGAAGAATGAAGAAAACCAAAAACAGATGGAAACAATTAGCCTAAGAGACTAGTGTGAACCTCAACCTATATGACCTTGAGACCACAACTAGATGGTACCCAGCTACCACTGTCAAGCACTCAGATAGGGATCAGTGTAGAAGATCCTAGATACAGTGGGACAAAATGTGGAACAAAAGTCAAAATCATAAAGAAGACCAGGCTTATTGCTCTGATAGAGACTGGAGAAACTCCCAAGACTATGGCCCCTAAGTTACCCTTCGGGCCTGGAAATGAACACACTCTGTGGCTTCTAACCAAACAATAGACAGGGTGAACATTTATTTATACCAGGTTGGTACACTCCTTAGACTAATAAACAATAAGAGATCAGAAGGGCAGTATTTGCACAGGGAGATGACTCAGAGGGCAGGAAGCATGGCAAAGAAGGACAAAGGGAAAACATAGCCACAGGGAGGAATTGGGAAGAAGGCTGTCACACTGTAGGGATTATAATCAACGTCATGGAACAAAATGTATGTGAACCACTGTATGGAAAATAAATTTGCTCTGTGAAAGTTTATTTCACCCAAATCACAATTAAAATTTAAAAAGTACATGTAAAAATAAGTATAAAAAATATATTAAAAATCAGATCCTCTTCAACAAAGAAAAGGAGAACCAATTAACACAGACACAGAAGATAATCCTGGACACCTGAGCCTTGAAGGAAAGGATATAGAAGTGGACTAAACCCCAACTAGCAGAAGAATATGCATGAAAATACCAAAAAAGGAGACATACAGAGCTGCAGTCTGGCACCGATTCTGAGAGATCCTGATGGCACACCACAGACAGCTTGGAGAGTGCCAAGTCTGGGAGGACCTAAGAATTAATGTAAAAATCGGCCCTGCTAGCCAGGGACTGCATGGAAGACTGTTCAGGTAGCTGAGCTGGTGAATAAAAGGAGAAGCAGGGAAGAGGAAGGAGGGTTGACCTGTAGGCTTTTGCCTATCCGGAGGGCACTGCCATTTTGAATGTTTATAAGCGGCTTGACCATTTTGGATATTTAAAGAGACAGTGCTCTCCCAGATTCCAGGGTCTTATTAAGAGCAGGTTCCACTTGCAAGTAACCCCAAGAACACTCAAGACCTAGACAACTGAAAAGGTGCGACATTCCCCTTGTTAATCTTATACCCCAAACCTGCCTGGTGAATGGAGACGTGGCCATCCCCCACTCACACCCACCTTCTGGGTCCGCAGGAACTCCATCCCAGTCTGTATGCTCAGACAGAGCCTGGGTGCCCTGCCCTGCCCTCCCTGATTTTTTTTCTTTTTATTTTTTTATTCGTTCTCTCTTTCTTTTTTCTGGTTTGTAGTTTGCTTCTTTTTGTCTGTTTTAAAACTATTATTATTAATATACTTTTGTCATTTCTACTGTTATTCTTTATTGTTCCCCTTCCAGGTCCTAGTTTTCAGCTTTTTTTCTTTTCCGAGTTCCTGGATGAAATATATATATTTTTTTCTATATTCTACTCATGGTTTACCCCTTTCCTTATTTTTCTTTTTGCATTTTTCCCATATTTTTCTTCATTATTCTCCTTCTCTGTCTTTTGTTCTCTTAGTGCCCTCTCCACAGATATTGCAGGTTTTCTTGTTTTTTTTCTTCTTGTTTTTCCTTATTTTCTTTTTTTTTTTTGGTTACTGTTCCTGTATGATTACATGATGTATTTTTTGTCCATGTGCTTTTAGTTTTTTGATGGTTATTCAATTGTAATTTGTGTCTAACTGAGGGGGAAAAAGCAACAGTCCCCATAAGTAACAACTACACCCACACCTCCTGCAACTTCACTTACTGAGCGAAAGCCACCACCTCCTTCTCCACCAATGGGCTGATGATAAAAAACCACCAAGAAGAGCCTGAATCACCCTTGGCTGCTCTCCACAAACAGTTAACAGAGATCTAAATACAACAACACCACGATGTCTTGAAGACAACAGACCAACACAGTACACACAAAGAAGCAAGCTAAAGGTGTAAAAACAAGGGAGCAGGATACAGACCCAGAACACATCCCTGAGGAGGAAGCAGCATTGGAAGTCTCTGATAAGGAATTCAAAAGAATTATCTTTAGGTATCTTCGAAGGATTGAGAGACAGACCAAAGAAAACACAGAAAAAACCTTAGAATAATTTTGGAAGAAAATACAAGAACAAAATGACAAAACAAATGAAAAATCAGAAATGATTCTAAATCTGCAGACTGAAATCCAGAAGATTAACACTAAATTGTCAGAAATAGATAACGTATTGGAAGGGCAAAAGAGTAGAAGTGATGCAATGGAAGACAGAATTAATGAGATTGAAGACAAACACCTGAATACTTCTTTGGAAAAGGATAAATCAAAAAATCAAAACAAAATGAAGAAAGCCTAAGGTTCATATGGGATACCATCAAAAGGAATAACCTACATGTCATTGGAATTCCAGAACTGGAAGAGCAAAATAAAATCACTGAGAAAATTGTCCAAGATCTGTTGAAAGAGAACTCCCCTGATATAATGAAAGATGAGAATATATCCATTCAGGAAGTCCAATGAATCCCAAACGGGATAGTCCACAAAAGAAAATCACCCAGACATAGCAGCATCAAACTCACCAAAACCAAGGACAAAGGCAGAATCCTGAAACCAGCACAGGAAAAACAAAAGGTTATTTACTAAGGTCAGCCAGTAAGAATAAGCTCTGATTTCTCAGGAGAAACCATGCAAGTGAGAAGGCAATGGGATGGTGTATATAAAACCCTGAAAGAGAAAATTTTTCAACCAAGAATTATATACCCGGCAAAATTGTC
>NW_006921604.1:9540377-9596290 GCF_000298275.1 Orycteropus afer afer
TCGAGTATAGCAGGGATTGTGGGGCTGGCGTGGGATTGGGCAGTGTTTCGTTCTGCTGTGCATCGGGTCGCTATGAGTCGGAAACGACTCGACGGCACTTAACAACAAACAACAACAACAGGAAGGTTATAAAGCCAATACAAAGAGTTGCCATATATCCCACTCCAAGTTCTGTGTTATTAACATCTTATATTAGTATGATATTTTTGTCACAATTAATGAGCCAACATTGTTGTATCATTAACTAAAGTCCATACTTTTTTCAAATTCCCTTTGCTTATATGTAATGTTCTTTTTGTGTTCCAGGATCTCAGGATTCATTAACTTTTAAGCAAATCCCTTTAACATCTCAGAAGGTTTTTTTTGCAATTGTTTATGTAAATTAAAAATAATGAACTTGTTAAATCTTATGATGATTCTTAGGATGCAAATTTAGCATTGAGAATGGTACCAAAGTGGGAAAAATCACCTAGATTGAAGAATTTTGGGGGAATAAAATCTTCCAAATTGAATTTTTTAATGTTCAAGTTAAAATAATCATAGTAGCAATAATAACTGTGGGTACAGCTGAAACATATTGTTTCAGAAATAAAAGGAACTTTCATTAAAAAAAAAATCATAGCACTAAAGAGAACCAAAAAATGCAGCACAGTCAACATACATATAACAGTTATATCTAGTCTATCAAATGTATCTAGGAGTCCTGGATGGCATAAATGGGTAAGCACGTGACTACTTGCTGAAAAGCTGGCAGTTGAAGCCCACCCAGAGGCATCTTGGAAGACAGGCCTGGAGATCTGGTTCCAAAAAGTCACAACTTTGAAAACCCTGTTGAGGAGTTCTACTCTGCACACAGGAGGTCACCATGAGTTGGGAATGACTTGATGACAGCAACTAACAACATTAAATGTTATCTACCCTTTTCTTAAAAGCATCCAAAGGTTTTTATCATCATTTGCTGACATACTCAAGTATTTATCTTTTGGTATCCTTTTCAAAGTTAAATATTAATCTTTTATGTACCCCGTTTTGTCTTTTCATTAATATTTAATACTGTATGACTGAAATATCATTTAGAAATTACAGAATGTTCTTTGCTGTAAAGGTAAAAAATGACTATTTAATGCCTGAGCTTTTGCACAAACTGAAATGAATTTAGAAGCATTTGCCTTGGAAGACTTACATATTTCTTTCTTAGAGAAAAAGATTCTAGGAAAAAGCATACCTGGTTTTCTTGTTTAGTTTTAGAAAACTGTTCTTGGAGGTTGTCATTCTCATGAGCCAAGATATCTCTCTCCCTGGCAATTTGAGCCAGCTCATCATTTGTTTCATCCAATTGTCGACGCATTCTGGAAATGTCTTGTTCACACATAATTAGGGCTTCTGTCGACTGTCTATTCCACAAATCAAATAGTACATAAGAGACATTTTACTGAAACAGAATAACAAATTCTCACAAGGCAGAAGATGGACAGTTAACACGAAAACATTTAAGGAAGTTTAAAATGCATTTATATTTATAGGAATATTGAAAAAGACTGATTAGTTTTGCTCTGTTGCTAACATTTTACTACGAGAGAGGATGCTAAATATGCACAGTAGTCAATGACTTCCTAAGTATTTCAAAACTTCTAACACTGAAGTAGGAAGGATTTCCTCCTACCTCTAGCTGCTGTGCTTAGTATCCTTTTGTAAGTTCCTCATTCTCTGCCTTCTTCATAACTGATGTTTTTCAGGGCTCAACTCTTAAGACTCCTGATGAATCTCACTATATCCTTTCTTCCAGACAAATCATGTTCATATCCATGGCTCCTTACCCCATCTACACCCACAGAACTCCAAAACCATTATCTCCAGCAGGCCTTTTTGTTACTCTACAGACTCGTATATTTAACTGCTTACTGTTGTCGTTGTTGTTGTTATATGCCGTCAAGTCGGACCCGACTCATAGCGACCCCCCTTGGATTTCCGAGGCAGTATCACTATGGAAGTAGATTGCCCAACCTTCCTTCCAAGGAGTGGCTGGTGGGTCTGAACTGCCAGCCTTCTGGTTAGCAGTCTAGATAGCGCTATATGAAGGCCTCAACGGCTCTTCAAATTCAAAAGCAAAATTTCTCTCCTTACCCTTTTATCATGTCCAGCATTCATCTTTGGACAGAAATTTGACAGTTTTCTAATTCACTTGCCCTTCCCCCCCATAAACCCAATCTCTCTTCACCTCTTCTGCCTAGATAATCTTTCCAACACAAAAATCTGGTTTCTTATTGCCCAAACGATAAATTCAAAACTTATTTGTCTATAAACAGGCCTCTGCCTGCCTGTTTCACCTCTCCTCCCTTCTTTAGGCTCCAGAAATACTAGGACCTGTTCAAGAAGCTTTTAACGTAATCTGTGGTTCTTTGATTCACGCTATTCTATTTGAACTGACCATAACTACCCTCTCAGCTTAGCAAACACCATCTACTCTGTTACTTTATGCCTCCTTCAAACGTTGCTGTTGTGAGGTGCTGTTGAGTCAGTTCTGACCCATAGCAACCTCATGTATAAAAGAACAAAAGACAACCTGGTCCTGCACTGTCCTCACAACTGCTGCTATGTTTGAGCTCATTGTTGCAACCATGGTGTCAATCCATCTTGGTGACGTTCTTCCTTTCTAACTGACCATCTACTTTATCAAGAATGATGTCCTTTTCCAGGGATGGGTCTCTCCTGATAACAGGTCCAAAGTATGTAAGACAAAGAGTCACCATGCTCCCTTCTAAGGAGCATACTGGCTGTACTTTTTCCAAAACAAATTTGTTCATTCTTCAGCAGTCCATGGTATATTCCATATTCTGTGACACATAATTCAAATGCATCAATTCTTCAGTCTTCTTATTTGTTGTCCAGCTTTTGCATGCATATGACACAACTGAAAATACCATGGCTTCAGCTAGCTGTATTTTAGTCCTCAAAGTGGCCTCTTTGCTTTGTAACACTTTAAGGAGGTCTTTCATAGAATATTTGCCCAATGCAATACATCTTTCAATTTCTTGACTGCTGCTTCCATGGATGTTGACTGTGGATCCAAGTAAAATGAAATCCTTGACATCTTCACTTTTTTCTCCATTTACCATGATGTTGCTTATTGGTCCATGTGTGAGGATTTTCGTTTTCTTACTGTTGAAGTGTAATCATACAGTCTTTGATCTTAAAGTTCTCTTCACTTTCAGCAATCAAGGATGTGTCATCTGAATATTGCAGGGTGTGAATAAGTCTTCCTCCAATCTTGATGTCACATTCTTCTTCATATAGTCCAGCTTCTTGGATTATCTGCTCAGCATACAGATTGAATAAGTATGGTGAAAGGATACAACCCTGACATGCACCCTTCCTAATTTTAAACCACGCAGTAGCTCCTTGTTCTATATGAACGACAGCCTCTTTGTCTGTGTACAGGTTCCTCATGAGCATAAATAAGTGTTCTGGAATTTCCACTCTTCAAAATGCTATTCATAATTTGTTATGATCTACACAGCTGAATGCATTTGCATAGTAAATAAAACATAGGTAAACATCTTTCTGGTATTCTCTACTTTCAGCCAAGATCCATCTGACATTAGCATTGATGTTCCTTGCTCCACATTCTCTTCTGAATCCACCTTGAATTTCTGGCAGTTTCCTGTCAATATATTGCTGCAATCATTTTTTAACTTTCTTCAGCAAAATTTTACTTGTATATCATATTAATTATATTGTTTGACAATTTCTACATTCTGCTGTGTCAACCTTCTTTGGAATAAGCACAATATGGATCTCTTCCAGTCAGCTGACCCAATAGCTGTCTTCCAAATTTCTTGGCATAGACAAGGGAGTGAATCCAGTGTTGCATCCGTTTGCTGAAACTTCTCAATTGGTATCCCATCAATTTCTGGAGCTTTATTTTTCATTAATGCCTTCAGTGCAGCTTTGACTTCTTCCTTCAATACCACTGGTTCTGGGTTACATACTACCTTCTGAAATGGATGAACACTGACCAATTATTTTTGGTACAGTAACTATGTATATTCCCTCCACCTTCTTTTTATGCTTCCTGCATCATTCAATATTTTTCCCACAGAATCCTTCAATATTCCAGCTCCAGGCTTTTTTTTCTTCCACTCAGTTCTTTCACCTTGAGAAATTCCAAGCATGTTCTCCTTGCTTGGTTTTCTAACTCCAGGTCTTTGCACATTTAATTATAACACTTTACTTGGTCTTCTTTAGCTGCCCTTTGAAATCTTCTGTTCAGTTGTTTTATCTCATCATTTCTTCCTTTCGCTTCAGCTACTCTAAGATCAAGCAAGTTTCAGTCTCTTCTGATATCCATTTTGATATTTTCTTTCTTTCCTTTTTTTTTTTTTAACAACCTACTGTTTTCTTCATGTATGATCTCCTTGATGTCTTCCCACAACT
This sequence comes from Orycteropus afer afer, assembly GCF_000298275.1. Classification (NCBI taxonomy): domain Eukaryota; kingdom Metazoa; phylum Chordata; class Mammalia; order Tubulidentata; family Orycteropodidae; genus Orycteropus; species Orycteropus afer. The sequence continues at coordinate 9,544,812 of NW_006921604.1, forward strand.
CCTCTGGTCTTTGGTCATTGGTGTTCAATGCATCAAATCAGGTGGGATATACTCAAGGTCCTACTTTGGCTCTCATGGACTTGTTCAATTTTTTTTGGCTTCAACTTGAACTTGCGTATAGGCAACTGAGGATTCGTTCTGCAATCAGCCCCTGGACTTATTCTGACTGATGATATTGAGTTTTTCCATCATCTCAAATATTAGAAAGTTATTACTGTGAACTGTAATTGTTTGCTTATTCATATAATAGTAAACCCTTTGTTTCTTACTATCTTTGTACTTAACAGTACTTTGCCTCTAATTAATGCACACATATTTGTTGAATGATTTACCTTGATGCCTGTTCCATCTCAGCAATGATATTCTTCATGCCTGAAATGGTCTTTTCCTTGAAAAGTAATATAAGTATTAAATAAAAATTTAAACTGTTATTTTTGTTAAAACTTAATGAAGAAAAATTAATTTCCCTTTCCATTTTAATTCCATTTGTTTTTAAACATTTATGCCTTATTATTTTCTACACTTTGGGGAAAAATAGATAGATTATTCTCATTAAAGTAAAGGCTACAATTAGGTGTACTGATATGAGATCAGTAACAGATACTTTGGGGGAAAGTATTTTGTGCAATAATCCAGCAACATGAGACCCTCCCTACCACCCTGTTCTTAGAGGCAAAGCAATGGTTTGGCATTGGACTGTTCCATACTGGCAATAGGACTGATTCAAACTCTCATATCTCCATGTTATAAAAATGATGTTATAAATTTAGTTCTTAAGAATAATAACCTTAAGCAAGTATATAATTTTCATTAGTTATCAACAGCATCTTCAAGAAGCTACTCCAAAAGAATTACTTATAATATAAGCTGTCAATAATATTTAGGTGTGAACTAATGAGAAGATAATCATTAGGCCTAAAACAAAGGGATAAAACAATAAACTATTGATATCTCCCCCTTCTAAGGTAGCAGAGAGGCAGTAAAATTAGTGGAGTTAGTCAAAGCTTAAATGCATTTGAATATACAATCTACTTCCATAGTGATACTGCCTCGGAAACCCAAGGAGGGGTCACTATGAGTCGGGGCCGACTCGACAGCACATAAGAACAACAACAACGAGATCAATACCATTGCCAAGCCTCTTCTGTTTAAACTCTTATTAAGCCTGGACTAATTTAACTATACATGGCTACTTAGATCTACATCAGCATTTGAAACATTAGGAAAAGTATTCTTCATTAAACAATAACCAGAATTCACTGTTCTTTGAATTTTCAAATTTTTATAACCAAGTCACATGATGAAAAACCAAATCTATATTTCCCAACCAGTTTTGTTCTCATCTCTTTAGAAACGTACAAGTGTGTGTGTGTGTGTGTGTGCATGCGTTATCTTCGCTTATTCAATGTGCTTCTCTCCAGGGGTTCTTCAGCTCCAGTTTCCCATTCTGTTTTCTAATAGAAGGAAGCGGATTTCACAGCTGGCAGTAACAAATGTTGGAGTATGGTTAAAATATCCATCAATAATACAGTTCAAAAGTGGAACTTTTTAAGAAGTATTTATTAATGGAGGAAAAACCCAAACAGAAAATACTATTTAAAATGGACTATTACCACAGTTTGAAATACAATTCAATACATTTTTTAAAGAAATTCTGAAAAGGCTAATTGAACTTGTAGTGCTTTTGAAAGCCATAATGAAATTTAGCTTGAAATATGGCTTATGATCTACAAAGCACTTTCCTTTATTAATAGAACTTGATAGACTCTCCAGAAATACTGTAAATTATCCTGGAAGGATTTCCAGGTTTTCTCCTCTCCTAGCTCGGGTCTCAACTAAATCAGATACCTGTCTGCCAAATTACAATAATTATGCATATATGACTAAGGCACTTAATGTACTATATCACGATAGTATCTTTATCTGCCCCTATTATAATATACGCTTTTAGAAAGAAAGTCCACTCACCCTCAGTTTCTAACATAATGCAAATGTTTTTTGAATGAATAAATCCCTTAGATGTGTAAAAGATCTTATTCCAATGATACTACCTTTGCATAAAATATCTGTGGAAAATAGTTTAGAAATAATCTTCAGAATCAGTTTAAGAGCTAGACAACAGCATTTTGGCAAAACCTTTTTTTTTTCCTAATAAAAAAAAATGTGGCATGGAAGTTACAATCCAGCTTTTATTCACCAGTTCCATATGATCTACTCTCCAAGGCTGAGTATGATGTAAAAATGTGCTACAAAGGCAGTTTTAGTGGAATAAAACATATTGCCTCCCAAGGTGACTACTTGGAAATATAAGTTCTAATATGTTTTTTAAAAAATAAATCGGTCTCACTACTTTCTTGTCACACTTCACATTTTCATAATTATTGTCAGTGAAGATTAATCACAAATTGACAATAGAAAAATCATTTAAAAAATATTAGCTAGTGGATTCACACACTTCTAGGACTATTTTAAATATCTTTAAATGTTTCCAAATCACATTTTAAAGTTTTGGTTCTAGAAAAACTGACAAAATGTTATTATTTTATTTAGATTCAAGTTCAAACATTTCTTTTAAAATCACAGTTCTCAGAACATACTTTCATTGCCAAACTCTCTCCAAGGGATGCAATATTCTCAGATTTTTTATCCAAACATGCTTGCAAGCATTCTTTTTCTTTAGCCAGATCGTTGAGTGTTGCACTAAGAATGCTGATTTCTTCTCGCTGGGCAATACTTTGCCTTGTAAAATTATCTAAATATGTAATCATAAAGGCATGGTTTTAATCAAGATTTTAAAAAAAGTTTGCCAGTCCAAGTAAATTAAAATACTTTCCAAAGTAAGTTCTCGTATATTCAACAACTAAAAATAACAACACTGTGCCCCAAATAAAAATGGTTTTCTGTTAATTATCAAAAACTAAGATGAATCATGAAATCCTAAATGACTCATAAATTTACAAGCACAATTAATACATTTGAATTAGAAGAACAAAAACTCTGTATCACAAATTCTCAAGTACGAGTTACATGTGCAGTGGGAAGGAAGAGGAATGTAGATGAAGAAGGTGGACTATCAAAACTACTTTTGGCCTTTTTACCTTTTCCTCTCCCTCCCCTCTAGCCTACAATCACTGCTGTATGTAAAACTGGTAATTAACACATCTTAATAACATATTCAATTAAATCATCTTTTGAGTCAAATGTCTTCTAGTGTTCTGATTTCTCTAAAGTAGTACTATAAAAATGTCTTTAAAAAAAAATATCCAAGGAAGTCTGATTCCTATTTTCAGAACTCTAGCAAGCCAGTGTCAGTACACAGAATAGTGGTTTCCAAAGTGTGGTTCTTTGACCAGCACCATCAGCATCACCTGGGAAGTTGTTATAAACGCAAATTCTCAGTTCCAACCCAATCTACAGAACCAGAAAATCTGGAGATGGGCACATCAAGTTGTGTTTTAATAAGCACTGTCTCCCCTTCCTGTGTGACTAGGCTATCAGAATCACCCAGGGAACTTGGCAAAGATACGTAAACCCAGGCCCTGTCCTACATCAACCAGTCTGGCTCTCCAGGTGATTTGGACACACACCAAAGTTTAAGAACCACTGGTCCTGAGCTCTACAAGAAGATCTCTGATAGCCCAAACCTTTAGGTTAATCCCTACTGGTTAACCATTTCTAAGAGCCATCCAGGATAGTGCTAACAGAAATAACAGTATACTGCTATATGTCAAGAGCATGATCCATGTAATTCTTGAGACTGCATCATGTACCTTTTCCACGCAATACTGTCTTAAAGGCAACTCACATATTTTGGTTAACCTGATATATGAGTTCATTCCCATTAGTTTTGTGAAAAAATCTTCATTATCTTCTAGCTTAAAAAAGAAATCCTGAAGCTCACATCTCACTCAAGCTACTACTCTTTTTTCTACTACCCTTAAGAGTCAAACTTTTTGAGAAGCTTTAAAACTCTTTCCTGTCTCTACTTTCTCACTTCTCATTCATTCCTCAACCTACTCTATCTTCCACCTCCAACACTCCATTCAGTTTTATGTCAGTATTAACAAAAATCTCCAGTTTGCCAAATCCATTCAATGTTTTTCTTTCTTTCTTTTTTTTCTTTTAATCTTCATGTTATTTTACTTCTGAAACATATCTGTTAATTGATCAGACTAGTTTGCTTTCTTGGCTTTCATGACAACTCTAACTTCCAGGTTTTCTTCATACTTTTGTGGCTTCTTCTTCTACTTAATTCTAGACCCCCTTCTCCATATTCTCCATATTGTCCCTAGGTGGTTTCATGTTTTTAAAATATATGCTGATATGTCCCAAAAGTATATGTTCAGCTGAGATATCTCTTCTGAGATCCAAACTTACCTATATGTTGTTTACCATCTTCACCTGGGCTTAAAATATACAAAAACGAGTTCTCTTTCACTAGTCTCCTTTTATATTTCTTTTCATATTTCCTATCTCAATAAACAACACTACCACTCATCTAGTAGTTCATGCAACTACAGCAAATGCTAACAAATATTTCCTCAGTTCTTAATAGGGTCTTACACATAAAAAAAAAAAAAAAACAACTCACTGCTGATGAGTCAATATTGACTCACAGCAACTCCTCCTTGGGTTTCCAAGATGGTATCTCTACAGAAGTAGATTGCCCAAACTTCCTTCTGAGGAGTGGCTGGGGGCGTTTAAACCACCAGCCTTGTGGTTAGCAGTCAAATGCCTTAGGCACTATGCCACCAGAGCTCCCAGGGTATTATATAACCCTGACTAAAATTTTACCTTATAGTAACAAGATTGTTATGACCATATTTTCATAGACATCACTTTTACCTGGTAAGAAACATGAATATGAGGCTTAAATATAATTTTCTCTATAAAACAAATAAATATTTTAGATATAGCCAATATAAGAACACATTCCACCAAAACTAACAATATATGTGCTATATTTCATTACAACAGTAATAGACATAATCCACAGTATCATGCAAAAAAAAATTGTAAACTGATCATCATAAATTTACAAAGTTTGCGGATTCATTTAATTATTTTATCATTGGAAAATATGAAGTCTTATTTAAGCATTTATAGTCTTAAATCTAAGTAAAATGTTACTATTAAAGACATTAAGGAAGGTTCTTAATTCTTTAAATTTTAGGACCTATTTCTAAGTATATCTAAGCTACAACTGAAGAGGAAAAAATACTTTCCAACCATATTAAAAAATACATATATATATATCTATATATCAAGAAGAAAAAACTCACCAATTTTTTCATCCAAACACATAATTTTCTCCTGAGTAAGCTGCAGCTCATATTTTTTCTTAGCAAGGTGTCGTTGAGTATCAGAAAGATCTTTTTCTGTGTTTTCATATAAAAGTCTGTAAACATTTTAATAACAAAACTAATTCTGGAATTGTTACGTTCTGGTTGTTCAGTGTACTTAACTCTAAAAATTTTTTTTTTCTTTGTGATTTGGGTGAAACTTTACAGAACAAATTCATTTTCCATGCAGCAGGTTCATACACATTTTGTTTCCTAACATTGATCATAATCCCCATAATGAAACAGCTCTCTTCCTACTTCCCCCCTGTCGTTACCTCTTCCCTGTGTCCTTCATTCCTGAGCATTCCTGCTCTCTGAGCTATCTCCCTGTGCAAATACTGCCTTTCTGATGTTCCATCATTGATTGTTCTAAGGAGTGTATCTACCTGGGATAAATGTTCACTTTATATGTCTATCGTTTGGCTGGAAGCCACAGGAGTGAGTTCAATTCCAGGCCTAAAGGGTGACTAGAGAGCATAGTATTGGGGGTTTCACTAGTCTCTATCAGACCAGTAAGCCTGGTCTTCCCTTTTTTTTTTTTTTTACGATTTTGAGTTTTGTTCCACATTTTTCTCTCATTCTGCTCAGGATCTTCTACACTGATCCAGGTGGTTGACAGTGGTAGCCAGGCACCATCTAGTTCTGGTTTCAGGGTCAGGTAGGCTGAGGTTTGCATGATCCACTAGTCCCTTCAACTAATTGTTTCAATGTATCTTTGGTTTTCTTCATTCTTTGCTCCAGACAAGGAGACACCAATTGTTGCATCTTAGTTGGCCGCTTGCAAGCTTTTAAGACCCGAGTCACTACTCATCAAAGTAGGATGTAGAACAATGCTTTTGTGTAGTATGTTTTGCAAACTGAACTTGATGTCCCCCATGACCATGATCCCAAGCCAACAGGCCCAACAACTTGCTCCCTTAGGGTGGCTGGCTGTGGCTAATAAGTTATCATAACTTTACCTCTAAATCTAAAAAATTTCTAAGGACACTAATACACTTTTGTTTTTCTTATTAATGCTTTCATTATGAAACCAAATTATAGGAAGTTTGGAAAATAAAGGGAAAAAAAGGATCCTAAATCTACCACACTGACATAAGCTACTATTTTTTTCGCTCTGCATATTTAAAATTATCATATTATAAATTCAAAATTGAATCCTAATTTTTTTCACCTAACTCAATCTTTAATATTTTTCATTCTTATCATACAGCCCTCCAGAACATTATTTTGTGGCTGAGATATAGCAGTAAATATAGACATTTACTTTTAATTAAATATAGCCATTTATTTAATTACGCTTCTATTAATAGACATTTAGGTTCATTCCAGTTTCTATTACAAATAAAATGGTAATAAACAGTATTTCATTCATTCTACAAACATTTATTAATGTCTAGTATGTACCAGACACTAAGGTGGGCAGGGGCCTTGCTCTCATGGAGCTTTTAGTCAGCAAACAAGTACACAAACATCAATTTTTGGCACTATGGAAGACCAGATAACTTGAAATGGGATTATGGGTGAGAAAAGGTGAGAAAGAGTGATTACAAAGGGGCACAAGAAAACTTTTCAGAGTGATGGTTATATTCACAATATTGATTGGGAGGGTAATTTCATGTGTGTATGCATATGACAAAGTTTATCAAACTGTACAATTTAAATCCGTGTAGTTTACTGTATGTCAATTGTACCTTAATAAAACTGTGGGGGGTAAAAAAAAGGAAAAGAAGGTGGCAATGGCTAATGTGTATAAGTAGAGATGCCAATGTCTGGATAATATAAATCCACAATAACAGACATAAAAATAAATGTGGAATTTTTGGAAGAAATAATGAATATCAATTTCCCAGAATTTAAAAAAAGAAAGTACTCATATTGACAGAGTCCACAGAGTGCCAAAAGAACAAATAATGAAAACCCCTAACTAGATACAAAAAAGCGAATTGTAAGATTATTAAAAACAGAGGAAATTGCATTTAAGAACAGTTCAGACTATTGAAATCAATGCTTTCAATGAGGACAAACTAGAAAAACTGGAATATTGGCAGCAGACAGCTAAATAAGCAGTGAAGAATTACTTGGCAAAGATTTGAGAAGAGAAGGAAGAAATCCTGTATGGCAGGCCTGGAACTTTAATGTTGTTCTTTCTCCTAAAGAAATCTGCTGATTTAGGCAAAAGTAGACTAGAGGCTGATAAGCTGAGCAGCAGTTTTGACAGTCTTCAGAAGCTAGGGGACAAAAACTGAAGTCCAGCCTCATCAAGAAGAGGTGGAAGCTTTGCAAACAACCCCATCCACTTCTGACCACACACACACACACACACACACACACACACACACACACACTTGGTTGAGACAATGAATAGATAAACTAAATAATTCAAACACAGTTTCAATTTTCAATTTTTAAAATTGTACTAAAGCGATCCTGGTTCTATATTGTCTCTAGTCACTTGACAGACACAAATATATATCCTCTTCGGCAGAAAATAACTCCTTGGCCTCAAGCGATTTCTATAATCTTTCATATTCAATATTTCACATCAATCAAAAATAACCAGGCACACAGATGATATCACATAATTGGAAATATAAGCAAAACAATAGATAACAAAAGTAGACTTGTGGGGAACACCTAATAAAAATAGTGCATACAGAATCAGGATAATGGAGTTATCAGAAACAGAAGTTAAAAAACAACTGTGCTTAATGTCTAAGGAGAAAAAAGACAAGAGTGACAATTTCTGAGAAGACCTCAACTATTTAAAAAATCAAATGTAAATTGTAGAAAAGAAAAATGTGAAAATCAAAATTAAGAATTTAGTTGATGAGTTTAACAGAAGACTGGACGTAGCCGAAAAGGAAATTAGTGAACAAGAAGGTTATTTTTTACAAAAATCCAGAATAATTTATGAAGCCAAAAGCTCTGATGGCACAATGGTTAAAATATTTGGCTGCTAACCAAAAGGTCAGTGATTCAAACCCACCAGCCACTCCAAAGGAGAAAGCTGAGGCAGTCTGCTTCTGTAAAGATTTACAGCCTTGACAAAACTGGAGATCCTGGATAGAGTAGGAGGAAAATCGTAGAACAAAATTAAAAAACACAAGAACGACCAGAATTACTGGTCGATTGGAGTCTGGTGGGACCCCCCCCAAGACTATGGCCCTGGGATACACTTTGGGCCTAGGATGAAACTCATTCCCAAGGACTGGCTCTCAGCCCAACAGTAACAAGACATACATGAAGAACAGCCCACTCAGGGCGATGCACCCTCCTATTCTATGGAGATACATCCCTTGGAGCAATCAGCCATGGGGCACCAGAGGGACAACATTCACATGGAGGAAAAGCTGGACAGACAGGAGTACATAATTGAGAAGGGCAAAGGGATGGCAGGGTCACTGGGAAGGGAGAGGAAGCGAGTGGGTTAGGGTTGGGGATGGCAATTGGAGAGTGAAACCAAATGTACATGAACTGTTGAATGTAAAACAAATAATTCTGCTCTGTAAATTTGCACCCAAAGCACAATTAAAAAAAAAAAAAGATTTATGGTCTTGAAAACTCTTATTGGCAGTTCTAGTCTGTCCTATAGGGTTGCTATCAGTCAGAATGGACTCAGTAATACTGGTTTTTTTGTTCTGTTTTAATGCATACAGCAAGAAAAGGATGAACATATAAGAGAGAGGGTAGAAACACTGGAGATACAGCGAGAAGATCTAATATACATTGATATGAAGTGCCAAAGGAAAGGAGAGGCAGAAAGGGGCAGATGTAATACTTGAAGAGAAAGCACTGGAAAGTTTTCCAAAACTGCTAAAAGATAGCCAGGAACAAATCCAAAAAGCCTTACAACGCCAAGGAAAACAAATAAAAACAGAACTACACCAAGGAACATATAGTAGATCAAAAATAAAGGTAAAGACAACATATTAAAAGTAGTCAGAAAAAAAAAAAAAAAAAAGACAAATCACAGTCAATAGAGCAGACTGAGAGGAGTGCTTGTTGTGAATGCTCTGGTACTGAGCACTCTAGACTTCCTAAAAGCTATGAGGGTAGCCACACTGCTTCCCTGCATCATAGAAGCAAGGAAGAAAGGAGCTAGCACAGTACTGCTACAGAATCTGATCCAGCTTTAAGTGAGAGATATATTCTGGATCATGAAGACTAACATCCTTGCACCATGCACGGCTATGGCGCAATCTTGCCCAACAATCCTACATTCAGCATACATCTGGTGAAAAACAACACTGCCTGAAGGATGGCACAGGAAGTCCACCTATAAGAAAATATGTGAAACTGTAGTGAAATTCCACTGTAGCCCAACTGAAGAATGTCCCCCAAAGCCCTCACTGCCCTCATTATTTTTTCTGGTGAAATAGTATTTTATGGAAATGTAGATGATAAAAAGCAAAATTATAAAAAATGTAACTGTTCATATGAAATGCAATGAGTGCTGAAAAGCCAAGCACAGAAGTACTGTACAACCTTTCAGCGTATATGAGGCTAGGCTTATGCGTTAAACTTCATCACAGCCAAACATTTTCCAAAGTAGACATAAGATCACTACAAAATGCAGGGATCCACTTAATAAGAAAAAGGAAACTGGAAAATTCCATGCATAATAATAAGTAGTCAAATCATAGAATTAAACCATTGGTCAATAAAAAAGCCCGTAAAACAGACATTTAAGAACTAGAAACTTAAAAAATATCGCTAGTAGCTTCTTTTCAAGACTATGGCCAGCACATCACTAAGAAAACAGACTTACAACTCCTATATTTAGAAGTTTCTTTTACCAAAGTCCAAAAGACCTTGATCAAACTACCTAATACGTAGTTTTTCATACACCCTTTTTTGAGTCTTCAACCAACTACTCTGTCCAGCCTGAGCAGTAGGCATTAAAAATCAGGGCTCTAGCACGAGTCCAGTTCACTTTATTCCTTCATCAATCTCAAATCTGATCCTTGGTCTTGTTTCAGATGTTTTACTTTTTAAAGAGAACCTATCTTTCAAAAATTGAAAATCCTAATGTTATTGAGCTAATTAGTAATGGTGTACAAGTGTACATGGGTAAAAGTCTATCTAATATTTTCTAATAATTAAACAGTCAAAACAATAACATTTCTTCATTCTTTATAGAAATGGATCCTATAACACAAAATTTTAAACTCTCTCCACCATGAGGTTCCCCTGATTACTCTACATATCTTGTTCTCAAACTGACTTGCCAATTGCTTCTCAAGTTGTACTTTCTATTAGTACTCAGATTTACTACATATTTTTGTATACTTTATGGCAACTTCATAAAGAGCCACTTGAAGTGATGATTTTACAGATAACTGTTCCACTCAGGTGGAATCTTCAAAGGAACTCAAACCAGTGAAGCTCAGAATTCTCCAGATGATAGAGCACTGAATAAACCAAGGTATAAAGTGTGGTGATTTTTTTTTAAAATCATTTCTATTCATCAATAATCTTTTTAACAGATAATGTTACTAGCAATGGTTTATTAGCAGAGACTGTAACTTGTGGTTTGTTATCCCAAGATGACGCCTAAGATTTTAACTCCAAGAAAATGAGAAATCTGCACCTATTATAAACCACAGTACACAGCACAGCATGCTTCCTTCACAAAACATGACAGATATTCAGACCCAAATGACAGATTTTTAAAGTGACTTTTGGAAAATATTTTGTCAGATTATCTACCAGGTCAAAAATCAGATAGTCTTTCAAAAAAAGAAAACCAAACTCACTGCCACTGGGTCAATTCTGACTCATAGTGACCCCTATAGGGTTTCCAAGGCTGTAAATCTTTACAGAAGCAGACTGCCTCATCTTTCTCCTGTGGAGCAGCTAGTGGGTTCAAACCACTGACCTTTCAGTTAGCAGCCAAGTGTTTATACACTATGCCACCAGAGCCTTAGTGCGATATTAATATGAAACCGGACTCAGAGCTGTTATCTGGCCTACCCCAGAGTCCTGGAATTGATGTGGATCAATTTCAAATTTCTTTTTAATCTCAATATCCAAATTCAAACTAAACTGGTCTTAGAATCATTGGACATAGAGACCCAAACTAGCTTTTTACTTACACGCAGCTCTCCTCAATCATTTAATTGTATAGGAATTCTAATTTGGGGGACCTGGAAATGTTTAATGCACAGACTTGAACTTTTTTTTTTTCCTTTAACTCTGCCTCTTGCAAGTATTCTGAAAACACTACAGTTTTTCCACAAGTATCAGTTCATCTGATGCAGAAACCCAGACAGAAGAACATCTGCTGCTAAAATACACCTGTTAGAAGACAGAGTTTACTTGAACAGTACAGAAACCCAGATAATGAGAATTGATTTTCAAACTGTGGAGAATTTGTTCTTTACTAGCAGTGAAACTCAAAGAGCAATAGATGTCGTTCTTCTGGCTGATTTGTTCTGAAACACCAGGGAACCTCAATTCAAATATATAGAAAGCCACCCGTGCACTGCAACGTTCAGTCTTCAACTTTTAATAATTGGCTGATTGTTTAGAATGTCCAGTCCAGTCCAACTCATAACAACCCTGTAGGACAGAGCAGATCTTCCCGATAGGGTTTCCAAGGCTGTAAAGGATTGGGTTTTCTGAGATAGAAGCAGACTGCCACATATTTCTCCATGAAGTATTTTAACTATACTGAATGTAGTTCAATTATGTAGTTCCTTAATAGCTCCTTTGTGATGCTTGGCTTTTTGTACATATAAATATGAAACCTATGATAAATATTGATCTAGAAAAAAATAGGCAGACAATAGGCAAACAGTTGCTGCCTCATAAAAAAAGAAAATCAGAGGATATCATCTAACTGTTAAAATAATTATCAATTTTAGAATTCTATACCTAGCAAAAATATCCTTCAATACCAGCAATGGATATGGTAAGAAATGTGCAGATTTTGGATGCATATGAAGACATAATGAACCTGACTGGATATGGGTTATGAATAAAAGAGAAATAAAGGAGCATTTTAAACCGTGGGGCCATGCAATTTTAAGAATGGAGTTTCCATTTACTGAGAGAAAATCAAAGGAGAGCATATTTGATAGGGAGAGTGAATAGCAAGAATTCAGATTTTTAAGAGTTCAGAATAATACATGAAATTGGGTGAGACTGCTGAGGGAATGAGTATAGACAGAAAAGAAAAGAGGTCTAAGGACAGAGTTTACGCCCACTGCAACATTTGGAAATCACAGAGAAGAGAAGGAACTAGCAGAGGAGACTAAATTGGAACAACCAAAGAGACAAAAAGTAAATAAAAGGAGTGTGGTGCCCAAGAAGACAAATAAAGAACAGAGAGAGAACAACTGATCAACTATGTCAAACCTTGTTGATAGATCAAATAAAAAGAGCATTGAGAATTGTCCACTGACTTGAACAACATGAAAGTAAACATTATCTCAAAGTAGCAGAGGAGACTAAGATGAAACAGCCAAAGAGATAAAAAAAATAAATAAATAGAGTGTGGTGTACCAGAAGACAAATGGATAAGGAAAAGAGAGAGAACAATTATCAACGGTGTCAAATGAGGTTGATAAGTCAAACAACAGGGGGACTGAGAATTGTTCACTGAATTGAGCAACATGGCAGAAGTATTATCTCAAAAAAATTTGTGATGGAACAGTTGGGAAATAGCCTGTTAGAGTAGGTTCAAGAGCAAATAAAAGGTGAGAAATTGGTGTCATAAGTTCAGATAATTCTTTCAATAAATTTTCTGTAAAGAGAGGAAAGAAATAGTGATAGGAGGAGTGGTAACTAAGAAGTGGAGCTGTGAAAAAAAAAAAAATTTAATATGGGAGAAATTGTCGAGTTGGACTCGACTTATAGCGACCCCTCCTTGGGTTTCCAAAGCACCATCACTACAGAAGTAGAATGCAGAACCTTCCTTCAGAGAAGTGGCTGGTGGGAGAAATGAGATAGGAATAATCCAGAAGAAAGAAAATATTAAAATATACCTTAAGGAAGTGATAGGGAAAGAGCTTCATGCACAAATAAAAGGGATGGCCTTAGCTTGGAGAATAAACAATGCAATAAAAGTAGAGGAAGTGAGAAAAAAATGTAGAGAAAGTAAAGCATAGGTGCATATATAAAAGGAGACTGGGAGTTTATATGATGTTTATTTCTAATTACTTTAATATCTTCATTGAAATTAATTCAGAGTAAAAATATTAGAAGAGGTGATTGATGTTTCAGGGAGGGGAGAATAAGATCAGTCAGTATGAGTATTTTTCTATCCAGCCACCTCCAGCATGGAGTAGTGAGAGCACTTCATTTAACTAAAGTATGGTTTAAACAAGCAAGTATGACAAAGTGATAAAGGAGTAAAGAAGTTAAAGCTTTATGCCATGTGATTTATTTTAAGAGCTTGTTTTACATTCAACATTACATGTACATTTAGTTTCATTCCCCATTCACCATGTCCAACCCTAACCCAGTCTCCTCCCCTCCCTACCCTGTAACTCTCCCCATGTGCCTCTCATATTTATACACTCCCGTTTGTCATGCATTTCAACTTGAATGTTCATCATCTGGTGTCGCATGGTCTATTGCTCCAAGGGATGTACTACCATAGAGAATGTGGGTGTGTCATCTTGGGTTAAGTGGTCTGTGGGTACATCTTGTTAACTACTGGGCTGAGGGTGCATTTTATTCCAGGTGCAGAATGTATTCCAGGGCCACAGTATTGGGGGTTTCACCAGATTTCACCTGACCAGTAATTCTGGCCATTATTGAGTTTTTGGATTTTTTTTCCACGTTCTTCCTCCCACTCTCTCCAGGATCTCCAGATTTGATCCTTTCCTGAGTGGTTGGTATTAGTAGCCAGGCACCATCTAGTTCTTCTGGTCTCAAAGGCCATCGTGTCCTATGGCTGATTGCTTCCAAATGCCTTTTTTTTTTTTTTTTCCTTTGCATTCTTCTTCACTTCTGATGCTAGGAGACTGTTAGCTGCATTTTAGATGGCTTCTTGAAAGCTTTTAAGACCCCAGTCATGACTCACCAATGTAGGATGTGGAATGAGGCTTTTATGTATCTTGTTGTGCCAACTGAGTCTGGTGTCCCCCAGTACTATGGTCCTGAGATGGTAGATCTACTGGATCTCTCTCCCATAGTGTCTGATTGTCTGTGAGGGACTACTCTGTGTCTTTTTTCTATTGTCTCTACAAGGACTGCAGGTATTTTGTATCACTGGTGTCTGCCTCAGCTGAATCTATCCTTAGTCTAGAGTATACTTCTGTTCACTGACCCCCATCTGATCATCTCAGGTGTTTGTGTTTATCTGTAACATGGTGTTTGGCATTAGCGGCAATGCAGTATTCTGAAGACATTGGTTGGAATTAGCATCTGTTGTCTATCTATCATGTGCACAATTCGGTGTCCTCCCAGTTCCTAATGTTATCATGGTGGTCACAAATCCTTCCCGTATATCCCTCCCCCTACCCACGTATGTAGGCCCCAACTAGTCCAAAATTAATCCCTCCTCTTCCCTCCCCAGCCCGGTAACTTACTAAGTGAGTTCTCTTTCCCAAGCAAACCCTTGTCTTTTTACAGTAATGGGCTCATACAGTACTTGTCTTTCTGCAATTGACTTATTTCACTCAGCATGTCCTCCAGGTTCATCCATGTTCTGAGATGATTCACGTATTGTTCTTTAATGTAGCATAGTATTCCATTGTGTGCATGTACCATAATTTGGTTATCCACTCATCCGTTGATGGGCATTTAGATTGTTTCCATCTCTTTGCTATAGTGAATTGTGCTGCAATGAACATAGGTGTGCATATGTCTGTTCACGCACTGCCTTTCACCTCTTTAGGATATATTCCTAGTAATGGAACTGCTGGGTCAAATGGCACTTCTATTTTCAGTTTTTTAAGGAAACGTCATACCATTTGCCACATGGTTGTACCATTTTACAATCCCACCAGCACTGCACAAGAGTTCCAATCTCTCTACAACCTCGCCAGCATTTGTTATTTTCTGATCTGTTGAACTTTGCTATTATTTTGCTGGGATGAGATGATATCTCATTGCTGTTTTGATTTGCATCTCTCTAATGATTAAGGTTGGGCAATCCTACTTCCGTAGTGATACTGCCTCGGAAACCCAAGGAGGGGTCGCTATGAGTCAGGGCTGACTCGACGGCACATAACAACAACAACGATTAATGATTGCAAGCAATTTCCATGTGTTTGTTGGCTGCCTGTGTATCTTCTTTGGTGAAGTGTCTGTTCAAGTCTTTTGCCCATTTGTGAATTGGGTTATTTGTCTTTTTGGTGTTGAGGTGTTGAAGTTTTCTGTAGATTTTGGAGATAAGTCCTTTATCAGATATGTCATAGGCGAATATTTTCTCCCAATCTGTAGGTTCTTTTTTTACCCTTTTGACAAAGTCTTTCGATGCACATAAGAATTTAATTTTTAAAAGGTCCCAGTCATCTAGCTTCTCTTCTATCTCCTGCACATTCTGGGTTATGCTTGCCATAAATTGTTGTTGTTGTTGTTGTTATGTGCCATCTAGTTGGACCCAACTCATAGCAACCCCTCCTTGAGTTTCCGAAGCAGTATCACTACGGAAGTAGATTGCCCCATCTTCCTTCCAAGGAATGGCTGGTGGGTTTGAACCACCAGTCTTCGGGTTAGCAGTCAAGTGCCTTAGGCACTACGCTACCAGAGCTCCCATGCCATAAATTAAGGCTCCCAGATTTGCCCCTATTTTATCTTTGATGAATTTTATAGTTTTGGGTTTTACATTTAAGTCTTTGATCCAGCTTGAGTTTGTTTTTGTGTATGGGGTGAGGTATGGGTCTTGTTTCATTTTTCTACAGGTGGATTTCCAGTTTTGCCAGCACCATTTGTTAAAGAGGCTGTCTCTTCCCCATTTAATGGGCTTTGGACCTTTGTCAAAGATCAGTTGTCCATAGATGAATGGGTCTGTATCTGGACTTTCTGTTCCATTGGTCTATCTGTCTATCATTATATCAATTCCATGCTGTTTTGACTACTGTGGCTGTATAGTAGTTCTTAAGATCTGGGAATGTTGAGACCTCCCACTTTGTTTTTATTCTTCAGAAGTGTTCTGGTTATCCAAGGTCTCTTTCCTTTCATATGAAATCAGTAATTGCTTTTTTCATGTCCTTGAAAATTTTGTTGAAATCTGGATTGTGATTGCATTAAATGCATAGACTGCTTTAGGTAGTATTGACATTTTCACAATATTCAGTCTACCTATCCATGAACAAGGTAGGTTCTTCCATTTATGTAGTGCCCTTGTTGTCTCTTGTAGTAGTGTTTTATAGTTTTCTTTGTATAGGTCTTTTGTGTCTCTGGTGATGTTTATTCCTAGATATTTTATCTTTTTAGTAGCTACAGTAAATGGTATTGTTTCCCTTATTTCTTTATCAGAGGACTCTTTGCTGGTGTAGAGGAATACAACTGATTTTTGTACGTTGACCTTGTATCCTGCCACTTTGCTGAACCTCTCTATTAGTTCCAGTAGTTATTTCATTGAGTCCCTTGGGTTTTCTATGTACAGGATCATATCACCCACAAACAGATAGTTTTAGTTCCTCTTTGCCAATTTGTATGCCTTTTATTTCTCTTTCTTGCCTTATTGCTCTGGCCAGGACTTCCAATACAATATTAAATAGAAGTGGTGATAGAGGGCATCCCTGTCTGGTTCCCATTTGTAAGGGGAATACCTTAAGTCTTTCTCCATTAATAATGATGTTGGCTGTTGACTTTGCATACATACCCTTTATTATGTTGAGGAATTTCCCTTTTATCCCTATTTTGCTGAGAGTTCTGAACAGGAATGGATGTTGCATTTTATCAAATGCCTTTTCTGCATCAATTGATATAATCATACGGTTCTTTTGTTTTGTTTTGTTTATGTGGTGGATTACATTGATTGATTTTCTGATGGTAAACCACCCTTGTAAACCTGGTATGAATCCCACTTGATCCAGGTGTATTAATTTTATGGTATGTTGTTGGATTCTGTTGGCTAGGATTTTGTTAAAGATTTTTGCATCTATGTTCATGAGGGATATTGGTCTGTAGTTTTCCTTTCTAGTGGTGTCTTTCCCTGGTTTTGGTATTAGTGCTATGCTTGCTTCATAAAATGAGTTTGGGAGTATTCTATCTTTTTCTATGTTCTGGAATAGCTTGAGTAGCATAGGTGTCAACTCTTCTCTGAATATTTGACAGAATTCTCCAGCGAAGCCATCAGGGCCAGGCTTTTTCTTTGTGGGAAATTTTTTTATGACCTCTCAATTTCTTCCCTTGTTATGGGTCTGTTCAAGCTTTCTATCTCTGAGTGGGATAGTTTAGGTGGGTTTTGCAACTCTAGAAACTTGTCCATCTCTTCTAGGTTCTCAAATCTGTTGAAGTATAGTTTTTCACAATATTCTGTCAGTATCTTTTTTATTTCAATTGGTTCTGTTGTGATGACACACTTTTCCTTTACAATTCTTGTGATTTGGATCTTCTCTTTCTTTTCCTTTGTTAGATCTGCCAATAGTTTATCGATTTTATTAATCTTTTTGAAGAACTAGCTTTTTGTTTTGTTGATTTTCTCTTTTTTTGTCTTCTGTTTCATTTATTTCTGCTCTGATCTTTATTATTTCCTTGCTTCTAGATACTGTAGGATTCTTTTGTTGTTCTATTTCTAGTTGTTGGAGTTAATGAGTTAGAGTGTTGATTTTGTTTCTTTCCTCTTTTTTGATGTATGTGTTTATTGGTATAAACTGTCGTCTGAGTACTGCTTTTGCTGTGTCCCATAGGTTTTGGTATGATGTATCTTCATTCTCATTTGTTTCTAGGAATTTTTATTTCAGTTTTTATCTGTTCTGTGACGCAGTAGTTTTTGAGCAGTGAGTTGTTCAGCTTTCATATGTTTGATGCTTTTTCCTTGCTCTTCCTATCATTAATTTCTAATTTTATAGCATTGTGGTTCAAAAAGATGCTTTGTAGTATTTCAATGCTTTTGAATTTATTGAGGCTTGTTTTATGTCCTAACATATGGTCTGTTCTGGAGAAGGATCCATGTGCACTGCACTAGAACGTGAATTGTGCTTTTCTTGGATGAAATGCTCTGTATATGTCTATGAGGTTGAGTCAGTTGACTGTATTGTTGAGTTCTTCTGTATCTTTGTTGACTTTTTTTCTACTTGACCTGTCCCTCTTTGAAAGTGGTGTGTTAGTCTCCTACTAGTATTGCAGAGTTGTCTATTACTCCTTTTAATTCAGTTAATATCTGCTTCTCATATTTTGGAGCACTTTCATTGGGTCCATAAATATTTATTATCGTAATGTCTTCTTTGTCAATTGACCCTTTCAGCATCATATACTGTCCTTCTGTATCTTTTATGATGTTTTTCACCTTCATGTTTATTTTGTCAGAAATTAATACTGCCACTCCTGTTTTTTGGTTTCCATTGGCTTGGTATATTTTTTCCTATCCTTTTTAACTCTTCATTTGTTTCTATCTTTGTGTCTAAGGTGGGTCTCTTGTCGGCAGCCTATCCATGGGTCTTCTTTTCTTATCCAGTCTGCCACTCCCTTTTTCTTGATAAGTGCATTTAGTCCATTCACATGGAGTGTAATTAGTGATAAGTATGAATTGATTGCTGTCATTTTATTAGTTTTTTTTTTGTTGTGTTGTTGGCGTTTCCTTGGTCCATATATTCTTCTGTGCTGAGTTCGGTTTGTTGACTAATGCTTTCTCTCTTTTCTTCTTTATTGTTGGTTTTGTGCTTATTGAACTCATGTTTTCCTTCCTTCTGGATTTGCTTAGGGGGGTTGTTACTTTTCTCTGTGGTTACCTTGCAGTATATTCTTGTCTCTACATTTTTAGAACTGTGCATACTGTGAAGACATTGTCCTGTTTTCCTCTCTATTTGAAATTTGTACCTAGAAGTTTTATTCCCTCTGATAGGTTAGTTACTGTTGTTGCGTGCTGATTGACTTCCTTGGTTTTTAGAGTACAATGTTTTACGGTCTTATTTTGAGTTTCTATTTCTGATTTGGTTTTAGTGTTGATGCCACATATCCTGATTTTGTTAATCTCTGTTGTGGTTTCTCTATTGGAAGGACTTCCTTAAGCATTTCGTGTAGGATTGGTCTGGTTTTCACAAAATCCCTTAATTACTGTTTGTCTGAGAATGCTTTGCTATCGCCCTCATATTTGATGGATAATTTGGCAGGATATAGGATTCTTGGTTGGAAGTTCTTTTCCTTCAGTGTTTTATATATGCCATCCCCTTGCCTTTTCCTGCATGCATGGTTTCTGCTGAGTAATCAGAGCTCAGCCTGTTTGATTATTGTAAGTAATATTTCTTTTGTCCTGGACAGCTCTCAAAATTTTTTCTTTGTCTTTGGTTTTGGAGAGTTTGATTATAATATGTCTCAGTGTTTTTCTCTTGGGATCTATCTTATGTGGTGTTCTATGAGCTTCTTGGACAAATATCTTTTCTTCTTTCATGATATGGGGGAAGTTTTATGTTAGCAGGTTTTCCACAATTTTCTCAGTGGTTTTTTTCACCTCTTCTTGTTCTGGAATTTCAATGAGTTTTATGTGGTTTCTTTCCATGTCATCCCATATAATTCTTAGGTTCTCTTCATTTCTCTTAAATCTTTGTTCTGATTTTTTTTCAGCCAGTACTAACCTACTCTTTTGTGTTTCTACTGTGTTAATTCTGTAACTTTGGTATTCATCTTCTAGATTTCTAACTGCTATTTTTGTATGAGTTCTAAATGTGCATTAATCTTATTATTTTGTCCTTGAATGATTTTCCTGAGTTCTTCCAGGGAACTGTCTGTGTTCTCCTTGTTTCTGTTTGGGGTTTCCTTAGGTTCTTGTAAAGCTCCATAAATGTATCTTCTAAATCCTCTTCCTCCATGTTTAATGAGACCTTTGTTTGTGGTTTTGCTTCTATGCCTTGGCCTGTTTTTTGTTTGATTTGAGGTTGTCTGTTGTTTCCTAGACATTTTGAGTTTGTCTTTAACTGTTTGTTATGTATTGATTTGTTTTGTTCTGGTTTTATGATTTAATATTTTGAAAAGGTAAAACTGGTGTATTTTACTTTTTTAGTTATTAATTCAGGTATGCGAGGTTGCTCTGCAGTTTTCTTCGTGATGGTGGAATCACTGTGTGGCATGTGGATATGGGTTTCTATTTGTCGTAAAGAAGGTTTAGAGTTCAAACTGGGAGGTTTTATATTGGCTGAATGTGGTTTCTTCTATTGCATGAGTGAAGTTATTCGTGAAGAAGGTGGGAGCAGAAGAAGGAAAGCTCACTGCTGCTGGGGGTGGTTTCTAGGGCTTTGAGCAGGCTATTACTGATGACGTGGTACTGTTATTTATAGGCCTACAGCTCAATTTCAGCAAAGATTCCAGTTGCTAGGGGGTTGCCACTTTCTGCCAGGCTCAGACACACACAAAAACTCTGCTCCTGAGGCTCCTCAGCACCAAAAAGACAACTTCCCAGCTCTGTGATCCGCCGCGGGGGTTTCTCTCTCTGGCCCTGCCCACCCATGCTGCCAGCCCAACCGGCCCAGACCAGGATCCGCCTCGGGAGTTCCTCTGTGGGTCCGCCCATCCGCAGTGCCAAAGATCCACTCGGTTTCAGCAGCACTGGAGTCGGGAGAGTGCCTGTTAGTAATCTGTGGTCCCAATTATTACTGATAAAGTCAAGCGCAGGCCTCTCAGTGTCACTAAGCTGACCCAAGCCTACCTGGTGACCCGCTGTAGAGGCATCTCCCTGGGCCTGCCCTCCTGCAGCACCAACAGACCCTCTGCTCGGGTTTCAGCAGTGCTGGACATGCCCATTTGCACCTAGCTGATCCAAGTTACCGATAAAATCAGGCGCTGAAGGTAGATTCTTGGGGTGATCGCTGGTATGCTGGTGTGGTCACTGGTATACTAGTGTGGTGTGTCTTCTTCCTTAACCCGGGGAGGTCTCAGATGGCCATTCTCACCTGCTGGTCACTCCCCCAGGGAAGTCTGCAATGGCCTTTCTTGGCTGCCTGTCAGTGCCCCATAGGATAGATCTTCTGATCTTGGTTTTTTTTTTTTTTTTTCCTTGTACCTTTCTCCTTTCTAATTCCACTCCTCTGAGTTTGATGCACTCTTGACTCAGTGAGCTGTTCAAAGCACCAGAATCTCTAATTCAAACTGCTGTACCTAGTTTTTCAAGCACTAAGATGCTAGAGGGAAATAGCATGGTGATTACTGACAAGACTCCATTTTGAATGTCTATGCCAACTGATTTTAATAAGTGACTATACCACTTAAGCTACATACAGAGTGAAGCAGAAAAGGCTGGTGATGCAGTGGTTAAGTACTCAGCTGCTAACTGAAAGGCCAGAGGTTCAAACTCACCAGCCATTCATGGAGAAATATGTGGCAGTCTGCTTCTGTCTCAGAAAACCCAATCCTTTATAGCCTTGGAAACCCTATGGGGAAGCTTTACTCTGTCCTAAGGGTTGTTATGAGTTGGAATGGACTTGACAGCAATTGGTTTGGTTTTGGTTTAGAAAGTGTTGTAAAAAGTTAGAAGAGTGGTAAATTCTACCAAACATAAAGATACCAATTCTCTACAATCTCTTCCAGAAGGTATAAGCATTATACTGAGAGAAAAGAGTCAGATACAAGTGCACTATATTAGTCCCTATGTAGTCAATTCTCATTATCACAGTAGTAAAGGACTGTAAAAACAACCATACAAGCTGACTATGCAAAGTATCTTAATAACCAATGGGAAATGATTGTCCTATGATCTTTAAATATTTTTTTATCAAAACAATGTCAGTTGTAAATGTATAAAAAACCAAACCCACTGCCGATTTGGATCCGACTCACAGCAACCCCTCCTTGAGTTTCCGAAGCATCACTACGGAAGTAGATTACCCATTCTTCCTTCTGAGGAGTGGCTGGTGGGTTTGAATCGCCAGCTTTCTGGTTAGTAATCAAATGCCTTAGGCACTATGCTACTAGAGAATCATTAAACTATTAAGTGCACTGTAATTTCAATCATTAGATATACTGACAATTAAAATGTTCTCTTTGTAATAAAAACTTAACAATAGTTTGAACAGTGCTTGCCTTCTTGTTATCATATACAAATACAGAGAGAGCAGCTATTCTCTCATGGCAAACTGCCATACACTTTTCTAAATTTGGATCAGCTGTCACATTTAATTCTTTGTAGTTTCAATGTCATTAAAGGTCTCCAAGAATCCCTTTAACGTAAAGTTTTTTTGTCAGTATCACTTCCTCAGTGGTGCCTCAGAAGAAAGTCCTGGCCATATACTTCTGAAAGATTAGAGCCATTGAAAACCCTATGGAGAACTATTCTACTCTGAAGCACATGGGGTCGTTATAGGTCAGAATCAACTCAATAGAATCTAGTCTGTTTGGTCATGTGTGTATATAATATATGTAAATAAGCCTAAAAGACACTATTTTGCTGTTTTTTCTGTCAGTTTAAATTTAGATTTACCTATTTAGTTATTCTTTTTTACACGCTAATATCTTACTATGGTGAGTGGTGACTGGAATTTTAGCCATCCAAGATGCAAGATGTCTCTCCTCATCCTAAACAAAGAAAAGTGAAGAAAACCAAACATGTGGAAACAAATAGTCAAAAAGTCTTAATAGGCCACATGGACCTCAGCCTCCTTGACCCTAAGACCAAAAGAACTAGATGATACCTACCTACCACTACTGACTGCTCCAAAAGGGATCACGATAGAAGTTTTGGATAGAGTGGGAGAAAAATGTGGTACAAAACTCAAAATCATACAAAGGCCAGGCTTAATGGTCTAACAGAGATTGGTGAAATCCACCCCCAAGACTGTGGCCCACAGACATCGTTCAAGCTTGGAAATGAACTCACCCTGGGGCTCAACTTTCAGCCCCAAAAAGAGACATGGCTATAAGGTGAACAATAATACCAGGAAGGTACATGGTCCTTAGAACAATTAATCAAATGAGGTAAAAGGGGTAGCATTTGCCCAGGGATAAAGCTCAGAAGGAAGAAAGAGATAGGAAAGGACAAATGGAAATGAGAACTACAAAGAGGAAGTGGGAAAAGTGCTGTTACATTGTGGAGATTGCTATCAATGTCATGAAATAAAACATGTATGAATGATTTAATGGAAAACCAATTTTCTCTGTAAACTTTCACTCAAATCACAATAAAGTTTTTTAAAATTGTCAGTTCATATTAGATTGTGGTAAGGCAAAAATGTATACTGTTAATCTTTAGGATAACCATTAAAAAAATAATAGTTTGGCACATCTAAGTTGATGGAAAATAATATATTGATTAAAAAACAAAACTCTACCCTATCAATTCAAAAGAAAGTAAGAAAGGAGAAAAATGAAGAACTATGCAACAGACAGGAGTAATAGAAAGCATATAATAAGACATTAGATTTAAACCCAAAGATACTAGTGAATAAAATGAATATAAACAAACCAAATTACCTATTTAATATAAAGATTGTCAGATTGGATAAAAAACATCAACTTAACCATAAGCTGTTTATAAAAGACATCTAAAACATAAGGGCTCACAAAGGTTGAAAGCAAAAGGATGGAAAAATATTTTATAAAAAGAATTACTACAAGAAAGCAATTACACCTATGATAACATCAGAAAAAAGTAACAATGAACATGACTTGAGATTTAAAAAGAGGTCACTGTGTGATACAAGAATTATAAATTTACACGCACTTAATAACATACTCTCAAAGTATATAAGGAAAAAACTGACAATACAACAAGGAAAAAAAGACAAATCTACAGTCAAGGTAGAAAATTTTAACATAATTGTAGTAGTAGACAGATGAAGCAGGCATGAAATTCAATAGAAAAATAGAGTATTTGAATAACATGATTGTAAACCTGACCTAATGGACACATATGGAACACTGTATGTAACAATTTCAGAATTTACCATCTTCCCAAGCACACACAGGTCATTACCAAACATTGACCAGAAAACAGGTCAACAAATTTCAAAAATCTGAAGTTTACTACAGTATGCTCTGCAATGTATAATGAAGCAAGAAATCAACCACAAAAAGAAATTAGAAAATCACTGTATGTCTAGAAGTTTTAAAACACACTTATTGATTATTCAATCAATGGGTCAAAGAAGAAATCATAATGGAAATGATTGATATTTTAACTGAATTATAAAGGAAACAGTACATATCAAAACTTACAGGATATATCTAAAGTACTTTCTGGAAAATTTATGGTCTTAAACATTTACATCATTGTTGCTGTTGGATGCTATCGAGTTGATTTCAAGTCATAGCAACCTATTTCCTTTATGGGAGCTCTGGTAGCATAGTGCCTAAGGCATTTTGACTGCTAACCAGAAGGCTGGCGGTTCAAACCCACCAGCCGCTCCTCGGAAGGAAGATGGGGCAATCTACTTCTGTAGTGATACTGCCTTGGAAACCCAAGGAGGGGTCACTATAAGTCAGTCCGACTCCACAGACTCCACAGCACATAACAACAACAACAACATTTCCTTTATAGGAGCTCTGGTAGCAAAGTGCCTAAGGCACTTGACTGCTAACCAGAAGGCTGGCAGTTCACACCCACCAGCCACCCCTGGGAAGGAAGGTTTGGCAATCTACTTCTGCAATCTACTTCTGTAGTGATACTGCCACCTCCTAGGAAACCCAAGGAGGGGTCAGGATGAGTCAGGTCTGACTCCAGGGCACGTAACAACAACAACAACAACATTTCCTTTATAATTCAGTTAAATTTTGTAAACAAAATTATGCTAATTTTTTTCAAATATGGACAAATGCCTCAAGAAAATACACTAACTGTACAAGAAAATGCTAAATGTTCCTTCATCCATTAAATATATGAAATAAAGCCTTCATTTAAAGAAAAGCTGAGATCCAAATGGCTTCACTGGCTAAATTCTTTAAATTTAATCTTATACACACTCTTCCATGCTATGGAAGAAGATAAAACAAAGTATTATAAGGCTCACATTACCTTGATATCAAAATCTGATAAAGGAGGCAAAATAAAAAAGAGCAAATTATCAACCTATCTCAATTATAAAAATTGATGTAAATATCCTAAACAAAGTATTAGTTAGCAGAATACAGTAAAATATAAAAATGTACTTCACTAAAAATATACTTGACCAATTTGGATTTATTCTAGGTTGATAGGTTAGTTTAATATTTATTACATAACAAATCATTATAATTCAACACATTAATAGAATAAAGGAGAGAATAACACGTCCATCTCAATACATAAATTATCAGATTAAATTCAACATAAACGAGATATTTCTTTTAAACTTAGCATACTAGGGCTATAAAGGCATTTCTTTAAAACTAATAATATGTATTTACCAAAAATCCTTATAATCGATATCATATTTAAAAGTAAAACCTTGACAACATTCTCTTCTGTTATCAGGAACAAAATAAGAATGCATACTAACAACATTTCCATTCACTATTTAAATAGCAGTCATAGCCAAGGTGGAAGGAAAGAAAAATAAAACATGTAAGGATTAAAAAGGCAGAAACAAGATTAACATCACTTGCAGAATGTTAAAGAGGCTCTGGTGGCATAGTGCTTAAGGCATTTGACTGCTAACCAGAAGGCTGGTGGTTCAAACTCGCCAGCCACTCCTCCCCCTCGGAAGGAAGGTTGGGCTATTCACTTCCGTAGTGATACGCTTTGGAAACCCAAGGAGGGGTCACTATGAGTCAGATCCGACTTGATGGCAGTGCTTTTGGTTTGGTTTGGTTTTGGTTTTTGCAGAATGTCAATGGTTACGTATATAGAAATGAAAAATAATCTACAATTAAAATTAATAAGAACTTAGTAAGAATGTTGGATTCCAAACAAAAATACAAAAATTAATTTTATTTCTATACATCAACAACATAGAGGGGGGAAAAAAACTAGATACAATTGCAGTCAATCAAAATCTAAATAAAGCTTTTCTTTTTTGGGGGGTCAGGGGTTGGAAGTGGGGGAAGTGGACATCGACCAACTCATTCTAAAACGTATATAAATTGGAAATGGAAAGGCCAAGAATGGGTAAGATATTCTTTAAGAAGAACACGGTAAACTTTGTTAACAGATATCAATAGTTACTATAAAGCTACCATAATTAATAATTACGTACACGAACCTCAGAAAACACAAATGGAACAGATAACTGAGCCTAGAAATTGACTGATGAATATACAGACATTTAATTTATAACAAAGATGGTTCTGTAGAGCAGTAGGGAAAAGGATGGCCTTCTCAATAAATACTGTGGGGAAAATTGAGTAACCATATATAAAAATAAATAAAATCTGACAGCTGCGTCCAACATACACAAAAATCAATTCTTAGGGAATTACATATGTTAATATTAGGAAAATATATTCATGCTCTGGAAGTTAAAAAAGCTTCAGTAAGACAAAAGAAAAAAAAAAAACACCATGAATCGAAGAAAGAATGATAAATCTGACCATATAAAAATTTTGTTAAATAAAAGGTACTTTCAAGAGAGCAAAACAAAGCAAGGTAACTAACGAGAGAAGTTACTTATACACATCTAATCAATAACTGGCTGGTATCTAGAAAATACACAGAACTGGAGAATATAAAGAACATTTCCTACACCTCTTAAAAGTTCATTAAAAACGACAGACAATTCAATAGTGGGCAAAAATCTGAACAGATACTTGACAAAAGGCATCTAAAGTTACAAATAGCTATATGAAAAGGCACTCATCTTATTAATAATTTGGGAATGGACTACAAAACCAATTTAGATGCATAATTAGGTGGAAATCAAGGAATAGAGAACTACAATAGTTCAGATAGTGATTACCTGTCAAAGAAAGTGAATGGAATATAATTAGGTAGAGCCACATGGGGGACTTCTCAGGGGCTGACATTATTGTATTTCTTAAACCAGGGAGTAGTTTGTAGATGTGCACATTATAATTTATTCAGTTTTACAACTGTTTTCTGCACTTTTTGTGTCAAAATGTATGCTATTTTTCACTAGTAAAATACTTTTTAAAAAGCAGTGGAATAAATCACCAAGGAGAATAGAGATTTTAAAACAAGAAAAAAATAGAACTGCTATATTAATAGACATAATAAAAATGGGGGAAAAAGAACCAAACAACTTAGGCAATATAAATGGAAAATACATTTAAAATGCCTCAATTTAATAATTTAAATAACATAAAATGAGATTTTTCTGTCAAGTCATAAAATAATTTTAACTGTAATATTTATTAAGGGCAATGGTGGTTCAGAGGTAGAATTTTCTTCTTCCATGCAGAAGACCCTGGTTTGATTCCTGGCCAATGCACCTCAAGCACAGCACGACTTGTCTGTGAATGGAGGTATGCATGTTGCTATGAAAACAAAAAGGTTTCAGTGGAGCTTCTCCTTTAGGACAGATTAGGAACAAAGGCCTGGCTATCTACTTCTAAAAATCAACTAATGAAAACCTTATGGATCACAACAGTCCAATCTGGTTGTACACAGGGTGGCCATGAGCCAGGATCTGACTCAACAGCAAGTAGTAACAACACAACATAATATTTAATACTACTAAAGACATTACAGGGGCTCTGGTAGCATAGTGCCTAAGACACTTGACTGCTAACCAGAAAGCTGATGGTTCAAACCCACAAGCCACTCCTCGGAAGGAAAAGTTGGGCAACCTACTTCCATAGTGATACCACCTCAGAAACCCAAGGAGGGGTCGCTATGAGTCAGGTCTGACTCGATGTCATGTAACAACAACAACAACGACAAAGACATTACAAATCATGAATTCTGATTCAGAGTTTGGTAGGTAATGGAAACTGCGGTGTAGTAAATTACATGGTGTGGCTTTTCTAGCCATAAGTCTTTGTAACTCCGTGGTGGAATGTGCCATGAGCAACTGTGTAGCTCCTGACTATTAAAGTTATCCACCTGGGGTATTTCTGTTGGGAGCAGCACAAAGTAATTTTCTGGGAAGTTCACTCACTCTCAGGTGTACAGAATTCTGATGGGATTGGTGAGTCTGGCCACTCTGCCAGGCTCAAAAAGGAGCCCTCTTAGAGGCAGAAGGGATCTTTCACTGCAGCTGAGAGATGTGAGAGACACACTGCTGAGAGAGAGACAGTGGGAGACATGCACTGCTGAGAGAGACCGCGAGAGACATGCATTGCTGGGAGAGAGACACCAAGAGACATGTACTGCTGAGACACCAAGAGAGATGCACTGCTGAGAGAGACACCAAGAGACATGCACTGCTGGGAGAGAGACTGAGAGGCAGCGGGTTGCGAGAGACTGAGCATGTTCCTGAACTTGAACTGTAGCCTGTTGCTTCCCTAATAAACCCCATAATCTGTGAGTTTTATGTGGCCACTGCAGCAAATTATCGAACCCAGCAGAGAGGTGGTGGGTGCTGTGGGAGGAAGTTAGTGTCAGGGTTGCTGAAAAGGGTTGTGGGGAGGCAGCATGTCTGGCCTTGCAAGAATAGGCCTTGGGCTACTGATGGTGATTCTGTCTTCCTCTTGTGGAATTAGAAGAGGTTAGAAGATGGTGCCTCCCTGCCCCTTTGGCAGAAACTGATACAGGTTTTCTGAAAAACAGTGTAGAAATAAGCTAAAAGCTTTAAAAAAAAAAAACCCATACTTATACTTGAAATTCCACTTTTAAAAATCAATTATAAAAAAATTTAGTAAAATGGGTTAAAAAATTTTTAACAGTAAAAAGCAGCCAGAATTTATGCATCTAACAATGAAAGACTGGATATAGAAATGATAATAAGATTAACTAAAAATGAAAATTCATGA
This sequence comes from Orycteropus afer afer, assembly GCF_000298275.1. Classification (NCBI taxonomy): domain Eukaryota; kingdom Metazoa; phylum Chordata; class Mammalia; order Tubulidentata; family Orycteropodidae; genus Orycteropus; species Orycteropus afer. The sequence continues at coordinate 9,574,046 of NW_006921604.1, forward strand.
TAATCTCAATAAATGCAGAGAGAATTTGAAAACACCCATCTTTTCTTTTCCCAGTTTTCTCATTTACTCATTTATTCTAATTGTGGTAAATAAATATGTAACAAAACATTTTTCACTTCAATAGTATTCATATGTACAATTCAGTGACATTAATTATGTTTATCATGTTTATAATATCCATTCCTGAAAAAAATATTCAATAATCTAGGAACAGAAGGAAACTTTCTCAATCTGATAAAAGGTATCAATGAAAAACCTACAGCTGACATCATACAAAATGTTGAGAGTATGAATGCTTTTCCCCTAAGATCTAGAACAAGAAGAGGATGTCTGCTCTCAGCTTTCTATTCAACATTGTATGGGATGCCTAATGCAGGAAAAATAAATAAAAGTGATCCAGACGGATGAAGTAAAATTTGCTTTACTCACAGATGACATAATTATCTATGCAGAAAATCCGATGGACTCTACAAAAAGGTTGTGAGCTGCTGTCAAGTCGGCCCCTGAAGCATAGCAACTCCATGCACAATGGAACAAAACGCCTGGTCCTACGCCACAGTCATAATTGTGATCCACAGGTTTTCACTGATTAATTTTCAGAAGTAGATTACCAGGCCTTTCTTCCTAGTCCATCTTAGTCTTGAAACTTCAATGGAAATTGTTCAGCATCAGAGCAACACATAAGCCTCCACCAAAAGGCAAGTGGCTGCACTTACGGTATATTATCTGGGAATCAAACCCTGGTATCCCACAGGAAAGGCAAACCACCCTTGCTTCCACAAAAAGGCTACTGGAAATAAAAAGTAAATTTAGTAAGATTGTAGGATATAAGATCACTATATAAAAATCAAGTGTAGGCCCTCCACTTTCAACTTGTGTATATAAAAGGACTTAGAAGTATCATTCCCAACCTTACAAGAAAAAGCTGAAGAAACTGAAATTAGATGACTTATTTTGGACATATCAGAGAACTAAGATTGCAGAGCAGATTGCCATCCCAAAATCTGGAATGACAAGGGAATCCAGAGATCACAACCAAGATCTGCTTACTTGGAGTAGAAGGCACTGGAGCTACGAACAGTTAGGAATGCTTAAATGTTAATTTTGACAAATTGCTGGTGGCTGCATGTGGACCACCAAGGGAATGAGAAACTTCTTGGGGCTACAGTCTTTAGTGTCTCCCATACTTCACTGGGTTTTACCTACAGAAACCACAATAGGTTCTCATGGTGGATCTGAGAAAGATACTCCTATGACTTTGACAGAGGGAAGGGAAGGATAATTATTATGAAATGTACTCAGATCACTCTCCAATAAAGGATTACTCTCCAGACAAAAAGAATTTACCAGAGCCATACCTCAACTGGTGAAGAGCATTCCTTCCCTTCTAGTTCCCTCGAGCCATACATTTATTTCACATAGGGGTTCAAAAAAGAGCTGTACCAATGGAAAAACACTAGTATAGTTACAGCCTAGATTAAAAAACTGATCATTAAGCCTATAGAATGCTTCTCCTTCCCTACACCTGACCACCACACCAACAGGGCTCCAGTATAATATAATGAATTACAACTGAAAGTGCAACAAGACTGAAAGATTCTCACTGAAGGGTACTTAGGAAAGCGCAAAATCAAGAGGGGACGGGGGGAAAAAAGTGAAAGGAATTTGAAGCCTCTGGCAACTATAACCCATGCCATGGAGTCAATTCCAACTCATAGTGACTGCATAGGCTTTTTAAGGCTGTAAATCTTCATGAAAGCAGACTGCCTTACCTTTCTCCCGTGGAATGGTTGGTGGGTTTGAACCACCAATCTTTTGGTTAGCAGCCCAATGCCTTAATCACAGTGCCACTAGACCTCCTTAGCCAAACCAAAACTTGAACATGATCCAACTACTAGCCAGATTAACATAAATTCCCACAGTAAAGGATTATTATCCCTTTAGCTCAGCTTTGAACAAAAATTACAAAGCATGGAAAAAGAAAAAAAAAGAAGAGTCAAAGCAAGCATCAGAAGCATACTCAGACATGACACAGGCATAGAAATTGTCAGGATGTTTTTTGAAAAAAAAACTATGATTAAAAGGTAAATGGAAAGGGACAAAATACAATGACAGGCGAATAATGTAATGGAAATTGTGAGAAAGAAACAAAAGAATATGCTAGATATAAACAACAAATTGTTGTTGCTAGGTGCCACTGAGTTGGCTCAGACTCATAGCAACCCTACGTAAAAAAGAACAAAACATTACCCAGTCCTGCACCAGCCTCATAACACTTGCTATACCTGAAACAGTCATTGCACCCACTGTGTCAATCCATCTCACTGAGGGTTTTCCCCTTTTTCACTGACCATCCACTTTACCAAGCATGGCCCCTTCCACCAGTGAATGGTCCTGTTCTGGTTACCTAGTGCCACTCTGAGAAGAATATACCACAAATGAGATGGCTTGAACAGGAATTTCTTCTTACAATTTGGAGGCGTTAAGTCCAAGTGCCAGGCTCTAGGGGCCTTCAGCTTCAGCTCTGCCTTTGATCCTGGCCCACTGAAGCTAGAGGCATCTATTCACTCAGGCAGCTATTGTTCGCTGAGGCTAACAAGCGCAAGGTCGACAAATAAAATGGCACAGTCCCAATGTTACCAAACCACATAGCAGGCCATTAATTCAAGTCCCAAGGTTGGCAGGGCATGGCAGGCTGCTGAACAACAACACAGCTACATACAGGGTCCAAGCGTGCCATAAACTAGCGACCATTCCCAAAGTTGCTTCTTATATATGGGAAGCAGATACATACCCAAAGCAGCTACTCAGCTGCTTGTGGTAGATCCCACCATGGAGTTGATTGCCAATCTCATCATGGGGAATAACTACCACCAGCTACCCAGCCACTCAACCAAGCCCAGCCAAGTTGACACACAAAAATAACCACCACAGGTCCCTTCTGACAATATGACCAAGTAGATGAGACAAAGTCTGGCCATTCTCACTTTCAAGGAGCATTCCAGCTGGACTTCTTCCAGGACATATTTGTTCGATCTTTTGGCAGTCTATGCTAGTTTCAGTATTCTTCACCAACACCATGATTCAAAAGCATCAACTCTTCTTCAGTCTTCCTTATTCATTTTCCAGCATTCACATGCATATGAGGCAATTGAAAATATCGTGGCATAGGTTAGGTGCATCTCACTCTTCAAAAAGACATCTTTTTCTTCAGCACTTTAGAGGTCTTTTGCAGCACATTTGCCCAGTGCAATACATCATCTGATTTCTTGACTGCTTCCATGGGTGTTGATTGAGGAACGAAGTAATAAGAAATCTTCTACAACTTCAATCTTTTCTCCATTTATCGTGATGCTGCTTACTGGTCCAGTTGTGGGGATTTTCGTTTTACACTGAGGTATAATCCATACTGCAGAGTGTAGTCTTTAAATCTTCACCAGTAAGTGCTTCAAGTCATCTTCACTTTCGGCAAGGAAGGCTGTATCATCTGCATATCACAGGTTGTTAATGACTCTTCCTCCAATCCTGATGCCACGTTCTTCACATAGTCCAGCTTCTTGGATTATCTGCTCAGCATACAGATTGAGTAAATATGGTGAAAGGATACAACCCTGATGCACTTCCTTCTTGATTTTAAACCATGCAGTGTCCCCTTGTTCTATTCGAACAACAGCCTCCTGCTCTATGTACAGGCTCCTCATGAATACAATTAGTGTCCTGGAATGCCCATTTTTCTCAATGTTACCCATAAATTGTTATGATGCACACAATTGAATGCTTTTGCATAGTCAATAAAACACAAGTAAACATCTTTCTGATATTCTCTGCTTGCAGCCAATATCCATCTGACATCAGCAGTGAAATCCCTTGTTCCACATCCTCTTCAGACTCCAGCTTGTATTTCTGGAAGTTCTCTATCAATACACAACTCAATCATTTCTGAATTATCTTCAGCAAGACTTTATTTGTTTGTGATATTAATGATATTGTTCAATAATTTGCACATTTTGTGGTATCACCTTTCTTTAGAATGGGTACAAATATGGATATCTTCCAGTCAGCTGACCAGGTAACTGTCTTTCAAATTTTTTGGCATAGACGAGTAAGTGCACAGCATCCGTTTGCTGAAACATCTCAATGCGTATCCTGTCAATTCCTGGAGCCTTTTTTCCCCCACCAATTCCTTCAGTGCAGCTTCAACTTCTTCCTTCAGTACCATTGGTTCATGATCATATGCCACCTTCTGAAATGGATGAACACTGATCAATTCTTTTTGGTATAGTGACTCTATGTAAAACAGACTTCACACCATTTCTCTTTGTCATTTCTGGCATAGTAGATCATATGGTTGTCTGATTCAAAATGGCCAAAACCAGTCTGTTTCAGTTCACTAATGCCTATGATATCAATCTTTATGCATTCCATTTCACTTTTGACAACTTCCAATTTTCCTAGATTCATACTTTCTACAATCCATGTTCCAATTATTAATGGATATTTGTAGCTGTTTCTTCTCATTCTGAGTTGTGCCACATCAGCAAATGGAGATCCTAAAAGTTTTATTTCATCCACATCATTAAGGTCAACTCTACTTTGAAGAGGCAGCTCTTCCCCAGTTGTATTTGAGTGCACTCTAACCTGAGGGGCTCATCTTCCAGCACAATATCAGACAGTGTGCCAGGGTTATTCATAAAGTTTTCCAGTAATATATCAGACAGTGTTTCATTGCTATTCATAAAGTTTGTTTTTTTTTTTTTTCAGATTGAAATTTCTCTATCCTTTTTTTTTTTTTTAATTTTGGGTGAAAGTTTACAGAGCAAATTTACTTTCCATACAGCAGTTCACATACACTTTGTCTCAGACACTGACTACAATTTACTACAATGCAAAAACTCCCCTCCCACTTCCTCCCAATAGTTACCTCTTTCCTGTGTCCTTCCCTGCCATGCACTCCTGCCCCCTGAGCTGTCTCCCTGTGCATAAACAGCCCTTCTTTCTCCCATTATTGTTCTCTCCAAAGAGTGTTATCTACCTAGTGTAAACATTCACCTTATATGCCTGTCTTTTGTTTGGCCGGAAGCCACAGGAGTGGGTTCAATTGCAGACCTCAAGGGCAGCTAGGGGCCACAGTCTCAGTGGTTTCATCAGGCTCTATGAGATCAGCAATATTCATAAGGTTTTCAGTGGCCAATTCTTTAAGAAGTGGATGGCCCTTCCCTTCTTCCACATCTGTCTTAGTCTGGAAGCTCCACTGAAACCTGTCCACCATGGGTGACCCTACAGGTATTTGAAATACTGGTGGCATAGCCTCCAGCCTCACAGAAACACGCAAGCCACCACAGTACGACAAACTGACAGATGAGTGCTGGAAACAATAAATATTGTAACAGAAATAAAGAATGCCTTTGATGGGCTCATCAGTACATTAGACACAACCAAAGAAAGGATGAGTAACTTAAAGAGAAGTCAATTAAAAACTTCCTGAACTGAAATATGAAGAGAAAAAAAAAATTGAAATAATAATAATAACAGAATATCCAAAAATTGTGGGCCAATTTTTTAAGGTGTATTATGTGTAATTAGAAAACCAGAGGAGAAAAAAGAACAGAGCAGAACAAATATTTGAAGTAATAATTGTCTAGAGTTTCCAAAATTAATGATACAAAATCACAGATCCAGAAAGTGCAGACAACTACAAACAGAATTTTAATAATAATAATAAAAGACACTTAGGCATAGCAAATTCAAACTTCAGAAAATGAGAAACAAAGAAAATTTTGAAAGAAGCCAGGGGAATTGGACAGAGATTGTACCTACAAACAAAGGAGGATAAGAATTAAAACAGACTTCACAGAAAAATTAAGCAAGTAAAGAATGGAGTAAAATATTTAAAGGACTGAAAGGAAAAAAACACACCAACCTAGAATTCTTTATCTAGCAAAATTATCTTTTAAAAGTGAAGGTGATACAAAAACTTTCTTACACAAATAAAACCTCAACCACCAGACCTGCTCTACAAGGTTCAGTTTGAGAAATGCTGAGTGTGTTTTTCCCTTTTGGTTTTCTAACTCCAGGTCTTTGCATATTTCACTATAATATTTTATCTTCTCAAGCTGTCCTTTAAACTCTTTTGTTCAGCTCTTTTATTTCAACATTTCTTCCTTTTGCTTTAGCTACTCTTTGTTCAAGAGCAAGTTTCAGGGTCTCTTCTGATGCCCATTTTGGTCTTTTCCTCCTTTCATGTATTTTTAATTACCTTTTCCTTTATTCATGTATGATGCTCTTGATGTCATCCCACAACACTCGTCTGGTCTTCAGTTATGTGTCTGTCAGTTTATTGTACTGTGGTGGCTTGTGTGTTGCTGTGAGGCTGGACGTTACACCACTAGTATTTCCAATTCTAGCACGGTCACCCATGGTGGACAGGTTTCAGTAGAGCTTCCAGACAAAGACAGATTTGGAAGAAGCATGGGGCCATCCACTTCTTAAAGAATTGGCCACTGAAAACCTTATGAATAGCAGTGAAACACTGTCTGATACAGTGTACACAAGATAAGCCCCTCAGGTCGGAAAGCACTAAAAATACTACCGAAGAGCTCCCTCCTAAAAGTAGAGTTGGCCTTAATGATGGGTGCAGAGTAAAGTTTTCAGGACCTTTATTTGCTAATGGAGCATGACTCAAAATGGGAAGAAACAGCTGCAAATATTCATTAACATATCTGTAAAGACTACAACCTTGGAAACCCTATGGAGCAGTTCTACTTTGTCTTGCAGTGTCACTATGAGTCAGAATTGACTCAAAAGCATTGGGTACACTCTGGTACAACTCTGTTAACTACTAAGATCTGCAAAATAACTCTACTTCCCCTAAGTCATATTCATCAGTTCAGGATTAGGACTTCAACATATCTTTTGCAGAGACATAATTCAACTCATACCTCCCAAAATCCATGTCCTTCCCTAGGGCAAAATACACTTATCTCATCTCAACTTCCCCAAGATTTAAACCTTTTCAGCATCCAATCTAAATCTAAAATTTCATTTAATGAATCATCTAATTCAGGTATGGATGACATTCTAGGTGTGGTCCATCCTGGAGCAAACTTCCTCTCTTATCTGTGGACCTGTGAAACCTAGAATACAAGTTACCTGCTTCCCAAGGGCAATGGCAGAACAAGCATAACACAGATACTCTCATACTAAAAGGCAAAAATTTGAGGAAAAGAAGGAGCCACAGGTACCAAGAAAGTCTGAAACCCAGCAGAGCAAATTTCATTAGATCTCAAGGATTTAAAATAATTCCTTGTCATCCAGGTTCACCTGGGCAATGGCTGTACCCTTGACTCTGGGTGGAAGCCCCATCCTTTGGACTCCAGGCAGTGATCTCTGACCCTGGCCATCAGCCCACTTTTCAGGCCCACTGGGATGTCAGCCTCAACCCCTCAGCTTTGGGTGGTGGTCCTGTTTTCCAGGCCTATCATAGTGGTTGCCCCAACTCTTAAGCCCTGAGTGGTCCTTCTCTCCTGGCCCACTGGGTCACTGACCCTACATCCTCAGCTTTGGTGGCAGCCCCTTCTCCTGGTTCACTAGAGCAGTGGCCTCTACCCACCTTGAAATGAGTCTGTAGCCCCACCCCTTGAAACCTAAGCAGTGTCCTCACTCTCTGAAACTGAGGAAGCAGCAATCCAATCCCCTGTGCTCATACCAGCAGTCTTGCTAGTCTTTGGACTAATGCTAAGAACATCCTTTCCTTTTCTTGAAAGGATAACAGATGGTCTCAGTTTAGCTCCACTGTCCCATTTCCATCCTGCAGAATTCCAAGAATTGAACTGCTTCCATTCTATCATGTCTTTGTCACCTTCAGTCTAAGCTGCTGAGATGGTTGAATGGATCCATGTGATATACCTAATCTCTTTAGCAAATGAGTGAATAGCCACACTCTTGGTGTCCTCTCCACAGCATGTTTTGCTGATTTCCACAATATAAATTGTTTCATGTTCTCCAAACCTTTGAGCTCTGGTTTCATTTACACACTTCATTCCTTAATTTGTATTTTTACTATATAGGAGGAACAAGATAAATTAAGCAAGGAGAAAATACGCTGTATCTTAAAGATTTTGCTGAGAAATCTCCTCAGTTAAATATCTAAATTCAGTACTGACAAATTCTACTTTCCACAAAATATTTGAACATAATTTAGCCAATTTTCCTGCCACCTTATAACAAAGATCGACTTTCCTTCAGTGTCCAATAACGTGTTCATCATTTCCTTGTCAAGCCTAGCCAGAAACACATTGAACAACCTTATTTCTAGTAACATTTGATTCATGATGACAGACGCTTTCCCCGTAACTCTCAATTCTTTCTAAGCCTTCACCAGAATCAATCTTAACGTCCATAATTCTACTAACAGTCTCTTCAAGACAAACTAAACTTTCACTATGAAGTACCTGAAAACTCTTCTAGCCTCTACCTCATTACCCAATTCCAAAACCATTTCGACACCCTTACGCATTTGCTACAGCAGCAACCCACTCTCAGTATGAAATTCATAGTTTACTAGCACTGCGGTAATAAAGTATCATAAAGTAGGTGACTCTAAAGAACAGAAATTCATTTTCTCAAAGTTCTGGAGGTTAGAAGTCCAAATCATGGTCTCAGCATGTTGATTTATTTGGGGCTTTGGAGGAAGAATTGTTTCATGCTGCTCTTAGTTTCTGGTAGTTGTTGACAATCCTTGGCATGTCTTTACATGCAAATACATCATTACATGCATTTTTCTTCCCCCTATGTGTAATTCTGTTTCTGTGTCTTTTATAAGACACAACTCTAAAAGAGATTAGGAATAGGATTCACCATGCTCTGGTATGATTTTGCTAATTTAACTGATAATATATGAGAAGAAAAATCCTATTTCCCCAAACACAGTCATATTCACTAGGTTGAGATGTCCATTTATCTGTTGGGGGACATAATTCAATCCATACAGAGCTCTGGTGGTGCAACGTGTAAGGCATTTGATTGGTAACCAGAAGGTTGGCTATTCAAACTCACCAGATGCTCCACAGGAGGAAGATGAGGTAATCTACTTTTATAAAGATTTATACCCTTGGAAACTCAATAGGGGTCACTATGAGTTACAATCAACTTCATGGCAGTGTGTTTGGTTTGCTTTGGTTAATTCAATTCATAACACATCTGTAACACTAATCAAAAGGAAGCTGTAGCAGCTTTATTTATCTGAGACCAAGCAAACTTCAGATAACGAAAATATCAGGGATAAAGAGAAGTATTACAAAAAGATAAAGGAGTCGGCACTCCAACAAGACATAACAATCTTAAATATGTATGCATCTAGCAAAAAAGTGCCTGATTCACGTTTTTAAAACTTACAGAACTTACACTCCTTGGAGAGAACAATCATGGGAGAAAGAAGGGCTGTTTATGCACAAGGAGACAGCTCAGGGGGCAAGAGTGCATGGAGGGATGGACAAAGGGAAGAGGTAACTAACAGGAGGAAGTGGGAGGGGAGCTGTTGCATTGTGGTAAATTGTAATCAATGTCATGAGACAAAGTGTATGTGAACTACTGTATGGAAAGTGAATTTGCTCTGTAAATTTTCACTCAAATCACAAAAGAAGAGAAATACTTATAGAACTAAGTGGAGAATAGGGAAATCCACTATTATAGTTGGAGACTTCTTCAATATCTCTCTTTCAGATATTAATAGTTCAAGCAGGCAGAAGATCAATAAGGCTATAGTTGACCTGCAGAGCACTGAGAGCCAGCTTAATCTAACTGACATTCGTGGACTACTCTATCCAACATCAGTATAATACACATTTTTCTCAAGTTCACAAGGAACATTCACTGATTTAAAAAAAAAAAAAAAAATTCTGGGCCTTAACAAATTTAAAAGAATAGAAATCATACAAAGTATGTTCTTGAGACTACAACGTAATTAAACTAGAAAACAGTAACAGAAAATAGGGAATTATTTTCCCTATTTGGGAATTAAATAATAAAAGTATAAATAACACATTCCTCAAAGAACAAGTATCAAGAGAAATTAAAGCATATTTTAGATTAAATGAAAACAAAAGTTACCAAAATTTATGGACTTCAGCACAGGTAATGCTTGCATTTAAAGCATTATATATATATATTAGAAAATAAGAAAGATCTAAAATCAAATAATCAAGGCTTTAAACTTAGAAAATTGGTGAAAGAAGAGCAATTTAAGCCTAAAGCAAGCAGAATAAAAAGAATAATAAAAATTAAAGAAATCAATAAAACTGAAAACACAAAAGATTGGGGGGGGGGGGGAATCAATAAGCCCCAAAGCTAGTTCTTTGGAAAGATCAATAAAATTGACAGACTTTTAGTCAGGCTAAACATGAGAAAAGGAGACAAGACACAAATTACCAACATCAGAAATGAAAGTGGGGTCATAATTACTCTTTCCAGGGACATTAAAAGGATGACAGGAATACACTGAACACCTCCAAGCCTACAAATTCGATAATTTTGATGAAATCAATCAATTCATTGAAAGTCATAAACTACCAAATCTCACACAAGGAGAAATAAATAGGGTGAAAATGTCTATATCTATTAAAGAAACTGAATGGATAACTATTAACTTCCAAAAAAAAAGAAAGCAGCAGCCTCAGATTTCCCTGATAAATCAATGAAATTTAAAGAAGAAATAGTAACAGTTCTCCACAATGTGCTCCAAAAAATAGGAGTAGAGAAAACACTTCCTAAATTCTTCTCTGAGGCCAAAATTACCCAAAAAAGACATTCCAAGAAAGCACCACCATTATCACTTGTTCTCTCATAAACAGATGCAAAACTTCTCAACAAGATATTAGCAAATGGAATCCAACAGTGAATAAAAATAATTATACATCATTTCCCAATGAGATTTATTCCAAGCATGCAAAGTAGTCTAACATTCAAAAATAAATCAATGGAATCCTGCATATCAAAGACTAAAGAAAAATCATAGGATTATAACACTTGATGAAGAAAAAACATCTGACAAAATCCAACACCCATTTATGATAAAAACTCTCAACAAACCAGAAAGAGAGGGGAACTTCCTCAACTTTCTAAAGAACTTCTACAAAAAACCTACAGCTAACATTATACTTAATGGTGAGAAAATAGACACTTTCTCCCTAAGATCAGAAAAAAAAGCAAGGATGTCCTCTCTCACAATTCCTTTTCAGCATTGCACTAAAAGTCCTAGCTATTGCAATAAGACAACTAAAGGTATATAGATTGGAAAAGAAGAGATAAAACGGTCTTTACGTATTATGACATGATGTTCTTTTAGAAAATCCCAAAGAATCAACAAAAAATTCCTGAAGCTAATGAACAGTTACATAGCAAGGTTGCAGAATATAAAGTTAATATACAAAAATCAATTGCTTTACTGTATACCAGTAATAAACAATTGGAATTTGAAATTTTAAAAAGTATGTAACACCAAAAAGAGAAATTCTTAGGTATAAATCTAATAAGTATGGAAAACTAGAAAACATACATGAAAAAAATAAAAAACCTAAATAGAGAGAGATTTGATGTTCACGGTTTGAAAGACTTGATATTGTTAAGATGTCAATTCTTCCCAACTGGATCTATAGAATCAACTCAATCTCATTTAAAATACCAGAAAGATGATTCAACAGTTTATATGGAAATGAAAAATACCAAGATTAACCAATGAAATACTAGAGGTATAAACAATAAAAGTGAAATTTTAAAATTCCACTTACAATAGCATCAAAAAAATATGAAATACACAAGGATAAATATGACAAAAGATATGTACGGCCTAAAAACTTCAAACTCTGCTGAGGAAAATTAAAGAAGACTACATAAATGGAGAAATATACTGTGTTCATAAGTGGGAAGACTCAATATTATCAAGATGTCATTTCTCTCAAAGTGCAATAAAATTCCCAGCAGACTTTTGCGCAGAAGTTGTGAAGTTGATTCTAAAATTAAAATGAAATGCAAAGGAACTAGAATAGCCAACACAATTTAAAAATAAATCAAAGTTAGAGGACTATCACTACCTGATTTGAAGATAAAAGAACCCATACTGTATGGTTTCATGTGTATAAAATTATAGAAAATCCAAACAAATCTCTATGACAGAAAGCAGATTGTAGTTCTCTCTGGGCAGTGGGGAGGAGAGATTACAAAGGACATGAGGAGATCTTTGGGAGTGGTGGGTAGGAGGCTTGCTGACAGAGTAGGGTGCCTCTCTGGGCATCTATCAGCAATGCTAAAAGAGCTCTGGAACACTGGCCCAAGCAGGCCAAAGCCTGAGGCCAGAAAGAAGCATGCTTGCAGCATGGCTGAGAATAAGCCGTTCTGAATGAAGAACTATATCCTGAGTGTATCTTGAATTGTAACTTCTGGTGGAGTGCCTAAGGGATTTGACTGCTAACCAGAAGGCTGGTGGTTCAAACCCACCAGCCACTCCTCGGAAGGAAGACTGGGCAATCTACTTCTGTAAAGATGCCACCTCAAAAACCCAAGGAGGGGTCACTATGAGTCAAATCCACTCAATGGCAATGAGTTTGGTTTTTGTTCGGTTTGGGCTTCCCTAAGAAACCCCATAATCATAAGTATTGTGCATGAGTTCTGTGTTGCCACTGCAACAAATTATCAAACCCAGCAGAGAAGTAGAGAGTGCCATGAGAGGGAAGGTTGGTGCCAGAACTGGCAAAAGGTTAGAGAGTGGCAGCATGTCTGACCTCCACATCACAGGAATCAGCCTTGGGCTGCTGATGTTGCTCTGGATCCTCCTCCCCCTTGTGAAGTTAGAGGAGGTCAGAAGACACTGCCCCCATGGCATTTTCACAAAAACATATCTATATAAATAATAGTTTTCTCTGGATTATGGAATCATGGATAATTTAAATTTTCTTCACACTGTTTACTATTTTCTAAAGATTTCCTTTTTGTAATTATATCTTGTTTTATTAGTTTTTTTGTTTAACCTGAGTTTGTAATACTTTTATAAGCAGGAAGTCCTAAAAAAAAAAAAAAGTGAGAGGAAAGTAGTTTCAGTTAATACCTGTCCTAGTATGGAATTCTAACCTATTTACCACCAACCCCTAAAACACCAAGGAGGAAGTGTAGGAATTCATATGTGGACCAAGTATTATATGCAGACAGAGTTAATAGTGTATTTTACATTCATGTGAATTACTATTTTTCAGATATTCATACATGTGCTGAAATTCAACCTCATTTAATCTGTAGACCTTCTATTTCACATATCAATAAATATTAAAACTACTCATGTAAGAATCTTCCAAAACTTATTCTCATAATTTATTGGCTGTAGGCTGCTTTAATTGGTTCTTCTTTTGCTATCAAACCAGTATGTAGGAAGGGTAAGCATAGTATTTGGCATTCAATTAATAGAAATTTCACTACATGTTCCTATCTCTCTGCTTTTCATTATATTCTAAGTCAACTTTACTATCAAACCTGTGCTTTGAGCCTTCTTATGCTGTTCAAATCCCAGAACAGAATTTAAACTTACAAAGGTAAATTAAATACTAAAGTCACATATGCTCTGTGCCCAGAAGGACACTGAAAGCTTGGTATCCACACGGGCTGTTAAAAGCTATTTCTGTTAAACACTGAGGCTTTTTGCAAATATAAGATAAAGATAGCTAGAAATCTGATTCCTAGTTAAGTGTGGCATTACTTGTCTGTGATTGATCTTGGGGAAATCATTTAATATGTACTCAAGTTCCTATAACTGTTTTGTAATAATCACCTCAGAAATTAAAGTCAACAAATAACTTGATTTTCATTATAAAAAGCACTATCAAAAAAAAGTAGACCTACTAAACTATTAGTGATTTAAAGGTAATTTAGTTTACCTCAAAGAATTATTCTCTGCTTTTTGCCTGCCAAGTTCACTTTCTGTATCCATTGCCTTTCTTGCTAGGGATTTCATTTCTTTTTCCACAGTGGTTATGGTGTCCTTCATTAAAGTCATATTTGACATTTGCTCCATACGTTCATCATCAAGCTATACAAGTAAAATGACAAAGTTACTGTCATCACTAAAAAAAAGCCTTAATCTTTCAAAAGAGACATACCACTTTGTACAAACTGTGGCATGATTTACATGATGAAAAGACTGGGTAAGACCTCAACCCTGGGACAGATTTTGTTACTGTTAGGTGCCGTCAAGTCATCTCTCACTCATAGCGACCCTACGTACAACAGAACGAAACACTGCCTGTTCCTGTGCCAGCCCCACAATCCTTGCTATACCTGAGCCCATCGTTGCAGCCTTTGTATCAATCCATCTTCTCGAGGGCCTTCCTCTCCTTTGTTGACCCTCCACTTTACCAAGCATGAAATCCTTCTCCAGGGAATGGTCTCTTCTTACAACATGACCAAAGCGGCCATTCTTGCTTCCAAGGAGCATTCCAGCTGCACTTACTCCAGGACAGATTTGTTAATTCTTTTAGCAGTCCATGGTACTTTTGGTATTCCTCACCAACACCACAACTCAAAAGCATCAATTCTTCTTCAGTCTTCTTTATTCATTGTCCAGCTCTCACATGCATGCATATGAGGCACTTGAAAATACCATGGCTTGAGTCAGACACACCTTAGTCTTCAAGGAGGTATCTTTGCTCTTCAGCACTTGAAAGAGGTCTTTTGCAGCAGGTTTGCCCAATGCAATACGTCATCTGATGTCTTGACTGCTGGTTCCACTGGTGTTGACTGTGGAACCAAATAATATGAAATCTTCAACAACTTCAATCTTTTCTCCACCTATCATGATGCTGCTTATTGGTCCATTTGTAAGGATTTTTGTTTTCTTTATATTGAGGTGTAATTCATACTGTAGACTGTAGTCTACAATCTTCATCAATAAGGGCTTCAAATCATTCTCACTTTCAGCAAGCAAAGTTGTGTCATCTGTGTACTGCAGGTTGTTAATGAGTCTTCCTCCAATCCTGATACCACATTCTTCTTCATATAGTCCAGCTTCTCGGATTATTTGCTCAGTATACAGACTGAATAAGTATGGTGAAGTATGGTGAAAGGATACAACCCTGATGCACTCCCTTCCTGATTTTAAACCATGCAGTATCCCCTTGTTCTGTTTGAATGACAGCCTCCTGGTCTATGTACAAGTTCCTCATGAGTACAATTAAGTATCCTGGAATGCCCATTCTTCTCAATGCTACCCATAATTTGTTATTATGCACACAATCGAATACTTTTGCATAGTCAATAAAACACAAGTAAACATCTTTCTGGTATCCTTTGCTTACAGCCAAGATCTGATCTCTACGTGATACACATAGAAAAATGTAGAACGTACACTGTATCTGTGATGATATCCCTTGTTCCACATCCTCTTTTGAATCCAGCTTGCATTTCTGGAAGTTCCTGGTCAACATACTGCTGCAACCATTTTTGAATTATCTTCAGTAAGATTTTATTTGCATGTGGTATCAATGATATTGTTCAATAATTTCCATATTCTCTGGGATCACCTTTCTTTGGAATGGGTACAAATATGGATCTCTTCCAGTCAGTTGGCCAAGTAGCTGTCTTCCAAATCCCTTGGCATAGCTAAGTGAGTACCTCCAGTGCACCATCCGTTTGTTGAACATCTCAATGGGTATCCTATCAATTCCTGGAGGCTGTTTTTTGCCAGTTCCTTCAGTCCAGCTTCGACTTTTTCCTTCAATATCATTGGTTCTTCATCATATGTCACCTCCTGAAATGGAGGAACATCAACCACTTCTTTTTGGTACAATGACTCTGTGTATTCCTTCCATCTTCTTTTGATGTTTCCCACATCATTCAATATATCGCCCACGTAAAACCCAGAGAGGTTTTAGCAACAAGAACAAGCCCCTGAATAGTTTTTCTATAAAACTTACAGTCTACATTTTTCAATCTGGTTCAATTCGACTATTAACAAAAGGATTCCTTCTTTGTTTTCCCAACATTAAAAAACTACACATAAAAAGTGAGATTACTGTTTTGCTCCTGTCTGCTGCATTTTTTAAAAATTCATAACAACATATTACAAATGAATTTATAAAATTATTCAATTAAATTTGGTAACAGAAAGTAAAATTCCTTTAATTCTGTATATATTTCATAGTATCTCAAATGTATTTTCATAACATCTCAACTCTTTGACTGGTAAATCAAATATACTTTTTCATTAATTTTTATTTCATCATAATTTCTCTGCCCTATCCTTTTCTTAGGTAGAATAAGTCATTTTCCCCATATTTGACAATATTATATGAAATAGGGAGATGAGAAAATTGCTAAATTCTCTTAAATTCCAAATTTGAAAAAAAAAAACATTTTTGCAACCTAACATAAAAAAGAATTTAGTCACATTTTCAGAAGGAAATACACAAGTGAAAAATTGATAAATTATACCATATATACCATCTTATATATTTTATGGGAGCTCTGGTGGCATATTGCCTAAGGCATTTGACTGCTAACCAGAAGGTTGGTGGTTCAAACCCACCAGCCACTCCTCGGAAGGAAGACTGGGCAATCTACTTCTGTAGAAATAACGCCTTAACAACCCAAGGAGGGGTCGCTATGAGTCAGAATCTACTCGATGGCAGTGGGTTTTTTTTTTTTTGGTATATATTTTAGGACTACAAATCATACACAGTATTTTACCTCTGAAAAAATAAAAGAACTTTTTTGAACACAGAAAAAGGAGAAAGAATAAACCATTAATAGTTTATAGCCAAAAGTGCAAAACTGATGTGTCTTTACGTTATGAACTGTACACTCCAGCTCCTCTATCCTTTGTTCCAAGTGGGCTTTCTCATTAAATGCCGTCTCTTGAGCAATCTGTTTAAAACATAAAAACAAAATAAAGTATCTTTAATTTCCCTGCATATGTGTCTCACATACGTTCATACAGATAAAATAACTTTCAAACCTTTAGCCTTTCCCTCAGACTATCTCGTTCTGTGGTCATTCTTCGTAAATCAGTGAAGGCAACATCTCTTTCTGTCTCTACCCGCCGAAGAATAGCATGCGCTGTTGTTGATTTAGGCGACTTACAGCTTTTCATCATTTCTCGTCGAAGACGGGCAATTTCTTCCTGTGCCTATTAAATAAATACACAGATATATCCTGCTTTAACAAGTTTTAAAACAGACAATTTTATATCTAACCAGTTAAAATACAAATCTACATTCATATGCATGCAACAGGGTAATGGTGTAATTTTTATTTTAACAAATGAGTTTATACATGCAAATAAAAATGAGTTTATACAAGTTTGATTTACAATATCTTTGCCAAAATTTAAAAAAAAAAATTAATTTGGAGGAAGTCATTATAAGAGAAATTGTTTTTACAACTATACATGTAAAGACTGTTGAACTGTCAGATACTTTTGTTATATGTTACTATTTAACCAAAACAAAATTTTTAATTATTTCCTAAGAAATAACATAGTGTACACATTTGTCTGTTTTATGGTGTCATTTGAATTCAGCACAATTCAGGCAGAATCCTGGTTTAATGAATATTATCATAATGTTCCCCTCTCTCTATATAAAAATATGTATGGCATCTTTCCATGTGCTGGCTACTTTTACTTTGATAGAAAAGCTTGCCAATCCATACTGATAACCAAACATCCTCTGCACAAACCTGCTGAACCATCATCCTCAAGTGCCAAATCTATTCCACATCTGTATGATTTCATATCCTATTGTACTATAGAAGTCTCCTTATCTTCCTTCCTCTCAATTTTGGTGGCTGCCTATTCAACCTGTCCCCAAGTCTAAGAGGAAGACATATTATTTCCAGTTTTCATAGCTAAGCTTTCACCAGAACCCTGGACCCCAACTCCTATTGTGTTTTCTAAGATCTTCCTAACTCAGTTATACTTAATAACTCTCACCTTGAAGTGGAGCCCTCTTTACTAGCTTTCTTCTCGAACTTCATCCTCATATAGGATACCTATAGCTTGAAAAATTGTCACTCAATCCTTATGCCCCATTTCCACCCTATATCTCTTCTTCCTGTGAATTTTTTTTTTTTTTAAGTACCATCATCTGACATAGTGGGTAAAGCTTTGTTTGCTAACAAGAGGGTCCGAGGTTTAAACCCACTAGCTTCTGCATGGGAGGAAGATGAGGCAATCTATTTCCATAAAGATGCACACAGCCTCAGAAACTTAATGGGGATTGCTATGAATTGAAATCCACTCGATGGCAGTGGGTTTGGTTTACTCTCTGTACCAATTGTCAACAGTTCTTAAGCACCCATTCTCTCACTCTAGTATAAACTAGTCCTTCACTATAGTGTAGACTGGTGTTAACCTCCATCACTCTCATGCAAAGACCTTATCCATAATTAAACCTCAAAACTCACCCCTTAGCAATGACTTCTAAATCTACATATTCCTTTCTTGCTCTCCCCTTGCTAGTCCCACATTTCTTAATGCCTAATGGCAATTAGAAGGTGCTGTGATTAAAGCACTAGGTTGTCAACCAAAAGATCTGTGGTTCAAACCCATCAGCTGCTCCACAGGAGAAATATAAGACAGTCTCTGCTCCTGCAAATATTTATAGCCTTGGAAATCCTATGGGGCAGTTCCACCCTGTCCTATAAGGTCACTACGATCAGAATTGACTTGATGGCCATGAGTCTGGTTTGGTTTTGGTTTAGTAGCAATTACTACCCAAATGTACCACCGTCATCTTACTCCAAAAACCAAACTAACAACATTCCCCTCAAACTAGCAGTAATTTTCCTTTTTCTTCTTCTACTATCACAATTCTCTCAATCACCTGAGACAGAATTTCAGTTATTTCCATCCCTCCCTTCTTTCCTTCTAAAATCAGATCTTGTCAAGTCTTCCCGTTTTTAGCACCTGTCCTGATCTTTATTTCCACTGATAATACCCTAGCTCAGTTTCTTAATACCACATGTGTGGACTACCATAACAGCCTCCTAAAGAGTTTCATTGTCCATAGGGTCTCCTTCTACAATCTCCCCAAAGGAGAGATTAAGTTACACAAGGAGAAAATATAGAAAAATCATGTAAGAGATATTAGATTGCCACCAGGTTAATACTGTAAAAATATTTTGTTCGTATTTCTCCTGCTTAAAAAAAAAAAAAAAATTGCTTGCCCATTAATTATAGGGCAAAGGGTAAAGTCCTTATAAGATCCATTGAATGACTGCTACCATTTAACCCAGCAGTGAACAAGCTGCATACAGCTCAGAGGCCACATCAAGTCTGCTACCTATTTTAGTATGCTTATGAGTTAAGAATGGTTTATACATTTCCAAACTGCTGGAGGAAAATCAAAAGAAGAATATTTCATGACATATAAAAATTATATGAAATGAAAGTCTCAGTGTCCTTAAATAATGGTTTATGGTAGCATATCTACATTAACTTATGTACCTTCTATGGCTGTTTTCATGCTACAACAGCAGAGTTGAACAACTGTGGTAGAGACCATATGGGCTGTAGAGCTGACAATTAATTATCTAGCTCTTTATAGAAGAAGTTTGTAAACTCTTGCTCCAGGTAATCTACCTTTCAAGACTTAGCTCCCCTTTACTCCACTGATACAAACCTTCTATTCTAGTCTTAAATTAATCTACCTAACAATCTATTGATTTTCCTGCTTCTATCCTTTGCCTTGTACTGTTCCTTTAGCCTGGAAAGTCCCTGCTAGTCCTTTTAGGGGTAAGAGAAATCCCATTCATCCTTCAACCCTCAAACTCCTTGAAGCAAAGATTTACTTGATCACCATAACTAAAAATGCCCACTTCTTTTACTTCTTCCATATCTTCTAGAACACTAACAAAAAATAAATACAAGAGAATATCCTTTATCTCCCCAACTAAATTACAAACTTACAGAAAACAGGGTCTGCATCTTATAATTTTCTCTATACCCTAGAGCAGCAAACTCAGAACCCTACATATAGTAGGTAACATAAACATAGGCTGGATTAAGTTCCTGAGCATTTAAATATTTTGTCTTCATTTAAAGAACCACATAACTGTACGTAATAATAAAATTTAATATTTTTAAAAGAAATTATGTTGGTTGTCTCTGGGATTTAACATTTATCAGATAACAAAGCTATTTGATTAATCAAAAAAAAACAAAACAAACTCACTGCCGTTGAGTCGAATCCAACTTACAGTGACCCTTCCTTGAGTTTCCGAGATGATCACTACAAGGGCTATAAAATCTTAAGGTAGAAAATATAGATAAACTAATAATTCTTCTAAATTAAGCAAATTATTACAGGGCATTTCCTAAAGTGATTCACAGTATTTCAAAGTGATGTGCTGGTATTATTTTACCTCCAAATCCTAATCTTTACACCTTGAATTCACCATATCCTATCATTTAACACTTCCTCCATTTGTTATTCTAAAAATCAGTGGTTATGCATTTATATTTTTAAATACTGGGAGAACATAAATGTGCATGTCCATATACACTTATCAGTCAACATAATATTCTGGAAAATACGTAACATTTCATTAAGAATTTCTTAAAAATGAATGTAATTCCCAAATTTTACATTAACTTGACTGGCAGATTTCAGCATTCTTATAGAACTTAAGAATAATTCCATTATCTCTAGAATTGAATGTTATTAGTTGTGTATTTTGTTTATTTAAAAAATATGTTTGTTGTTGTTGTTGTTATGTGCCGTCGAGTCAAACCCGACTCATAGCGACCCCTCCTTGGGTTTCCGAGGCAGTATCACTACGAAAGTAGGATTGCCCAACCTTCCTTCCGAGGAGTGGCTGGTGGGTTTGAACCGCCAGCCGTCTGGTTAGCAGGCAAGTGTCTTAGCCACTATGCTATCAGAGCTCCCGAAAAATATGTTTACCTGTTCATAAAGAAGAAAGGTCTTGTCTCTCTCAGATGTGAGAACCTTGACATTACCCTGAATTTCTGCCAAATGACGCTCATATTTTTCCAGCATGCATTTAAGTTCTTCACGATCTCTTGTTGTCTTCAAAAGCTCTACATCACAGTTTGCACCCTACAATTATTATATAAGAAATTAAAAATTCTTATTTGACATGTGGTATTAGCAAACTGATGGCAGTACACAATCTCAACTTAAGTAAATGTGAGCACAATCATAAGAGGAAGTGATGGAAAAAGAGTCCCAAAATATCTCTCTTTTAAAGAGCCTCATCTCAAATTCCTCCACATCTGTCTGATCAACTTGCAATTATTACTAACGCCTGGGATAAAGAACCAACATCTGTGGTCCACTGCACTATCAAAAAGATCTCTGTTGCCCAGCCTCTTTGATATAGCAGTTCAAGCTAAATTTAAACTGAATTTTTTTCAGATTAGGTAAACCAAAAATAGAAGTCAAGGTTCGAGCAAACAGTTTCAAAAATATCTATAAATTTCCAAAACCTACCCGGGAAGATGGAGATGGGCGTCTTGGGCTTTTAGATCTACTTCTAATCATCTTTCTCAAATTTTGAGCTTCACTCTTGTAGTAATCTCTGTCTGCTTCTAAAGTCTTGACAAAGGAATCAAGTCTGGAAGGAGATTTATTTTGTGCTTTTTCAGTCTCTAAAATTATCTTGCCAAGGAGGAAAAAATTAGGCCATTATTTCAAGATAAACTATAGCATCATTTTCTAAATGAAAGCACGAAACAAACATAATTATTAAAATTGGTATTAAAAATACCTCAATTTGGTATTTAAGAATATTAAAGTTTCAAAATAATTCATCAATACTTTAAAAAGCAGCTAGATACTTTTTTTCCCCAACATTATTGGATATGCTATGCATTTATTTCACTTTAAGTGCCCCTAAATTTATTCAGTAATTTTGAAGAGAAAATGGTAAGGAAATATTAGAGATGCCAGGTACGTCCAAAGACCTAGTACAAGCTGTAGAAATGGAATTAATTTGCTTTAGAAAAACGCACATGCTACTATTAAAGCATCTGTTCACAGTGTTTAAGTTCTGTTCATTAACAGGCCCATAACAGAAGAAGAAATTGAAAAGGTCATCAAAAAATTACCAACTAAAAAAAGTCCTGGCCCAGACGGTTTTACTGGAGAATTCTACAAAACATTCAGAGAAGACCTGATACCAATCCTACTCAAAGTATTCCAAAACATAGGAAAAGATGGACTCCTCCCTAATTCATTTTAGGAAGCAAGA
>NW_006921604.1:9599780-9612443 GCF_000298275.1 Orycteropus afer afer
CCAGCCCCTAGAGCCTGGCACTTTGAACTTGGACTTAAAGCCTCCAAATTGTAAGAATAAACTCCTGTTTGTTAAGGCCATCCCATTTGTGGTATATTCCTGTCAGACTGGCACTAGGTAACCAGAACAGCCTGCAACCCCTATGGGGCTCTGTCACATGGAATCACTATGAGTCAAAATAGATAAGATAGCACCTAACAATAAAAATACACACATTCAAGTCCATTTCCATGAATTCCCATTCATTTTGATTATACGTAGAAACATTTCTTTTACAGTATTTATTTAGCAATACTGCACTGGAGGAAAATTACAGATACACTTACAACTATTTTAAATGAAAATATTAAAATGTTTAAAAAGAGTAATTTTCATTTCCTATTGTTACATAAGGAGCTCTGTTAGCATAGTGTCTAAGGCACTTGACTGCTAACCAGAAGGCTGGTGGTTCAAATCCACCAGTCACTCCTCGGAAGGAAGGTTGGGCAATCTACCTCCACAGTGATACTGTCTCGGAAACCCAAGGAGGGGTCGCTATGAGGTGGGTCCGACTCAATGACACATAACAACAACAACACAACAACACTGTTACATAAAGAAAACACATTACTCAGAATTAAGTAACAAATTCATGGTTTAAAAACTATTTATTACTAAGGGAAATGAAAGTTAATGTGTAGACAAGTACATTTTACCTTTTGGGAATTAAATTATTCATCACCATCATTTTAAATTAAGTAAGTACTTTAAATTAAGTAGCTAAGGCCATTAATAAAACCAACCAAAGTTTCCTCTCTCTCTCTCTTTCTCTGTGTAGGTAAGAAAGGAGGAATGATGAAATGGAGCAAGAAAAGCTTCACTCTTACAGACAGGTACCCCATGCCTCTTTGAAAAATGAAATTGTTTTTATTGGTCACCAAAGGCATAAGAGATGTATTATATTAAATACTATACTATATACTATATTCAATTAAATTTTATATAATATTTTACATTCTTATAAACCCAAAATAAGTAATTCCTTGAAATACATTTACGAAAAATGTACTTACAGATCTAAGCCTTTTTATTGTATCTTCCAATACTATTATGTTATTTTGCTGGCAAATGAGTTCAATCTGAAAAACAAGCCAAGAAATATTAAAATTCCGTTACTTAGATTAAGACATTTTAAATGACTTTAATTGGAACAATAGCATCAAAATAAAAGTCATTTCATAAAATCTATGAACTCTTTCAAGAAAGAATATGAACAAATCTATCCCTCTATGTTTGGGAGCTCTGGTAGCATAGTGGCTGAGGCACTTGACTGCTAATCAAAAGGCTGGCAGTTCAAATCCACCAGCCACTCCTCAGAAGGAAGGTTGGGCAATCTACTTCCATAGCGATACTGCCTCCGAAACCCAAGGTGGGGTCGCTATGAGTCGGGTCCGACTTGATGGCACATAACAACAACAACAACATCCCTTTATGTTTACCTTACCTTTGGTGATAAAGGAGCCCAGGAAGAAATATAGCAGTTCCTTTCAGTCTTCCAGTGTTTTCGGTAAAATATTAATTCATTATATTTTACTGAATTATTTCCCACATACTGGGACAAAATATTAATACAAATCATAATTCAGAACATGAAAATAAGGAAAAGAACCATGAGAATAAAAGAAGCCTTCCCAAATCATCCAAGTCAGAAGTAATCACTTTCTCCTCTGCACTTTTTTAGTACTTTAAATTCCATCCGATCCACAAAGTATTTTTCATATTAATTCTTGACATTTAACAAGCCAGTCTTATAGTACAGCTACCTACAGTCATATATTTAGCATATGATTAGATTCTAAATTGCCAAAGGACAATGACTAAGTCTTTATACAAAGCTAAAAAGTTCCTTGCCAACAGTTGGCATATTAGTTTTTAGTAAATATATTTTTCAACTCCAAAGCCTTTGTTTTGTTAATATCCTCTGATCTTATCTACTACCCTTTAAATCTGAATTTACTAGAATTCTTTTCTTTTCTTCTTTACTACATTTATCTTCTAATATTTCTCTGGCAGTCATATTTCAGGTTAACAGTAAGTTACTATTTGGGTACGTTTTTGTATACTTTTATGTTTTAATTTACATTACTATGCAGCCCCTAAAAAGAAATGGATCTATTTTGAATAATGTATAAAACTATCCATATCAAATTAAGTGAAAAACAAAAAAAAATCACATTACAAGATAAAAATTTCTAGCATGATTCCATTTTAAGAAAAAAAATGATTAATACACACATATAAATTGATACATACACATCCCAGATGCAGAAAGAACCAATGCAATGTTAACAAGGGTAAATTTTTTTTTTTCTGAAATTTTTATTAAAAAAATACATTACTTCTATAATGGTAAAAAAAATGCTAATCCCACTATGAAAATCAAAATTATAACTGGCCCAAATGAAAAGATCTTAACCTGTTGTTGTTGTTACTTGCCATCGCGTCATCTCTGACTCATAGCAACCTTATGTACAACAGAATCAAATACTGCCCAATCCTGCACCAGCCTCACGATCCCTATACCCTATACCCGAGCCCATCACTGCAGCCACTGTGTCAACCTATCTTCTTGAGGGCCTTCCCCTCCTTTTTTGACCCTCCACTTTACCAAGCATGATATCCTTCTCCAGGGAATAATCCCTTCTGACAACAAGACCAAAGTAGGTGAGATGAAGTCTGGCCTTTCTTGCTTCCAAGAAGCATTCTGGCTGCACTTGTTCCAGGATAGATTTGTTAGTCCTTTTAGCAGACCACGGTATTCTTAGCATTCTTCTCCAACACCACAACTCAAAAGCATCAACTCTTCTTCAGTCTTCCTTATTCATTGTCCAGCTCTCACATGCATATGAGACGACTGAAAATACCATGGTTTGAGTTAGGTGCACCTTAGTCATCAAAAAGACATCTTCGCTCTTTAGCATTTTAAAAAGGTCTTTTGCTGCAGATTTGCCCAGTGCAGTACTGGTATCTGATATCTTGGCTTCTGCTTCCACTGGTGTTGATAGTAGAACCGAGTAATATGAAGCCTTTGACAACTTCAATCTTTTCTCCATTTATTGTGATTCTGCTTATTGGTCCAGTTGTGAGAAATTTTGTTTTCTTTATATTGAGGTGTAATCCATACTGCAGACTGTATGTAGTCTTTAATCTTTAGCAGTAAGTGCTTCAAGTCATCCTCACTTTCAGTGAGCAAAGTTGTGTCATCTGCATATCACAGGTTGTTAATGAGTCTTCCTCCAATCCTGATGCCACGTTCTTCTTCATATACTCCAGCTGCTCAGATTAGTTGCTCAGCATACAATTGAATAAATATGATGAAAGGATACAACCCTGAAGCACTCCCTTCCTGATTTTAAACCATGCAGTATCCCCTTGTTCGGTTCAAATGACAGCCTCCTGGTCTGTGTACAGGTTCCTCATGAGTGCAATTAAGTGTCCTGGAATGTCCATTCTTCTCAATGTTATTGGTAATTTGTTATGATCCACACAATCAAATGCTTTTGCATAGTCAATAAAACACAAGCAAACATCTTTCTGGTATTCTTTGCTTTCAGTCAAGATCCATGTGACATCATCTATGATATCCTTCATTCCATGTCCTCTTCTGAATCCAGCTTGCATTTCTGGAAGTTCTCTGTCAATATACTGCTGCAACCGTTTTTGAATTATCTTCAGTAAGATTTTACTTGTAATGTCCTATCAATGATACTGTTCAATAAATTTCGATAATTCTGTAGGATCACCTTTCTCTGGAGTGGGTACAAATATGGATCTCTTCCAGTCAACTGGCCAGGTAGCTGTCTTCCAAATTTCTTGGCATAGCTGAGTGAGTGCCTCCAGCGCAGCATCCGTTTGTTGAAACATCTCAATGGGTATTCCATCAATTCCTGAAGCCTTGTTTTTCCCAGTTCCTTCAGTACAGCTTCAACTTCTTCCTTCAATACCATTGGTTCTTCATCATATGCCACTTCCTGAAATGGATGAATATCACCAGTTCTTTATGGTACAATGACTCTGTGTATCCTTCCATCTTCTGTTGATGTTTCCTACATCATTCAATGTATTGCCCATGGAATCTTTCAATATGCAACTCGAGGCCTGAATTTTTTCTTCAGTTCTTTCAACTTGAGAAATGCTGAGGGTGTTCTTCCTTTTGGTTTTCTAACTCCAGGCCTTTGCACATTCCATTATAATTGACTTTGTATTCTCGAGCTGCTCTTAGAAATCTTATGGTCAGCTCTTTTATCTTGTCATTTTTTTCTATCTGCTTTAGCTACTCTCTGCTCCAGGGCACGTTTCAGTGTCTCTTCTGACATTCATTTTGTACTTTTCTTCCTTTCCTGTCTTTCTAATAATCTTTTGCTTTCTTCATGGATGATGTTCTTGACGTCATTCTACACTTCCTCTGGTTTTCGGTCACTGGTTTTCAATCCATCAAATCAATTCTTTAGATGATCTCTCAATTCAGGAGGGCTCTGGTGGCGTAGTGCCTAAGGCATTTGACTGCTAATCAGAAGAATGACAGTTCACACCCACCAGCCACTCCTTGGAAGGAAGGTTGGGCAATCTACTTCCGTAATGATACCGCCTTGGAAACCCAAGGAGGGGCACTATGAGTTGGATACGGCCCTGCAGCAGTGCGTTGCGTTGCGTTTATAATCAAGGTCACATTTTGGCTCTCATGGACTTGTTTTAATTGTCTTCAGCTTCAATTTGAACTTGCATATGAGCAGTTGATGATGTGTTCCACAATCAGTTCCTGGCCTTGTTTTTGCTGAAGATTCTGAGCTTTTCCATTACCCTCTTGCCACGGATGTAGTCAATCTGATTCCTGTATATTCCATCTGGCAAAGTCCACAAGAATAGCCACCATTTGTGTAGTTGAGAAAAGGTATTTGCTATGAATAAGTCATCAATCTTGCAAAATTCTATCATGCAATCTCTAGCGTTATTTCTATCACCAAGTCCATATTTTCCAATTACTGGTGATTCTTCGTTTCTAACTTTTACATTCCAGTCACCAGTGATATACATCTTGATTGCATGTTTGGTCAATTTCAGACTGCAAAAGTTAGTAAAAATCTTCAATTTCCTCATCTTTGGCTTTGGTGGTTGCTGCATAAATTTGGACAGTAATAGTAGTAATTGGTCTTCCTTGTAGTATGGATATTATCCTATCACTGACAGCATTGTAGTTCAGGATAGATCTTGATACATTCTTTGTAATGATGAATGCCATGGCATTCCTCTTCAATTTGTCATTCCCATCATAGTAGAGCACATGATTGTCTGATTCAAAAAGGCCAAAACCAGTTCATTTCAACTTATAGTGCATAAGATATCGATCTTCATGTATTCCATTTCATTTTTGAAAACTTCTAATTTTCCTAGATTCATACTTTATACTTTCCATGTTCTGATTATTAATGGATGTTTGCAGCTATTTCCTGTCATCTTAAGCAGTTCCACATCAGCAAATGGAAGTTTCAAAAGCTTTACTCTATCCACATCATTAATGTTGGCTCTACTGAGGGGGCAGTATTTCCCCAGTTGTATTTCAAGTGCCTTCCAACCTGAGGGTCTCATCTTCCAGAACTGTATCAGACAATGTTTCAGGGTTATTTGTAAAGTTTTCCAGTACTATATCAGTGTTTCAATGCTGATGGATGGCCTCTTTCTTCTTCCAAGTCTGTCTTAGTCTAGAAGCTCCAATGAAACCTGTCCACCATGGGTAACCCTGCTGGCATTAAAGATACCAGTTGCATAGCCTCCAACCTCATAGTAACACACAAGCCACCACACAAACTGACAGACAAATTTGTCTCCATTAGCTGTTCCAAACCGCTCCGCTCACTTTCTGGTCTCCCTCAGCCATTTAGGACTCACCTCGCCGCCTCTCTTCCTGGTTCCCACCTTCCAGGCCATGCTGAACCTGCCACCTGCCTCTCCTCCTGGTTCCTGCCTTCCAGGCCGCACCAAATTCGCTCCGCCACCTCTCTTCCTAGTCCCCACCGCCAAACCCACCGCACTGCCAAACCTACCACACAGCCTCTCCTCCTGGTTCCCACCTTATCCTACTTTTTCATTTATTTGACAACTGTTTAGTAAGTGCCCACTATGTACCTAAAATTGTATATTACATGCTGTGTGTATAGCAGTTAATAAAATAAGACAAAATTCTCTACTTTCACATAGCTTATATATCCAGTCAGAGAGAGAAACAAAGATTAAGGAAAAAAAAAAAAAAAAAACAACTACTGCATCGATTTCCAGCTCATAGAGACCCTGTAGGACAGAGTAGAACTACCCCATAGGGTTTCCAAGGCTGTAAATCTTTATAGAAGCAGACTGTTTCATCTTTTTCCCACAAAGCAGCTGGTGGGTTTGAACCACCTAACTTTTGGTTAGCAGTGGAATGCCTTAATCACTGTACCACCATAGTGTCTTAAACAAAAGATGATAGGCAAAATATATGTCAGGTTGTGATTGTGTCATTCAAAAAATATTTAATGAGTACTCACTTATCTGTTTTGGTCACTTGAGATATGAGTGAAACAAAATAGAAAAACTCCTAAAGATTCTTGCCCTTGAGGACTGTATCTTCCAGTTGGGGAAGAAAATTTAAAATGAAAAAAAAATAAAAACTAACAAATAAATTATATAGTATATTAGAAAAAGAACAACAGAGTTAAGGATATTGAGAACGATTATAGAGGAACAGGTTAGAATTTTAAATAAGGTAACTGGCAAAGATCTCACTGAAAAGTGCTATTTGAGAAAAGTCTAAAAGGCAGGAGAGGGTTTTAGAAATCTGGGAGAAGTACATTTCAGCAAAAGTCCTAAAAGGCAAAGAATATGTTTGGTGAGTTCCAAAGAATGGTAAGGAAGCCAGTGTGGCTGCAGAACAGTGATGGAGGTAGAAAGTAGTAGGAAATTGCTACGGAGAAAAATAAAACAAGGAGAGAGTTAGGGGATATGTGTGTATGAGTATGTGGTCATGGTGAAATGAGTTTATGTGGCCTTTTCTTATGGTTCTTTGGATCGAAAGCTTGAGAGATTTTCCTCCTAAACTCTGAGGAGTTACCTTTGTCCTAGTTTTCTACCAGAGGGTTTGTTACTTTTGTTTAGATTGATTAACATTTTCTGTTACTTTTGTTTAGATTGATTAACATTTTCTGGATAAGGTGTAAACAACTTGTAGTCTGATACTTTTGGTCTGGTCTTGAGCTGCAGCCTGCCATGTGACTGATCTACTTTATGTACCTTGCAAGGATTGGTCAATATACTTATGCTAATGCAGTGACTACAGTCTACTAAGCAAATTGTTTGTGTCCTATCAAGAGGGGACTAGTCAGTTCATGGCGGTGGTGGGAGAGTCATGCCTTGATAATGACCAGGAGTTTACTTATATAAGGAAAGGAAGAAGGAAGAAACAGGAAAGGAGAAAAAAACAGAAAGGCAAAAAATAAACAGAAGACAGAAGAAGCAAAGAGAGCAGAGGCAAGGAAATTTCTAAGGAGCTGTAACACAGGCCAAGGACTGTAAGGATGAAGACAATACAAGGCATAGAAGAGGCCATGCAGCAGGGAAGTGGCAAGAGGTCCAAAAGAAGCTCTGCAGCAGAGCCAATAGTAGGAAGGCAGAAGACAGAGAGGCCTGTCCTGAGGGGGCTAAGAAGAAGGCTGTCTTCAGGGGGCTAAGAGAAGACCTATCCTCAGGGGGCTGAGGTCAGTCCTTAGGAAGTTGAGAGGAAGCCTGCAGGGCTGAGAAGGGGTACATATGGAAGAAAGAAAGGTTGCCTGCTTCCACGTCTGGCTGAGAGGGGCTGAGAGAGATGTTCTGCAATGAAAGGATGTGCTCTCCACTTCTGAGGAGTCTTCCAGATTGTGTCCACATGCTTCCTGATCCTGATCCTGGCTGCAGCCTATTGATCCTGTGCCCAAGTTGTATACCATTACTTCCTTAATACACTACTTAACTGGAAGTATGGTCTGTGAGTTCTGTGTAGAGACTACAGCAGATTATTAAACCCAGCAGAGAAGTACAGAATGCCCCAGGAGGGACAGCGGACTGACTCATAGGAAATCAGCCTTGGGCTGACTTTGATTTGCATAATCCCTGCCACTCCTGCCATTTCACAATGGGGGTTGCAAACCTATAGACTTTATACAATGCCTTCAATGATATTCTTAGAATGACAAGTCCTAACATATTTTTTTAATTAAATTCAAATAGAAAGATAACAATAATGACAAGGGCTATTAGAGATCTGGACCAATAATGGGCCCTAGTCTAGGCAGAGGGAAGTGTGCCCATAAGCATGTATAGGGTTGGCAGATGATATTACTACAAGTGTATTTGTATGTGCTGTAAGAATGTCCAGGTATACAGCAGAGCAAACAAGGTTGTGGTGACTTCTTGGCCACAGCCAGCTACCCAGAGTGAATGAGTAGTTGGACCTGTGGGCTCAGGATCATGGTCTCAGGGGACACTGAACTCAAATGGCATAACATACTACACAAAAACATTGTTCTACATCCTAGTTTGGTGAGTAGCAATTGGGATCTTAAAAGCTTGCAAGCAATCATCTAGTTGCCACAACGGGTCTCTCCTCATCCAGAGCAAAGGAAAATGAAAAAAACAAAGACATATGGAGACAGTTAGCCCAAGGGACTGGTAGACCATGCAATACTCAGCATATGAGACCAGAAGAACTAGATGGTGTCTGGCTACTACTGTCAACCACTTGGCGGGGGATCCGTGTAGGAGATCCTAGATAGAATGGAGTAACAATATGGAACAAAATTCAAAATAGAAAAAACAAAGACCAAGTTTGCTGGTCTGATGGAGGCTGGTGAGACCCCTGAGAAAATGGCCCCTAGCTCCTTTCCAGGTCTGCAGTTGAACTCATTCCTGTGGCTTCCAGCCAAATAATAAATAGGCATATGGGCTGCACATTTACATCAGGTAGATACGCTACTTGGAGTGATCTATCACAGGAGAACAGTATATGCATAGTAAGACAACTCTGGGGGGAGGAGTGCATGGGAGGGAAGGACACATGGAAGAGGTAACTACGGGGAGGAAGTGGGAAGAGAGCTGTTACACTCTGGAGAATTGCAGTCAATGTCATGAGACAAAATGTGTATGAACTGCTGTAAGGAAAATGAATTTGCTCTGTAAACTTTCACCCAAATCACAACAAAAATTTTAAAAATAAAATAAAATAATGGGCCCTATGTCAAAAAGAATTAGTCGACATTTAGCCATTTCAGGAGATAGAATATGATCAAGAACTAATGGCACTGAAGGAAGAAGTTTAAGCTGCACTGAAGGCAATGACAAAAAACAAGGTTCCAGGAATTGACAGAATACCAATTGAGATGTTTCAACAAATAGATGCAATGCTGGAAGCACTCACTTGCTATGCCAAGAAATTTGAAAGACAGGAAGAGATCCATATTTGTTCCCATTCCAAAGAACAATGGTTCAACAGCATGCAAAATTATCAAACATCACAAACAAGTTAATTTCTGCTGCAGATAATTCAAATCCAGTTGCAGCAATACATAACTGTCAGAAATTCAAGCCAAATTCAGAAGAGGACATGGAACAAGGGATATCACTGCTGATTGTCAGATGAACCTTGGCTAAAAGCAAAGAATAACAGAAAGATGTTTACCTGTGTTCTGTTGACTATGCAGAGGCATTTGACTGTGTGGATCACAACAAATTATGGATAACATTGTGAAGAATGAGAATTCCAGAATCCTAATTGTGATCATGCAGAACGTATACATAGACCAAGAGGTTGTCATTCAAACAGAACAACGGGATACTGAACAGTTTAAAATCAGGAAAAGTGTGCATCAGGGTCATATCTTTCACCATATTTATTCAATCTATATGCTGAGCACATAATCTAAGAAGCTGGATTATATGAAGAAGAACTCAGAATCAGGATTGGAGGATTAGAGGAAGACTCATTAACAACCTGTTATGTGCACATGACATAATCCTGCATGCTGAAAGCAAAGAGGACTTGAAGCACTTACTGATGAAGATCAAAGAACACAGCCTTCAGTATGGATTACATCTCAACATAAAGGAAACAAAAATCCTCACAACTGGACTTCTACCCTCCCAAACTGTAAATCCCTGTTTGTTCAAACCATACCATTTATGGTATTTTCTATTAGAGCAGCACAAAGTAACCAAAACAGAATTGGTACTGAGACAGTGAAATGCTGTTCTGACAGATACCTAAAATGTGGAAACAGGAGTAGAGTGCTTCCTTGACCTAAGACTCTGGAAGAGCGATCCCGGCAGAGATATGGCAACAGCAGAGCTGAGACTGGCATTCAACAGCAACAGGCTTACCAGCCCATGGAGGACAAAGCTGGATGCCACTGGATAGGCAGACTCTGGCAAAGTGGGTTTCTTTTGGGCATTAATTGGTAGAAGAAACACAGCATGAGATGAAGCGGCAAGTTGGCCAGCCCACAGATTAGGAAAAATAAGTGCCTTTTGGATAGGAAGAGTGGGTTGACCTCAGGCATTAATTAGAAGTGGAAAGATCAAGGACTGGAAACTGAGCTGCCTCAGCCTCAGAGGGTAGAACTATGGCCTTAGGAGGTGGAACCATCATAACACCCTAGGTTTCAAAGAGCCAGACCTTCACTAACTTGGTTTGCACTGTGGGGCTGCTCATTCATATGAGCCAGTGGGATGGGGCCATAGCCACTATACCAAAGAAAGGGGGCAGGGCTTCCATGCCCAAAAGGTAGAGGAACAGGGCCCACCAGACCAAGGGAGTGAGGTCACCACTCAAAGGAACTAAGGGGCTGGAGCCACCCAATGGAAGAGATCTGTATAGGTGCCAAGATGACAAGGGGTGGAATTATGGTAGTTAAGAGTATGTGTAAACTTGGCTAGGTCTGGTTTTGAGCAGCTGGGCAGTGGGATGTAGTTATTCCCCATGATGAGATTGGTAATTAAGTCCATGGTGGAATCTACTGGAGCAGCTGAATAGCTGCTTTAGGGAAGGAGGCTGCTTCTAGCATATAAGAAGCAACTTTGAGGAAGGTCTCCAGCTTATGGCATGCTTGGACCCTGCATGTAGCTGAGTCATTGTTCATCAGCCTACCATGTTGCCTGCTGATCTCAGAACTCTTAATGGACTTGAATCAATGGCCTGCCATGTGGTTTGGTAATATTGGGACTGTGCATTGTTACTTGTTGACCTTGGGTTTGTCAGCCTCAGCAGCCAGCAACTCTGAGTTGAGAAAAGCCTCTAGCTTCAGTGGCCCGCAAACAAGAAGCAGAGCTGAAGCATAAGTTCAAGGGGCTTTCACCTAGCCCCTAGAGCCAGGCACATTGAACTTGGACTTCTCATCTTTTTTGCTAAACAATTTTACAAAGAATGGTAATCTGCAACATTTAATGGTGCTTATGAGGAACTTACATAGATCAAGAGGCTGTAGTTTGAACAAAACAAGGAGATACTGCATGGTTTAAAATCAGGAAGGGTGTGTGTAAAGGTTGTATCCTTTCACCATGCTTACTCAATCTGTATGCTCAGCAAATAATCTGAGAAACTGGACTATATTAAGAAGAACACAGCATCAGGAGTAGAGGAGACACATTAACCACCTGTGATATCCAGATGACACAACCTTGCTTGCTGAAAGTGATGATGAGTTGAAGTACTTACTCATGAAGTTCAAAAACTACAGTCTTCATTATGGATTACATAATAGAAAACATAAAGAAAACAAAAATCCTCAAAATTGGACCAATTAGGAACAGCATGATAAATGGAAAAAAGACTGAAGTAGTCAGGGATTTCATTTCACTTGGATCCACACCTATCACACCATGTTCCTTGCTTTTATTTTTGCATTTTTCCAACTGTTTCTTCATTATTCCCCTACTCTACTTCTTTTTTCTTATACAGTTATTGCAAGGAGCTCTGGTAGCACAGTGCCAAGACACTTGACTACTAACCAGAAGGCAGGTGGTTCAAACCGACCAGCCACTCCATGGAAGTAAGGTTGGGCAATCTACTTTAATAGTGGTATCGCCTCGGAAACCCAAGGAGGGGTCGCTATGAGTCGGATCCAACTCAATGGCACATAATAACAACAACAGATATTGCAGAGTTTGCTTTTTAATTTTTTTCCTTTTTTGGTGATTGCTGCTGTGTGCTTATGTGTTGTGTTTTTTCTCTGCTTCCTCTTATTTTTTGATGGATTTTCCATTGTTGTTTTTGTCTGAGTGGGAGACAGCAACCATGCCCATATGACACAACCACACCTACACCTCATACAGCTCCACTTACAAAGTGAGAGCCCCCACTTCCTTCTCCACCAACTGGCCAATGATAAACCACCACTAAGAAGAGCCTGAGTCATCCTTAATTACTCTTCACAAACAGCTTACAGAGTTGTTGTAAATACAATAACATTACAATGTCTCGCAGACAATAAACCATCACAGTCCACACAAAAAAGCAAGTTAAAGTGGTAGAAACAAGGGAACAGAATACAGATCCAGAACACATCCCTGAGGAAGCAGCAGCATTGGAACTCTCTGATAAGGAATTCAAAAGAATTATCTTTAGGT
>NW_006921604.1:9614717-9619246 GCF_000298275.1 Orycteropus afer afer
CAGGAGAGTATGGAAGGATGGTCACTGGGAAGAGGTAACTATGGGGAGGAAGTGGGAGGGGAGCTGTTACATTGTAAACTGTGGTCAATGACATGAGACAAAGTATATGTGAACTGCTGTATGGAAAGTGAATTGGCTCTGTAAATCTTCACCCAAATCACAATAAATAAAAAAAAATTTTAAAAAAAAAGAAAGAAAGCTATTCAGATTACGCAATAATAAAACTAGACTGAATGTGCTCCAGTTGCAAAATCATTGAGTTCATTTGTAGAGAGCAATGCAGTTGTTGTTTTTTTCAGATTATGACAAGGTGATCAACTTACCCTTAGAGATTAAGTCAAAGAAACCACCTGAAAATTGTTACCAGTTCTTTCCATTCTTTCCAGTTACATGCTGACAGGAAGTCACTTAAGTCACAATATTACCCTATAAAGTTTATGCTTTTGAGCACCATGCTATTTTTCCTACGTTGAACCAATACTTGCATTCTTACTGCCTTAAGGATACAACATGGATGAACCTTGAAAACATTATGCTGAGTCCAAAACTGACACACAAAGGGACAAATATTGTACGACCCCACTTACATGGAATATCTAGAATAGGCAAATGTACAGAGATCAAAGTCTATCAGTGGTTGCCAGGAATGAGAAGAAAAAGGGAAGGGAGAATCATTGCTTAGGGGCACTGAGCTTCTGCTAAAGGTGATGGGAAAATCTGGAAACAGGTAATGGTGACGGCTGCACAACATGATGAATGTCATTAATGCCATTGAGTTGTACATGTAAAAAAAAATTAAATGAAAAATGTTGTGTTATATATGTTTTACCACAATAAAAAAATTAAATTAAAAAGAGAGAGAGAGACAAGGAAAGGCATTATATAATGATTAAAGGATCAATTGAACAAGAAGATGTAGTCATACTAGGTATCTATGAACCCAATGAAAGAGCCCAAAAATACATAAAATCAGACTTTTAACAGAACTGGAAAGGCAAATAGATGACTCCACAGTCCTAGTAGGAGGCTTTAATACACCATGTTCAATGAAAGATAGAAGAACTGGAAAGAAACTCAACAAAGACACAGAAGAGCTACACAATACAATCCATCAAGTTGACCTTACACACATCGACAGAGTACTTCACCAAACAACACCACAATACACAATACACATTCTTTTCCAGTGCCTATGGAACATTCTCCAAGATACAACATAAGTTATGCCATAAAGCAAGCCTTAATAAGTTTAAAAACACTGAAATACTGCAAAGCATCTTCTCATATCACAATGCTATCAAATTAGAAAGCAACAAAAGGAAGATTAAAGGACAAATACAAACACATGGAAACTGAACAACACCCTCCTTAAGAACAACTGGGTGATAGAAGTAATAAAAATGAAATTAAAAAACTCCTTGAATCAGACCAGAAGAACTAGATGGTGCCCAGCTACCACTGTCAACCACTCAGAGGAGGATCTATGTAGGAGATCCTGGATAGAGAGGGAGAACAATGTGGAACAAAACTAAAAATCATTTGGAAAAGAAAAAAAGGAAGGGGGGAGGTCCAGGTATGCTAGTCTGACAGAGCCACGTGGAACCACTGAGACTATGCCCCTAGCTGCCCTTCAGGTCTGGAATTGAACCCACACCTGTGGCTTCCACCAAAATAAAACACAGGCATATGAGCTGAACATTTACCTAAGGTAGATACACTCCTTGGACAGAACAATCATGCGAGAAAGAAGGGCTGTGTATGCACAAGGAGACAGCTCAGGAGGCAGGAGTGCATGGAGGAATGGGCACAGGGAAGAGGTAACTATCAGGAGGAAGTGGGAGGGGAGCTGTTGCATTGAGGTAAATTGTAGTAAATGTCATGAGACAAAGTGCATGTGAACTGCTGTATGGAAACTGAATTTGCTCTGTAAACTTTCACTCAAATCACAATTAAAAAAAAATGCCTTGAATCAAACGAGAATGAAAACACAACATACCAAATCTTTGGAACACAGCAAAAGCAATAATTTATAGCAATAAATGCACACATCAAAAAAGAAGAGACAAAATCAACACTTTAAACCAACATCTCCAACAATTAGAAAAAGAACAGCAAAAAAAGCCTACAGACACCAGAAGAAAGGATATAATAAAGATTTGAGCAGAAATCAATGAAACAGAAATACAAAGATAATAGAAAAAATCAAGACTAGAAGTTGGCTTTTAAAAAAGATTAATAAAATTGACAACCCACTAGCAAACTTAACAAAGCAAAAGAGAGTGAGAATACAAATAACACAAATAAGAAATGAAATGGGCAACATCACAATAGAACTGAAATAAAAAGGATTAATAGCACAATACTATGAAGAATGGTACTCCAACAAATTTGAAAATCTGGAAGAAATGGACAGATTTCTAGAAGCACACCACTGACCTAAACTAACACAGACTGAGGTGAAAAAGCTGAACAGATCCATAACAAAAGAAGAAATAGAACAGGTCATAAAAAAAATTACCAACAACAAAAAAGTCCTGGGCATATGGTTTCACCAGAGAATTCTACCAAATATTCAGAGAAGAACTGACACCAATACTACTCAAACTATTCCAAAATATAAAAAAGGATGGAATCCTCTCAACTTCATTTTATGAAGCAAGAATAACCTTGATACCAAAACCAGGCAAACACATCACTCAAAAGGAAAACTACAGACCAATATCCCTCATAAATATAGATGCAAAAATCTTCAACAAAATCCTAGCCAATGGACTCCAACAACATATATAAAAAAAAAAAAATTCATAATGACCAAGTGGGGTTCATATCATATATACAAGGATGGTTCTACATTAGAAAACCAATCAGTGTCATCCACCAGATAAATAAAACAAAGGAAAAGAACCACATGTTCATACCAATCAATGCAGAAAATGCATTTGATAAAATACAACACCCATTCCTGATCAAAACTCTCAGCAAAATAGGAGTAAGAAGGGATATTCCTCAACTGAACAAAGGGTATCCATGCAAAACCAACAGCCAACACTATTCTCAATGGAGAGAGACTGAAACCATTCCCCTTGCAAACAGGAACCAGACAAGGAT
This sequence comes from Orycteropus afer afer, assembly GCF_000298275.1. Taxonomy (NCBI): domain Eukaryota; kingdom Metazoa; phylum Chordata; class Mammalia; order Tubulidentata; family Orycteropodidae; genus Orycteropus; species Orycteropus afer. The sequence continues at coordinate 9,617,826 of NW_006921604.1, forward strand.
GCCCTCTATCACCACTTCTATTCAACAATGTACTGGAAGTCCTAGCCAGGGCCATAAGGCAAGAAAGGGAAATCGAAGACATCCAAATTGGTAAGGAAGAAGTCAAACTATCCCTATTTGCTGATGATATGATCCTATACCTAGAAAACCCAAAAGACTCAGTCAAAAATATACTGGAACTAACTGAGAGATTTAGCATCGTGGCAAAATACAAGATCAACATCCAAAAATCAGTTGGATTCCTCTAAACTAGCAAAGAGATTGCTGAAAAAGAAATAAGGGAATCAATACCATTTACAATAGCTTCCAAAAAAATAAAATACATGGAAAAAAATCTTACCAGACACACAAAAGACCTATACAAAGAAAACTGCAAAAGACTACTTCAAGAAACCATAAAAGATCTACTTAAATGAAAAACATACCATGCTCATGGACAGGAAGACTGAACATCATGAAAATGTCAGTTCTACCCAAAGCAATCTATACATTCAATGCAATTCCAATCCAGATCCCATCAACATTCTTTAAGGATATGGAAAAACCAATCACTAACTTCATATGGAAAGGAAAGAGACCTCAGATAAGCAAAGTATTATTGAAGAAGAAGAACAAAGTAGAAGGTCTCACAGTCCTGGATCTTAAAACCTACTATACAGCCATGGTAGTCAAAACAGCCTGGTACTCATACAACAACAGACATATAAACCAATGGAATAGAACTGAGAACCCAGAAATACATCCATCGACCTATGGTCAGCTGATCTTTGACAAAGGACTAAAATCCATTAAATGGGGAAGAGACTATCTGTTTAACAAATGGCACTGGCAAAACTGGATATTCATTTGTAGAAAAATGGAACAAGATCTGAACTTCACACCACACACAAAAACTAACTCCAGATGGATCAAAGACTTAAATGTGAGGACAGGCTGAACTATTAGATATGTCTATGAAGAGTGAAGTGTACGCAAGACCATGTATAGGGTTGGCATACAACAGTCCTCTAAGTGTATTTGTACGATTTGAATTCCCAGGTGTACAGTAGAGCTGTGGAAATTATCGAACAATATCATTAATATCGCACGCAAGTAAGATCTTACTGAAAATAATTCAAAAACGGTTGCAGCAGTATGTTGACAGAGAACTTCCAGAGGTGCAAGCTGGATTCACAAGAGGACACGGAACAAGGGATATCATAGCTGCTGTCAAATGGATCTTAGCTCAAGGCAAAGAATACCAAAAAGATGTTTACTTGTGTTTTACTGACTATGCAAAGGCATTTGATTGTGTGGATCATGACAAATTATGGATAACACTGAGAAGAATGGGAATTTCCGAACATTTGGTTGTACTCATGAGGAACCTGTGCCTTGACCAGGAGGCTGTCGTTCGAATGGAACAAGGGGACAGACACTGC
>NW_006921604.1:9621021-9642724 GCF_000298275.1 Orycteropus afer afer
GGCCAGACTTCATCTCACCTACTTTGGTCATGTTGTCAGAGGGGACCATTCCCTGGAGAAGGATGTCATGCTTGGTAAGGTGGAAGGTCAACGAAGGAGAGGAAGGCCTTCAACGAGATGGACTGACATGGTGGCTGTGACAATGGGCTCAAATATAGCAAGGATCATGGAGCTGGTGCGGGATCAGGCGGTGTTTTGTTCTGCTGTGCATGGGGTCGCTATAAGTCGGAAGCGACTCGACGGCACCTAACAACGACAACAATAGTAGAGCTGAAAAGGGACAAGGTTGTAGTCAATTCTTGGTCACAGCCAGCTACCCAGAGGGAGCAAGTAGTTGAACCTGTAGGCTAGGGACCACAGTCACAGGGGACATCAAGCTCAATTGGCACAACATACTACACAAAACAAAGTTCCACCTCCTATTTTGGTGAGTAGTGACTGGAATCTTAAAAGCTTGCAAGCAGCCATCTAGATGCAACGATGCGTCTCTCCTCAACCAGAGCAAAGAAGAATGGAGAAAACCAAAGATTCATGGAAACAATTAGTCCTAGTGACTGGACCACCATGCAATCCTCAGCCTATACAACTATGAGACCAGAAGAACTAGATGGTGCCCAGCTACCACTAACCACTCGGAGGGGGATCTATGTAGGAGATCTTGGATAGAAATGGAGAACAATGTGGAATAAAACTCAAAATCATTTGGGGGGATAAAAAAGGGAAACCAGGTTTTGTGGTATGATAGAGCCTGGTGGAACCACTGAGACTATGGCCCCTAGCTGCCCATCAGGTCTGGAATTGAACCCACAACTGTGGCTTCCAGCCAAACAAAAGACAGGCATAGGAGTTGAACATTTACCTGAGGTAGATACACTCCTTGGAGAGAACAATCATGGGAGAAAGAAGGGCTGTTTATGCACAGGGAGACAGCTCAGGGGGCAGGAGTGCATGGAGGGATGGACACAGGGAAGAAGTAACTATGGGGAGGAAGTTAGAGTGGCCAGAGTTGTTGCATTGTGGTAAACTGTAGTCAATGTCATGAGACAAAGTGTATGTAAACTGCTGTATGGAAAGTGAATTTGCTCTGTAAATTTTCATCCAAGTCACAATAAAAACAAAAACAAACTAACTAAAAAGACTTAGATCTGAAACCTAAAACTTTAAAGTTCCTCAAGAAAAAACTAGGGACAAATTTAGGGCCCCTAGTGATACTGCCTTGGAAACCCAAGGAGGGATCACTATGAGTCGGTCCAACTTGACGGCAAACAACAACAACAATACATGGCATAATTAGACTATCAAACATAACCCAAAATGCACAAACAGCAGAAGATAAACTAAATGAATGGGACCTTCTAAAAATTAAATTTGTATGTGCTTCCAAAGACTTCTCCAAAAGAGTAAAAAAGAGAACCTACAGATTGGGAAAAAATATTTGGCAATCACATGCCTGACAAGGGACTTATCTCTAAAATTCATAGAAAACTCCAACACCGCAAAAACAAAAAGACAAATAACCTATTTTAAAAATAGGCAGAAGACATGAATAGACACTTCACTAAAGAGGATATTCAGGCAGCCAACAAACATATGAAGAAATGCTCATGATCACGAGCCGTTAGAGAGATACAAATCAAAACGAGATGCTATCTTGCCCCAGCACTAGTAGCAAAGTTCAACAAGACAGAAAACTACAAACTCTGGTGAAGATGAGGAGAGATTTGGACTCTCATACACTGCTGGTGGGACTGTCAAATCATACAATCACTGTGGAAAGCAGTATGGTGATTCCTGCAAAAGTTGGAATTAGAAATACCATTTGACCCAGCCATTCCATTGCTGGGTATATATCCTAAGGAAGTGAGAGCCAGGACAAGGAGAGATATATGCACAGCCATGTTCATTGCAGCACTATTTATAATAGCAAAAAGATGGAAACAACCTAGGTGTCCATCAACAGAAGAATGGATAACCAAATGGTACATACAATGGAATACTATGCAACTCTAAAGAATAACACAGAATTGGCAAAACACTGCATAACATGGATGAACTTGGAGGACACTATGCTGAGTGAAGTAAGTCAGTCACAGAAGGACAAATATTGTATTAGTCCATTATTGTAAAACATCAAGGAAAGGTTTATGTACAGAAGCAAATTTTCTTTGTTGGTAACCAGGTGTGGGAGCGGAGGGGAGGGAACACTGTTAGACAGGCAGAGACAAGTACTGATTTCGGTGAAGGAAAAGGCAATGTACCAAATGTGCGTGATCAATACAGTGGCACTGAGGAAGAAGAAAACATAGAGAAGTGCACGGGAGGGACAGACAACAAAGAGGAACGCTTTTGCACATATAGCATTGTGCTGTCAGTGAAGGCAAATGTTGATATATGGCTAGACAGATGGGTGGACAGGCTGAACTATTAGGTATGTCAATGCAGGGAGGAGTGTGGCCAAGACCATGTATATATAGGGTTGGCAGACAATGTTTCTACAAGTGTATTTGTATGCTCTGTAAGAATTCCAGGTATACAGTAGAGCTGACAAGGGGCACTTCTTAGCCACAGCTAGCTACCCAGAGGGAGCGAGTAGTTGGACCTGCGAGCTCGGAACAAAAGTCACAGATGACAACAAGCACAAATGACATAACATAACTAACATACTACATAATATGACATAAATAACATACTACACAAAAAACATTGTTCCACATCTTACTTTGGCAAGTAGCAATTGGGATCTTAAAAGCTTGCAAGAGGCTATCTAGATACAATGATGGGTCTCTCCTCATCCAGAGCAAAGAAGAATGAAGAAAACCAAAGATGCATGGAAACAATTAGTCCAAGAAACTGGTTCTCCATGCGATCCTCAGCCTATACGACTACGAGACCAGAAGAACTAGATGGTGTCCGGCTACCACTGTCAACCACTTGGAGGGGGATCTATCTGGGAGATCCTGGAGACAGTGGGAGAATAGTGTGGAACAAAACTCAAAATCACTGAAAAGAAAAAAAAAAAGGACCAGTTTGCTGGTCTGATAGAGCCTGATGGAACCACTGAGACTATCGCCACTAGCTGCCCTTCAGGTCTGGAATTGAATACACTCCTGTGGCTTACAGCCAAACAAAAGACAGGCATATGGGCTGAACATTTACATTAGGTAGATACACTCCTTGGAGAGATCAATCATGGGAGAATAGAAGGGCTGGGTATGCACAGGGAGACAGCTCAGGGGGCAGGAACGCATGGGAGGGAAGGACACGGAAGAGATAACTATGGGGAGGATGTGAGAGGGGAGCTGTTGTATTACTGAGTCAATGTCATGAGACAAAGTGTGAGCTGCTGTATGGAAAGTCAATTTGCTCTGTAAACTTTCACCCAGATCAAAATAAAAATTTAAAAAAAGAAAAAGAAATCAGACCTTGTATTTCACTGGGTAAATGTGCTGCCAAAGACCTTTTTAAAGTGTTAAGATATAACTTTGAAGACTAAGGTGCACCTCACCCAAGCCATGGTATTTTCAATTGCTTCATATGGATGTGAAAGCTGGGCAATGAATAAGGAAAACCAAGTAAGAATTAATGTCTTTGAATTACAGTGTTGACAAGGAATATTTAAAATATCATTGACTGCCAGAACAACACACAAATCTTTCCTGAAAGAAGTGAAGCCGGAATGCTCCTTGGAAGTGAGAATGGCCAGACTTTATCTCACTTACTTTGGTCATTATTTCAGAAGGGACCATTCCCTGGAGAAAGGTATCATGCTTGGTAAAGCAGAGGTTCAGCTACAAAAAGGGGAAGACCCTCAACATGATGGACTGACAGTCGCTGCAACAACAGGATCAAGTATAGCAAGGATTGTAAGGATGGTGCAGGACCAGGCAATGTTTTGTTCTGTTGTACACAAGGTTGCTGTGAGTAAGAGTTGACTCGATAGCACCTAACAACAACAACATGTGGAGAAACTAACATTAAAATTCTAATTTTGCTTCTTTATATCTTAAATAATTATGTTCAATTATCTAGAAAACACAGTATTAAGGCATGAATGATAAACAAGACAAAATGAGGTATACAGTTCTGGTGGTTTTAAAGTACATCTAAAAATTTTCTAGTATTTACCATTTCAAAGAGTAGACCTTGATTTCTCTCAAAATGAGAGTGGGCTATGCCAAGAGATTCAATCCTTATGAACAGAATATAGAGAAGAGGATGGTACACAACATCCAAGACGAGGTCATAATAGGAATTTCAGATATTCCTCCCTGCTCCTGTCTCTTGGTCCACTGGCTCAGGGCAGGGGTGGCAGGTGGGAAGCCAGCTGCCATGCTGGTAATCCTATGGAGAGGTCTACCTAGCAAGGAACCAAGGCTTCCTGCCCATAGCCAAGGGCCATCTAAGTGACCCATCTTAGATCCAGATCCTCTAGTTCAGTCAAGCCGTGCCTGTAGTCTTGTTGTCACCTTAATGACAATTTCCTGGGAAACCCTGAACTAGAACCATCCAGCAAAGACATTCTTGAATTCCCTTCCCACAGAAACTGTGACAGAAATGTCTGTTGCTGTAAGTCATTAAAGTCTATGAGTAATTTGTTACATGTTGTGGTGGTGTTAGGTGCCACTGAGTTGGTTTTGACTCACAGGGACCCCGTGTACATTAGAACAAAACACTGCCCGGTCTTACATCATCCTCACAATGGTTGCCATACTTGAGCCCAATGTTGCAGCCACTGTGTCACTCTATTTCACTTTTCATGGCTCTTCTACTTCCCTAAACATGATATCCTTCCCCAGGGAATGATCTCTCCTGATAACATGACCAAAGTACAAGACTTGAAATCTGGCCATTATCACTTCCAAGGAGTATTCTGGATGTACTTCTTCCAAGATAGATTTGTTGGTTCTTATGGCAGTCCATGGTATATTTAATATTCTTCACCAACACCATAACTCAAATCCATCAATTCTTCTGTGGTCTTCTTATTTATAGTTCAGCTTTCACATATGAGGCTATTGAAAAGACAATGGCTTGGGTCAGGTGCACCTTAGTCTTCAAAGTGACATCTTTACTCTTTAACACTTGAAAGAGGTCTTTTGCAACAGATTTGCCCAATATAATAAGGCATCTGATTTCTTGACTGCTGCTTCCATGGGCATTGATTATGGATCCAAGTAAAAAGAAACACTTGACAACTTCACAATCTTTTCTCTGTTCTTCATGATGTTGCTTAGATAATACAATACTAGATACACAAAACACTTTAGTGTAATAAATGATGGAAAAAGTTACCCTCTAGACCTTCAAAACACTACCAACTAAAAGAAAACTCTTCCCCTTAAACAAATTTAATATTGTACCATAATCTATCTCAATTCTAGATTTAGCCCCAGACTCTACTGCCACATATCTAGATAGAGTATAATCTCCAGCAGTAGGAACCCATTCTTTGCCAGTTCTCAAATTAGAAATTCTCATGCTTCAATCTCCATCCCATAAATTAGTCAAGGAAACTCTCCCCAATAATTATAAACCCAAACTGTATACCTAATGTGAACATGCACTAGTGCTCATATACTCAATATTAGCCATGTATCCTTCTAATCCCCATTCTACTCAGGGATATACACTTACTGAAGTTGGTAATTTCCTTGCTTAAGGGCATCTATTTCTGTTCTGTCCTCCCCTTATTAAGTTCCCTATGCTTTTCCTTTATTAGCAAAGTTATCTCTACTTTATTTCTACTTTAAGACAGTTGTCCCATCTCTTCTTTGAATAGCTTTCCAATTCTCAGATACAACCCTGACATTCCACTTTATATACGTATATCTATTTCCTAGAAACACTCTATTCCAAGCAAAGAGAGTTTCCATCTGTAAATTAATATTTGTTTTTTATAAATTAACTTTTATATAAATCCTGTTGTTGTTGTTGTTGTTGTTTGCTGTCGAGTCGGCCCCGACTCATAGCGACCCCTCCTTGGGTTTCGGAGGCAGTATCACTACGGAAGTAGGATTGCCCAACGTTCCTTCCGAGGAGTGGCTGGTGGGTTTGAACTGCCAGCCTTCTGGTTAGCACTCAAGTGCCTTAGCCACTATGCTACCAGAGCTCCTATATAAATCCTAGCTCTTATATTTTTAATGTTTTATATTCCTGAATTTCCCCCTTTTGATAGCAGAGTTTACCTGACAGAGTAATCACTTTCTCTCTAGAACACAGATCCTAACAATTCTTTCTAAGATTATTGAGTTCTAAACAGGGATTCTTTATCGGAATTCAGCCAATTAGGTGTCACTCAGTCTTGTACCTTTTTTTTTTTTTATCTTCCTCTTGATCGTATGTTAAATATCAACTGATTGCAGTCCTCCCAACGTAACAGCACTCTTCCTATTTCCTCCCTGTGTTTACCATTTCCATTTGTCCTTCTTTTCCATCCCTTCCTACTTTCTGAAATTTATCCCTGGGCAAATGCCAGCCACCCTTTTGATCTCTTATGGTTGATTGTTCTACGGAGCATACCTCCCTAGTGTTATTGTTCACCTGATAGGCCTGGCTCTTGTTTGGCAGAAAGTTGAGCCACAAGGGTGAGTTCAGTTCCAGCCTTGAAGGGAGACTAAGGGCCATAGTCTTGAGGGTTCAACCAGTCTCTACCAGATCTGATCTGTAAACCTGGTCTTTTTTATTATTTTGAGTTTTTGTTCCACATTTTTCTCTCCATTTTGTCTAGGACCTCCTATTGTGATCCCTTTCAAAGTGGTCAGCAATGGTAGCCAGGTACCATCCAGTTCTTCTAATACAGTTAATTTTTAATTTAAAGTAATAAACTTCATGTATGTTAAAGTTTCATTATTCAGATTTTTACTTATTTAGACTTATCTTTGAAGCTGTCTAAAGCAGTAATATCCTAGAGTTCTTCAACGAACAGTTAATATTATTGTTGAGAATATACACAGCAAAACACATACCAATTCAACAGTTTCTACATGTATAAAGATTGCCAGATCTTTCTCCCACGGAGCAGCTGGTTGGGTGTGAACCTTTTGGTTAGCAGAGGATAGTTTAACTATTGCTTCACCAGGACTCCTTAAACAACGTGGTAGTAGCAAAGAATAAAGTAAGTGAATCAATGAAACCAAACACAGTCCAGAAGCATATCCATGCACATATGGGAATTTATTATCAATCTTACCTCAAACCAAAACACACAGAAATTCCAGAATGATTTAAAAATAAAAATATAAAAAACCATTAAAAGAAAACTTTGGAAATTATTTTTGTAGTCTTGAGGTTAGAAGGCCTTCTTAAACAAGAATCAAAACTCAAAAGTCAGGAAAGAGAGAAATGTGAATAAATGAAACTTTAAAATGTTTGAAAAAAAAGCTTTTTTAAAAAATAAGATAAATTGTAAGTGTGAAAAAAGACAAGAAAAAAAGATGGAAAAATATGTATCTATTTGTAAATAGCTCTGCAGAGTATCAAAAGACTTGGGAGGCAGATAAATACATAAAACATTCACCTTGCATGATGTTTTCATAATCACTATATATGAAGAAATATTTTGAACTTTTTTAAAAGAAATTAGAGCTACAAGACAATTTAATCCTTAGACATTTAAACACACTGCCAAATCTAAAAGGTTTTCAAATGATAAATAATGTCACTTTTCCTATTGCATTTAGTTATTACATGATTTTTAAACCAGATTTAAATTCTTGATCAGTAGTAAATCTAATACCTTTGCGTCTTCAAGTTCCTTGTCAGCGGTTTTCACCACAAAATTTTTCTCTTTTTCTAGTTGCTGTGCTAGTTGGTCAATTTTAATCAATTCTTTACAAAGATGCTCATTGTGGCTGGTTAAATCATCTACTTGACTGCTTACCACCTCCTTACTATCCAAGAGTTTTCTAACATATTCTTCCAAGTCATGATTTGTTTGTTTGAGATCTTCAATCTGCCATAATTAGGGGGGAAAAAAAAACATTAAAATGTTTTCCTTAGTAAATGAGGAACAAATCAAAAACTTTCATGCAATCCAGACTTTCTAGAGCCACTGAGGTTGGGTCAACCCCTGAAACTACTGCCCAGAGATAATCTTTAAACATTAGCAAAAAATATCCCCTTAAGTCTTCTTTAAACCAAATGATAGCTTAATTAGTAAGCAATGTCTGCCTGAACTATCTTTATGGTCTCGAACTGACAACAGCAACTAGAATAGTTAGATAGGAAGCTTAGGTGCAATGAGTTTATGTTATGGAGAAGGAATAATTAATTACTAATAGGAGGGTAAGAATAGTTTCAGACCTTGAAGAATATAATCAATGTCAACAAATTGCACATAAAAAAAGGGTTGAATTGGTGAATGTCCTGCTGTGTATATTTTCAACAATAAAATAAATTGTTAAAAAAATGTTTTTAATTTTTTTTCCTTAGCTTTCCTCAAAGGAGGGCAACTAGGTGACTAAAATCAATTGTATACCCTTCTGTACTTTCTGATTTTGTACCTATTTGAAAAGATACATTTAATTAAAATTTAATTTTTTGCATAACTATATTTTTAAGACAATTTATGGTTTGTTTTAAAAAGAACTTAATCATTGTATTTTTATGCAAATAACACATACCTTCTACATTTGTTTGCCAACTGAGGCCTCCCCCAAGAAGGTTATTTTTGTAAAAGCACTATGCTAATTTTTTACAGCAATATGTCAAAAATAAATATATAAATAATTGGCATAGGAGCCACTTATAAAAACAGCTCCCAGGGGGATAATGCAGTTGTCAAACAAATATGTGTTATTTGTGTAAAAATACATTACTTCTGATGTTTAACTAAACTATCAGAAGAAATGGTCAAATGTGGCATAGTACCTAAGGCATATGACTGCTAACCAGAAGGTTGGTGATTCAAACCCACCAGCGACTCCTCGGAAGGAAGGTTGGGCAATCTACTTCCGCAGTGATACCACCTTGGAAACCCAAGGATGGGTCACTGAGTCAGGTCTGACTCCACGGCAGTGTGTTTGGTTTGGTTTTGGTTTTGGTTTAAAGAAAATAGTCTTGAGATTTAATTTTAATAATTAATATCATTATTTAAAACAGTTCTTCAGAATTAAATTTCTAATTATTGTTATCAAAAACTTTTAACTCTTTAGAAAGATTCTTCTGAAAATGCTAGTAACTTACTTGACTAAAACTAATACCAAATCAATCATATGCTGACTAAGGTGAAGGACCACAGCTTTCCTTCCCAACATACAATCAGCACATAAATGAATGAAAGGGTAAAAGTGTCTTTTCAATCACCAAAGTATCCAAATGTCTTTAAAGAAAAAATATATATACATCTATTGCTATGGTTTAAATTGTGTGTTGTAAATCCTAACCTCTATGCCTGTGATTATAATCCCATTTAGGAAGGGGTTGTCTTTATGTTAATGCAGCAGGATTAGTGTAGGGTGTGTCACACTCAATCTCTTTTGAGATTAAAAAAAAAAAAGTGATAAAACAATCAAGCTAGGAAGTAGAGATGAGGGAAGAAAGATGCCAAGCCACATAAAGATTGTCCAGGAGCAGAAGTTCAGAAGAGAAAAGTCCCGCCCTCCAGAAACAACATAGTCTTCCCCTAGAGATGTCACCCTGAATTCAGAATACTAGTCTCCTAAACTGTAAGAAAATAAATTTCTGTTTGTTAAAGCCATCCACTTGGGTATTTTCTGTTACAGCAGCATGAGGTAACTAAGACACCCAATAAACCACAATTACATATCAGGAACTATGTTAAATTCCAAAGATACAAAATAGGTCAGGCATCGGCCCTCAGGGAACTTACTGTTCAGTTGGGTAATGTATGAACAAAGAATTCTAATACACTATGTTTAGTGCCATAACAAAAATATCTATGAGGCAAAGTGATGGCACAAAGGTTCTTTTCCATAGTATTTGTCTCTCATTGTACATTTAACAAATATTTATTTATACCTACTATGTACAAGGTACTGTGCTGCTGGTACACTATAGAAGATGTTAAAAAAAAAAAAAGAATCTTTAAGAAGTGCCTAGGGTGGAATAGGCAGACAGGCTCCAAAGACCCTCTTCAACAAAGAAAAGAGAAACCAATTGACAGAGATACAGAAGACAATCCAGGAGCCCTGAGTTCTGAAAGGAAGTATACAGAAGTGGATTTGGCACCAACTAGTGGAAAAACGTGAATGAAAACAGTGAGTATGGAGATGGTCAGACCAGCAGACTGTAAGCTACTCTGATGGGACCAACAGCCTAAATATTTCCAAGTGGTGTGGGACCTGAGAATTGATCTAAAGATCAGCCCTGGTCACCAAGGACTATGAGGACTACACTGATGGCCTGTGACTAGAAAGGGAAACAACAAGGAGGGAAACAACCTGAGCTGTGGACTTTCAGCTGTCTGGAGGGCACAGCCATTTTGATTGTTTATAAGTGGTAGCCATTTTGGATATTTAAAGTGACCAAGGATGCAGCCATTTTGAATGTTTATAAGTGGTGGCCATTTTGGATGTTAGTGACAGCATTCTCATTTGGACTCCAGGGACTTAAGAATAGGTTACATTTGCCAAGGATGGCAGGGACATATGGGAGGCTGACAATAGGAAAAGAGACAGATGGTGAGTGTACAAGTGCTACCGACTAGCAAATAGAGGAGCACAGTACCCTGCTTACTTAGATAAAATACAAAGAAATAGAAAATCATGGGCAAGTCACTCTAACATACAATCACCAATTAAATATAAACACAAAAGCATCACAATGCCTCAGAGACAACAGAGCATCATAGTCCACACAAAGAAGCAAGATAAACCAGGAGAAACAAGGGACCAGGATACAGATACAGAACACATCCCTGAGGAAGACACAGCACTGGAACTCCCTGATAAGGAATTCAAAAGAATTATATTTAGGTACCTTCAACGGAGTGAGAGTCAGATCAAGGAAAACACTGACAAAATTGAAGAAAACACAGAGAAAAGATTAATACTAAATTTTCAGAAATAGAGAACACATTGAATGGTCAAAGGAGTAGAAATGAATCAATGGAAGACAGAATTAGTGTGACTGAAGACAAATACTTCAATACTTCTTTGGAAAGGGATCAATCAGAAAAAAATAAAAACAAAATGAAGAAAGCCTAAGGTTCATGTGGGATACCATCAAAAGGAATAACCTACGTGTAATTGGAATTCCAGAACAGGAAGAGACAAAACCACAGAAAATATTGTTGAAGACTTGTTGGAAGAGAATTTCCCTGGTATGATGAAAGGTGGAAATATATCCATTCAAGAAGTCCAACAAACCCCAAATAGGATAGACCCCAAAAGAAAATCACCAAGACATATCATCATCAAACTCACCAAAACCAAAGACAAAGAAAGAATCCTGAAAGCAGCATGGGAAAAATGAAAAGTTACTGACAAGGGGCAACCAATAAGACTAAGCTCAGATTTCTCAGCAGAAACCATGCAGGCGAGAAGACAACGGGATGGTACACATAAAACCCTGAAAGAAAATTTTTTCTAACAAAGAATAATATACCCAGCAAAACTGTCCCTCAAATATGATAGTGAAATTAAGGACATTTCTAGATAAGCAGAAATTAAGGGAATTTGTTAAAACCAGACCAACCTGACAAGAGATGCTAAAGGGAGTCCTTTGGACAGAGAACCAACAATAGCAAACAACAACTGACTATTAATACACATGATGACATAACCCAGAAACCAACCCAATTATGGAAGTATCCAAAGTAAATATTAGCCTACAAGATTGTAAACAGGCAACGAGAGACATCATTTGACAAATGAGAACAACTGTAAACCAAAAAGATGTGGAAAATTGTGTAGTTACAGAACTTCTAAATGGTAGAGAAATCAAGACAACTGCAAGATAGGACACACTGTTCTAAACTTGGGAAGAAAATTATAAATCACAGGGTAACCTCAAAGAAAAATGATAAACCTTCACATCAAATACAACAAATAATATTAACATTAATTAATATTAATAAACAATACCAAATACTAAAATAACAGCAATGAAGGAAGTGATAACATGATTCATAAACAAAACGAGCTCAGCACAGAAAATCATATGGAACATAGAAATCAGGAGCACAATGAAAAAGTACATAACAAATTGACAGCAACAAATTCACACTTGTCACAACACTAAAGAATAATGTAGAATCTGCAAAACATTGTATAATATGGATGAACTTGGAGGGCATTATGCTGAGTGATATAAGTCAATCACTGAAGGACAGATATAGTATTAGTTCATTATCATAAAAAGTCAAGGAAAGGTTTATCCATGAAAGGACATTTTCTTTGATGATTACCAGTAGGAAAGTGGTGGGTAAGGAGGGGAGGGGAGAGAAAGGAAGAGAACACTGAAAAAATGCATTGACCCATGTCACTCTGTTTTGTTGTTATGTGCCGTAGAGTCAGCCCCGACTCATAGTGACCCCTCCTTGGGTTTCCGAGGCAGTATCACTACGGAAGTAGGATTGCCCAACCTTCCTTCCGAGGAGTGGCTGGTGGGTTTGAACCACCGGCCGTCTGGTTAGCAGGCAAGTGTCTTAGCCACTATGCTACCAGAGCTCCCATGTCACTTTAGTATTGTGTATTTCACTGTACATAAATTATATTTTAATAAAATACATTTTAAAAAGCATCTAAAATTTAAAATTATTATATCCCTGATATTTCTTAGTTGTAACATTTTTGCCCTCTTCATATAACTATAGAGATAATCTCCTTCCAAACCATTAACATCAACAAAGTTTTCTTTAAAAATATAATTTGTCACTATATATAAAAATATCCTAAAAATTAGAGATTACTTTAAATATGCTATGATCTCATTTTTATACTCAATAAATACATACCAAGAACCTCAATAAAAGTCATTATTTTAATCCAACGTTGGCTTTGTAAGGCACTTTACTATGTGGAATTTAGACTTGTAAGGTAATTTGTGAGGTAAAGAATTTGCATATTCAAATCCAAGTAAGCAATAAAAATATTAAAGAATTTTGAAAACACAAAAAGGTTAAGTATAAATGCACTTGCTTTTGTCTTAGTCTTTTATCACAAATGGCCTGAATTACAGCAATAATTCTTCTCCTCTTTTCACCCCTTCCATGTACTACCAGAAATTCTTTGAAAATACAAATTTAAGGTAACACCTGTGACCTTATGGTGACTCATCATGGAGGACTGAAAAAAAAAATTCCATTTGTGATTAGAGCCCTACTGAGCTGTCCAGCCCAATATTCTACCATCCCCAACATATGCCTAACCTTCAGCCATGCTATAAGAAACAATAACACTAATATAAATTTTAACCTATTCTGTGGAAGTTATTGAAAATGTTACCCTTTCTATGTGACAGAATCCTTTTTATGAGAATATTAAGAAGAAACATTGCTTAGATCTCAATTTCAGTGGGAAAAAAATGTATTTCTTTAACATATCTGGTTTGTTCTTCCCTTACAGACTGTCTGTTCTTAACTACTATTTCCTTCTTACATTTGTCTCTAGTAATTTTAAAGCAAAATCTGCAGCCCACCTCTAGCCGTTTATACAGAAACTGTATGCAATGATTTCCTTTATGTTTGCTATTCCTGTCTCACAACGTTTTCCTCTACCCTTATTATCTAAACTACTTTCATTATTAGTATTTTTTACAACTGTAGGATATGGGGTAAACAAATAGGTAGACTTCAATTTATTTGTCTCTGTGCCTTTCTGCCTTTGTTCATGGATTCTATGTGGCAAGTTACTGTATCCCACATTTCTCAGCAAAAAGAGCACACTAAAAAATGTTTGCTAACCTTCCACTGCACAGGAAAAAATAAACGATTCTCCTCTCTGTGTTCCCATAAAGCCCCTCACATATGTATTTTTCTCATATAATGTGCCCATGAATATAGTGTACATAGGAACTAATGCATATGGGGTTGTGCAGTTTGCAAATACACACACACACACACACACGTATACACTGCTGCTTCCATTGATGTTGATTGTGGAACCAAGTAATAAGAAATCTTTGACAACTTCAATCTTTTCTCCATTTATTGTGATACTGTTTATTAGTCCATTTGTGAGGATTTTCATTTTCTTTATGTTGAGATGTAATCCATACTGCAGACTGTAGTCTTCAATCTTCATCAGTAAGTGCTTCAAGTAATCCTCACTTTCAGCAAGCAAAGCTGTTTCATCTGTGTATCCCATGTTGGCAATGAGTCTTCCTCCAATCCTGATGCTATACTCTTCTTCATATAGTCCAGCTTCTCAGATTATTTGTTCAGCATACAGACTGAATAAGTATGGTGAAAGGATACAACCCTGATGCACTCCCTTCTTGATTTTAAACCATGTAGTATCCCCTTGTTCTGTTCAAAAAACAGTGTCCTGGTCTATGTACAGGTTCCTGATGGGTACAATCAACTATTCTGGAATTACCATTCTTCTCAATGTTACCCAAAATTTGTTATGATCCACACAATCAAATGCTTTGGCAGAGTTGATAAAATATAAGTAAACATCTTTCCGGTATTCCTTGCTTTCAGCCAAGATCCATCTGACATCAGCAATGATAGAGGATGTTATACATCCTCTTCTGAATCCAGCTTGCATTTCTGGAAGTTCTCTGTCAATATACTGCTGCAACTGTTTTTGAATTATTTTCAACAAGATTTTACTTGCATGTGTTACTAATGATACTGCTCAATAATTTCCACATTCTTTGGGATCACCTTTCCTTGGAATGGGTACAAACATGTATCTTATCCAGTCAGTTGGCCAGGTAGCTGTCTTCCAAATCTCTTGGCATAACCGAGTGAGTGTCTTCAGCATGGCATCCATTTATTGAACCATCTCAATGGGTATTCTGTCAATTCCTGGAGCCTTGTTCTTTGCCAATTCCTTCAGTGCAGCTTCGACTTTTTCCTTCAATAGCAGTGGTTCTTGACTATATGCCACCTCCTGAAATGGATGAATATCGATCAATTCTTTTTGGTACAGTGATTCTGTATATTCCTTCTGTCTTCTTTTGATGTTTCCTATATCAGTCAATATTTTGCCCACAGAATCTTTCAATATTGCAACTTGAGGCTTGAATGTTTTCCTTGGTTCTCTCAGCTTGAGAAATGCCGAGCATGTTCCTCCCTTTTGGTTTTCTAACTCCAAGTCTTTGCACATTTCATTATAATAATTGATTTTTGTCTTCTCCAGCTGCCCTTTGAAATCTTCTGTTCAGTTCTTTTATCTTGTCACTTCTTCCATTTGCTTTAGCCACTCTCCAATCGAGGGCAAGTTTCAGAGTCTCTTCTGATATCCATTTTGGCCTTTTCTTCCTTTCCTGTCTTTTTAACAACCTTTTGCTTTCTTCATAGATGATGTTCTTGATGCCTTCCCACAATTCCTCTCGTTTTCATTCATCAGTGTTCAATGCATCAAATCTATTCTTTGGATGGTCTCTAAACCCAGGAGGGATACAATCAAGGTCATATTATGGGTCTCATGGACTTGTTTTAATTTTCTTCAGCTTCAACTTGAACTTGCATATGAGCAACTCATGATGTATTCCACAGTTAGCTCCTGGTTTTGTTTTGGCTGAAGATATTGAGCTTTTCTATAGCCTCTCTCCACACCTGTAGTCAATCTGATCCCTGTGTACTCCATCTGGCGAAGTCCATGTGTATAGCCACCATTTGTGTTGTTGAAAAAAAGTACTTGCAATGAATAAGTCATTGGTCTTGCATACAAAATTCTATCATGCGATCTCCAGCATTATTTCTATCACCAAGGCCACATTTTCCAACTACTGGTGATTCGTCTTTGTTTCCAACTTTTGCATTCTAATAACCAGTGATAATCAACACATCTGATGTCAGTTTCAGACTGCAGAAGTTGGTAAAAATCTTCAATTTCCTCACTTTTGGCTTTGGTGGTTGGTGCATAAATTTGAATTATAGTAGTATTAACTGGTCTTCCTTGTAGGCAAAGGGTATTATCCACAGCATGGTGCTTCAGGGTAGATCTTGAAACACTCTTTGTGACAATGAATACCAAGCCATTCCTCTTCAATTTGTCATTCCCAGCATAGTAGATCATATGGTTGTCTGATTCAAAATGGCCAAAACCAGTCCATTTCAGTTCACTGATGCCTAGGATATCGATCTTTATGCATTCCATTTCATTTCTGACAACTTCCAATTTTCCTAGATTCATGCTTTGTACATTCCATGTTCCAATTATTAGTGGATGTTTGCAGCTATTTCTTCCCATTTTGAGTCGTGACACATCAGTAAATGAAGGTCCTGAAAGTTTTACTCCATCCACATCATTAAGGTTGGCTCTACCCTGAGAAGGCTGCTCTTCCCCAGTCTTATTCTGAGTGCCTTCCAACCTGAGGGGCTTATCTTCTGGTGCTATATCAGACAATGTTCCAGGGCTATTCATAAAGTTTTCCAGTACTATATCAGACAGTGTTTCAGTACTATTCATAAGGTTTTCACTGGCCAGTTCTTTGAGAAGTGGATGCCCCTGCCTTCTTCCAAGTCTGTCTTACTCTAGAAGCTGAAACCTGTCCACCATGTGTGACACTGCTGGTATTTGAAATACCAGTGCCACAGCCTCCAGCCTCACCGCAACATGCAAACCACCACAGTAGAACAAATTGACAGATGAGTAGTAATATATATATATATATATATAACACACACATACTCACACACATGTAATACATGTATTTTTTAATGTAAAAAACATAGTAGTCTTATCTTAGCATTTTTTACTCAATGGTAGTAAATTTGGTTTTGAGTTTATTGTAATCAATTACGCCTTCTACTAAATTCTAAGCAACTTGAGGGAAGGGACCATGCCTCTCAAATGTATATCAACATAGCTCTCCATTTTGTATTACTTGATATCTATCCAGCATACGACACTCAAAATATTGTTAAATAAATGTAACAAATGAATTATAAATTTACATAAATTATAAACAAACACTCCCCTCCCCTCTGACATCAAACTTTACTTTTACTCACGTTTTAAAATACAAAATACTTTAGTAGGAGCAGTATAGAGTAATAGAAAGAATGTAGGCTTCGGACTTAGGCAGACTTAGGTTTAAATCCTGTTTCATTTCTTTAGGAATTATGCAACCTTGAGCAATTTGCCATACTTTTATTTCCTTTGATCCAAAAAGATACATGTAACTGCACAAAAAAAATGAACATGAGTCTACTGAGTCTCATCTGTTAAATGAAGAGAATACCTATAATTTGTAGAATTGTAGCTCAAGAAATCATATAAAAGCTCAAGTAGAATTGTACCTAGAAGGTACGCAAAAAGTAGCTTTTTAAAAAAAATTTGATGTAATTAAATATTCATAGGAAGTTGTAAAACGTAGTACAGAGAAGGGAAGAATGATTCTTCTTTTTCAAAATTGTTTTTGCTAGGATTTTTATAGGAACTGTATTAAACCTGTACATCAATTTGGGGAGAAATGACATCTTTACTATGTTGAAGCTTCCAATTCATTAAGATCTCTCTCTCCATTTATTTTTATCTTCTTTGATTTCTTTCATAAGCATTTTTTAGTTTTTAGCATACAAGCTCCACACGTTTTGTTAAATTTACATTTACTTTCATTTCTGAGTTACTATATATGGTACAGCACTGCATTCTTAATTTTGGTTTCCATGTGTTTACTGGTAATACATAGAAATACAATTCTTGTATGTTCATCTTTTATCTTACAACCTTGCTGAATGCACTAGTTTTTGTATTGTAGATTGGTGAGATTTTCTATGTAGATGATCATGTCATCTGCAAATATTTATTCCTTTCTTATCTAGACAGTTCCTGGTGCTCTGTTCATTTTGTTTCCAGTTTATTTTCTCTCTATAGTTGAGCACTTTAAATATTGCAACCAGGGCTCTTTCTCTGTTGTTAAGATTGGGTAATTTCTATTTTTCTGTTCTCAACTTCACTTATTCATCTTTCTCTCCTATCTATCCCACTGTTGAGCATTGATTTTATTGTATTTTTTCAGTTTAAAATTTTCTATTTGGTTCTTCATATTATTTATTTCTTTGCTGAGATGTTTTATTTTTCCATTTGTTTCAAGTGTGTTCACACTAGCTTTCTGAAATATTTATGTGAAGGCTGCTTAAAATCCTTGTAACTGTAACATCTGTCTCATCACACTGTTGGTGTCTCTTGACTCTTTTCTCATTCAAGTTGTGATTATCGTTGTTCTTTGGATAGCGAGCCATTGAGCTCTGGTATTATAAGTATTCGGATCTAATTTAAATCTTATGTTTTAGCAGGTATCCTGTGACACTGAGAGCTCTGGTACCATAGTGCCTAAGGCATTCGACTGCTAACCACAAGGTTGGCGGTCCAAACTCACCAGCCACTCCTGGGAAGGAAAACTGGGCAATCTACTTCCATAGAGATACCATCTCAGAAACCTAAGAAGGGGTTGCTATGAGTCAGAATCAACTCGACGGTAGTGATTTTTTTTTTTCTTGTGACACTGCTCTGGCTACAAAAAGGGGGACATTGTCTTATTACTGCTAGGTAGGGGTAGAACTTCAGTGTCCATTGCCACTTGGGGAGGACAGGGCCCTTTGTTATTGCTAGGCAGGAATGGGAGCTCAGGCTCCCCACTAGGCCTCTGCTGACACCACCCTAGCTAGGAGGTAGAGAGGCACCTTATTATTGTTCCCATGTGTTCTTCATCGATACCATGAATGGATGACCTCATTACTGCTGAAAGGCAGTAAAAGTTCTTACTCTGCACTAGGTCTCCTCTGACTCCACCTCAATGAAGAAGGAATAGGGCTCTTCTCTAGAAGGTGGGGTGAATGTCTATGCTCGCCATGTGGTCTCTCTGATAGTGCAGGGTTGGGAGCCTCCTTACAAACTGTAAAGGATGAAAACCTTGGTTCCGCCCTCAGCCTCCTTTGACTCCACCATGGTTGGGAGAAAAAGGGAGAGGCGTGGTCATGGTTGATAAGTCTTTTTACTGCCTTTCAACGGTTGAAGTCTAGGTTCTTTACTTGGGTGTTGTGGCTGGGGGTGGTACTATAGATTTTTTTTCAGTAATGTTTGCTGGAAACAGCGATAACTGCCTGAAAGTTGTCTGCTTTATTAGGTTGCCCCTTTCCTGGTTCTCTGGATAGAAAAAAAGAGGCTTTTTGTCTGTGCTTTCTTGGCATTTGACTGCTAAATATTCAAACCCACCAGCCACTCCTCGAAAGGAAGGTTGGGCAATCTATTTCCATAGTGATAACACCCCGGAAACCCAAGGAGGGTTCGCTTAGAGTCAGATCCAACTTGACGGCAGTGCATTGTGTTTCTTTGTCCATGTTGTCAGCTTTTCCAGCACCCTAGAATATATGGAGCAAAAACTTGGGATATATGAAACAAAAAAAGAACCCAAGGCACTCATCAATGTGTTGTTGTTCCTTGTCAACTGAGGTCCCTAGCTGGTCATCTTTCTTCTCCACCTTTAAGGGTCTTCTCACTTTTATCTTATATATAATGTTCAAAGTTTTTGGTATACTTAGCAAGAGGAATACTTAGGAGTTATACTTAGCAGAAAGAATGAGGAAACATCTACTCCTTCTTCCCAGAAGAGACTTTTCCAATGCTGTTGTTGTTGTATGCTGCCAAGATGATTCCAACTCATAGCAACCCCAAAGAACACAGTAGAACTGCTCCAGTGGGGCTTCCAAGGCTGTAATCTTTATGGAAGCAAATTGCCACATCTTTCTCCCATGGAGCCGCAGATGGGTTTGAACCACCAACCTTTCAGATAGCAGCTGAGCACTTAACCACTGCACCACCAGGTAGCCTTACTTTGCTAATAACCTTATTAATAGCTATTCCACATATCAGGCACTAGAAGAACAGAAAGAATACTGAATTTTGAGTTCAGAGAATAACAATATATATATGTATCTTGGAACTTTTGGAACTTCTGCTTCCATGTCTGCTAAATGTGAATAACATCAATATTTCACAAAATTTGAGAAGATTAAGTAAGATTATGTACATGAAAACACATAATACACTTGGCACATGGCTGCATTCATTGCCTCAGAATCTATGTGTACTAAAGTGATTAAGACAAAAATTTAATGATTTTAGACCCATGAGATTTAAATGAATACCAAACCAATAAGCATTTTTTCTCCTCTTTGTTTTAAAATAGCCCCTCCATCCCAAATTAATTGAGAGAAATATGTACATAAACTAAATATAACCTGTAATTTCAGTGTGTAGATGAATTTATCTTGGTTTTTCACTTCTTGTTCTAGTTGGAGAGTATTCTGGTATTTTTCAGCTTCAGAAACTGGAGCCCCTAAACCAAAATCATGTTCTTTGGTGGTAACCTAGTGGGAAAAATAGAAAATTAACATTCAATTCAAAACAGCTCAGAAATTTCTAGCAATACTCAATAAATTAACAATATTCTTAGACATGTTTTTCAATGGTTTCTAAGCAAGTCCAGCTAAGAGGATTTCAATAAGTTTTAATAACTTAAAACTTTATGTTATAAAATTGTTTTGTATGTTTTCCAAACATAAGACTGTAATGTTGAATATGCTTTTTCAAACAAACATACCATTTGATAATCATTGTTCTTAGGAAATATTGTTCAGTAATAAAACAAAGCATTAGTGGTTCACTGGTAGAATGCTAGCAGTCCAATTGAAAGACCCAAGTATGATTCCTGATCAATAATGCACTTTATGCACAGCAACTACCGCATCAGTGGGGGCTTGCTGAAAAGGTTTCAGTGGAGCTTCCAGATTAAGATGGACTAGGAAGAAAGGACTAGGTATTTACTTCTGAAAATCAGCCAATGAAAACCCTGTGGATTGCAATGGTCTGAACTACAACCAATCATGAAAAAGGGACAGGACCTTGCAGGCTTTTGTTCAGTTCTGCATGGGGTCACCATGTTTTGAGGGCTGACTTTACAGCATCTTACAACAACAAAAAACACTGACCCATGTTGTCCAATACTGTAGCCACTAGCTAGGTATTTCCTATTTCTTTTGTCAATTAACAAAAAGATTTGTTACCATACCTCAAAGGGTTAATTTTTCCAATATATAAAAATTTTATAGAAAATAAAATTAGGCTTACAGGTGAGGAGAGACAACGCAGGGACGCCAGAGTAGCAGGCCGGAAGAGCAGGGAAGGGGATAAAAGCCTTGAACCCGGCAAGAAGAGCAGTCAGCCCCAGGCTTACAGGTGAGGAGAGACAACGCAGGCATGCCAGAGTAGCAGGCCGGAAGAGCAGTGAAGGGGATAAAAGCCTTGAGCCCCAGGCTTACAGGTGAGGAGAGACTACTCAGGGACGCCAGAGTAGCAGGCCGGAAGAGCAGGAGAAAGGGGATAAAAGCCTTGAACCCGGACAGAAGAGCAATCAGCCGAAGGGATTAGGTGAGGAGGGGAAACTCAGGCCCACCCAGACTAGCAGGCCAGAAGAGCAGGAGAAAGGGGATAAAAGCCTTGAACCCAGACAGAAGAGCAGTCAGACCAAGGGTTACAGGTGAGGAGAGACAACGCAGGGACACCAGAGTAGCAGGCCGGAAGAGCAGGAGAAAGGGGATAAAAGCCTTGAACCCGGACAGAAG
>NW_006921604.1:9645894-9652468 GCF_000298275.1 Orycteropus afer afer
GTGGGGCTGGCGCGGGATCAGGCAGTGTTTCGTTCTGCTGTGCATGGGGTCGCTATGAGTCGGAAACGACTCAACGGCACTTAACAACAACAACAGAAAAATGGGCAAAGAATATGGACACTTCACAGAAAAGAAATGGCTCTTATATATAGATATATATAAATATATACACATACATGTAGATAAAGATGTATAAAAATGTCCAATTTCCAATCTCACTCTTTAGAGTAATGCAAATTAAAACTACAGACTTACCATTTTTAACCATCAGGATGGCAAACATCAAAAAGGCAGATACAACACTAAACATTGTAACATTCTTATACATCTCTGGTGGTAGTATAAACTGATAAAATATTTAAAAACAATTTTGCAAAATTATCCATTACAAATGTACATTTCTTCCCAAATAATTCAATTTCCATAAATTTATCCCACATATATATTTGCAAAACAACAAATGTTAAAGAGTTTTTCACTGTAATATCCTATACATACTACTCTGCATTGTGCTTTTTTAACTTGACAGTGCATCAATATACCTTAAAAATTGTGCGATTTGGGAAAATAATTTTCTTTCCCCGAATTAAAGCTATAATTATGTTAAGGAAGAGAGAATTTCCTACAAGCATCCTGGATCTTTCCTTGAAACACTGTTCCAGTTCTCTAAATCCAGCACACATGGAATTAGAGAATCAAGATCTCCCCACTCACTGACTAATGTTAGACCATGTGCAATCTAGCATTTAGCCAGCTTGGCAGATTTAGTTCTCTCTTTTCCTTTTCCAAAACAAGACACATATTTGCTTTTCTGTTCTTTAATCCAGCAGTTACTACCAACTTGGCACTTTAGTACCTCAACATTCAATCTCACAGAATATTTCATATTATTCATTTGGCCATTACGGGTTAGAATGAAATCTTAACATGTTTTACATACTTTCTGTTGACATACATGTTCCTAGTTATAAACATTTGACTTAGGACAATAGAATTAAATGACTTCACTACAGCAATACTTTTCAAATTTTAACAAACATACTAACAAATCTGGAAATCTTGTTAAAATGCAGATTCTTATTCACAGTAGGCCTGAGCTTCTGCACTTCTAAAAAGCTACCTGGTAATTCCTATGCAACTAGTATACCACTACCACTACCCACTACCATGGAGTCAGATCCAACTCACAGAGATGACTCCTTGGGTTTCCGAGGCGGTATCACGATGGAAGTACATTGCCCAACCTTTCTTCCGAGGAATGGCTGGTGGGTTGGAACCATCAGCCTTCTGATTAGCAGTCAAATGCCTTGGCACTACGCCACCAGAGCTCCCATGCAGCTAGTACAGGGATCAATTTAAATAGCAAGAATCTAACATAGGCTAAACTGTCCTATCATTCAGAGTTCTTTATAATTTGGTCCCTAACTACTGAAAATTTACTTTCTATTTAGCAGTGAAACACTTTCAGATGTAGTATAGGAAGATGAACCCCTCAAGTCAGAGGGCACTCAAATACAACTGGGGAAGAGCAGTCTCCTCATAGTAGAGTTCATTATTAATGACATAGACTGAATAAAGCTTTTGGGACTTTCATTTGCTGATGGAGCACAACTCAAAATGAGAATATATAGCCGCAAACATTCATTAATAATCAGAACATGGAATGTATGAAGTATGGATCTAGAAAAATTGGAATTTGTCAAAAATTAAATGGAACACATAAAGATCAGTATCACTATGGAAGTAGATTGCCCAACCTTCCTTCTGAAAAGTGGCTGGTGGGTTTGAACCGCCAGCCTTCTGGTTAGCAGTCAAGTGCCTTAGGTACTATGCCACCAGAGCTCCTAAACAGAATACATTCTCCACATTTCCAAACAGTTATGAACACACACCTACTGGAGCATTTAACATATACTGTGTTTACTAAGGAACTCTTTTGGTACAGCGGTTAAAACATATGGCTGCTAAACAAAAGGTCAACAGTTCAAACCTACAAGCCACTCCATGGGAGATGAGGCAGTCTGCTTCCATTAAGATGTACAGCCTTGGAAACCTTATGGGGCAATTCTTCTCTTTCCTATAGGGTCTCTATGGGTCAGAATGGACTCAATGGCAGTGGGTTTGGTTTTTTAATATTTTTTCTTGTGTTTACAATATCCACAACCATCTCAGCTTTAGCATGTTGAAATTGTTGTTGTTGGTCTTGTTAGGTGCTGTGAATTCAGTGCCAACTCATAGTAACCCTATGTAAGACAGAACAAAACACTCATAATCCTTGCTATGCTTGAGCCCATCACTGCAGCCACTGTGTCAATTCTTCTCGTTGAGGATCTTCCCCTTTTTCACTGACCCTCTACTTTACCAAGTATGATATCCCTTCTCACATGACCAAAGCAGGTAACACAAAGTCTGGCCATTCTCGCTTCCAAGGAGCATTGAGGCTGTACATCTTCCAGGATAGATTTGCTTGGTCTTCTGGAAGTCCATGGTATTTTCAATATTCTTTGCCAGTACCGTAATTCAAAGGCATCAACTCTTCTGCCAAAGGGGCAGGGAGGACGTATCTTCTGACCTCCTCTAACCCCACAAGAGGAACACAGAATCACCATCAGTAGCCCAAGGCCTATTCCTGCAAGGCCAAACATGCCGCCTCCCTCCAGCCCTTTCACCAACCCTGACACCAACAGTTCCTCCCGCAGCACCCACCACTTCTTTGTGCCACTCTCAACAGAAATACCCCAGGTGGATAACTTTTATAATCAGGAGCTCCTCAGTTGCTCACAGCAAATTCCACCAGAGTTCACAAAGACCTTTGGCCAGAAAAGCCATACCAGGTAATTTACTACACCGCATCTTCTTTGGTCTTCCTTATTTGATGTCGAGGTTTCAGATGCATATGAGGTGACTGATACACCATTGTATGAGTAGGCACACCTTAGTCTTCAAAGTCACATCTTTGCTCCTTAACCCCTTAAAGGAGGTCCTTTGCAGCAGATTTGTGTAGTTCAATATGATGTCTGACTTCTTGAGACTGTCACTGCCATGGGTGTTAATTATGGATCCAGGTACAATGAAATCCCTGACAACTGCAATCTTCTCTACATTTATCATGATATTGATAATTGGTCCATTTGTGAGGATTTTTGTTTTCTTTGTTTTGTGGTGCAATCCGTATTGAAGGCTGAGGTCTGTGATCTTCATCAGTAAGTGCTATCAGTCATCTTCACTATCAGCAACTGTGATATTTGGAGCTGTGGTCCAATTTGGCTGGACCACAATCCTATGTGGTTTAAGCAGTTGTGATGTGGTTATTCCCATGATGGGCTCAGATGTATATGTTTTGAGCAGCCAATCCATTGAAAGGGAAGGGGTGTGGCCAACTTCCATTATACTTGACATCCTGGGAAAAGAGATACTCTTCTATGGATCGGGATTCTGTTGTGCTGACTACAATTGTCTGTGAGCAAAAAATCCATTCGGCCTGGAGATCTTGAATTTGTCATTCGTTGGACACATCAGCCAGTATACTGCCTGTCAACCTTGAGCTCCTCAGCCTCTGCAGATGCGAAAGTTAGGAAAAGCCTCCTCCTTGACATCTGATCCAAGAACTCTGGACTTGCCAGCTTCTGTAAGTGTGTGAGCCATTTTCCTAAGATAAATTTTTCTTTCTCTCTATATATAAGCTTTACTGGTTTTGTTTCTCTAGAGAAACCAGTCTAACACATTTGGTACCGAGAGTGGTTCTAGAGAGACAAAATCATAAGGATGGGCTTCCTAAATTGGTTCTCCAATTTGATTAACTGTAAAGACACTAGTGACGCTGCTTCTGTTAGTAAAGAGGGCCCTGCTAACGCGTGGCATGAGGTGGCAACATTACTATGCAAAATAGCACCACCAATAGATCAAGTACTTTGAAAAGTGAGGCTCTGGGTGATGGCATATTTGATACTTTTCTGCAATTCTGTCAGCATGAGGAGTATAAGGGAGTTGGTTGATTGGTCCTACTTACACTAGACAAAATGGTGAAAGGGCGAGATGAGCCCAGGGCTGCTGAGTCACAGCTTCTTGTTGTTGTTATTTGCCGTCGAGTTGGCCCCGACGCATAGTGACCCCTCCTTGGGTTTCCAAGGCAGTATCACTACGGAAGTAGGATTGCCCAACCTTCCTTCCGAGGAGTGGCTGGTGGGTTTGAACCACCAGCCTTCTGGTTAGCAGTCAAGTGCCTTAGGCACTATGCTACCAGAGCTCCTGAGTCACAGCTTAAGTGCTGCATAAAAGACCTCAATGTTTCTAGTTGTGCTCTGAAAGAATGCCTTATTTCTTCTAGTAACAGAGCTGATATTGCCGAAAACCAAATCCAGAGTCTTATTGTAAGGGTGGCTAAATTACAACGCCAATTAAATTATCAACCCAGAATGGTGTCTGAAGTTAAAGTGAGGGCACTGATTGGGAAAAAATGGGATCCTGAAACCTGGAATGGGAATATAGGGGCAGATAGTCAGGAAGATCAGGATATGAAGCCTGTAAATTCTATTGAATTCCTCCCATCTGAATGGTTTACTATAAAACCATTATCTCCTTCACCTCAGTTTGATGGGATTAACCCAACTTTTAATGCTGGGTAATTGCTTAAGGCAGAGGCCATGGAAGACACTGCTGAATGTTCTCAGGAATCGCTCCAACCACCCACTGTTGCTGCTAGACCTATAACTAAAGTTAAGTCCAAGTGAGCCCCAAAAGGTGAAATTCAAAGTGTGACTGAGGAGATAGTATGCTACACCTGAAAAGACCTACTTGATTTTCCTAACATGCACAGACAGAAACCTGGAGAATATGTATAGGAATGGCTACTGAGTGTGCAGGATAATGGTGCAAGGAATGTAACATTGGATCAGTCTGAGTTTATTGATTTAGGACCACTAAGTATGGATTCTTCATTCAATGTTTCAGCTCGAGAGGTTAGGAAAAGATCTAATAGTTTATTTGGTTGGCTTACTGAAGTATGGATTATGCGGTGGCCTACCTTAAGTCAAGTTGAAGTACCAGACCTGCCTTGATAAAATGTAGAAGGTATCCAGAGGCTTAAGGAAATTGGCCTGGTAAAATGGATTTATCAGATTAGACCCCTAGAGCCAGAAATGAAGAGTCCAGAAGACACATCTTTCACCAGTACAGTGAGGAATAAACTTGTGAAGGAAGCTCCAGCATCCTTGAAGACTGCTGTGATTGCTATTTTATGTAAACCTGTTTTGACAGTGAGAATTCCCCTAATTGAACTAAGACACTTAACGATGATGGGGCTGAGTAGGGGCCAAGTAGCAGCAGTTTAACGACAAAGGCAAGGTGGGCATGGTTACCATAATGGACAGCAGAATCGGAACAGTAATCAGAATAGTCTGACTTGTGTGGAATTATGGCATTGGCTACTTGCGCATGGTGTTCCCAGTAGTGAAATACATGGCAAACCTACTAAGTATTTACTTGATCTGTATAGAAAGAAGAATTCTAGGTCACGTGAACAGCAGCCGAGATTGAATCACCAGAATACAGAGTCACAGCCTCTCAATCAATTCCCAGACTTGAGTCAGTTTATAGACCCACAACCCCTTGAATGAAGGGAAGGCCAGATCCCTTTGAGAAAGGACCCCACTACCTTGCCAAAAATCTATAATGTCAATCTTTCTCCCAGCCTTCCCCAAAGGGATCTGAGGCCTTTTACAAGAGTGACTGTTCATTGGGGAAAAGGAAATAATCAGACTTTTCGAGGATTACTGGACACTGCCTGTGAACTGACACTAATTCCAGGAGACCCAAAGTGTCACTGTGGCCTGAAAGTCAAAGTGGGAGCATATGGAGGTCAAGTTACTGATGGAGTCTTAGCTAAGTGTCTCACAGTGGGTCCAGTGGGTCCCAAAACCCTTCCGGTATGATTTCTCCAGTTCGAGAATGCATAATTGGAACAGGTATACAGAGCAATTGGCAGAATTCCCACATTGGGTCCCTGACATGTGGAGTAAGGGCTATTATGGTAAGAAAACCCAAGTGGAAGCCATTACAACTGCCTCTACCTACAAAAATAGTAAACCAAAAGAAATACCACATCCCTGGAGGGGTTGCAGAGATTACTGCTACCATCAAGGACTTGAAGGATGCAGGGATGGTGACTCCCACCATACCCCCATTTAATTCATCTATATGGCCTGTGCAAAAAACAGATGGATCTTGGAGAATGACAGTAGATTATCGTAAACTTAATAAGGTGATGACTCCAATTGTAGCTGCTGTTCCTGATGTGGTTTCAGTGCTTGAGCATCTCCTGGTACTTGGTATGCAGCTATTGATCTGGCCAATGCCTTTTTCTCAATACCAATTTCAAAGGACCATCAGAAGCAGTTTGCGAAGTTCCAGCAAGATGGCGGACTAGGCAGAAGGATTGCACAGACCCTCTTCAACAAAGAAAAGGGAAACCAATTAACACAGAAGATAATCTTGGACCCCTGAGCCTTGAAGGGAAGGATACAGAATTGGACTAAACCCCAACTAGCAGAAGAATTTGCGTGAAAATACCAAAAAA
>NW_006921604.1:9654078-9657289 GCF_000298275.1 Orycteropus afer afer
ATTCATAAACATAACGAGCGCAGCACAGAAAATAATATGGAACAAAGAAACCAGGGACACCATGAAAAAACACATAACAAAATGACAGCAACAAAGTCAAACTTATCAATAACTACCCTGAATGTTAATGGATTAAATGCACCAATCAAGAGACAGAGAGTTGCAGACTGGATAAGAAAACAGAAGCAGTTTGCCTTCAGCTGGCAAGGCCAACAGTATACCTTCACACTGCTTCCTCAGGGGTATATCAACTCCGTGGCACTATGTCATAATTTAGTCCATAGGGATCTTGATCGCCTTTCCCTTCCACAAGACATCACACTGGTTCATTATATTGATGACATTATGCTGATTGGACCTAGCAAGGAAGAAGTATTAATGACTCTAGACTTATTGGTGAGACATATGTGTGCTAGTAGACTTATTGGTGAGATATATGTGTGCTAGAGGTTGGGAAATTAACCCAACAAAACAGGCACCTTCCACCTCAGTGAAATTTCTAGGGGTCCAATGGTGTGGGGCATGTCAAGGTATTCCTACTAAAGTGAAGGATAAGTTACGGTATCCAGCTTCCCCCACAAGTAAAAAGGAGGAATAACATCTGATGGGCCTCTTTGGTTTTGGAGGCAACATATCCCTCATTTGGGTATGCTTCTGCAGCCTATTTACCAAGCAACTCGGACAGCTGCTAGTTTTGAGTGGGGTCCAGAACAACAAAGGCTCTGCAACAGGTTCAGGCTGCCGTGCAGGCTGCTCTGCCACTTGGACCATATGATCCAGCTGACACAATGGTGCTTGAAGTGTCTGTAGTAGATAGAGATGCTCTTTGGAGTCTTTGGCAGGTCCCTATTGGTGAATTGCATTGTAGACCATTGGGATTTTGGAGCAAAGCCCTGCCATCCTCTGCAGATAAATACTCTCCTTTTGAGAAACAGCTTTGGGCTTGTTACTGGGCTTTAATAGAGACTGAACATCTAACCATGGGCCACCAAGTTACCATGAGGCCTGAGCTGTCCAATATGAACTGGGTGTTGTCTGACCCACAAAGTCAGAAGGTTGGATGTGCACAGCAGCACTGCATCATTAAATGGAAGTGGTATATCAGAGATCGGGCTCGAGCAGGACCTGAAGGCACAAGTAATTTACAGGAGGAAGTGGCCCAAATGCCTATGGTTTCCACTACAGTCACATTACCTTCCCTCTCCCAGTCTGTACTCATGGCCTCATGGGGAGTTCCTTATAATCAGTTGACTGAGGGAGAGAAAACTCGTGCCTGGTTTACAGATGGTTCTGCACAATATGCAGGCACCACTCCAAAGTGGACAACAGCAGGAATGCAGACCCTTTCTGGAACTTCCTTGAAGGACAGTGGTGAAAGGAAATCCTTCCAATGGGTAGAACTTCATGCTGTGCATATGGCTGTTCACTTTGCATGGAATAAGAAATGGCCAGATGTGTGATTATATACAGATTCAGGGGCTGTGGCTGATGGTTTCGCTGGATGGTCTGGGACTTGGAGAGCATGACTGGAAGATTGGTGACAAGGATGTATAGGGAAGAGGTATGGGGACAAATCTCTCTGAATGGGCCAAAGGTGTAAAGATATTTGTGTCTCATGTGAATGCCCAGCAAAAGGTGACCTCAGCAGAGTAGGACTTTAACCACCAGGTCGATAGGATGACACATTCAGTGGAAACCAGCCATCCTTTTTCCCCAGCTACTCCTGTCATTGTTCAATGGGCTCATGAACAAAGTGGCCATGGTGGCAGGGATGGAAGTTATGCATGGGCTCAACAACATGGACTCCCACTTACCAAGGCTGATTTGGCTACAGCCACTGCTGAGTGCCCAATTTGCCAGCAGCAGAGATCAACACTGAGTCCACGATATGGAACCATTCCTCAGGGTGATCAGCCAGCAACGTGGTAGCAGGTTGATTACACTGGACCACTTCCATTACGGAAAGGACAGCGTTTTGTTCTTACTGGAATAGATACTTATTCTGGACATAAATAAATGTGCCTTCCCTGCACGCAATGCTTCTGTGAAAACTACTATCAGTGGACTTACAGAATGCCTTATCCACCATCATGGTATCCCACACAGCATTGCTTCAGATCAAGGGACTCACTTCACAGCAAATGAACTGCGGCAATGGGCCTATGGGCAATGGGCTCATGGAATTCACTGGTCTTACCATGTTCCCCATCATCCTGAAGCAGCTGGCTTGATAAAACGATGGAATGGCCTACTGAAAACACAATTACAGAGACTTCCGGTAAGATGGAGGAACAGGCAGACAAGCAACAAAGACCCTCTTCAACAAAGAAAAGAAAAACCAATTGAAAGAGATATAGAAGATAATCCTGGAACCCTGAGCTTTGAAAGAACTATACAGAAATGGATTGTGCACCAACTAGTGGAAAAACCTGAACAAAAACAGTGAGTACAGAGATGGTCGGAGCTGCGGACTGTCAGCTACTCTTACGAGACCAACAACTTGAATATTTCCAATTGGTGCTGGGACCTGAGAATTAACCTAAAGATCAGTCCTGGTCACCAAGGGCTGCAGGGACAATTGCTCTGGTGGCCTATGACTAGGAAGGGAAACAGCAACAAGGGAGACAACCTGAGCTGTGGACTTTCTGCTGTCTGGAGGGCGCAGCCATTTTGATTATTTACAAGTGGCAGCCCTTTTGGATATTTAAAGTGACCGAAGGCACAGCCATTTTGAACGTTTACAAGTGGTGGCCATTTTGGATATTTAAAGTGACTGAGAATGCAGCCATTTTGAATGTTTACAAGTGGCAACCATTTTGGATTTTTAAAGTGACAGCATTCTCTTCAGATACCAGGGACCTAAGAACAGACTCTGTTTGCCAGGGTTGGCAAGGACATACGAGAGGCTGACAACAGGAAAGGAGACAGGTGGTGAGTTTATAAGTGCTGTTAACGAATGAATAGAGGAGCACAGCACAGTACCCTGCTTACATAGATAACATACAAACAAAACAAAGAAAATGAAAATTGTGAGCAAGTCACTCCAACATATAACCACCATTAAATATAAACACAAAAATGTCACAATGCCTCAGAGACAACAGAGCATCACAGTCCACACAAAGAAACAAGATAAAGCAGGAGAAAAAAGGGACCAGGATACAGACCCAAAACATATCCCTGAGGAAGAAGCAGCATTGGAACTCTCTGA
>NW_006921604.1:9658193-9661969 GCF_000298275.1 Orycteropus afer afer
ACCAACCTTACAAGAGATGCTAAAGGGAGCCCTTTGGACAGAGAAGCAACAACAGCCAACAACAACTGACCATTAACACACATGATGATATAACCCAGAAACCAATCCAGCTATGGAAGTACCCAAAGTAAATAAGCATACAATATTGTAAACAGGGAACCAGAGACACCAACCAACAACTGAGGATAACTACAAACCAAAAAGAGGGAAAAAAATCTGTGTCGTTACAGAACTTCTAGATGGTAGGCAAGTCAAGACAACTATAAGATAGAATGGACTGTTCTAAACTTGGGAAGAAAACTATAAATCACAGGATAACCTCAAAGAAAAATGATAAACCTTCACATCAAAATAAAAAAGAGGACCAGCATAAATATTCAGCAAATACTAAAGCAATAGCAATGAAGGAAGTGATGACATGATTCATAAACGAAACGAGCTCAGCATAGAAAATTGTATGGAACAAAGAAATCAACACAATGAAAAACCACATGGCAAAAATGACAGCAACAAATTCATATTTGCTGATAATTACATATCTGGCAAGGGACTTAGCGCTAAGATTGACAGAAAACTCCAACGCCTCAACACCAAAGGAACTAACGATCCAATTGAAAAATGGGCAGAAAACATGAATAGACACTTCACCAAGGAGGATATTCAGGTGGTCAGCCAATACATGAAAAGATGCTCAAAATCACTAGCCATCAGAGAGATGTAAATCAAAACAACAATGAGATATACCGTCTTACCCCAGCACTGATGGCAAGGTTCAATGAGACAGACAATAACAAATGCTGGCGGGGATGTGGAGAGATTGGGACTCTTATACACTGCTTGTGTGACTGTGAAGTGACACAACCACTGTGCAAAGCAATATGACAATTTGTTAGAAAGTTGGAATTGGAGGTATCATTTGACCCAGCAATCCCATTACTAGGTATGTATCCCAGAGACGTGAGAGCCAGGATAGGAACAGATACATGCACACTCATATTCATCACAGCACTATTTACAATAGCAAAAAGATGGAAACAACCTACGTGCCCATCAGCAGAAGAGTGGATGACCAAACTATGGTACATACACATACTACAATGCTATGCAGCACTAAAGAATAACGTAAAGTCTGCAAAACACCATATAATATGAACTTGGAGGACATTATGCTCAGAGAAATAAGTCAATCACAGAAGGACAAATATAGTATTAGTTTATTGTTGTGTAGGGTCAAGGAAAGGTTTACATGTGGAGGGAAACTTTCTTTGTTGGTTGCCAGAGGCAGGAGGGTTAGGGGAGGGCACACTGCAAAAAAAAAAAAAAATGCATTGACCCATGTCACTTTAGTTTTGTGTATTCCACCGTACATAAATTATATTTCAATAAAACGCACTTTAAAAAAAAAAAAAACCACAATTACAGCACCAAGGTGGCAACTGGTCACGTGGTCATAGCTGATATTAAGAACAATACCTTGAAGGGTTGGAGCAATGTTCTCCAGGAGGCTGTATATGCTCTAAACCAGCGTCCAATATATGGTTCTGTTTCTCCATTAGCCAGGATTCACAGGTCCAGGAACTACGGGTTGGAAACAGGAGTGGTACCACTCACTATTACCCCTAGTGACCCACTCAAAAAATTTTTGCTTCTTGTTCCTGCCACCCTATGCTCTGCCAGTCTGGAGATCTTAGTCCAAAAGGGAGGAACACTCCCACCTGGAGAGACAATGCTGATTGCATTGAACTGGAGATTAAAATGCCACCTGGCCACTGTGGCTTCCTCATGCCTCTGGATCAACAAAGAAGGGCATTACTGTACTATCTGGTGTGATAAATCCTGATTACCAAGGGGAAATTGGATTGACATTACATAATGGAGGTAAAGAAGAATATGTCTGGAATACAGGAGATTCTTTAGAACATCTCTTGGTACTACCATGCCCTGTGATTAAAGTCAATGGAAAATTACAGCAACCCAATTCTGATATGACTGCTAATGGCCCAGACCCTTCAGGAATAAAGGTTTGGGTCATCCCACCAGGCAAAGAACCACGACCAGCTGAGATGCCTGCTGAAGGCAAGGGAAATACAGAATGGGTGGTGGAAAAAGGTAGTTCTTAATATCAGCTATGACCACGTGACCAGTTGCAGAAACGAGGATTGTTGTATTTCTTTATTGTATATGTGCATCAAATATTTTTGTTTCCTTCTGTTACGAACTGTGAAATGTAAATAAGGTTAATGCGTTTCGGTTGTACGTAACACACCCCCTTCCTGATTTGTGTTAGTGTATCATGTTAGGCGCACATATGACTTTATAACTGTCCTTATTTAGAGATTACATATGGTTAAGAAGATGTGTACAACTGCCAAGTTGACAAGGGGTGAACTGTGATAGTTGGAGCTGTGTGTCAACTTGGCTGGACCACAATCCTGTGTGGTTTAAACAGTTGTGATGTGGTTATTACCACGATGGGTATATGTTTTGAGCAGCCAATCCATTGAAAGGGATTTTCCCTAGAGGTGTGGCCTGCTTCCATATATTTATGGACATCCTTGGAAAAGAGACACTCTTCTATGGATTGGGATTCTGTAGTGCTGCCTACAACTGTCCACGAGCGAACAATCCACCATTCGGCCCGGAGATCTTGGACTCGTCATTCGTTGGCCACATCAACCAGTACACTGCCTGCCAACCTTGAACTCATCAGCCCCTGCAGCTGCGTGAGTCAGGAAAAGCCTCCAGCTTGACGTTTGATCTAAGAACTTGGGACTCACTAGCTTTTCTAAGTGTGTGAGCCATT
This sequence comes from Orycteropus afer afer, assembly GCF_000298275.1. NCBI lineage: Eukaryota > Metazoa > Chordata > Mammalia > Tubulidentata > Orycteropodidae > Orycteropus > Orycteropus afer. Next base: position 9,660,997 of record NW_006921604.1, read on the forward strand.
TCCCTAAGATAAATTTCTCTTTCTCTATATATATAAGCTTTACTGGTTTTGTTTCTCTAGAGAACCCAGTCTCACACAGCAAGCAAGGTTATATCATTTGCATATCACAAATTAATGAGTCTTCCTCCAATCCTAATGCTGCATTCTTTTTCATATAGTCCAGCTTCTCAAATTATTCCCTCAGCATACAGACTGGAGAATTATGGTGAAAGGATACAACCTTGACACACAACCTTCCTGATTTTAAACATGCAGTATTCCCTTGTCTGTTTCAAGGGAAGCCTCTTGGTCTATGCACAGGTGCCTCGTGAGCACAACTAAGTGTTCTGGAATTCCCATTCTTTACAATGTTACCCATAATTTGTTATGATCCACACAGTCGAATGTTTTTGCATAGTCAATAAAACACAGGCAAACATCTTCCCGGTATTCTTCACTTTCAACCAATATCCATCTGATATCAGCAATGATATCCCTCATTCAATACCCTCTTCTGAATCCAGGTTGTATTTCTGGAAGTTTCCCGTCAATATACTGCCGCAACCGTTTTTTTTAATTATATTCAGCAAAATTTTACTTGCATGTGATATTAATGATATTGCTTGATAATTAGCACATTCTGTTGGATCACCTTTCTTTGGAAATGGGCACAAATATGGATCTCTTCCAGTCAGTTGGCCAGACAACTGTCTTCCAAATTTCATGGCATAAACAAGTAAGTACATCCAGTGCTGTATCAGTTTGCTAAAACATCTCAATGGATATTCAGTCAATTCCTGGAGACTTGCTTTTTGTCAATTCCTTCAGCGCAGCTTGGACTCAGTACCAATCGTTCTTGGTACCTTCAGTACCAATCGTTCTTGATTATATGCTACTGCAAAAACTACAAGGAGGCCACATGTTCTGACCTCCTCTAATCTCACAAGAGGAAGACAGGATTACCAGCAGTAACCCAAGGCCTATTACTGCAAGG
>NW_006921604.1:9662249-9706496 GCF_000298275.1 Orycteropus afer afer
CCTCAACCAGCAGTCAGAGAGAGTTCTGCCTCTAGGAGGTCTCCTTTAGAGCCCACAGGGTGGTCAAACTAGCCAATTAGAGCATCAGAACTCTAAGCACCTGAGAGAGAGTGGGCACCTCCCAGAACATTGTTTTGTGCCACTCCCAACAGAAATACTCCAGGTGGACACCTTCAGCAATCAGGAGCTCCTCGTTGCTCCTAGCAAATCCCACCTTGGAGTTTACAAAGACTTATGGGTAGAAAAGCCACACAAAGTAATTTACTACACTGCAGCTCTGTGAATTCCTTCCATCTTCTTTTGATGCTTCATGTATCATTCAGTATTTTGCCCATAATCCTTCAATATTGCAACTCGAGGCTTGAATTTTTTCTTCAGTTGTTTCAGCTTGAAAAATATTAACCGTGTTCTTCCCTTCTGGTTTTCTAACTCCAGGTCTTTGCACATTTCAGTGTAATACTTTACTTTGTCTTCTTGAGCTGCCCTTTGAAATGTGCTGTTCAGCTCTTTTATCTCATCATTTCTTCCATTTGCTTTAGCTATTTTCCTTTCAAGAGCAAGCTTCAGAGTCTCTTCTGACATCTAGTCCGGTGTTTTCTTCCTTTCCTGTCTTTTATTGACATCTTGTGTTAATGTGCCACCATAACTCTGTATGTATGTATGTGTGTACGTGTATATGTACATGTATATATACATATATATTTTTGTCATAAGTTTGACAAATATATATATATATACATATATATATGTCTAAATTTTAACTCTGAATTCCCCCACCTCGCATCCCTGCTCTGAAATCTGTTTCCCTTATGTTCCTTTCTCATGTCATATGACACTATTATTTATGCAAGGGCTCAGGTCAAAAACCAAGGAGTCATCTTTGATTTTTCTCTTTCCTTGACCCCCTTTCAAACCAATAGCAAGCCCTGATAGTTCTACCTCCGAAATACATCGTAAATCCATTCACTTCTCTACATTTTTATTACCACTTTCCTGGTCCAAGTTATCATTACCTACCACTTGAATTACTGCAATAGTCTTCCTAACTGGTCTTCCTATTTCTACTGATGCACCCTACAACTTATTCTCCACATTAAAATCAAAACAACTACTTTAAAATAATAACATCCTGCTCAAAACACTCCAGTGGCTCACAACTGCAAATAGAGTAAGATTCAAACTTTTTACTGTGGCCTTTAAGGCCCTACATGACTTGGTCCCTGTCTTCAGTTCTCTAAATAGATCTAGCACTTTCTCTTTTTTTCACCCCCTCCCACTTTATCAGTCTTCTTTCTCTTCTTCTAATGTGCCAATCTCATTCCACTTCAAAGACCCTGTCTTTGCTTTCCCTCTGCCAGGTACACTCTTTCCCAAGCTCTTCCTATGGCTGATGTCTTCTTACCTTTAGTTTTTTGGCCCAAATATCAGTAGGTCTTCTTACCAAAAAGTCTCTTTCCTAGTCACTCTCTCACTAGACTATGTGCACTTACTGCTACTTGAAAGTACATCATTTATCTGTTCACTTGTTTACTGTCTGTCTCCATCTACTAGAATATAAGATCCAAGAAAGCTAGGCTCTCATCTTGTCACTGTTACATCCCTAAACCAAAAATAACCAAACTCAGTGCCATAGAGTTAATTCTGACTCATAGCAACCCCCACTGGGTTTCTGAGGTGGTAAATCATTACGGAAGTAGATTGCCCCATCCTCTTTCCAAGGACTAGCTGTTGAGTTTGAACCTCCAACCTTCTGTATGGCATTCAAATGCTTTAGGCACTATGCCACTAGAACTCCTGTCATATCCCTAGTGCCTAAATGAGTGTCCAGGACAAAGCTGTTCGTCTTCTTCTTCTCACTGCCGACGAGTTGAATCTGACTCATAGCGACCCCTCCTTGGGTTTCTGAGGCAGTAACACTAAGAAAGTAAATTGCCCAACCTTCCTTCAAAGGAGTGGCTGGTGGGTTTGAACCATCAGCCTTCTGGTAGTACTCAATAAAACATTTTCAAAATAATTAATTTCAGTGATTCATACAAAGCAGTTCCAATGACAGAGGTGAGGTTGAAGCAAGTATGAAGAAGACTAATCACAACAGGGAAAGGAGACCCAGGAATTGGAGAAGGGAATGGTATGCAGGTCTAAACTGCCTCCTTGAATTACCAAAACTTTTGTCATGAGACCAGAAGAATGGATGATGCCTGGCTACCATTACTGAACATTTTGATAAAGTGCCCAATAGATGGATCTTGATCAAAAGGAAGAAAAATGTGGAACAGAAATTTAAATTCATAGAAAAACCAGACTTATTGGATACACTGAGACTGGAGGAACCACTGGACCTATTGCCTGGAAACAATTTCTAAACCTTAATTCCAATTAATCTTTAAATTAACAACAGTTTAGCTCGATTCATAAAGAATGTTTGCCTTAAAAATTGTACTCTTTTGAAGAATTATCTGTATGAGATCAAACTGGCAACATTATATGTAAAGCACAGATAAGAACTTTAAGGGGCAGAGGAGTCTAAGTTCCGAAGCTGCTGAGTTCCATTAGAGCTTAAATTCTAAAGCACTTGGTTTGTGGAAGGCTACAGTCTACAGCTGGACCCCTATATCTATTTTGAGTTTTGTCATAAGTTCAAATACCATTTAAGTTCTTCATGTTACTTCCCCAGTACTTGGTGACCATTAAACTACCAATGTGGCTATGCTTAGAGAAGTCTGGGGCAAGCCCTGTGTGGGAAAGTTTGCCCTCAGGAAGAGTGTGGTTGAAAGTAGATTAACTAGTATGCAGAAAAATGCTCACATAAAGAGGAGAGGGAACACTGCAAGAATAAATAAATAAATAAACTAGGGAACTTGCCTGGGCATTCACCCAAAGTAATCAAATCATCTAATTTAAGTTAAAGGTTGGGGTCCTGGTGACTGTGACTCAGGGTCAACAATATAGCCAGCTAATCAAAACCCCAGAACCAATCCTATAACCTTTATTAACTTGCAATTGTATACATGCCCCAATCGTGGTCCTTTTCCCACTTCTGCAGTTCGACCTATGACAGTGATGAACCGACCTATACCATCAATCACGATCTTGTGATGATTTCCTTCTTTCTCTATTGCATATACTGAAAACCATGGCTGTGAGTCAGCAGATTCCATCAGCCTGTATACTGTATACCTCATCCGATGATTTTGTTTGCTTTGTCTTTGTCTTCCAGATGTCTTTTGGAAGATTGTTTGCTTTGTCTTTTGGGAGCTCTGGTGGTGTAGTGCCTAAGGCATTTGACTGCTAACCAGAAGGCTGGCAGTTCAAATCCACCAGCCACTCCTTGGAAGGAAGACTGGGCAATCTAAATCTACTTCCATAGAGATACTGCCTCAGAAACCCAAGAAGGGGTCACTACGAGTCGGATCCGACTGGATGGCATGAGTTTATCTTGTATTTTTGGTCTTTGCCCTATTTAAGGCTTAATAAAAGGGTGTCTATGTGGCTTCCAGCCAAACAAAAGACAGGCATATGAGCTGAACATTTACATTAGGTAGATACACTCCTTGGAGAGATCAATCATGGGGGAATAGAAAAGCTGTACATGCACAGGGAGACAGCTCAGGGGGCAGAAGGGCTTGGGAAGAAAGGACACAGGGAAGAGGTAACTATGGGGAGAAAATGAGAGAGGAGCTGTTGCATTGTGGGAAATTGCAGTCAATGTCATGAGACAAAGTGTATGTGAGCTACTTTATGGAAAATGAAGTTGCTACCCAAATCACAATAAACATTTTTTTAAAAAATCAGTATTTCTCAAAAAATAAATAAACGAATAAATAAAAGGGTATCTCTAGAACATGTTTTGAATCTGGGGTCTTTTACCCTTAGCACAGTCAATTACAACTCATAGCAACGCTGTAGGATAGAGTAGAACTGCCCCATAGAGTTTCCAAGGCTGTAAATCTTTACAGAACCAGAGTGCCTTATCTTTCTTCCACAGAGTGACTGGTGGGTTAGACCTGCTGACCTTTCAGTTAGCAGCCAAGCACTTAACCATTGTGCCACCAGGGCTCCTGAGTCTAAGTGGTAAAACAATATGGGCAGAGATAGTGAGAATGGTAAGGAGTACAGGTGGTATAGTAGTCAAGGCATTTGGCTGCTAACCAAAAGTTTAGTGGTTCAAACCCACCAGCTGCTCTGCTGAAGAAAGATAAGGCAGTCTCTTTCCAAAAAGACTCGTTTTGTTGTTATTTGCCCTCGAGTCAGACCCAACTTACAGGGACCCTTCCTTGGATTTCCGAGGCAGTATCACTACAGAAGTAGATTGCCCAACCTTCCTTCCAAGGAGTGGCTGGTGAGTTTGAACTGCCTGCCTTCTGGTTAGCAGTCAAGTGCCTTAGGCACTATGCTACCAGAGCTCCTCCAAAAAGACTTACAGCCTTGGAAATTGAGTGAGGCGTCACTATGAGTTAGAATAGACTCAAAGGCAATGAATTTGGTTTGGTGAGTGAGAACAATGGCACAATGTGAAGTATGTAACCACTGTCACTGAACTGCACATGTGAAAATTGTTGAATGGATCTATATTCTGTCATATATATTTTTGACAGAAATTTTAAAAAATAAAAAAGAAGGCTAATCAATAAATGGGAAGTAAAGAACAGAAAATGTAAACTTCTTTTAGAAACCACAGTTGTGAGAGAGAGAGAGAGAGGCAGAGCTAAAGTTATAAGAACATTAAGGATGTGGGTCATTACAAGAGAAGAAAAATGTTTCTTAATTCTACTTTCATCAAGAACCATTTCCAGAATTAAACGAAGGCCCAGATCTGCTCATCGAGAAAATATGAAAACACACAAAACTTTATCATTTCAAGGTGTTCAAGAACTCCCTATGAGGATCCCCGGTGGCATGATAATTAAGTTCTCAGCTGCTAAATGAAAGGTCTGCTAACTGAAAGGTTAGCAGCTCAAACCCACCCAGCTGCTTATGGGAGAAAAGACCTGGTGATCTGCTATCGTAAAGATTAAAAATAATAATAACTCACTGCCATCCAGTTGGATCCGACTCGTAACAACCCCTCCTTGGGTTTCCAAGGCATTGTCACTACAGAAATAGATTGCCCAATTTTCCTTCTGAGGAGTGGCTGGTGGGTATGAACCACCAGCCTTCTGGTTAGCAGTCAAATGTCTTAGGCACTATGCCACCAGAGCTCCTACGGTAAAGATTACAGCCTAGGAAACCCTATGGGGCAGTTCTACTCTGCCATATAGGGTCACTTTGAGACAGAATCGACACAATAGTAACTCCCTAAAAACCTCAGACTCCAAGATTAAGAAACCCTACAGTACAGAAAGATTTTTAAGACATAAGTTAACATTAATTAATGGAGAGAGGCCCCTGAGGTAATAAGAGGAAGCACAAGAAAGAAAAGGATGTGCATTGTCCTCTGAGATACGAAAGAGAAAACCCAGAGTAGGCAAGAAGGGGTAGAAATTTGAGGGAGCTCTTACCTGGTAAAGTCTTAATTTTTCAGTGAAACAGAACGTAAGATCAAGGGCTAAAAAGTGTCATTAGTGTTGACCAAAATACCTGGCACATAATGTGTGTGCAACAAATGTCTATTGAATATTCTGATAAACACAACACAATGCACCGCCATCCAACTCATAGCAGATCCAACTCATAGCAGCCCCTCCCTGGGTTTCTGAGGTGATATCACTGTGGAAGTAGATTGCCCAACCTTCCTTCTGAGAAGTGGCTGGTAGTTTTGAACCGCCAGCCTTCTGATTAGCAATCAAATGCCTTAGGCACTAAACCACCAGAGCTCTCGAATTTTTGATAAATAAAAAAATATATATATTGATGTACTTTGTATGGGATTCTGAAATCTGGTTCCAAAAAAGGTCAACAAGGACAGAGTTTTTGCTCTCTTTTTTACAAATGTCTTCATAAGGAAGGTTCACAGCAGTTTTGCCCATAATTTCTGTAACTGTAAAAACCTTACCATCCACCAAACACAAAGTTGACAAATTATGTTAATACTCATACAATAGAACACTTATCAACAACAAGGATAAATCTTAAAACGTAATGATGGGTAGAGAAGCATAACGAAAAGGAGACTTAGTAGAATTCTATTTATATAAAGTCCCAAAAGCCAAACTATAATGTGCATGTTCACAAAGGTGAGAAAACTACAAGGGGAAAAAAAGGAAAAGTCAAACTACAAGGAAAATCATATAAGTCAAGAATAGTGGATACTTCTGAGGAGGAAAAGTGTGTGATGGGGAAAGAAGACAAATAATGGCACCTGCTCTAACTGCCTATGTATGTGGAAAACTTTAAAAACAAATTACCCTAAAATATATTGGTTATGCAAATGAACTGAGGAAGAAAACAGAAAGCAAGCCCAGAAAGACTCTTCCCCTGATTACACCCAGGATATAACAGTGAATTTTTCTAGAAGGTACAGGAAAAAAAAAAAATTTAGAAGCTGTCATTAAATAATACCCAAGTTTAGGGTTTAAAATAGATATTTCTCTAATGCGCCCTCCTAGTTATCGCGAGGGAGCTCTGGTAGCATAGTGCCTAAGGCACTTGACTGCTAACCAGAAGGTTGGAGGTTCAAACCCACTAGCTACTCCTCGGAAAGAAGATGGGGCAATCTACTTCCGTAATGATACTGCCTCGGAAACCCAAGGAGGGGTCGCTATGAGTCGGGTCCGACTCGACAGCACATAACAACAAGTTATGTAAGTCAAGAATAAAGGATACTTCTGAGGAGGTAGTATCTTAATTAATTGTGAGGGGAAGAGGAATCAGTTTTATAATGGTGACAGATCTAATTAAGAGTGAGGGGAAGAGGAATCAGTTTTATAATGGTGTCAGATCTAGTTACAAACCCATTGATATCCTACTTATTTCGTTATGGTTAAACAACGTGTTCTTGAAATGATGAACACCAAAAGAGAAATTACAATTAATATCCTGTGAGTGGAAGAAGGCTAACAATGGGGACACGCTGTCACTTAAGCAAACTTTTCCTGAAAACTTGATTCTTGATTGATTATTTGAAGGAAAAAAAAAAAAAAGTATTCTTATGAGTTCTTACGTATCAGATCCATGATCACCGCATGAGCACCCAATTTCGGTCTCAAATACTCTTCTAAACAAAAGCCAGTTTACATCACCTTCCCTGTGTATTATTTCTACTGAAATTATATGAGATTTTCATGCAAGTGGCTATATAATCTCTACCCTTCATCTCTCAAAGTCTATAACGAAGGGGCCTAAAAGCGAAAGGTTGAGAGTAAGGAAAAGCCAAATTGAACTCCCAAATCTCTGACTTACAAATTCTTTAGCTCCACTCCAGAGCGTTTCTAAACAAAACAATCCTCCCAACAACCAACCGGAGAGCTGAGGCAGTAAGCGAAGCGGTCACCATAGGAACTGAGATCAACCCTAAGCTCTCAAGAAAAAACAACAGAAGTAAAGTTTGCTCCTGGAGGGCTTTGGATTGTCCATCTTCCCCCCGACCCCAGCTGTGCCCGCTCCTGCCCTCCACAGCGGTTCAGAGAATACTCAAGGAGTCATCCGCAGCCACAACCTCCGCCACACCCACCCTCTTACACTCGCCCTCTTGCAGCCACCCTTTTGGCTGCTGTCTCCCAACTCGGCGCAGCCCTATTGCTTCTACCTGGAGCGCCGGGACCCTCCCAAGGATACTGGGCCCGCAGTCTTCCCTGGAGCTCATCCCTGCGGCTGCCAGGCCTCACCCTCCGCCGGGGATCCAGGTCTCTCCCAGTCTCCATACTCCGCCCTTTCCTCCTCCCCTCCCAGCCCCAAATCTATTTGGCCCGCCTCTGTAGAGGCGGAAGGAGGCGAGTCCCGGCGGCATGGAGGCCCGGGCGGTTAGGGCCGGCCGGCTCTGCCGTCGGCCCCGCCCTCACGCTCTGTACCTGAGGGGGGCTCGTCCTCCACCTCCCCGGAGCCTTCACTCTGCTTCCGTCCCGCGAGCCCCAGTCACCGTGCGCACGCGTACCTGGCTCAACACGCTTTCTCGCGGGAACTACAAGTCGAGAGAGCGCACCTACGCACTAAGGGACGCGTACAGCCTCCCGCCTGCCTTACAGGGCACGTAGGCGAGGCCTCTTCCTGGCCCATCTGCGCAGCGCAGGCGCACGCCCACGCAGCGCCTAAACGCGCACCCCGGAGCGTCCGGTCTCCTAGTAACCAGCTGCAAGCCTCCTTTTCCAGGATTTCTCGTTCTCTGCCAGCTGCGGCAGCACTTGGATAGAACACGCATGCTCAGGGTTGTACCTCGCTGCTGGACACCTGCTGCCTAGTAGCCACAGTTTTGTGCTCCCTTTACCGGAGATCAGGCATGGTTCTGGACCCGCGTCAGTGAACCGGTTACTTTCCAGACCTGCTCTTGGGCTGTGGGAGGTTGGTAGGCTCTCCTGCTGTAGCCAGGTGCTTGTTTTGGGGAAGCCTACGAGCTCGGGTCCTCCTACTTGAAGCCTCCCGGGAGAGGGCAGGCCTGTCCTGGTGAACACAGACACCCTGCAGTCCAGGGAGCCTGCGGAACCACGGCCCCAGACAACACTACAGGATCAAGATAGAGTTGAATCGAGAAGTGTAGAACTAGCAATGAAAGATTAGTGACCGGTGTTCCTTCTCCACATGCCGGTCCTTCTCTTGAGTCCCCGTTCCAGAAAACCTCGTGATGATTAACAGAAAGGATAGGGTATACAGCCCCACTTGGTATTTATGTCAATTATTGTCCTATTTAATATATTTAAACGTGTCTTCCCTCTAACAGTAGCTTTCAGTCTGGAAACACGTTATAGTAATGATGATGATGATGATGTAATATTTTTGGCCATCCAACTGTGTTTAACCATATTACTTTAAAGTGGAGAAGTGAGCTTTTCGGTGAAAATTAGCATTTTTTTGGAACCCAGCTTGAAAAGAAATACTATCTTTGTAAAGTTTCTTAATGTTTAACGTCCCACATTTAAGTAACCCAAGAGCTTCTGATCGTAATGGTGACTATCTCCATTTTTTCCTGCAGATGAAAATAGATATTAGATTTTTACAACAGTCTTCTGATAATCTTGATATAATATAAGTCTGTGCATTCCAAAAGTAGTCTTACGTTCGAAGAGACTAACAATTCCTGTTTTTGCCAGGTAAGTAATTTTTTCCCACAACATATTATTGGCAGGCATAAATAATTTTTTTTGTTAGAACGAATGTCTTCATAAGGTATGTTTAAACGTGTCATATGTATTTCCAATCTCCATTCTGATTTTTTGCCATTATATTTGTGCAATTACATTTTCTCATATTATGTAACATTTAGGAGCTCTGGTGCCTAAGGCATTTGACTGCTAACCAGAAGACTAGCAGTTCAAACCCACCAGCCACTCCTCAGAAGGAAGGTTGAGCAATCTACTTCTGTAGTGATACTGCCTCGGAAACCCAAGGAGGGAGGGGGTCACTATGAATCGGATCTGACTCCACTGCAATGGGTTTGGTTTTGGTTTGGATGTAGCATTTACTTTCTGGTACCATATGGTTTGTAACAAATGCTAGCTCCTAGAAAATTAAATTGAGTGCTCTCGTTATTTTAGATAAAGAGGTCAGAGGTCCCAATGAACACACTTCCTGTGAAATACAATTACCTGTAACTAATGTCATTAATGAACAGACTCTCAAAGACCCTTCTGAAAATTTGTTTCAGGGAGAATTCTATGTAATCTCGTTTCCTTTTCAGATTGTAGGATTATTTTAAATACAACATTTTTAATCTCTAGCATTACTGAAATAAGAAATAATGTACTAATTTTAAAACTATCTGTTGGAATTGAAGACTGGCAGAGGGGGAGGATTATTGATATGGGATGTAAGAAAGTACTTCCCTTAGGGGAAGAATAACACTAGGTATTTCTAAAGATTCTTTGGAAAGAATATAGGGAAAAGATCATTGTGATGGTTATGTTTGTATGTCAACTTGGCTAGGCCTGGTTGAGTGGCTGGGCAGCTGGATGTAGTATTCCCCATGATGAGATTGGTAATCAACTCCATGGTGGAATCTACTGGGAGAAGCTGAGTAGCTGCCTTAGGGAATATGGGCTGTTTCCTGTATATAAGGAGACACGTTGAGAATGGTCTCCAGCCTTTGGCACCCTTCGATCCTGCTGTAGCTGTGTCGTTGCTCAGCAGTCTGCCATGCTCTGCCAACCTTGGGACTTAAAATGGACTTAAGCTAATGGCCTGCTATGTGGTTTGGTAACATCAGGACTGTGCCATTTTACTTGTCAACCTTGGGGCTTCTCAGCCTCAGCAGCCAACAGCTGTCTGAGTGAAGAAATGCCTCTAGCTCCAGTGGGCCAGGAGCAGGAGGCAGAGCTGGACCCCAAAGTTGAGGGGCTTTCACCCAGCCCCTAGAGTCTGGCACTTTGAACCTGGACTTAAAGCCTCCAAATTGTAAGAATAAACTCCTGTTTAATAAGGCCATCCCATTTGTGGTATATTTCTTGTCAGAGTGGCAGTAGGTAACCAGAACAATCATTTTAAGGCCAAACTAGGGTGTAAAGATTTTCCTTTCTTTTATTATCAAAGACTATTTATCTCCTCCTCTAACCCAAAAAAAGTGAGAAATTTCTTCCCTTTAGGGAGTTCTGGTAGCGTAGTGCCTAAGGCACTTGACTGCTAACCAGAAGGCTGGTGGTTCATACCCACCAGCCACTCCTCAGAAGGAAGGTTGGGCAATCTACTTCCTTAGAGATACTGCCTTGGAAACCCAAGGAGGGGTCGCTGTGAGTCAGTCTGACTGGAGGGCACATAACAATAACAACACAGAAACCCAAAGAATGGTGAATGCCCATCTGACAGACACTGATGTGTAGTTCTAAGGTTCAGGTTTTCTGATCTCTTATTTTTTCCGTCATTTCACAAATATCACTACAAAAATCTCTGTTTTGCCTTCTTTTTCCTCTCTCCCTTTTGTTCCTCCCCCCCAAAAAAAAAATCTGGGGCTCCAATTACATACATGTGAAGCTGTTTGGTTATTGTCCCACAGCTCATTGATGCTGTTTATTTTATTTGGATACTAAAGGGATGTTATTGTTATTTGTTCAAGCTCATTATTCTATCCTTTACAAGTGTAAATCTCATTCACTGTATTTTTCATCTCAGAAATTGTATTTCTCATCTCTGGAAGTTAGCTGTTTTTTTCATTCTCTATTTCTTATTTAATCATGTTTATGATTTTACTCTACTTTCTTAGAAATATGGGATATGTTTAAAATAGCTGTCTTAAGTTTCTTGTGTGCTAATTCTATCATCTCTATCATTTCTAGGAGCTCTGGTGGCATAGTGCCTAAGGCATTTGACTGCTAACCAGAAGGCTGGCGGTTCAAACCCACCAGCCACTCCTCGGAAGGAAGATTGAGCAATCCATTTTCATAGTGATACCACCTCAGAAACCCAAGGAGGGGTTGCTATGAGTTGGTTCTGACTCCACGGCAGTGAGTTTGGTGTTTTTTATATCATTTCTGGATTAGTTTCTATTAATGGGCTTTTTTTTCTCCTCTTTATTAATGGACTTTTTTCTCCTGCTTAGAAGTTATATTTTCTTACTGGTTTTCATGCCTGGTAGTATTTGATTGGCTATTGCAATTTTTACTCTGTTGAGTGCTTAAAAATTAGTCCTTTTAAATTTCTTCAACTATGTTTGAGCATGTTCTGAGATGCAGTAAAGTTACTTGGAAACAGTTTGATCCATCAGAGTTACAAAATAGTAGCTACTAATAACATGTGGCTATTTAAATTTATGCTAATAAAATTAAACAAAATTAAAAACTCAGTTTCTCAGTTGTACTAACCACAATACAAATCCCAAAAGCCATATGTAAATGCCATATTGGATGATGTATATATAGAATATTTTCATTGCAGAAAGTTCTGTTGAAATGCACTATTTTGGAGGCTTGCTTTTAAGCTTTGTTGGGTCCAAATAGTTTAGTCCAGGGATAATTTGGCCCATTACTGAGCCAATACCTGTCTGAGGACTCTACTTAATATCCCATATATTTGGAGATCTTTCCACTGTACCTGGTGAGAACATGAACTGTTCCTGGCCCTATGTGAGCTCCAAGGATCTCCCTTCTACTTTTTGGTGGTTCTTTCCGAGGCCTCGATTATTTCCTCACATACATGCACTGATAAGTGTTCAGCTGAGATCGAAGGGAAATCTCTGCAGATCTCTGGTGCTCTTTCTGTCTGTATACCTCTCTCCTCTCTGGTACTCTGCACTGCAAATTCTAGCCAATTCTTGGCTTCCCCAAACTCTAAACTCTGTCTTCGCAATTCACCAGACTCTGCTTAGGTTTCCCATCCTTATGCTGAAGCTGGGAAATTTTAGGGAATGAGCATTCTTAGGGCTTACCTTGTTTATTTCCTTGCTCTTGTGGATCACTCTTCTGAACTGCCTATTTTCCAGTATCTAAAAGCCATTGTTTCCTATGTTTTGATTGCCTTTTCAACTCCTTAAGGCATGAGGATAAATCTGTGCCTGTTATCACATCCATCATGGCTAGAGACAGAAGTATGCCAACTCTTTTAATCTTAGGCCACATGTCATTAATTGTCCCTAAAAGAAATGGAAGTGGTTTGCAATTCAGAGATTGTTCCAGACTAAGGGAAATAAAAGTGAATTTATTCAAAAAATGCAAAGGTCCTGAAGTAGGAGAGGGCTTGGCATAGCATATGTTGAGGAACAGCAGTGAAGTCATAGGAGTGGGGCAGAGTGAGTGGGAGAGAAAGGAAAGGGGTTTGAGATCACAGTGTCAGTTAATGTATTAGTTTCTTTTGCTACTGTAATAATTTACACAAATTTGGTGCCTTAAAATAACACAAATTTATTATAGTTCTGGAGGTCAGATGTCCAAAATGAGTTTCTTTGTTGTTGTTGTTGTTGTTATGTGCCATCGAGTCGGTCCCAACTCATAGCGACCCCTCCTTGGGTTTCCGAGGCAGTGTCACTATGGAAGTAGATTACCTAACCTTCCAAGGAGTGATTGGTGGGTTTGAACTGCCAGCCTTCTGGTTAACAGTCAAGTAAGTGCCTTAGGCACTATGTCACCAGAGCTCCCCCAAAATGAGTTACACTGGGCTAAAATAAAAGTTTTGACAGGGCTACATTCCTTCTAGGGGTGGGGGAGTGGATTTTTTTCTTGCCCTTTCTAGCTTCTACAGGCTGTCTGATTTCCTTGGCTTGTGGTCCCCTGCTATCTTCAAAGCCAGCTATGGCCACTCAAGTCTTTCTCACACTGCATCTCTCTAACACTTACACTCTTGCTTCCTTCTTTCTATAAAGATCTTTGTGATTACACTGTTGTTGTTGTTGTTGTTGTTGCTATGTGTCATCGAGTCCTCGGAGCGACCCCTCCTTGAGTTTCCGAGGTGGTATCACTACAGAAGTAGATTGTCCAACCTTTCTTCTGAGGAGTAGCTGGTGGGTTTGAACTGCCAGCCTTCTGGTTAGCAGTCTAGTGTCTTAGGCACTACACTACCAGAGCTCCTTTGTGATTATACTGGAACTACTCAATTGGGGATAATCTCTTTAATTTCACCTACAACCTTAATTCCCCTTGCCAAGTCTAAACTGGTAGGAGTAGTAATAGTGTCAGAACCTGTCTGACTTCATGGGGGATAGTGATCATCAGCATCAGCACAGAGCTGGCTCCCATGGGGTGAGATCAGACAAACCTCCACTCTCTAATCTATTAATAATTCTCACACTAGCTGTCCCTCCTTTGGCACTTTCTACTTCTCTTCTGGGATATCAAGTTACAATGGCCACACAGAACTCAAAGTTAAGTGATTTATTAAGGAACAGGGTACAAGTCAGGATCAGCATCAGTAGACTACAAATCATGATCAGGACACATGCATGCAAAGTCTTCTCTCTTCAGTGCAAGACAGCTTTCTCAACTCCTGTCTGCTGTGAAGTTCTTTCTTTCCCTTTCTCTCTCCTCTCAGCATCCTCCATAGAGGCTCCTCTTGATCCCATCATGACAAGCTCCTCTCAGCCCCCTCAAGACTGGTAACCACAGGGAGGAAGTAGAGAGCTGTTATATTATGGAGATGGCAGTCAATGTCATGAAACAAGATGTGAATTATGTATGGAAAATGAATTTACTCTGTAAACTTTCACCCAAGTCAAAATTCAAAAAAAAAAAAAAGATAGAAAAACACAGGTTCCTCTTGACCCTACCATTTGTTGCTGCCATATCTGCCACTGGGCTCCTTCCAGGCCTATTGCCAATGGCTCTGCTACTACATACCTTCTGGGCCTCTTGCTGCCTTCAGTATCACAGTCTTTACAGACCTATGTTACAGCTCTTTTAGGAAGTTCCTTAACCCCCCCCCCTTCTTCCCTCTTCTTTCTTCCTTCTGCTTGTTCCTGCTTCTTTCTCTCTAGAAAATCTCTTTGGAGTTTTTGGCTGCTTATATACAGAAACTTCTCATTAATTTCAAGGCATAACCTTCCCACCAGGGCCACAAACTGACCAATCTCCTCTCAGGAGGCCACAGACACTTCATTTGCATAGTAGGCTACAAACACTTCATTTGCATAGTCTACTGACCAATCCCTGCAAGGTGTATACCAACTATAGGGCAGGCTGCAGCCCAGGACCAGAAGTAGTTTGATCAAGATGGAATTGTAAGCTGTCAAAAGATACCATACTGGTTAAATATTAAAGAAAGAATAGATTATAAAAACTAGGTTAATACTTTTACTTACAGGTAAAAAAAAAATCTTATCTTCCCTGGCCAGAAAGCTTGTACTCTCTGCCATCCTGGCCAACTCTGCTTACCAATTCCTGCCAATTTTTAAGACCCCAGCCCTGGTCTAAGCCCCTTTTCTTTTAGAAACTTACCAAGTCCTCCCTCCATATTCCATGCTCTCTCTTAACAGATTGATAGCAATCTGTTATCATCCTTAATAACAAGTATGTGAACTTTGCTGGATGGACTACACAGGTATCATATTGACTACATCTGTGGAGAGAGACAATGGAGAAGCTCCATATCATTAGTCCAGATAAAACCAGGGGCCAAATGTGGAACAGACCCTCAGTTGCTCTTGTGCAAATTCAAGTTGAAGCTGAAGAAAATCACAGGAAGTCTTTATAGTAGTATCTAAGAGAATAAAATACTTAGGAATACCTCTAACCAGGGGCATGAAGGACTTATCCAATGAAAACCTTAAAACACTGCTGAAAGAGATTAAAGAAGACTTAAGTAAATGGAAAGATGTTCCATGTTCATGGATTGAAAGATTTAATATTGTTAAGATGTCAATACTACCCAAAGAAATCTATATATGCAACACAGTCCCAATCAAAATTCCGACAGCCTTCTCTACAGAAATAGAAAACCCAATCCTCAACTTTACATGGAATGGCAAGAGGCCCTGAATAGCTAAAGTAATGTTGAAAGAGAACAAAGTAGGAGAACTTACACTTCCTGATTTTAGAACATACTGTACAGCCACAGTCAATGACCATGGAAGCAGCAGTCATGAAATCAAATAGTGTATAACACTGGGCATGTCTGCTGCAAAAGACTTCTTTAAAGTGTTAAAGAACAAAGATGTCACTTTGAGGACTAAGGTGCACCCAACTCAGGCCATGGGATTTTCAGTCATCTCATATGCATGTGAGATCTGGACAATGAATAAGGATGACCACAGAAGAATTGATGCATTTGAATTGTGGTGTTGGCAAAGTATATTGACTGTACCGAGGACAGTTAGAAGAACAAACAAATATCTTAGAAATAATACAGCCAGAATCCTCCTTAGAAGAATGGCCAGAGTTTGTGTCTCACACTTTGGTCATGTTGTCAGAAGGGATCAGTCCCTGGAGAAACATACCATGCTTGGTAAAGTAGAGAGTCAGTGAAAAAGAGGAAGACCCTCAATGAGATGGATTGACATAGTGATTGCGACAATGGGCTCAAGTATGGCAATGATTGTGAGGATGACACAGGACAGAATAGTCTTTCATTTTGTTGTACATAGGGTTGCTATGAGTTGGAATTGATTTGTCAGCACCTAACGACAACATACAACCACAGTAATTAAAATAACGTGGTATTGGTATAACAATAGACACATACACCAGTGGAATAGAATTGAGAGTCCAGAAATAAACTCACACATCTATGGTCAACTAATTTTTTATAAGAGTGCTGAGTCCATACAACAGGGAAAGAGTTTCTTTAATGAGTGGTGCTGGGCTGTTCACAATAGCAAAGAGATGGAAGCAACCTAAGCCCACCAATGGATAAATGAATAACCAAACTGTGGTACATACACTACTGGAATACTACACGACACTGAAGAATAGTGAAGAATTCAACAAACACCTCATAACATGAATGAACTTGGAGGACATTATGCTGAATGAATTAAGTCAATCACAGAAGAACAAGTATTGCATGATTTCATATTGTAAAAAGCCAAGGAAAGGATTACACATGGAAGGAACCTTTCTTTGTTGGTAACCAGGGAGAGGGAAGGGGAGGGGAGGGAAAATTTCTAGATAGGTAAGAGACACATTGATTTGGGTGAAAGGAAAGGCAGTATATCAAAAGCAAGTGGCCAGAAAAATAGCACTAAGGAAAAGGAAGACATGGAGATATGCACAAGAGGTACAGACAACGAGAGTAAATAATTTTACATAACCAAAGAGAGGAAGTGAGGAGAGAGCTTTTACATTGTGAGGATTTTAATCAATGTCACAAAGCAAAATGTGTATCAACTGTTGAATGGAATACAAATATGCTCTGTAAACTTCCACCCAAATCACAATAAAAGAAAAGAAATGAGGCTGGGAAAATTGTATTTCCACATGCAGAAAAGTAATACAGGATCCATGCCTCACATCAAACACAATTTCAGAATAGATTAAGGGCCTAAATGGGCAAACTAAAACCTTAAAATTTTAAAAGAACAAATAGAGGCAACACTGTCAAGCCTAGCTGACAATAATGGTTTATCTTATATAATAACAAAAGTACAAACAGCAAAAGACATATAAATGAGATCTCATAAAAATTAAAAACTTTTGTTCATCAAAAGGCTTTCCCAAAAAAGTGAAAAGACAAGCTACTGATTGAGAGAATACTTTGGAAACCATGTATCTGACAAGAATCTAGTAAACTTTAACAACTTGACAGTAAAAAGACAAATAACCCAATCACAAAATGGGGAAATGAATGGCATAGATATTTCACCAAAGAGGACATTCATATGGCCACCAAACACATAAAAAGATTCTCTGCATCATTAGCCATCAGAGAGATGCAAATCAAAACCACAATGAAATACCATTTTACTCCCATTAGGATGGCTGAGACATAAAAACAGACAATAACAAATATTGGCAAGGATGTGGGGAAATCGGAACACTTACCCATTGGTGATAGGAATGCAAAATGGTACCGCCATTGTTGAAAACAGTATGGTGATTCCTCAAAAAACTAAAGCTAGAACTACCATTAAAAAAAAAAAAAAAAAACTCACTGACGTGGAGTCAGATCCAACTCGTAGTGACCCCTCCTTAGGTTTCCAAAGCTGACGTAGATTGCCCAGTCTTTCTTCCAAGGAGTGGCTGGTGAATTTGAACCACCAGCCTTCTGGTTAGCAGTCAAGTGCCTTAGGCACTACACCACCAGAGCTCCTGAGCATCAAACTCACTGCCACTGAGTCAAATCCGACTCAAGCAACCCCTCCTTGGGTTTCCAAGGCGGTATATCTATGAAAGTGAATTGTCCAGTCTTCCTTCTGAGGAGTGGCTGGTGGGTTTGAACCAGCAACCTTCTGGTTAGCAGTCAAATGCCTCAGGCACTATGCCACCAGAGCACCTAGATTGTTCAATCTTCCTTCCAAGGAGTGGCTGGTGGATTTGAACCGCCAGCCTTCTGGTTAGCAGTCAAATGCCTTAGGCACTACAGCACCAGAGCTCCTAGAACCCAGCAATTCCACTCCTAGATATATGCCCAAAATACTTGAAAGCAGAGACTCAAACACAGATTTGTACACCAATGTTCATTGCAACACTATTCTCAATTAGGGAAGAAGTGGAACCAACCTAAATGCCCATCAACAGATAAATAGATAAACAAAATGTGATACATACATACGAGGGAATACTGCTCAGCCAGTGGGAGAAATGAAGTCTTGATGCATGCTACATACAATATGGATAGTTCTGGAAGACATTATCCTGACTGAAACAAGTCAATCACAAAAGGATAAATATGATGTGACCTCATTTATATGAAAGGTCAAGAAAAGGCAATGTATAGAGACCAAAATTTATTAGTGGTTATCTGGGGTGGGTGAAAGGGGCATGTTTAATGCTGATGGAAGTATCACATTGATTCAGGGTAAGATTACACAATAATTGCTGTCACTGAGTTGTACAGCTGTAAAAAATTAAATTGATAAAAGGTGTGTGATGGATATATTTGCAACAATGACCAAAAAAAAAAAAAAAAAAGATCCCGAGGCTGCTTACATACAACTGAAAACCTCATGGGATTTGGTTCCTTGGTTTGGAGGTTTAAGGTCCTGGTTTCTTGGGACATCCCAGTTAATTGGTTTAATAACATGTTTAATGTTTCTGTTCTATCTCCTAGTTCATTGCATAGTGCCTTGGGTCTTAAAAGCAAGCAAGCAGCCATCCAGGGTATGACAATTGGTCTCCATTTCCCTGGAGCAACATAGAATGAAAGAGAGTCAGGAAGAGGAGGAAAATAAGGAGTTTTGATGGGAAAGTGGTTAAATGCTTGACTGCTAACCAAAGGGTTAGTAGTTTGAACACACCAGCTGCTCTGCCAAAGAAAAGATTTAGAGCCTTGGAAACCCTACAGGGCAGTTCTACCCTATCCTATAGGGTCAGTATGAGTTGGAATTAACTCAGTAGCAGTGGGTTGGGTTTGTTTTTAACAGAATGTGTGGCTAAATGCCTCCATTAACAACTGCTTCCTTTGCTGCAAGACCAGAAGAAGTGAATTGTGACCAGCTACCATTACTGAACACTTCAATTAAAGATTCTATAAAAGACCCTGATCAAAAGAGGGAAAATGCAGAACAGAATTTCAAATTTTCATGGACTTCAGACTTCCTGGAGCTGTGAAAGTTGGATAAACCCCTGAAGCTACTACCATAAGATAATCTTTAAGCTTTAAACCAAAAATACCCCTACAAGTCCTTTTAAAACCAAACAATAGTTTACCTTAACTAGCGAAAAATGGTCCTGTCTTGAGCATTTATGATCTTTTTAAGAACTATCTATATGGGATCAAAGTGACAAGAGCAACATGAAAGATTAAATAGGAATCTCAGGAGGCAGTGAATTTATTAATGGGGGAGGAATGACAAAAGGGTGAGAATAGTAATCAATGTAGAAGAATGTAATCAGTGTCACTAAATGGTACATGTAGAAACTGTTGATTTGGTGTACATTTTGCTGTGTACATTTTCAACAACAATTTTTTTAAAAAATGGAAAGAAGTAGGGAAGAAGGAAAAGACTAAGATGGATTTCAGAAGATACTCTGAAACTTGCTCTTGATTATAGGATACCTAAAGCGAACAGGAGATTTCAAAGGGCCTCCAGAAGATAAGGTCAAGTATTAACATGAAATGTAAAAAGACTGGTTTTAGTTCTCTAGTAATGCTATAACAAAAATACCACAAGTGATGGCTTTAACAAACAGGAATTTATTCTTTTACAGTTTAGGAGACTAGAAGTCTGAATTCAGAGTGCTGGCTCTAGGGACTAGGTGAAGGCCCCTGAACCTTGGGCTTTAGCTCTGCCTCTTGTTCCAGGCTTACAGAAGCTAGAGGCTTCTCCTAACTCATGCTACTGCTGGCTGCTGAGACTGATGAACCCAGAACTGGCAGGTGAAATGGCACAATCCGAAGATCAGCAGGGAGCATGGCAACCCACTAGTTCAAGTCCAGGGACTGGAGATGAAGACTCAGCCAAATGCAGGATCCAAAATGTGCCAAAAAGCTAGAGACCTTTCTGAAAGCTTCTCCATATATGCTAGAACCAAGCCACATCCCAAAGACGACAAATTAGCTGCTCATAGCAGATTCCACTGTGGAGTTGATTGCACTACATATAATTTCATCAAGGAGAATAACTACATCCAGCTGCCAAGCCACTCAAAAGTATGACCCAGCCACCTTGACACACAATCTTAACTACCACATCTAGTTAGAAAAAAGGGAAGAACACAACCAACATTTCTCAAGCTGAAGGACCAGAAGAGAAAATGCAAGACTTGAGTTACAATACTGAAGGATTTTATGGATTGAAAATGGAATGATGCAGGAAGCATCAAAAGAAGATGGAAGGAATATACAGATTCAAACCCACCAGCCACTCCTTGGAAGGAAGATTGGGGCAATATACTCCTGTAGTGATACCGCCTCAGAAACCCAAGGAGGGGTTGCTATGAGGTGGGGCGACTCGATGGCACATAGCAACAACAACAACTGTACCCAAAAGTATTGTTCAACAGTTTAAGAGGTACCATATGATCAAGAGTCACTGATACTGAGGGAAGAAATTCAAATTGCACTGAAGGCATTGACAAAAAGCAAGAATCCAGGAATTCACAGCACACCAGTAGAGATGCTTCAACAAACAGATCCAACATTTAAGGAGCTTACTTGTCTGTCAAGAAATTTGGAACACAGCTACCTGGCCCACTGACTGGAAGAGATCCGTAGTTGTGCCATCCAAAGAAAGGCAATAAATGGAATGCAGAAATTATCATACCACTAATATCATATGTTAAAACAATTCTGCTAAAGGTCATTCAGCTTTATCCACAGGGAACTGCCAGAAATTCAAGCCAGATTCTGAAGAGGGACGAGTGATAAAATTGCTGCTGCCAAATGAATCCTGCCTGGCCAGAGCAGAGAAAATAGTTAGATAATGGAAAAGGAAGACAAAAGAATGTATGCATTCCTACAGTGGTGTTAGTGATGAATACCGAATATACCGTGGACTACCAAAAGAAGAAACAAATCAGTCTTAGAAGAAATACAACCAGAATGTTCCTTAGAAACAAGGATGGTGAGACTTGGACCTTGGACATGTCATCAAAAAAGGTGAGAGTGAACAAAATTGAGGGAAATCTTCACTGAAATGGATTGACATACTAGTCACAACAATGGACTCGAACACCCCAACAATCATGAAGCTGGACTAGGTAATATTTGATTCTGTTCTGCATAAGGTCACCACGAGTCTGCTTGATGGCAACTAACAACAAATATAACAAGTTCTATGTCTTTATTGGATAACTTTTTTTTTTTTCGCAGAACATTTAGCAGAGTGTTTGTTGTTGTTGTTAGGTGCCATCGAGTCAGTTCTGACTCACGATGACCCTGTGTACAACAGAATGAAATAACTGCCTGGTTCTGTGCTATTCTCACAATTACTGTTATGCTTGAACTTCTCGCTGCGGTGACTGTGTCAATCCATCTTGTTGAAGGTCTTCCTCCTTTTTACTGAACCTCTACTTTACCAAGCATGATATCCTCCAGGATCTGATCCCTTCTAATAGTGTGTCCAAAGTATATGAGATGTAGTCTTACCATCCTCGCTTCCACGGAGCATTCCGATTGTACTGCTTCAGGAATTATTCATTAATCAGTCTTCAGTAATCATTTCTTTGCTCCATTAATAATGAGTTTAAAGCTTTTGTTAGCAAGAATGATAGAAAGCAATAAGGAGAGAAGTGCTATTATTTTCTGAAAGGTGATGAAACATAGTATCTGGTTGTTAACTTTCTTTTTAAGAAAGATTTTTTAAAGGAATCTACAGAACTTGAAAAACATCCTACAGAGAAAAGGTAAACACTGAGAGGTTGAAGGTGATTTTACTTTGTATTTTTAGCATTATCACCATGACATTTCATTCAAACAAACATAGCCATGAAGTTGAAATCCCTGCTATATTCACTTATTCTGTATTTTAATTTTTTTCCAGCAATCAAGTTGAAGAAACGTTTCTACTACATAGAAAGGTTACCTGAAATCACCTTGATACTCATTCAGCTGTCCCAATGGGATTTTCTCTGAGTAAATCTGCTACTCAGGTATCTGCTATGCGTATGGATTCAAAAGTGGATGATCACTTAATGCGAGGGACTGAAGAAAGCAGGTTGGAACCAGTAATTCAATTATTTCAAAACACCAAGAAAATAAGATTAGAAGACATGAGCCAAGAAGACTTTAGAAGAAATGAAGAGACTGGAACAGGATCTCTTTCAGAGAAAGCCTTGGGTCCAGTGGTTTATGTTAAAGAAAGTGATGGAATAGAAATGACCGATATAGAATGAAGGTATTTGTACATATTACCAAAGAAACCAAAAATTGCTTTTGATTAAGGGGTGGGGACAGAATGAGAACTAAACCTTACTTAGGAAAACCTTAAAAAAATGACAGAAGACTATTGCTTATTTTTACTATTTATGAATCATCTTAGACAGCATTTTTTGATGATACATATTCAAAAGATAGTTACTTCGGGGAGAAAAAACCTTCTAAAATTCAAAGCCAGATTTCTCTGGTATTATAGTTGATCCTAATTAAAAACTAGAGATTTAGTAACAGTAAATGGCACCAAAACAGTTTAATCAACTGTATTTCTGTAAGTGGTAGAAAAACAACTTGCCCAAACAACTTGACTTCAGTATTTCATACTACTGGTGCACCAGTTTTGTACCTTACATTTCCAGTTCAGGATTTTGTTTTAGGGTGCTTCATCTTCATGCTTTTTTGTATTTTTGTTCGTAAAAGATTATTGCAGATCAACTGTGCAAATGTCTGGTAAATTGCATACCTTCAGAAGCATTTCACATTTTACATATTCCTTTTAAAACTTCTTTATTCCACATTGAATCCATGTCAGAGTTACAAAATTGTTGTTTAGAAATATAGTAGTTTATGCTTCCATTTTATACCACAAATATTTAATATTAAAAAAGCAGTCTAGTGTTAGAAAACCTTGTTTTGTATGTATCAGTTTGTTATTCTTATTCAAATATCTAGTAATTTGAAATAGTATTGTTCCAAGTAATGTTGTTGTTGTTGTTGTTATGTGCCGTCGAGTCAAACCCGACTCATAGCGACCCCTCCTTGGGTTTCCGAGGCAGTATCACTACGGAAGTAGGATTGCCCAACCTTCCTTCCGAGGAGTGGCTGGTGGGTTTGAACCGCCAGCCGTCTGGTTAGCAGGCAAGTGTCTTATCCACTATGCTACCAGAGCTCCCATTTCCAAGTAATAGTAGATGAAATGAAAACTATTTTGTATCTCGACATATAGTGACCTGTAACTATTTATATTATGTATGTATTGAACATGTGCAAGTCCCTTTGAGTAATCTCTTTAATATTGCTTAATATTCATGAAAGCAAAGAGGAAAGGAGATGTTATTTTGCGCAGAAGTAGCATTTTATAAATTAGAAAAAATACTAAGCAAATGTAATATATTTGGGGAATACTGAATCTACACTAAAAAAAAATGTTAATAGGAAACATATACATAAACTTGATTTTAATTGTGGGAACTGTGAAGATGTCTCTGAGGACATGGCATTTATTGTTTTTGCAGTGACATGATTGTCCAAGATGTTGGTGATGGTCAAGGTGGAGAGAAGTGGATCGAGTCCAGGTGTGTTTGGCAGGACATAGTGATGGTTTGAAAGTGGAAAGTGAGGGAGAAGAAAAACTAGCTGTATAGTGGTTCCCTGGAGGAAAGAATGATCTCAGCAGAGCGATTTTTGGAGATACCAGGTTTCCAAGGCAAGTAGAACCTTGTATGAATGGGACTGATGATATAAATTTTGAAGTTGTATACAGATATACAGAGATAGTATTTAAAGGCACGGAGATGAATGAGATTGCGTAAAGAGAATTATAGAGTGGATAAAATTCTGAGGAATTCAGAGAAGGGCCAGCTGGCAAAGAGGACTGAAGATTTGGCAGTGAGATTGGAGTAAAACCAAGGTAGAATAATGTTAAGGTTGCCCACAGGAGTCTTTTCAAAGTATAGGTAGTCAACTTAAAGGTTAGGTAAGGACTGAAAGATCCATTGGATGTCATCAGTGACCTTAGCAAAAGCACTTTTGGTGGAATAATGGGGATAGAAGGCATGTTGGAATGAATGGGAAGTGAGGAAGTGAATATTGATGTGTAGTGACTCTTTAAGGAGCTCTGATGGCATAGTGCCCAAGACATTTGACTGTTAACCAGAAGGTTGGTGATTCAAACCCACTAGCTGCTCTGCAAAAGGAAGAAGGGGCAATCTGTTTCCGTAAAGATTTACCATCTTGGAAACCCAAAGGGGGTCGCTGTGAGTTGGAATTGACTTGATGGCTGTGAGTTTGAGTTTGAGTGACTCTTTCAAGGAACTTGGCTTTGAAGGAGAGTAGACAGAATGAAAAGTGGAAAGAGAAGTCACTGGAGGCTTGTTAAGAAGCGAGTACAGCATGTTTGATCATCAGTGGGAAGGTTCCAGTGGAGAAGCTGAAGAAATAGGAGAGGGGAGTAAGAATAACCAAGAGGCAGAAGTCTCTGACCAGGGGGGAGAGAGTGGGGTTCTCCAAAAGCACTTCAGCAATTAGGAAATTTCAGAAATTAGGAAAACACTCCACCATCTCAGATTCAGATAATTTAGAAAGAAGTAATTAAGAATATAAACAGAAAGCAACAGTATTGTGTGGGTATTTCTAATGATAACTAGGAAAATTCCTGTGGGATTAACTTTGAACAGAGTGTATTCCTATCCACATAATACAAGGAAGAAAGAAAAACTCAGACTTCAGTCAAAAGGGTAATAATTAATAAATGAGGTATTATTGTGCATTTATTATAGTCCCTGTCATACAGTGTCAGCATCAACACATTTTGAAACATCTTACTCCAAAAGGGAAGTCTTGGTGGCTTTTATTCTAATTGGAAGAGAGATTGATTTCTGTGAAGACTAAAAAGGATGGCTACAAAGTCTTTGCTGCACCTTTCATCAAGAGATGGGGTACATTACCCCACCCCTTAAATCTGGGAAGGCTTTGTTTTTGTTTTGACCAACAGTGTGTTGCAGAAGTGGTATTTCCAAGACTAAATCTGAACTGAGGAGACCCAGCAACCAGCCATAACCAACTGCCAGAGGACACTCTGTCGGTCTTAGACCTCCCAGCCCAGCCACCCCTTCCTGGATGAAGGTGCATGAGTAAGACCGGGTGAAACCAGCAGAGGAATCACCCAACTTACCCCACGTCATTGTTAAGAAATAAATTATTGTTTTAAGCAACAAAATTTTGAGGCAATTTGTTACACAGTCATAGTTAACAAATTATTACTTTGCTACCTTGGCTGCTGGGGGGACTTTCCCATCTGGCTGAACCACAGGGATTTTCTCTGCTAACTGCAATAAGGGACACCCCAGGTGCAAACGTTCATTGCCTCAGTGTGTTTGTTCTTTGAACCACTTCATCAACCTATTACCATCTCTGTTTATGACTACCAACGTTTATTCCTTTAAGTGCAATTTGTCCTACTGATTTTTATTTGTATTTCTGCACCTTTCAAGTGAAGATACTTGCCTTTTGGATGTTCAGTAAAGGGTATTTGTTAGTACTCCTGGCTGCTTGATTTCACTGGGCGATTTTGTAGCGGACTCTTAAAGTCGCTCGACGAAATGCCCCCTCCAACCTGACACAGCCGCCTTTGCTACCTTAGACCCTGGGGTGACCGTTATCTCTGTGCTGTCATGCGGGAACTTGTATATGAACTTGGCCCTTTATGACTTTAGGTACTTTTATCCTAACGTGGAGTGAGTTTCTGCCTCTGATCGCGGTTTTGCGCTGGCTTTGGCCACCTCATAAGGACTCCTAGAAAACCTGCCAGCGCGCGTCAGCCCCATTATTCTGCTAGAAAAAGCGAGCCCTGACGTCCTCCCAGTGAGCCCCGCCTCCGGTCCTGTCGGCCGCAACGGCTCCTCCCTCCAGCTGCCCTCCTCCTGTGGGCGGAGTCAGCGATGGGGCGGGACCTGGCTGCGTGCGGAGCCTGGTGCGTGCACAAGTCCCGACGCTTTTTCTTCCGCCCGGGTCTGCGAGAGGCTGCGGGCACAACCGGAAGCAGCAGGTGAGTGAAGTCGGAAGCGAGTTTCTCAGGAACGCTGCGAGTTGTGTTCCGCTGGCGGGGGTGCCGGGAGGGTGGCAGGATGGGTCCCTCTGGCGAGGCCTCCGCTTCCGGCCCGGTCAGGAGTCCCGTCGGCGATTGGGAATCTGGGACCCTGAGGCCTGGAAGCCACGTGTGCGACGTCTTTGGCCGCTTGGCTGTGTGCTGAGGTCGCTGCAGCTAACGGACAGCCCTGGGGACGACCTAACGCCACGGGAAAGGTTTCCCAAACCAACAGAAAACAAATCCACTGTCTCCAAGTCGTTTCCGACTCATAACGCCTCTCTATAGGACAGAGTAAGAGTAGAACTGCCTTATAGTCTTTCCAAGGCTGTAAATCTTTAGGAAAGCTGACTGCAACATTTTTCTTCCGTAGAGGGGCTGGTGGGTTCGAACCGCTGAGCTTTCAGTTCGCAGCCTAGTTCCTTAACCACGCGCCACCAGGCTCCTTATCCCCAACACCAAACCAAAAAAAAAAAAAGTAAAACATACTGTGTTCACATCCGCATAGAACCAAAAAAGCGAAATGAAACATTCACACAAATTATGAGATTATGGGTGAGTTACCTAAGTGGCAAAATAGAGTCCTGGCAAGGTTTTAGGAAGGAGCTGGACCTGCCTAGGAAAACAGGGCTGTGAAATACAGGTATGCGTCACTTAATGTCTGCAGTAAATTCAGTGAAATAGGATGTTTTGGTTTTCCAACTCCAGATCTTTGCATGTTTCATTATAATACTTTGTTTCCAGCCACCCTTTGAAATCTGTTCAGCTCTTTTACTTCATTTCTTCCATTCACTTTAGCTACTCTTTGTTCAAGAACAAGTTTCAGAGTCTCTCCTGACATCATTTTGGTCTTTTCTTTCTTTCCTGTCTTTTTAATAACCTTTTGCTTTCTTCATGTATGGTGTCCTTGTGTCATCCCGCAACTTGTCTGGTTTTCGGATCATTGGTGGTCGATGTGTCAAATCTTTTCTTGAGATGGTCTCTAAATTCAGGTAGGACATACTCAAGGTCGTATTTTAGTACGTTAGTAGACCCTTTTCAACCCTCATTTGATCTTTGTGCAGCATTTAAACTGTTAGCCATCTTCCTCTTTGAACCTTCCATACCACTATTTGAAAATTTCTTCCTTTTCTTTTTCATTCTCAGTTTCTTGTGGGGAGCTCTCCCTCTTTCCTCTGCTTGTCCCTTAAATGTTACTACTCTTTGGAATTCTGTTGAAGGTTCTTATCTTCTCACTGACTCTTTGGGCAATCGTGTCCCCTCCCATGGCCTCAGTTACCATGTATATTCAGCTCTTTCCCACTGGCTGCTAGATATTCCATAGACACTCAAGTCCGTCATAATCAAAGTGAACAGGTTATCCTCACCCCAAAACTTCTCCTTTTTCTATGACATTTCTCCTAGGAAATGTCACCTCTATCCATCCATTACCCAAGCCTCAAAGTGGGGCATATTAATAAAATGGCTAACACATATTGTGTACTTTATACATGCCAGGCAATCTACATGTTGCAAATAAAGGATCTGAGACATAGAGAATCAACTAGTATGCTTTAGGTCACTCAGCTGGTAAGGAACAGAATTGGGATTTGAATCCTGACAGTCTGGCTTGAGCTGTTAACTATTATACTGTGTTGTTGTTGTTAGGTGCCATTGAGTCATTTCTCATGCATAGTGACCTCACGTATAACAGAATGAAATGTTGCTTAGTCCTGTACCATCCACACAATCATTGCAGCCATTGTGTCAATCAGTCTTTTTCACTGACCCTCTGCTTCACCAAGCATGATGTCTTTCTCCACTGATTGGCCTGGTTATGAGTCCAAAGGGAACCTCTAACGAGCATTTTGGCTCGACTTCTTTCAAAGCAGATTTGTTCATCGTTCTGACAGTCCATGGTATATTCAGTATTCTTCACCAACATAGTAATTTAAAAGTGTCAGTTGTTCTTCAATCTTTCTTATTGTCTAGGTTTCACATGCATATGAGGTGATTGAAAATAACATGGCTTGGGTCAGGTGCACCTTTGTCATCAAAGTGAGGTCTTGAGGTCTTTCTTTTTAACACTTTAAAGAGGTCTTTTGGAGCTCTGGTGGCATAGTACCTAAGGCATTTGACTGCTAACCAGAAGACGGGCAATTCAAACCCACCAGCCACTCCTCAGATGGAAGATTGGGCAATCTGCTTCCTTAGAGTTACCATCACAGAAACCCAAGCAGGGGTTACTATGAGTCAAATCTACTGGATGGCAGTGAGGGTTTTTTTTTGTTGTTGTTGTTTTTTTTGAGCAGAATATTTTCCCAGTGCACTTTGTCGTTTGATTTCTTGTCTGCTGCATCCATGAGCATTGATTGTTGATCCAAGTAGAATGAAATCCTTGACAACTTCAATTTCTTCACCATTTATCATGATGTTTATTGGTCCAGTTGTAAGGATTTTTGTTTTCTTTATATTTAGGTGAAATCCATGTTGAAGGCTATAGTTTTTTTACCTTCATCACTAAGTTCATTGCAGGCAGTGCCTAGGTCACAAACGTCTGATAACCCGTAGTTACAAACCAAGCCCCATAAAACCTTTTGTATTGAAAATTTGAGGTACACATAATGATTCATAATAAGAAATGGAAAATATTTTGCAATGTACATCGAGACATTATTATTGTTCTTACTGTATTATTATGTAAAAGATGTTTTAGCATGTCCACAAGTGTTTCTTTAATGTTTTTTATGCATAGAAATGTGCAGTATATATTATATACTGAGACAAACATTTAACCGTACCTAAGTGTTCCAAATTACATACAATTCTGACTTAAAGAGATTTAGGAATAGAACTCGTTCATAATCTGGGGACTGCCTATATACTTTAAAGGGCATGATTCTTGACTTCTCTCTCTTACCTTTATTCACCCAGTTACCAAGTATTATAGATTCTCTCTGTTTATGTTTCTAGGTGATGTCTCTAATGTATAATTCTGATCATCTGCTTTCTTCAAACTATTCAGTCACTCCCCCGTGGTCCTCAGAGCAAAGTTCAAGCATTAAATATGGATTTTAAAGCTCTTCATAGGGTGACCTCTATTTCTGCCACCTTCTTTCTTGCAACTCCTCATTCTTGCACGTCTGAAGTACCAGCCAACTGAATTGTTTGAATGAATTATGTTCTTCTTTTCTTCCAAGCATTTTGTTCTGGTTACCTAGTGCCGCTCTGATGAGAAACACACCACAGATGGGATGGCCTTAACAAACAGGAGTTTATTCTTACAATTTGGAAGTTTTAAGTCCAAGTTCAAAGTGCCAAGCTCTAGGGGCTGAGTGAAAGCCCCTCAACCTTGGGGTCCAGCTCTGCCTCTTGCTCCCAGTCCACTGGAGCTAGAGGTGTTTCTTTACTCAGACAGCTGCTGGCTGCTGAGGCTGAGAAGCCCCAAGGTTGACAACTAAAAAGGCACAGTCCTGATGTTACCAAACCACACGGCAGGCCATTAACTTAAGTCCATTGTATGTCCCAAGGTTGGGAGAGCATAGCAGGCTGCTGAGCAACAACACGGCTACATGCAGGGTCCAAGCGTGCCATGGACTAGAGACCATTCCCAAAGCTCCTGCTTATATACAGGAAGCAGACCACATACCCAAAGGCAGCTACTCAGCTGCTCCCAGTAGATTCCACCATGGAGTTGATTACCAGTCTCATCATGGGGAATACTGCATCCAGCTGTCCAGCCACTCAACCAGGCCTACCCAAGTTGACATACAAACAAAACCATCACACTTTTCTTACCCCTTTTATGTACTAATGTACTTACACCATTCATAGCACTTAGGACACTGTATTTTCAATTATTGGTTTACTCTGTCTTCCACTGGATTGTGAGTTCACTGAAAGCAAGGACCAGTTTACCTCCTAATGTTTTTCATAACCATTTCCTCTGTCTGCTACCCCACTTTAGACCCTCGTTATCTCAGTTTGGGCAACTTCATTACTCTATTAACTGGTTTCCCTTCCCCTAATCTTTGTTCTCATTAATCTGCACAACATGCTGGCAGAGGCAGGTGTGTGTAATGGCAGACTTCACACTTGCCTTATTAAAATGCTTTAATTGCTCCCAGCTAACCAAAGTAAAAGTCCAAATGTCTTAGAATTACATGGACTTGTCTCCCCCTCTCCTCTATCCCACTATGTTCTTACTACCTGGTACCTAAAAACAAAACCAAACCCACTGCCATCAAGTCGATTCTGACTCATAGCGACCCCCATTGGGTTTCTGAGGCAGGAAATCTTTATGGAAGTAGATTGCCCAGTCTTGCTTCATGGAATGGCTGGTGGGTTTGAACCACCAACCTTCTGGTTAGCAGTCAGATGCCTTAGTCACCGTGCTACCAGAGCTTCTTACCTTGTACCTAATAGGCACTCAATGATTATATTTGTTGAATAAATGAGTATACCAAAGTTAGTCAAACCAAACCAAGGAAAAATAGGTTAACAAAGAAATGCAATCTAGCAGCAGAGGTTTCCTAGGACGTTGTAGCCATAGGCTTCACTGGAGGTAGAAGACTGGTTTGTGTCCCCAGTATATGCCTTACTACTGTATTAGATGACTCTTTGCTTTGCTTATGCCTGAAATAAGCTACTACCATCCATCTGGTAGGAGTTCTGGTGGCATAATGCCTAAGGCATTTGACTGCTAACCAGAAGGCTGGTGGTTCAAACGCACCAGCCACTCAAGGGAAGGAAGGTTGGGCAATCTACATCTATCTGTAGTGATACCATCTCAGAAACCCAAGGAGGGGTTGCTACAAGTTGGATCCAACTCAATGGCAGTGAGTTTGGTTTTTGATTTATCCATCTGGTAAATGTCAAATTTCAAGACTCATTTCAAGTATCCCTTCCTCTGTTACACCTTTTGTGACAGAAGTGTGAATTAATTCAACCTTTCTACAGAATAATTCATCAAAATATATCAACAGTTATGAAAATGTGAAGACTCTTCAACCTAGCAATTGTACTTCCAATAAATTAATAAAGAATTTTGGCTAATTGTGTGTTTTAGTATTACCATGTTGTTGTTGTTGTTATGTGCCATTGAGTCAGCCCCAACTCATAGCAACCCCTCCTTGGGTTTCCGAGGCAGTATCACTATGGAAGTAGATTGCCCAACCTTCCTTCCGAGGAGTGGCTGGTGGGTTTGAACCACCAGCCTTCTGGTTAGCAGTCAAGTGCCTTAGGCACTATGCTACCAGAGCTCCTATTACCATATAAGACGAAGTAAAGTATTATAATGAAGTGTGCAAAAATCTGGAATTAGAAAACCAAACAGGAAGAATGTGCTCAGCATTTCTCAAGCTGAAAGAATTGAAGAAAAAATTCAAGCCTTGAGTTGCAATATTGAAGGATTCTATGAGCGAAATATTGAATAGAGCAGGAAACATCAAAAGAAGACAGAAGAATGCACAGAGTGACTGTACCTAAAAGAATTGGTTGATAATCAACCATTTCAGGAGGTAGCATATGATAAAGAACCAATGTTGCTGAAGGAAGAAATCCAAGCCATTCCGAAAGCACTGGTGAAAAATAAGGCTCCAGGAATTGACAGAATACCAATTGAGATGTTTTAACAAATGGATAAAAACCAAAAAACTGAACTCACTGCTGTCGAGTAGGATCCGACTCATAGCAACCCCTCCTTGGGTTTCTGAGGCAGTATCACTATGGAAGGAGATTACCCAACCTTCCTTCTGAGGAGTGGGTGGTGGGTTTGAACCACTAGCCTTCTGGTTAGCAGTCAGATGCCTTAGGCACTACTGGAAAGGGTCACTCGTTTATGCGTAGAAATTTGGAAGATAGCTACCTAGCTAGTCAACTGAAAGATACCCATATCTGTGCCTATTTCAAAGAAAAGTGATCCAACAGAATGTGAAAATCCTCACACAATATCATTAATATAACATACAAGGAAACTTTTGGTGAAGATAATCAGAAACAGTTGCAACAACGTATATTGACAGAGAACTGCCAGAAATTCAAGCCAGATTCAGAAGAGGATGTGAAATGAGGGATATCATGGTTGATTTCAAATGAATCTGGGCTGAAAGTAGAAAATACCAGAAAGATGTCTGACTTTTTTATTGACTGGGCACATACCTTAGACTGTGTGGATCATAATAAATTATGGATAACACTGCGAAGAATGGGAATTCAGAACACTTAATTGTGCTCATGAATAACCTGTACATAGACCAACAGGCTGTCGTTCAGACAGAACAAGGCGATACTGTGTGGTTTAAAATCAGTAAAGGTGAGCATCAGTGTTGTATCCTTTTACCAAATATTTCCAACTTGTATGTTGCAAATAATCTGAGAAGCTGGACTATAAGAACTCAGCGTCACTGGAGGAAGACTGATTAACAAGCTGTGATACACAGATGACACACATTGCTTGCTGAAACCTGAAGATGGCTTGAAGCACTTAGTGATGAAGATCAGTATGGATTACACCTCATTAAGAAAACAAAAATCCTCACAGCTGGACAATAAGCAATGTCATAATAAGCATAGAAAAGATTGAAGTTGTCAAGGATTTAATTTTACTTGATCTACAATCGATGCCTAAGGAAGCAGCAGTTAAGACATGAAACAGTGTATTACATTGAGCAAATCTACTGCAAAAGACGTTTTTAAAGTGCTACAGAGCAAAGATGTCCCTTTGAGGACTAAGGTGCACCTGACCCAAGCCATGGTATTTTCAGTCACCTCATATGCATGTTAAAGCTGGCCAATAAATAAGGAAGACTGAAAAATAATTGATGCCTTTGAATTATGGTGTTGATGAAGAATATCGAATGTACCATGGACTACCAGAATAACAAACAAACGTGTCTTGGAAGAAATATAGCCAGAATGCTCCTTGGAAGTGAGTAGGTGAGGGCCACTTCCTGCAGCACATCAGTGACCAGGAGATGCCCGAAGATGTAGCTTTTTAATAAAACCCTTCTAACCATCCCAGGGCAAGCACAATTTTCCTGAGCAAATCTCAGACAAATGTGCGAGAAGAGAGGAAGAGCAATAATGTAAACATGTATCTCCAGGGTAGCTTACCAAAAAGTATACCAACAGTATTTCTAGATGACAGCCAGCCTCATCTTAGAACCAAAATAAAATGTGACCTTAGCAATATATTTCCACATAAAGAACAGAGATGCAAATAGATCCTTGGATATTTTTGATGAGAGATCACATTCACTCACATGAGAAAAAGTACCAGAGAAATACTTTAAGCATGAGCTGAACACAAAGTTATTTATAGATTTGTTCATACTCTTTTCGGTGCGTATTCTGCTTACCTAGTGCCACTCTGACAGAAATATACCACAAATGGGATGGCCTTAACAAACAGGAGTTTATTCTTACAATTTGGAGGCTTTAAGTCCAAGTTCAAGTGCCAGGCTCTAGGGGCTGGGTGAAAGCCCTTCAACCTTGGGGTCCAACTCTGCCTCCTGGTCCTGGCCCACTGGAGCTAAAGGCATTTCTTCACTCAGACAGCTGCAAGCTGCTGAAGCTGAGAAGCCCCGAGGTTGACAAGTCAAAAGGCACAGTCCCGATGTTACCAAACCACATGGCAGGCCATTAACTTCAGTCCATTAAGTCCCAAGGTCAGCAGAGCATGGCAGGCTGCTGAGCAACAACACGGCTACGTACAGGGTCCAAGCGTGCCATAGGCTAGAGACCATTCCCAAGGCTTCTGCTTAAATACAAGAAGCAGACCACATTCCCTAAGGCAGCTACTCAGCTGTTCCCAGTAGATTCCATCACGGAGTTGATTACCAATCTCATCATGGGGAATCTACCATCAGCTGCCCAGGTACTCAACCAGGCCCAGCCAAGTTGACACACAAACATAACTACCACAATGCAATCTCACATAGTTGGAACATGTTATCAAGAAGGACCAGTCCCTGGAGAGGGACATCATTCATGCTTGGTGCAGAGTCACTGAGAAAGAAGACCCTCAATGAGATGGATTGACACAGTGGCTGCCACAAGTTAAAAAAGTGATGACTGTGAGAACAGTGGAGGACTGGGCTGTGTTTTGTTCTGTTGTATATGGGGTCATTATGAGTTGGAGCCAACTTGACAGCAACTAATTACAACAACATGGGCTTTAACAATCCATTCTATCCCAGTTCTTCAGCCAACGGGAAAATTGTAAACATCCTGAGAAACAGAATTGGAATAGAAAGGTTTATTTAAAGACCAAAGCTAGTCAGAATCCCTCATTATTGTATCTAGTATTTTCAATCTTTTGTCATCTAGTGTTTTACCAGTACTGCTAACAAAAATTACATGAAGTGTCCAGATATAATGGATTTGTTTATAGCTTCATGCTCTAACACCTTGCACCCTGATATCAGGAGCTCCACCCTAATTTATTAGTGATCTAAATTAAAGAATGATGCTTCCAAAAAATCAGGTATCCCAAAGTCAAGTGGGATTTTTTAAAAAGTATTTGTTGTTGTTGTCAGTTGCTGTGGCGTCCATTCCAATTCATGGCGACCCCATGTGTGCAGAGTAGAACTGCCACCTAGGGTTTTTGAGGCTGTGACCTTTGGGAAGCAAATCACCAGGCTCATCATCTGAGACATCTCTGGGTGGGTCTGAACTGCCAACCTTTTAGCTAGTAGTTGAGTGCTTAACCATTTGTATCACTCAGGGACTGCAAAAAAAGTATTACAAGATAATAATTAGAGATGTCCACAGATATTCACATAAATATTGGTGATGACACAGAAAAACTAGAAACAATCTAAGATTATAAACTAAACCACTGATTGAGTAAACTATGGGACATCTAACAATATTACATCTTTCTCCCATAGAGCAGCTGGTGGGTTCCACCCACTGACCTTTCAGTTAGCAGCTGAGTGCTTAATTAACAACTATGCCACCAGGACACCTTCACACAACAATTAAAGATGCTGTAAACATAGTTAATGTTGAATGAAATAGTATCATGGTTCCACCTTTGGTGGGAGAAAGTATATGTATGTGTATAGATATGCACAGAAAAAGAATGGGAACACACCAAAGTATTAACAGTGATTGTCCTCAGGTAGTGGGATAATGATTTTATTTTCTTCTTTTTGTTTACCTCATTTATCTCAATGAACATGTATTATTTGTGAATTCAGAATAATTTGTTTGACTTTGGGATATGTTAAATAATGTATTTGCAGCAGAATTATTGTTTGAGACATCTGTGCCCTTATTCCATTTGAATTGAAAATATTTGGCATTTGTCACCATTTATTTCCTCTGAGTACTCTATTCTGGAGTTGTTAAAAGCCTAGTAATATGGCTAAAAGGTAAGAAAAGCAACTAGATTGGATACTGAGAAAATTAGATAAGTTTGGATTAAATAACCAAGAATTGTTGGCTAGAAAATAGAATTTAATTTTCCTTTTTAATCAATTAATTTGTTTATTTTCCCTTTTTAAAAGCATGCTGATTACATTTTCTATGAAGAATTGCTTCCAGTTACTTTGTAACCATAAGGTCCCAGCAGCTGGCTTAAAAGACATGGTAAAAGGTGGGCTCATTTTGCAGTCAGTTTCCAACGATGTCTACCAAAATCTGGCTGTTGAAGATTGGATCCATGACCATATGAATCTAGAAGGCAATCCAATTCTTTTCTTTTGGAGAAATTCTCCTTCTGTTGTCATTGGTAGGCATCAGAATCCTTGGCAAGAATGTAACTTGAATCTCATGAGAGAAGAAGGTGTAAAACTGGCTAGAAGAAGAAGTGGGGGAGGGGCAGTCTATCATGACTTGGGTAATATCAATCTGACTTTCTTTACAACTAAGAGCAAATATGATAGGATGGAAAATCTAAAGTTAATTGTACGAGCTCTGAATACTGTCCAACCCCAGCTGGATGTGCAGGCTACCAAAAGATTTGACCTCTTACTCGATGGTCAGTTTAAAATCTCAGGAACCGCGTCTAAGATTGGCCGGACTACTGCATATCACCATTGTACTTTATTATGTAGTACTGATGGGACCGTCCTGTCTTCTTTGCTAAAGAGTCCTTACCAAGGAATCAAGAGCAATGCCACTGCTAGCATACCTTCCTCAGTGAAAAACCTTTTGGAAAAAGATCCCACTCTGACCTGTGAAGCACTGATGAATGCTGTTGCTGCAAAGTATGCTGCTTATCATAGGATTGATAATCACATTAACCTAATAAACCCAGATGATGAGACACTATTTCCCGGAATCAACAGCAAAGCCAAAGAACTACAAACTTGGGAGTGGATATATGGCAAAACTCCAAAGTTCAGTATAAACACTTCCTTTACTGTATTAGATGGACAGTCACCCTTGGAAATTAAAGTATACATAGATATAAAGAATGGAAGAATTCAAGTCTGCAATATTGAAGCACCTGGTCATTGGTTGCCACTGGAAGTATGTGACAAATTAAACTCAAATTTTATTAACAGTAAGTTTTGCCCAATCGAAACTACCATGCTAACAAATTTATTACTTAGAACATGTCCAGAAGACCATGAACTATATAGTAAATGGAATATTCTCTGTGAAAAAATGAAGGGAATAATGTGATTCAAAGTAAATGTCTTAGTATTGACACTTTAGATGAGAAAATAGAAATTTAAATGTACATTGCATGTCCCTTTAAAAAAAAGAAAAAAAAGTCTTAGCATCTTTCAGTAACTTCTCCCTACTTGAAAATTGTTTATCACCTGTCCTTATCTATATTTCCTCCTGACCTGTAGGATACTCTTTCTTCCTTGATCTCAAGACCTGCACACATTTATATCATCAGTTCTTTCCTTTGTTAAATTTTGGGGACATAGACCATATTGGACACTCTGACCTAATAGTTCCTGTTTTCCTTACCTTTTAAGAATTCAGAACATTTAGTTCTGTTATACATAAGTCAACGTGAATCTAAGAGCAAGGGACACAGTAAAGCCAGGCAGAAGCTGTATTGCCTTTTATAACCTAGCCTGAAAAGTAACATAGCATCAATTCTGGTGTAATCATAAATGCATCCAAATTCAAAGAAAGGAACATTAACCCCTACCTCTTGAGAGGAATGTCAAAGTCATATTATAAAAAGAACTTTTGGGATGGGAGATCTTATTGCAGCTAGTTTTGGAATTTGCCACACAGGTTGAATGAACATATGGGAAGGCCTTTTGGCCTTATTTATTTATTAGGCTTATTTATGGTACTGAAGGAGGAATAGATAAACTCATGTGTAAG
This sequence comes from Orycteropus afer afer, assembly GCF_000298275.1. NCBI lineage: Eukaryota > Metazoa > Chordata > Mammalia > Tubulidentata > Orycteropodidae > Orycteropus > Orycteropus afer. The sequence goes on from NW_006921604.1 coordinate 9,699,808, forward strand.
AACAAGGGGAAGAAAGGGGCAAAATTAGACAAGCAGACATAGAACTGGATTTTAGGTGCAGTAAGAAGACACTTTAAAAAGATTACAGCACATTAATCATGTGCAACTAGCACGAATATCCATTGCCAAATTTTCCATCACCATAAACAGAAACTCAGTGCTTCCTAAACAATAACTCCTTCTCTCCCTCTGTCCAACCCTTGATAACCACTAATAAATTTTAGTCTCTATACATTTGTCATGGGCATATTTTTAAGCATTACATTTGTTGTAAAATGTGAAAATTATTTTCTGAAAAAGGTATATTCTCCTCATGTAGTGTGCTATAGTACAAAAAAAAAGCAGTATAATTTGCTAATACCGTATTTTCTAAAGAGAAAGTATATCATCAGGTGAAGGATGTTAAGGACTTCAAGTTCCAAAAGAAATGTGATCAAGTGTCACGTGCAACAGATGGAGTCAGGTTAGTTTTGCAGTTTCCACAAAACTTTGTTTGCATATGGAGATGAAGGAGAGCAAGGGATCAAGAATGACTTCTTATTTCTCATTTGAGCAACTTAGTGGATGAGGGTAAATACAGGGGATGGGAGGGAGTATATCAAAAGTTTAGTTGAGGATGTTGTATTTGAAATACTTGTGAGCTTCTGAGATGCCAGAGGAAATGTCAGAAGGTTGAATATGTGAGACTAAATATGTGAGGCTTAATTGTGGACTTTTCGTGATTCATCTAAAGTTTAAAATATAGTTTAGCATACGTGTCCCCTTATGTTTGGGGAATTCTTTTATTTTTAAGTCTTGGTGGGAGGCAGAGCCCACCTCTCTGGAAAGTGAAAATGTCAACTCTTTTTCTGGCCTCCCATGAAGTTAGGGTGTGGGCACATGACCAGGGCTTTTGTCAGTCAGCTGCATCTGCTGCATCAGACTTTGAACTGGAACATACTGATGCAGAGAACCTGAGACAGTGAAAACCCTTCTCACTGTAATGTAAGGGGGGGCTGGGACAGAATGATACGTGCCTTGTGGGCAAAAGTGTGCAAGAGGAAAGATTTCCATGGCAGTCAGCATTAAGGAATGCCAATTTATAGTACATTGCAGCCTTAAGAGGGTAACACGTCAGTTGTTCTTTATTACATGTCAATGATTGATCTAGATACTGAGGTTTTTTCCTCTGCTCCAGTGTTCTCTGCTTGCCCCTACTTCTCCATAGAATCAAGTCTTTGTCCCCAGCCACTCAGCTGGCATCTGCATAGATGTATGAGCTTACCCAGCAGCTGACTCTACACTAAAAGGTTTAACAGATGTGTAACCAAGATGAATGAATGAGCTGCAAACTGTACCTAGTGAAGGCCTGCCAAGGACAATTACCTTCCTTATGACAGAATTAACATTGACATTTTTTTTTCTGGTTACTAGACCCCCAAATCTATCCCTTTTAAGAGATGATTCTTCCATGATGATTCTTCCTCCTGGGCTCTATGGGCAAGATTAACACTCCAATTCATCTTCATACTGATTTTGTTTTAGTTGCTGTTGAGTCAACTCATGGTGACCTATGTGTTACAGATAAAACTGATCCACAGGGTTTTCTTGGCTTAGTCATAATGGAAGCAGACTGCCAAGCATTTTTTTTTTTTCTACAGTACCACTGGATGGGCTCAAGCTGCCAACCTTTAGGTTAACAGTTGAGCACAAACCATATATGCCATCCAGGGTCCTTATCTTATTTGTCTCTGTTGTTGGGTGCCATCAAGTTGGTTTTTGATTCATAGTGATCCTATGTGACAGAGCAGAACTGCACCATAGGGTTTTCTAGGCTGTAATCTTTACAGGAGCAGATTGCCAGGTTTTTCTGCCACCAAGCCACTGAGCAGGAAAGAACCAGTAACCTTTTAGTTAGCAGCTAAGTACTTAACCATGAGGGATCCTTTATCTTCATACTAACAAAAACCAAACCCACTGCTGTCGAGTTGATTCCAACCCAGAGTGACTCTATAGATAGAGCAGAACTGTCCCATAGGGTTTCCAAGGCTATAAATCTTCAAGGGAGCAGACTGCCCCATCTTTCTTCTGTAGAGCAGTTGGTGAGTTTGAACTGGCGACCTTTTGGTTAGTAGCCTAATGTTTTAACCACCAGAGATCCTTTTGTCTTCATTACATGGTGACTCTTCAATAGCCAAAATAAGAGAAAAGCTGGTAAAATACTTAAATTAACTGTATGACTCGGAAAGCAGCACTGTAAATCTACTGAATATTGTATTTACAAAAGTATTTAGAAATGTTCACACAATTGAACCATGGATCTATAAAGTATTAGAAATACAAGTTTATTGATAAATCCATATATTTATCTACATTATAAAATCATTTGTACAAAGTATAAAAAAATAGTCACTTAAAAAAGAAAATACATGATGCAGATTAGGGCACTGCCCATTCATATTTTTTTTGTGTGCTTGTTATGAAAAATGTCTACTGTTGTTTCGTGACACGGTCTTAAATCAAAATCACAATATCCAAGGGAAAAACGACTCTAAAAAGAGAAAAAAGTGTTGTTAAAAATGATATAAAAAGTATGCTACATTCACTCAAAGAAACCATCCTACCTGTGGTTTCTTAAAATAATCCAGTCCCCTTCCAATCTTAATCATCCATCCATTGTTGAACCTATTGCAATTAGAATATAGTTTGTATTAAAGACATGTAAGTCAGGCAAATATCAAAGCTGCAGTATATTAAGTGTCTGCAAAATTTCCTCTAACAAAGAAAGCCACTTCTTCCAGTGATATGAGTTGAATCAAACTTGAGGTTAGTCATGGGCTGTGTCTACAATGAAATAAAATGTTCATAAGAACAATCAGTTTGATTAATTGATAGTTTCAAAATTAAATTAAACCTTAACTCTTGAATTTCAGCCTGTTGATAAAAATGTCATTTTCTCCTAACTAGTGGTTTCAAAGTATATTCAGGTAGACTGGTGGTGTTTCAGGGTTTTCCCTACCTAGGAATGGGAAACAGGAGTGGGAGGAGCTCTGGAGACCTCTGCTTTAATCACAGCAACTGCATTTTCATCTGTTTTGCATATTTATGTTGTGCATATGTTTTCACTAAAACGAAGAAGTGCATTGCTATACAGATGTAAGTCTCTATGCTCTACAGGTAGAAAAGCACTAAAATAACTGCAGATACTATTTCCTTACAGACACAGCATACTGTGCCTATTAGAATATTTTAATAAACCATTAAAAGTAAAATCACGTTAAAACCCACTGCCCTTGAGTCAATTCTGATTCACAGAGACCCTATAGGACAGAGTACAACTGCCCCTTAGGGTTTCCAAAACTGTAACTCTTTACGGAAGCAGACTGCCACATCTTTTTCACCACTAAGCAGCTAGTGTCTCATAGACAACTGATGGATTTGAACCACCAACCTTTCAGTTAGCAGCCTAGTTCTTCACCATTTTACCACCAGGGCTCCTTGAGTATTAACTTCACTAGAAAAGAAAATTATCCTATTACCTTAACACTATATGCAGAAAAGCATTTCCTCTTCTCATATGACATCAAACAAATAAATTTTATTCCATTAGGAAACATTAAACTAACACACAAAGTAAACCAAGTATTTTTTTTTTCCTTGTCAAAACTAAAAAGATACTAAAATTGAGCTTTATTTGACTCCTTGGGTTTCTGAGGCAGTATATCTATGGAAGTCTATAGATTGCCCAGTCTTCCTTCTGAGGAGTGGCTGGTGGGTTTGAACTGCCAGCCTTCTGGTTAGCAGTCAAATGCCTTAGGCAGTATGCCACCGGAGCTCCCCTTATTTGATTTATAAATATTTATAAATATTTATATGTAATTATATAAAAGGCTAACTTAAGACACATAAAAAACTGTACTTCAACAGCATAAGAATTAAAATATTTCTATACACTAACCTAATTTCCCGGTCATGTATTGAAGAAGAGTATTCTAATTCCAAAAGGACACCATGATTCCTAAGTGACTCTTTTATTTCTTCTAGGCCATTCCTTTGCTCTTCTTTCCCACTGCCCTATAATAGCAAAAATACAATTTTCTGCCTCAGTTACTAATAATTTAAATTATCTCCAAGCTGTGCAATGTGCATCACAAGTGAATTAAAATGGAAATACGCTATACTAGTTTTAATTTTTTGCTGTCTCAAAGAAGCAACCAAAGAATGTAGTTTAAATAGTAATTATTTTTATCAAAATAATTGATGTGAACATAATACAACTGTGTACACAAATATTTTAGTAATGATTTTTAGTCATTCAGAAGTACTTGCTCCCTTCTCAAATTAATCCAAGAAATTAAAAATTATTTAAGTCAAAATCAAAGTTGAGACACCTGCTATCATGTTACTATGTCCCCAGAAGGCCAATGCAGTAAATTAAAAAAAAAAAAAAAAAAAAGCAATTGGTAAAGAAGACACAAAACAGTCAATATTGCAGACAATGTGACTGACTGCTAGAACATCCAAGAAAATAAAATGAAAATTATTTGAACAAACAGACTTTAGAAGTGGCCAAATACAAGGTCAACATACTAAAACCAACAGCATTTTTCTCAGGATGTTTTATGCCTGTTGTTAGATAACAAGTTAACTCCCTAGGAAACAGACCTAGCTGAAACATGTCCAGGTTTTCTCTGATTGACTACATCTTTTAACTGAGTAAAGTTAATGAAATTAAGAAAAATGAAATTCTTTAAAATACCTACTTTATCCAGAGAGGTGAGAAGATGAATAGTGGTTACTTTACATGGTCTTTTAATAAGCATCTCACAAAAGCGAAGAAAGTTATACAGCTGGAAGACATTCAGATGAGTTATTACTAACTAGTACACTTTATATAATATATAACACATTATATTTTATTCATTATTTATTTGTCCATTTCACTTACCTGATGAGTTTGCCTAATATAAGGATCTTCTATCCAAACTTCTGTAACTGTCTCATTAAGGTATTCTTGAAAAAGTGACTCATAACTGAAACCTGTTGCATTCTCTTCTATTTTAATTTGCTTGTGATATTTTCCATCTACAAAACACAAGCTTCAATGATAAAACCAGTGACCACTAATTTTCTTTTTATACAAATTTCGTATACAGTGATCATTAGGATCAGATACAAGTTAATTTTTTAAACTCATTCACACGGCAAGTATGTATTGAAACATTACTACTTATGAGGCACACTGCAGGATGCTACAGATGTATCAGTAAGGCAAAGATGGTGTCTGTCCTCATGGAGGGCAGGCAAGGAGAAAAGTCCAGAGATTTCTTGGAAGAGGTCTTGAGCTGGATCTTCTGGACTAGGCAATTTATTCAAGGAAAGGCTGCATGTAATCTGTCTGATAACTTCCTGTCATCATGGGCAGGACCACAGCCATAACATAGTAGCTATCTTGTCCTTCTCTTCAGTCTCAAAGTCTTTTTTTTTTACGTCTTGCAATTTAATAGCTAAAGTAAGTAGTAAATGTAAATGTAATATAGTAAGGAGTTTTAGAAGTCTTTCTTAGAACTTAACAGAGAAGGTAAAAGCAGACGTCTTGCAATTTAATAGCTAAAGTAAGTAGTAAACGTAAATGTAAATAGTATGGAGTTTTAGAAGTCTTTCTTAGAACTTGTAGAGAAGGTAAAAGCAGAAGTTGATAGTATTTTCTTAATAACCCAAGCTAAAGACTGAGATACCACAACTCAGGACAGTTCCATTGGGTTTATTCATACAAAACGAGTAATTATTGAATTAAGTTACCAGAAACTTAAAGGCTGTTTAAAAACATGACCCCTACTAGAGTTCCTAATTTATATGGTGGTTACACTTTAAACTGTTTTAAAATCAGTAGTTTGGATTCTGTTCCAAATATTTCCATAGATACGTTAGAAACTGCATCATGTTTTCAAGCCAATGTTAATTTAACTCAGTATATTCAAGCCACAATGCTGATGGTACTATAAAACCTATCCATCAGCGCATTGAAAGGAAACTTCATTCTAGGTTTCAGCTTGGGTGAATGAAACACAATTTTATTCCCACTCAACAGAGGAACTTAATGGGGTTACTTACCCAGGGTGTGATTGGTACAGAGCACTAGAAAAGCTGGGGAGAGAACTACAGTAAGGGTAGACAGGAAGATCGGCTGGGGCCAAGGTAGTGGTTTCGGAACGGCAGTAGTACCTTTGGCTATAGAAAGCAGCAGTGGTGTGCACGTCATGTAAGAATGGCAATGGTCATTTACATATATGTTTGTAAACTAGATGCTCATGAGTCGAGACCAGACCAACTGCTATCAAGTTGGTTCTGACTCATAGTGACCCTATAGGACAAAGCAGAACCACCCCCATAGGGTTTCCAAGGCTATAAATCTTTATGGAACCAGACTCTGTGTTGTCTTTCTCCTGTGGAACAGCTGGTGGGCTTGAACCACCAACCTTTTGGTTAGCAGCCTAATGCTTTAACCACTGCATCATCAGAGTGCCTGTTAATGAGTAGGGAATTAATAAGAAATAGGGAACAATATCTACTTCACATCTAATCGTTGTTGTTGTTGTTGTTGTTATGTGCCATCGAGTCGGACCCGACTCATAGCGACCCCTCCTTGGGTTTCCGAGGCAGTATCACTATGGAAGTAGATTGCCCCATCTTCCTTCCGAGGAGTGGCT
>NW_006921604.1:9706801-9712722 GCF_000298275.1 Orycteropus afer afer
CAGAAGGCTGGCAGTTCAAACCCACCAGCCACTCCTTGGAAGGAAGGTTGGGCAATCTACTTCCGTAGTGATACCGCCTCAGAAACCCAAGGAGGGGGTCTCTATGTCAGGAGGGAGTCAGGTCTGACTCAACGGCACATAACAACAACAACAACTAACTACTCATCCACCAGAGGGAAGAAAAAAAAAAGAAATGAGTCTCTTCTGTACCGGGGAGCATGTATAAGCATCTGTAAGCATGGACAAATGGTCCAGATGGCAAAGTGCTTTCAGGAGCAGGAGTCAGAACCACAAGGTGAAGGGGACTTCATCACAACTCATTTTCTGAAACAGTCTCTTTACCTTCTTTTTCTTGATCCAGGTATTTCTTTATGTTTTCTGCTCTATCCATGTAGTCAGAAATTTTTTTTCTGAGATTATATTTCTTTGTGTCATCTTTGGTACCTATAAATTAGAAAATATATTCTCAAGTTTTCAGAACAGTTTTTCTATTTAGTACAGGCATTATGTCCGGTTTCCCAAATTTTCCAAACATTTTTGTCCTTTAGCATGATTTGGCTCACTGCTAAAATACACAGATGATAGGCTCAAATTAGGATTGATTGTGCAGGACCTTCAGTTTTGCACCAAGCATCTGAAGCATCTTTAGGATTAGGGACTCTAATAATGTGACTCCCCTCTGGGGACACCTGGTAGGTTGAGAAAGGTGGCTATTATATGTCAGACCTGGGTCTGAGCAGCATTTTGTCCTGATTGTTTACACATCTTTTCCACTACAAAACCAACTTCTCTTCCAGACTTCCTATTATATAATTAATGCTCATTTTCCCAGCACCTCAAGAATATATGTTATGTTTGAATATACATTGTCAATAAAATCTTACTCAAGCCCCTCACCAAATCACTTCCCCTTCCTTCTGATACTGTTGTGTTTTCCATAAAAATTTCATTTTTAATCTCCCAGTTTTGTAACATTTTACTTTGAATTAATTTTGTATTTACAATAAAGTTATAAACAATACTCTTGCAGATTCCCCCAGTGCTAACACATTACATAGCCATAGTATAATTATGACAGCCAAGAAATTAACCTTGATGTAATACTATTAACTCATCTACAAACCTTATTCAGCTTTCACCAATTTTCCCACTAAAAAAAGTTATTTTTTCAGTCCAGGATCCCGCATTGCATTTAGTTGTTACATCTCCTTAGTATCCTCCAATGTGTAACAGCATTTTAGTCTTTCCTTGTTTTTTGTGACTGTGAGACACTTATGAAGAGTATTGGACAGTTACTTTGTAGAATGTTTCAATTTGGGTTGTCTGACGTTTAGATGTCTGATGATTAGATTGAGGTTATGCACTTTGTGGCAAGAAAATCACAGAAGTGGCATGCCTGTCTCAGTACAAGATGTTGTTTTGTCTTATTACTGGTGACGTTAACTTTGATCACTTGATTAAGGGGAATTCATAAATTTCTCCATTGTAAAGTCACTATTCTCACCTTGGTAATTAATACATGGGAACTCTGGTGGCATAGTGCCTAACGCATTTGACTGCTAACCAGAAGGCTGGTGGTTCAAACCCCCTAGCCCCTCCTCGGAAGGAAGATTGGGCAACCTACTTCCGTTGTGATACTGCCTCAGAAACCCAAGAAGGGGTTGCTGTGAGTCAGATCCAACTCGACAACAGTAAGTTTGGTCTGGCTTTTGAATTAATATGTATCTGGTGGAGAGACACTCTGAGACTCTGCAGAGTCTGTTTCTCATCATTCTTTTGCCCACTAATTTAGCATCCATTGATGGCTCTTGCCTGCAACAGTTACTACTATGGTGTTCGCCAAATGGCAATCTACTTCCATCATTTCTTCTACATTTATTGATTGGGATTTTTCTGTAAGGGAGAGCTGTCCCTTCTCTCCATCTATTGTATTCAATTATTTTTATCAGTATACACTCACAAAAATTCTTTTATGTCTTATGACCCAATACTATGATTACTTGCTTACTCAAATTTTATTAGCTTTGGCTTTGAAAGCACCTGCATATTAGCTTTTGTGTGCTTTCAACAGATCCCCACCAATTTTTGAGCACTTCCTCATTTTCTGGTGCAAGATTTTCCATGCCCCAGAAAGAAATGGAAACAACCATTTCTCCAAGGATTCCTGGTTCCTTTTAATGAAGAACAGTACTGAGTAACCAAATTTTGGGCACTAGGTGTGCTCATTGTTACTGGGGTGGAGTCCCATCACCAGTTCTAGATCCTCTCAGCTGACAGAGCTAGAAAGTACATATAGGTTTACTAACACACACATACATCTGTATTTATTGCTCTATCTACCATTAATACATATATTAAAAACCATGACTTCATGCTGATAAACTTTAATTCCATAGAGTTCATTCTAGCTTCCCCCCTTTCCTTATTTGTAACATTTTTCTTATTATCCACAATATATTTATTTGCTCAGTCCTACTAAAGTAGTTCCAAAATTACTAAATGATACCCATTAGAAACAAATTTACCAACTAGAATACATTATTTGTTTCATCTTTAACCTTACAGAACGTCAAAATACTATTTTCTTATTTCATGATAGTGATTTTATTTATTTATTAAAAAATTTATTGTGATTTGGATGAAAGTTTACAGAGCAAATTCATCTTCCATACAGCAGTTCACATACATTGTGTCTCATGACATTGACTGCAATCTCCCACAATACAACAGCTCTCCTCCCACTTCCTCCCCATAGCCACCTCTTCCCTGTGTCCTTGGCTCCCAGGCACTCCTCCCCCCAAGCTGTCTCTCTGTGCATACACAGCCCTCCTAGTCTTCATGATCTCTCCAAAGAGTGTAACTACCTAATGTAAATGTTCAGCTCATATGCCTGTCTTTTGTTTGTTGTTTGGCTAGAACTACAGGAGTGGGTTCAATTCCAGACCTGTAAGGCAGCTAGGGGTTCCACCAGGCTATATCAGACCAGAAAACCTGGTCCTTTTTTTTTTTTTTTAAATAGTTTTGAGTTTTGTTCCACATTGTTCTCCCACTCTATCCAAGATCTCAACATAGATCCCCCTCCAAGTTCAAAATACTATTTTTCAAAGATTCTTAGATTACCTATTTTCTTCCCCACCTCCTTAATCATACATATTACAAATGAGTAAGATAGAGAAGTGTCACCTCCTCCTTACCCTTGCCACCCACTACCATCCCCTTCTTTCTACCTCTTTTCCTACCCACAGTACTTTAGGTAATCAATCCAATTAGTTTCTGGTTTTATGCTTCCTGTATTTCTTTTAGTGAGCTCTGGGTAGCATAGGGGGTAAGCCATTTTGGGCTGCTGAACAGAAGATTGGCAATTCAAACCCACCAGCTGTTCCGTGGGAGGAAGATGAGACTGCTAACCAGAAAACTGGGGCTTCAAACCCACCAGCCACTCCTTAGAAGGAATACTGGGCAGTCTACGTCTGTAGAGATACCACCTCAGAAACCCAAGGAGGGGTCACTATGAGTTGGCTCTGACTCAACAGCAGTGAGGTTTTTTTTTTTTTTTTTTCAGTAAATATAACCTTGAAGTGTCCTGTTTGTTGTCAGGATCAGGCATTTTAGAGTCCCTGGGTGGTACAAATGGTTAACATGCTCGGCTCCTAATTGAAAGGTTAAAGCTTCAAGTCCACCCAGAGGTGCCACAGAAAAAAGGCCTAACAATCTGCTTCCAAAAAAAAAAAAAAAATCAGCCACTCAACACCCTATATAAGGAGCTCTGGTGGCATAGTGCCTAAGGCACTTGGCTGCTACCAGAAGGCTGGCGGTTCAAACCCACCAGCCACTCCATAGAAGGAAGACAGGGCAATCTACTGCCATAAAGATTTACCACCTCTGAAACTCAAAAGGTGTCACTATGAGTCGGAATTGATTCGATGGCAGTGAAGGTTTTTTTGGTTTTTAAACACCCCATAGAGCACAGTTCCACTCTGACATACATGGGGTCAACAGGAGTTGGAATCAAGGGTCAATTGGTTGGTTTTCAGCACTGAACAACTACAGATAGAAAAAAATCTCACTGTTGTTGCACACAGTCCTGTGCATTTCTCACACAGAATTCTGGTACATGTTTCTTAAGAAAACTTTCTTTTGCCACTTGTTGTTAGGTGCTGTCATGTTGGCTCCTACTCATAGCAACTCTATGTACAACAGAACGAAACACTGCCCTGTCCTGCGCCAGCCTCACAATCCTTTCTATACCTGAGCCCCATAGTTGTAGCCACTGTATCAATCCATCTCGTTGAGGGCCTTCCCCTTTTTCATGCTCTCCAGGGAATGGTTCCTTCTGACAACATGTCCAAAGTAGGTGAGAAGAAGTCTGGCTATTCTTGCTTCCAAGGAGCATTCTGGCTGCACTTCCTCCAGAACAGATTCTTCTGGGAGTCCATGGTATTTTCATTATTCTTCGCCAACATCACAACTCAGAAGTATAAGCTCTTCTTCAGTCTTCCTTATTCATTGTCCAGCTTTCACATGCTAGGAGGCATATGAAAGTGGATTTTGCCACTACATGATTTTATTTTTGTTTACTTTATATAAAACTGTTTAATCAGAAAAGCAAAATAGTATAATGAACATCCTTATTACCTATCACTTAGATTTAGGTGTTAACATTTTGCCATATTTGCTTCAACTGTTTTTTGTTGTTTAAATAAAATTAAATTTGAGACATCATAACACTTCTCCACAAACATTTCAGTCTGTGTCTCTAAAAATTAAGGACCTTTTTGAAACAAACACCGCAAAACCAAAACCTGTTGCTGTCCTAGATTTCTACTCATGGTGCTTCCATAGGGTTTTCTTGGTTATAATCTTTATGGAAACAGACCGCCAGGCCTTTCTTCCATGGTACCAATGGATGGGTTTGAACTATCAACCTTAAGTTGAGTAGACAAGTCCAAACTGCTTGCACTGCCTTGAGACATGAAACAACCACACTAACAAAATTAATAATTTTTATTAATAATTTAATGCTACCCAATCGAAGGGTTTCATTGGCTAATACTTTGAGGCAGGACACACCCAGTTTCAAGAAAATGAAACTTAAGAGAGTGGAAATTCCCAAACAGGCACTCCCCCTCCCCTTTCCTGTGCTTTTCTGCTTCTGTATACCTGCTGGCTGGCATCTTTAAAAAAATAACCAATCACCCTATACCCCATATACCCTGGAACAGAAAATGATAAAAGCCCTGTGTGGCCTTTGTTAGGGGCTCTGTCTCTGTATGTGAATCCGCAGAGCTGGGTGTCCACACAATAAAAGTCCTTCCTTTTTCACCATCCTGTTTGGCATTAGCGTTTCCCTTAGCGGCTCCAGTAACACTCTGAGAAGTGGATGTCTTAGTCTGTCTTAGTATGGAAGCCCCATTGAAACCTGTCCATCATGAGTGACTCTACTGGTATTTGAAATACAGTGGCATAGCGTCCAGCCTCACAGCAACATGCAAGCCACCACAGTACATAAACTGAAAGAAGAGTGGTGATTTTCAATTGCCTCATATGCGTGTGAAATCTGGACAATGAATAAGGAAGACCAAAGAAGAGTTGATGCTTTTAAGCTGTGGTGTTGGTAAAGAATGCTGAAAATACCATGCACTGCCACAAGAACAAATAAATCTGTCCTGGGAAAAGTGCAGCCGGAATGCTCCTTGGAAGGGAGAATGGCCAGACTTTGTCATTTCTACTTTGATCTGCACTGAACACTTTCCCTTGTTACCCTCCCGAGAGGGACCGGGTCTCCAAGAGCAAGGTAAGCACGGGCGTAGCACAGAGTAGCAGGCCGGAAGAGCAGGAGAAAGGGGTAAAACCCAGGGAGCCAAAGAGAAGAGCAATCAGCCGAAGGGATTAGGTGAGGAGGGGAAACTCAGGGACACCCC
>NW_006921604.1:9716042-9719376 GCF_000298275.1 Orycteropus afer afer
AACGGCACTTAACAACAACAACAACAACTTTGGTCATGTTGTCAGAAGAAAACATTCCCTGGAAAAGGATATCATGCTTGGTGAAGTGGAGGGTCAGCGAAAATGAGGAAGAACCTCAATGAGATGGATTAACACAGTGGCTGCAACAATGGGCTCAGGTATAGCAAGGATTGTGAGGATGGCGCCAAGGCCTTCTGTTGTATGCTGAGGCACAGGCGACTCCACGGCACCTAACAACGACAATCGATATTCATACTGCCAAAAAGTTTATGTTCCTCCAAACACAGATCCTATCCTGCAGTTTTGTTGTCTCTTAAGTCTTTTTAAATCTAGAATAACCAAACCAAACCCACTGACGTTGAGCCGATTCCAACTCATAAAGACCCTATAGGACAGAACAGACCTGCTCCATAGGGTTTCCAAGGCTATAAATCTTTACAGATACAGACTGCCACATCTTTCTCCCGCGGAGGAACTGGTGAGTTCGAACGACTGATCTTTCGGTTATCAGTTTACCAATGACTTCCATTTACTAGATATATAAAAGAACGGCCCCAATTGTCTAGCAGAACATTCCACCTTCTATCTTTGCTTCCTCGAGCGAGAAAGAAGTGCTTTTAAGTCTTATTCCGCCTCACACACAGCAGGAATTTTTCCTTTTGTCCTCCCTCCCTGGCTCACTGCTTACCTTTCAAAACTTGCAGGAGCAGATCAATGCCCTCTTGGTAACAAACCAGAGCTTGCGGATACCTGGACTCCGAATCTAGTTCCACAGCCCGTTTTATCACAGCGCACGCAGCTGTGGTTCCCGGGTCTAGCCCCAGCCCTGATTTCGCCATAATTACGGGACCTCCCTTATGGTTCAACTCCAACCAAACAGGAGAGGGTCTGTCGCACTTCCGGGATGCCTTCACGTGACAGAGACGCTCCTGCGCGCTCGCTCTGTGACTTTTCTGCCACGAGAAGGATTCGGTCAGAACAAAGGGCCTCCCTTCGAGATAGCCAACTTTGCTACGTCAAGGTTTGAGTGACGCGCCTGGTAGTTCCTCTGTCAGCTTCCCCTCTGTAAGGAAGTTCAGTCTGAAGAAAGATCGACTGAACATTTAGCATATCGACTTCTTCAGAGGCACTGGTGAGTGAGAAGCAGCCCAAAGTTTTGCATTTCTCCCCGAGTACTTATCTGAGAACTTTGTGCAGGTGCCGACTGGCTTTTTTCCGTTCTGTTCTTAATTTGCGTGATTGAAAAAAAAAAAACATGCTATCAAGTCGGGTCTGACTCATAGCGACCCCTCCTTGGGTTTCCGAGGTGGTATCTCTACGGAAGTCGATGGGCCAAAATGTAGACTACTGCGCCTGTGTCCGGATCCTGTCCGGTTGGCTCCTAAAAAGCCATTGGCATGGTCGAGTTTTCCAGCGGAAGAGCTCGAGGTCGCAAGGTTTGTCCTGGTCCTTTGGGCCCAGGGGCAGACAGCCTGGGAAAGGAAATTGAGGTGTGTTTCAGAATCTTATGTGCCTGTGCTTTATTCTTCTGCTTCCCATTGAGAAAGTGTAAGTCAATTTTATTTATTGTTAACGAACTTACAGATTTGTCTTTTAACATTGCTGAATTTTAGAAGGTAAAGTGTGCTGAGTTCGCAGTTAAAATAGTTACCATTTTACCAGTAGCTGCTATTGCTACTATATTTTTTGGTCACTACCTATCCAACCCTGCTTCTGCGTATTCTTGCCAGGAGGCAGTTATGAGGGCTACCTTGTTAGGTACTAGGAGTTGGGATAGTTGGCTCTGTGGCTTAGTTGGTCAAAGTGCCTGTCTAGTAAACAGGAGATCCTGGGTTCAAATCCCAGGGCCTTGGTAAACTTTGATGTTTGGGAGCTCTGGTAGCCTAGTGCCTAAGGCACTTGACTGCTAACCAGAAGGCTGGCGGTTCAAACCCACCAGCCACTCCTCGGAAGGGAAGTTGGGCAATCTACTTCCCTAGTGATACCGCCTCAGAAACCCAAGGAGGGGTCACTATGAGTCGAGTGCCACTCCACGGCACATAACAACAACAACAGGAGTTGGGAAGAGAATCATTTCTTGCTTTCAGAGATCTCAGTTTAACTAAAAGGGAACCGATATGTTCAGCATTTTCAGTAGTAAGTTTATTTTTATCTCCTTTCATAATTAAATGCATCTCTCTTTTAAAGAACGTTACATGCACAATCCTTGTAAAAACTATCAGACAGTACTGGGGAGAAAAGAGGAGGGGAAACATACCTCCAGGAGTATGTTAACCTTTTTCTAATAGCTCTCCAGAGTGTTTCTATGTATACACACACATTCACAGACTTTTATTTTTTTTAACGGAAATAAGCTCATACTTTTCATAGGATGCATGGTATTTTTTTATTTTTTGTAGCTGTGCAAGAGAGAAGAGTTAGTGTGCAGTAAAAAAAGAGACAGTATAGTTGCTTCAAGATTCAAGAGTTATGTGCCTAATGATAATTTTTACTTTATTCAGTTTGATTGTCACACCTTCTGAAATCTGTAAATCAAACTTCATTCAGCAAAGATGTGCCAGGTGCCTTACTGTTTGGCAAGAGCTGGTGTTTAAGTAGATGCCTAGAATACATGTGTGAATAATCAGAATAAAGACAAAAGAAACATTTTTTAAATCCTTTCCTTGTGAAACTAACATATTACAGACGAGAAACAAACAATAAACAACAAACTTAATAAATAAATTATGTTGCAAGGTGATAAATGCTATGGCAAGAAAATCAAAGTATAATAAGAGGGATCGAGAGTACTGACAGTTGTGGTGGTGTAGTTCAAAATGTTAAATAATGTGATCAGGGTATACCTTATTGAGAAGGTGAGACTGAGCGAAAAATTAGAGGCGAGGCAATTAGTGATATGAATATCTGAAGAAGGAGCATCCCAGATAGAAGAAAGAATCAGTCAAAGGGAGCATGCCTACTTGGCAAGATCCAGGAACAGGAAGGGGCCTAGTGTATCTTGAGCAGAGATTGAGCAAGAGAATAAATGGAGATGAGGTCTGTGAAGTGTTGGAGACTGAAGAACTTTGGCTTTCACCGTGACTGAAATGGAGAGGTATTAGAAGTTTTGAATTTTTTGACATACATACTTTTTATTTTAGAGTTATTCTGGTTAGGTACCATAAAATCAATTTCTAAATCATAGCAACCCAGTGTGACAGAATAGGACTGCCCCATTGGGTTTTCTTTGCTGTAATCTTTTTTTTTTTTTTTTTTTCTTATTGGGTTAAAGTGGAAGACTTTCTTTTTTTTTTTTTAATTTTGATTTGGGTGAAGATTTACAGAGCAAATTCAC
>NW_006921604.1:9743282-9763874 GCF_000298275.1 Orycteropus afer afer
ATAATTATTTTTCTAACTATCCTTTAGTATCTTTAATAAGCTAAACATGAATTTTGACTCCAGTACACATGGATGATCCTAACCTTCCCCTCTAGGTTATATTTAACATCCCTCTCCAACAGTGAGAAACCTGGGTCAATTGAAAAGTTATCATCAGAGGATAGGATTATGGCTGTTATGGAGAAAAGACCTCTCAGAGGGGTTGGAATGGAAGCGGGAAAACCAGTTAGAGCTGTTTGTTGACATCTAAGTTATAAGAGAAAGATTTGACAACATGTGAAACTGAAGGAATTAGGTTCATATATAATGTTTAACTTGGGAAGAAATAATATGGTAGGGAAAATACTACAGCATTACCTATTTGATTGGAGAGACGGGGAGGGAATAAGCATCCTGTCAAGGAAGCCTTACTACAACATGTAGAAACAATCAGTCACATACACAGTAGAAGTTCGAATGGCAGTTTTGAACGTCTTATGTAATTCTGAATTCTGATTTGGATGAACACAGATTTGACCTATTCACTGATTCATATTTCGTTCAACAAACACGGAGTGTCTACTGTTCTTCAGGTAGTGTGCTAGATACTGGAGATAGAAGATGAACAAAAAATTCTTGTTTTCAGGGCACTATGGATTTACTTCTGAAACTGCCTAATCCATAATTAATTTTAAGAGATCAGTTCAGTTGCTGAGAAAAGTTTCTGAGGTCCAGCATTGATTCTCAAGTCCATTGTTTTTTCTACATCACAGGAAAGACTGCAGAGCTTGAGAGAGATAGGATCCAATAGACACTGAAATACCCCTATTTTGGTAAGTGTTATTCTTTTTTTTTTTTTTTAATTTTTATTGTGATTCGGGTGAAAGTTTACAGAGCAAATTCACTTTCCATACTTCAGCTCACATACACTTTGTCTCATGACATTGACCACAATTTCCCATAATGCAACAGCTCCCCTCCCACTCCCTCTCCATAGTTACCTCTTCCTTGTGTCCTTCCTTCTCATGCACTCCTACCCTGGAGCTGTCTCTCTGTGCATACACAGCCCTTCTCTTCTCCCATAATTGATCTCTCCAAGGAGTGTATCTGCGTATTGTAAATGTTCATCTCACATGCCTGTCTTTTGTTTGGAAGCCACAGGTATGGGTTCAATTCCAGACCTAAAGGACATCTAGGGGCCATAGTCTCAGCAGTTCCACCAGGCTCTATTGGACCAGCAAACCTGGTCCTCCTCTTTTTTTTTTTCCCTCCAAATGATTTTGAGTTTTGTTCCACATTGTTCTCCCTCTCTATCAAGGATCTCCTGCATAGATCCCCTTCCACGTGGATGACAGTGGTAGCCGGGCACCATCTAGTTCTGGTCTCATAGTTGTATAGGCTGCAGATCGGATGGTATACTAGTCAAGAACTGCCATTCTTACTGTAGCTTTATAATGTCTTAATAATTTTATAATGACAAAAGCCACCATTTATTGAGGGCTATTTACCAGGCATTATTTTAGGCACTTTATAGAACAATTCATTTGTAAGATAGTTTTATTATCTTTTCTGGGAGGAATAATTGAAAAACAAATTATGGAACTTACCTAAGATAGACCTGTAGGTCATGAACCTAATCTTTCTGCTTTCAGGACGCCTCTCTTACCAAACCAAACCAAACACATTGCCGCGGGGTCGGTTCCAACTCATAGCAACCCTATAAAACAAAGTAGAACTGCCCCTAGAGTTTCCGAGACTGTAAATCTTTACGGAAGCAGATTGCCACATCTTTCTCCTCTGGAGTAGCTGGTATATTCAAACTGCCAGCCTTTCTGTTCTTTGGTTAGCAGCTGAGCACTTTAACTACTTTGTCATCAGGACTCCTTATACCTCTCTTTAAATAAAAACCAAAAAACCCTCTGCCATCAAGTCTATTCCAACTCATAGTGACCCTTTAGGGCAGAGTAGAACTGCCCCACAGGGTTTCCAAAACTTTAAATCTTTACAGAAGCAGACTGCCTCATCTTTCTCCCACAGAGTGGCTGGTGGGTTCCAACTGTCAACACTTTGGTTAGCAGCTAAATGCTTTGACCACTGCGCCACCAGAGCTCCTCTTTTAGTAAGCAGTAATTGCTTTCTGCCTGATTAAATAAACATAAGTTTTTTTTAATCGTAGAAGCAATGCATGTTTTTTAAGATATCTTTAAAAAAAATACAAATAAACAAAAAGAACATTCTGCTTTTTTCTTTTCAACAGAGGAGTGCTATGATTTAGTAAAAATGCACTAAACTAAGATTTAGGAGGATTGTGTTCAAGAACATATACTCTATTGATAGCTGAACTTTCCAGGCTTGATTTTCTTCATATATAAAAAGGGGTGTCAGTTTTGCTTGTACAAGTTGGGATTTCTTTAGGCCCTTCTGACTTTTTACTTTCTGTGATTCTGTAATAGGACTCCATGATTATATATTCTTTATCTGTCGTCATGGTTGTAGAAGAGTTTTTAAATAAAACTCTTTCCATACATAAACACTTCGTTTCTTGTTTTTTTGTGGATCCAGTCTAGGCTCTAATTCATTTAAGGAAAATTGGGTTGTACATAATACATAATTATTATTAACCTGTGGTTTTGCTGAATTCTAAATAAAACATTCATTGAAACTTCTTTCTCTTTTACACCGATTACATTACCCGCATTATTTCTTACCCTTAAAAAAAGCAAAAAAACTCCCTGCCGTCGAGTCTATCTGACTCATAGCGACCCCTCCTTGGGTTTCCCAGGCAGTACCTCTACGGAAGTAGATTGCCCAGTCTTCCTTCTGAGGAGTGGCTGGTGAGTTTGAACTGCCAACCTTCTAGTTAACAGTCAGATGCCTTAGGCACTATGCCACCAGAGCTCCTACTGTATTAAAATAACCAAAATTTTACTGTTCAAGTTCAGTCAGGTTTACAATTAAGTTGTTGTTTAATTTTTTAATACTATAGGAGGGGCATCTATACATTTCAAAGACATATTTGATCTGTGAGTTTATTTTCTATTTCTCACAGCCTCTAAAGGAAGAATCACCAAACTCAATGGCTGGTATTTTGTGCTCAGTTCAGAGGCCATTAGGCAGTCTACAGGTGAGTGTTTTCAAAAATTATCATTTTTTTCTTTTCCATTCCTAGTGAACCTTTTCTTTCTTTCCTAATAAGTAAACATACCAAAAAAGAAAACCAAACTCACAGCCAATGAGTCAGTTTTGACTCCTAGCAACCCCCACTGGGTTTCTGAGGCTGTAAATCTTTGCGGAAGTAGATTGCCACATCCTCCTCCTGCAGAGCAGCTGGCGGGTTTGAAACACTGACCTTCCATTAGCAGCCAAATGCCTTATCCACTATGCCACCAGAGTTCCTTATGTAAACACATAGGTAAGATAAATTCTTGATAAATTTCTTTTTTTTTAATATGATTTATCTGCTGTTTTATCCCTGAAGATTTGGGATCATGAAAGATCTTTTCCTTCACATGAATATACAGGTGGATAGATGGGTGGACAGGCTGAACTATTAGGTATGTCTGTGCAGCAGGGAATGTACCCAAGACCATGTATAGGGTGAAAAAATAAATAAAAAGGAAGGGGGGAAAAAATCTTTTTCCAGAGAGCATGCCAGTAACATATGACTAATGGTCTGGCTTAATTTTTTTAACGGTTTGGTTTTTTCCCTTCTATTATGAAAAGGGTAAATTTGTAATCACACAAAATTTTTAAAAATATGGGAAAGCAGGAAGAAGAGAAACCATCAACCAGAGAACATTAGTATTAATATTGTCATATATTTCCTTCTCTTTTATATACTTTTCTTTTAGAAAGTACAGCAATGCAGCATAATCAGTTCATAAGGGCAAGAGTCTATGTACAGATCTTCCAGTGACTGTAGATGATAGTGTTGGGTGCTTTACATACATTATCTTCACCTCAGGTTAATCCTGTGAGGGCAGAATTGTTTCCCTTTTATACCTGAAGAATCTGACTCAGAGAGGATGAATGACCTGTCTGATGTCTCACAGCTGGTAGGCAGCAGAACGAGGATTAGAAGCCCAGTGTTGCTCGCGTCAAACCTGTGTTTCTTTTACCACTCACACTTCCTCCAGCCTCTTCTCCAGGAATGCTTTAGTTGTTTATGTCATCTCTGACACACAGGGAATGATTCTTGGTATTACCAATCTCTGCACTGCACTTCATCCCCATGATTACCCATAATAGCATTTTCCTGCTGTGAAGCTTTGTCAGCAGCCAGAGAGAAACGTGATTGGGGGTATGCATAGAGAAGAGATGAGAAGTAGCAGTGATGGCGTTTGTTAGGCTTAAAAAGAAAATTGGAAAGGCATTTGACTTTCTTTTACATTATATTGTACATTGTCTAGAGCAGGCCTTGGCAAACTATGGCTCACAGTTTAAATTTAGCACATCATCTGTTTTTGTAACTAAAATTTTACTGGAACACAGCCACATTCATCTGTTTATATATTGTCTGTGGCTTCTTTTGGGAGCTCTGGTAGCATAGTGCCTAAGGCACTTGACTGCTAACCAGAAGGCTGGCAGTTCAAACCCACCAGCCACTCCTTGGAAGGAAGATGGGGCAATCTTCCGTAGTGATATTCCTCAGAAACCCAAGGAGGGGTCGCTATGAGTTGGGTCTGACTCGACGGCACATTACGATAAACAACATTACAATGGCTTCTTTTGCCCTATAATGGCAGAATTAAATCTAAGTAATGCCTACTGCATAGCTCCCCACATCTAGAAATAGTTACTATTTGGTCCTTTGCAGAAAAAGTTTGCTGACCTGTGGTCTAGAAGTCTGTATTCAGCTTGGTATGTGTTAGTGGTTAGATAGGATATATTCAGTCTACTTCCGTAGTGATACTGCCTTGGAAACCCAAGGAGGGGTCACTATGAGTTGGGTCCGACTCCATGGTACATAACAGCAACAACAACAATAGGGGTGAATAAATAAACCTTTAAAAATTACAGGTTAAGTCAGAACAGATTTTTGTCGCTTAAATATTAGTGGGTATAGATTTCGGCACTAAACGAGATTTTGAAAAAACAAATGTTTTATATCATGTTTTAGACTGTGACAAAAGGTGTGGAGCCTCTCATTTGTACGGATTGGATTCGTCACAAATTTACCAGATCAAGAATTCCAGACAAAGTAAGAACAAGTGTTTTAAAATGTTGGTGTTACTAAAACATACTATGTTTTAAAAGGTACCTATTTTTATAATATTGAAAGCTTTCCTGTTAAATTGCTTTTGGATATGTGCAGTAGTGCAGAGTGTGAAACACAGTAGGAATAACGTTAAGTGATAATGTTCTCTTAACTAACTGTGCCAGTGGCCTTCGCAGGTACAAAAAGGCCATGGGGGTGTTTCTGTCTGACTTGTTCTAACTTGATGGAGGTGAGAAAGAATCGCCCTCAGCATCAACAGCCCAAGGCTGATTCCTATGAGGCAGCAGTTAGATATGCTGCCACCCTCCAAACTTTTTACCAGTTCTGATACCAGCGTCCCTCTCATGGCTCTCTACTTCTCTGCTGGGTTTTATAATCTTTTGCAGTGGTCACACAGAACTCACAGACAACACTCATGCTTATGGAGTTTATTAGGGAAGTAACAGGTTACAATTCAGGATCAGAGACAACTCAGGAATACCGTTCTTCAGTCAGTACAGCCTTCTTCTCAGTCATGCCACAGGCACACTTCTCTCTGGCCTTGGCTTGTGCCCTGCTCAGGCAAGTGTTACACAGCTCTTTTAGCCAGAGAGGCACTCAGCTTTCTCATTCTGAACGCTGTTCCCACTGCTCTGTCTCATACCGGTTTCTGCTATTGGTCTCTGCTGCCGGGATGTGCTGCTGCTTTTTCTCTGCTGCTGCTTCTCATTATCTCAGCAAACAGCCCTCTCTGCCTCCTGGGTTGAGGAGGTTCAGGGCAGGGATCTCATGAGATATCCAAAGGATGTGCTCTACTCCTGGCTCTTCTTTCTTGATGGTAGTGAGACCTCTTTCTACTTCTGGAATGGCTCATTTTAAGCCTAGCAGATGGCAAAACTGACCATTCCTCACATTTGTTGTTCTTGTTGTTATGTGTCATCGAGTCGGACCTGGCTCATAACGACCCCTCCTCGAGTTTCTGAGGTGATATCACTACGGAAGTAGATTGCCCAACCTTCCTTCTGAGTAGTGGCTGATGGGTTTGAACAGCCTTCTGGTTAGCAGTCAAGTGCCTTAGGCACTATGCTACCAGAGCTCCTCCTGGTATGTTGTTGTTGTTGTTATTTGCCATTGAGTCGGCCCCGACTCATAGTGACCCCTCCTTGGGTTTCCGAGGCAGTATCACTATGGAAGTAGGATTGCCCAACCTTCCTTCTGAGGAGTGGCTGGTGGGTTTGAACTACCAGCCTTCTGATTAGCAGTCAAATGCCTTAAGCACTATGCTACCAGAGCTCCTATATAGATGGTACAAATTCAAGATCCTACTATGCATTGAAAAAAAAGAAACCAAACTCACTGCTGTCAAGTCGGATCTGACTCGTAGTGACCCCTCCTTGGGTTTCCGAGGCAGTATCACTACGGAAGTAGATTGCCCAACTTCCGAAGAGTGAGTTTGAACTGCCATCCTTCTGGTTAGCAGTCAGATATCTTAGGCACTACGCCACCAGAGCTCCCCCACTATGCATAGCAATGTGTAAATTTGTTTTGGGTTTTTTTTAACAGCAGCAGTAGGATATAATGTGTACATCATTATTTACTTATTTATTCTCCTATTGAGAGGCATGGATATTTTCTTCAAATTTCCCAGTTATAAACAGTGCTGCAGTCCATTTATATGTTACTTGTGCAAGTTTTTCTGTAGGACAGCTTCCTTAGACCTTCTGATTTTTAGAAAAGTACATTTAACATCAGTTCTGTGGAACTGTTTCTGATCTCATAGGTAGAGTTTGTTAGTCCTTGCTCTGTGCTCTCACAGTACTTTATACATTCTTTTTGTAATACTCATTTTATGATGATTTTTAATTTACATGTTTGTTTCCTCACTTGACAGTCAGCTCCTAATCTTTTGAGAGGTAGGAAAGGGATACAGCTCAATGCTTGGCTCATAGTACGGCTAATATGTTCTCCTGCCTTTTCAACTCTGGTGTCATTTGGTTGCTTCTGCTTTGGTCTACAGGTTAAACAAAGGGGGCCAGGACCTTGCTTGTGTGAATTTTCTCTTAAAGTGTGAAATTCTTAGACTTTATCTTCTTGAGTAGTGAGACTTGTAGAAATGTTCAAGGTGAGGTTGAGGATTATATGAAGATTAGAGATGAGATTGTTAAGTGTATTTCTTGGGGTAGTGGTGCATGATGTGACAGAGGCTCAGAGAAACTGTGTGGAAGCTGGAAATTTACCATTTACAATTCTTCCTTTCTAGGTGTTTCAGCCTTCACCTGCAGATCATGAAAAATATGGTGGGGATCCACAAAACCCTCATAAACTGCATATTGTCACCAGGATCAAAAGTACAAAAAGACGTCCATATTGGGAAAAAGATGTAATAAAGATGCTTGGATTAGAAAAAGTAAGCAACTGATTTAGTCCTCTTTAGTGTTTGAATTTTCTTTGACTTTTATGCTTTTTAACTTAAAGGGCATATTATTTCTTTTTTTCAAATGTCTTCTACAGTGTAACTTATTTGTAACTTTGATTTAGACAGAATGAGCTTTCACTTTAACATTTTATGGAAAGGTGGGACCATCTGGTTTTTAGACTGATCCATAACATTGTTTCTTTTCTTCATAGGCACATACTCCTCAAGTTCACAAGAATATCCCTTCAGTGAATGCAAAACTGAAGGTGGTTAAACATTTGATAAGGTTGGTTGGTTGTTATATTAGCTGCTTTTAAAAAATACATCATCTAGCATAATTCTAAATGCATTTTCTTATGTTCAGAATCCAGCCACTGAAGTTGCCACAAGGCCTTCCGACAGAGGAAGACATGTCTGACACATGCCTCAAGAGCACTGGGGAGCTAGTAGTGCACTGGAATCTAAAACCTGTAGAGCAGGAAGGAGCCAAGTCCTGATACCAGAGCTGTCTCATTTGATAAACTGTAAATCATTGTTATTTAAAGATGGTGACAAAGTGTTTTCATTAAAATATATTTTATGTAACCATTCATTTTCACTGACCAAACATGGCATCATTCTTCTTCTTTATAGACTTAGAGGTTTTAGCACTATCATATGGTTTAATTCTCTCACTTCCCCCTTACAGTTTTCACTCTGGAATGGCAGTTATTTGAACATCTAGGTTCAGGTCCACTGCCACCTAAGCAGCTGTCATTCTTGTTAGTTGCTGTTGCGAAAGCTCTAACCCTTGGTGACCTTGTGCGTATCAGAACTAAACACTGCCCAGACCTGTGCTGACGTCATGATTGTTGGTGTATTTGAGTGCTTTCTGCATCAGTCCGTGTCATTGAGAGTTTCCCTTGTTTTCGATGACCCTCTACTTTGCCAGTCATGTTAATGTTTGAAAAAAATTGTTTTTCATTTAATTGAATTCAACAAATTCTGTGAGTGGCTCTTTGAGTGAGCACTGTGCTGTGTGTTGGAGAAATCCACAGCTGACTGAAACGTAGTCTTTGCTGTTCTAGAATTACAATCTATTCCGCTAGAGAACAGAGATTCATGTAGTCATAAAATATTCAGTGCACCTACATTGCCTGCTTTGGGCTTAGTGTCTTATAAATACATGTTTGGACATGTGTTCATTTTATCCTTAACTGCAAAAAAATATTATTTTGCAATTATAAACATAATTTTGCCTAAACTTTATTAGTGTACTTTGCCTCAACAAAATGTATTCCATTCTGTGTAAATTTTGTCCTCATAGAACCAAGGTGTAAAATGAGAGCATTTTATGCTTTATGTAGAAGCAGATTGTTACTCTCTTTTCAGCTTCAGAATTGATGTTCTCTGAATCCCTAAGAAACCTGCCCACATTAAGGTTGCCATTTAAAGGAAGAAAAAGGAAGGAGAAGTCTTTTAGGGAGAATTCTTTAGTTACTTTTTTTTTTTTTCCCCTATTTCAGGTAGTTGGAGGTGTGAGGAAAAAGAATTTTAGGAAAGATTGAATACTGGGAAATCCTGTGACAGCTAATTAAAGATGTTGATGATAAAGAACCTCTGAATTCTAGTTACCCTTTGTTTTTCTGAAGTCTAACACTGTCTTTTAAAAGTTGGCTCAGGCAACATCATTGGCGTAATCATTGTTGTCTAATATCCCTCCTCTCATAGGTCTTGATGTTTGGGGGCACTGCATTAAAAGCAGAAATTCCACCTGAAATAAAACCAAAACTGTTAACTAATAAGGCTAAAGGCAGTTACAGTTTTAATTCAATAATTATTGAATATTCAGTACTTATAAGGCCCAGGGAGAATATAAAGCTGAATGATACCAAATCAAAGAACTCAGTCTTATTGGAGAGAGGCCTATATACCACACTATAGGGTGTCCCTGTCTGCAGTTCAGTTGAAGCCATTTGTGTGCATACAAGGCAGCCCTTACTTTTTCAGTGCCATCTGTTTTACTGTGCTAATACTAACATTAAGTTTTATAAAATTGGGAAAAGTGCATTGGATAATTCTTACCCAAAGATTCTAACAGAGTTTGGGTAAGAAATGTTAACCTCAATAGCCCACAGCTAGAGGAAAGAATCTAAATGTTAAAGTTGAATATTTAGAAATGAAAATGTTTATCTTTCATTTACTACAGTACAACAGCTCAGTAACATCCTCACTTTGTGACCAGGCTAAAAAACTTACATTTTACTGATCTACCTAAAATCTACCTGCATTCTTAGGATCAAAGGCATTTGTTGTTGTTGTTAAGTGCCGTCAAGTCGTTTCCGACTCATAGCGACCCCATGCACAGCAGAATGAAACACTGCCCGATCCCGTGCCAGCCTCACAATCCCTGCTATACTTGAGCCCATCATCGCAGCCACTGTGTCAATCCATCTCGTTGAAGGCCTCCCCCTCTTTCGTCGACCCTCCACCGTACCAAGCATGACATCCTTCTCCAGGGAATGGTCCCTTCTTACAACATGACCAAAATAGGTGAGACGAAGTCTGGCTATTCTTGCTTCCAAGGGGCATTCTGGCTGCACTTCCTCCAGGACAGATCTGTTAGTTCTTTTAGCAGTCCATGGTACTTTCAGCATTCTTCGCCAGCACCACAACTCAGAAGCATCAACTCTTCTTCGGTCTTCCTTATTCATTGTCCAGCTCTCACATGCATACGAGGCAATTGGAAATATCATGGCTTGTGTCAGGCGCACCTTAGTCCTCAAGGAGATATCCTTGCTCCTCAGCACTTGAAATAGTTCCTTCGCAGTTGACTTTCCCAGTGCTACACGTCGTCTAATGTCCTGACTACTGCTTAAATGAACACATTTTAAAATAAGTCTAGTGGTTTATTTTATTTTTTAATTTATTGCTAAAAATAATACTTCTTTTCTAGTATAAATTTTTTTGCTTGTTTAATGGAGGGGTGAGGAAAAGAATTTTAGGAAAGTTTGAATACTGGGAAATCCTGTCACAGCTGATGAAAGATACTGGTGATGAATAATCTCTGGATTCTAGTTACCCTTTATTTTTCTGAAGTCTTACACTTGGTCTGTTATAAAATTTTAAATATCACCTTATTTTTTATTTGTGGCAAATAGATTATATATAGCAAAACATTTGCCATTTCAACATTCTTAACATGTGCAATTAAAAAAAAAAAAACCTCACTGCCGTCGAGTGGATCCCGACTCATAGGGACCCCTCCTTGGGGTTCTGAGGCAGTATCTCTGCAGAAGTAGATTGCCCAATCTTCCTTCCAAGGAGTGGTTGGTGGTTTGAACCTCCAGCCTTCTGGTTATCAGATGCCTTAGGCACTACGCCACCAGAGCCCCCATGTACAATTTAGTGACATTAATTGTGATCATCTTGTACAGCCATCACCATTAACTGTTTCTAGCTTTTTCCTTCACTCTTAACAGAAGTTCAGTGTCTCCTGAGCAATGATTTTCCTGCAGGCCCCTCTGTTAGGTTTAATTATTTCAAACTATTTTGGTACTTAGTTTCACACACTGGCTGCATCTTCTTACTAGCTTTCTTTCTGATGTTATTGTTTGAATTTGGATTTCAGGATAATACTGACCTGAGTTGCAACAATGAGTTATAATGTAGTCTTTCCTCTTCCATTTTTGGGAAGTATTTGAGAAGGATTTGTGTTAACACTTCAGTAAAGGTTTAGTAGAGTATACCAGTAAAGCCATCTGGCCTTGAGTTTTTCTTTATTGGAAGGTTTTTGATTATGACTCAATCTCTTTATGGTTCTTCATAGTATTTACTTATCCTCTTTATATTATATTTTACTTAAAATTCTTTCTGTAAGATCAGTAGCAATACCCCCACTTTCATACCTGATATTTAAAATTTGAGTTTGTTCTTTTATCTTTTGGTCAGTCTAGCTAAAGTTGGAAGCTCTGGTGGCGTAGTGTCTAAGGCATTTGACTGCTAACCAGAAGGCTGGCAGTTCAAACCCACCAGCCACTCCTCGGAAGGTTGGACAATATACTTCCGTAGAGATACCGCCTCGGAAACCCAAGGAGCTTTCCCTGGGGATTCCCTGCAACCAAGTATATGGGAACTAGTAGGTTTTCTTTCCTTAGTCGTGAAATCCAGGAGCTTTTGAAGATACATGTCACAGAGTAGAGTTCAACAATTGGAAGGACAGAAGAAGGCGAGGTCATTTCTGAGCCATCAGGGCCTAGACTAGCAACTGAAATCTGAGAAAAGAAAGTCACTTGCTGATACATGACACCACAATCCCCCAATGTTTGTAGAGTACCAGAGGCAGACCAGCGCACCTGCTCTTGTTGGTCCATTTGCAACAGAAATGGAACCAGATATCCAGAGATCTCTCTGCATAGTAAGTTCCTGGTGGCAACTTTCCTAGTCTCTGGTAGCTGTTTATAAAGAGCTCTGGTGGTGCTGTGGTTAAGCATTTGGCTGCTAATCAAAAGGTCAGTGGTTCAAATCCATCAGTTGCTCCTTGGGAGAAAGATGAGATGCTCTGCTTCTGTGAAGATTTATAACCTTAGAAATCTTATGGGGCAGTTCTCTGTCCTATATAGGGTTACTGTGAATCAGAATCAACTCAATGGCAGTGGGATTTGGGTAGCTGTTTTCCATTAGCATCTCCCTTTGGTTGGCCGATAGGATTAGTAATACCTTAACCAGCTCCTGAAGACTCAGTAATTTAATTTAAATGACTGCATTTCTAATAGTGGCATGTCATACTGCTTTGCAGAGTGATGAGGGAACATTGGCAACCTACTCATACGAGCTGTTGGATGTTACATTTCAAAATCAGGCACAGCATTTTATATGTTTGAAACTGGTTTTTATTACATATGAAATGAAGGATATGTAAGAGGGAAGAGAAGTTTCAGAGAAAGGTACTTTCCAACCAACACATTTGATTAATGCCTTGTTTGCAGACATTTTCATCAGCTACATACCTTATGACATTCATCCCAAGCAGTCAGCCAGAATCAGGAAGAGGGGTGTGGGAAGATGTAGCCAGCACGTTACTGTAACCACCAAGACATCAGGTGGTTAAGGCACATGCTGAAATTCCTGGGTTCATTTTCCTGCTCTAAAGACCTTGGCAAGTAATTTAACCACTCTTGAGCTTCAGTTTCTTCACCCATAAAATAGGATAATAATAACATTTTTATCATAAGGACTTTGTGAGAATTGAATGAGAAAGTAAAATGTAATACAATTGACTTGGTGCCAAGAACATAGTAATTACTGGTGTTTTTATTAGTAATAATGGCAATAGTACACTTCCTGTTAAAACTGGAAACAGTCCCCCAGCACACTAAGGCCTAGGCCATCAGTGAATTCAGCCTGCTGGGGAGAACCTTGGACTGGGTCCTACTTTGGCCAAAGTGTTAAAAGAGGGAAATTAATTTTAAGGTCAACTGATGTTCTAGTTTGGGAACTTGGCCTCCTCATTCTCCAGATTATTGGCACCTGCAAGGCAGACTACAACTGCTAGCACTGGGCTTGCCCCTAGAATAGGTTATAAATACTTATACAATTGATGAATCCTGTCCATAACTCTGCTGTATCCATAAGAATGTAATACTGTAATAAAGACTTGGTGTGAAAATACTGAGAATAGATTCATATCCACATGTTGATCTGGGTTACTAAGAGGATTATACCCCTGTACAGATGTGGTAGTTACTGCAGTCATCTGAGAATCTGAGTCCTAGTTTGGATGTTCATTCTGAAGCTCTGGTAGTCTTGATCTTGTGTAGGTTGCCATAACACCCAATCTCCCTCCTCTTACTCCAAATCCCTGAAGTTAGAGAAATCAGCAGTGGGGACAGAGTTACTGTTCTCAAAGTTTTCCACTGTTTCCTGGGAATTGTGGCAGGGCAGTCATACAGATGCTTCTGTACCCCGCTCTGGATCCCTACACTGCACCAAAGGGCAAAATTTGACTTTAAGGCCAGGCCTGGAAGAGGGAGGAAGCCAAATATAAAACAGTTTCTAAGAGAAATGATCCATATCCTACCTATAACAACTGAGGTTCAGTTTTCTTCATCACCATGAATTTGTTTTTTTGATAATATCCCCTTCACCCCAAAAATAATTCCTGTCTGTTAATTGAGATGCAACTTGTGTGTCAAAATAGGACCGTGCTCCATAGAGTGTTCAACTGCTGTGACCTTTCTGGAGTAGGTTGCCAGGCCTTTCTTTAGAGGTGCCTCTCTAAACCAAACCAGACTCACCGTCATCTAGCTGATTCCTACTCATAGTGACCCCCATTGAGTTTCCAAGGCTGTAAATCTTTACAGAAGCAGATTGCCTCATCTTTCTTCCACAGAACAGCTGATGAGTTCAAACCACCAACTTTCTTGGTTGGCAGCCAGATGCCTTAACCACTACACCTTGAGGCACCTCTGGGGGAACTCAAATTCCTGGCCTTGGTTAGCAGCTAAGGGCATTAACCATTAGCCCTACCCAAGAACTCAGCAAACAGCCCACAGGAACTTATTTCATTCTTTAAAAATTAGAGAAACTATTTTTTTCTTGGTGATAATTACATCCAGAATGGATTTGCAGAGTGGCATCGATGGCTCCTCTTTGCTGCTTATTGAATTACAGCTTGTCAATTAAGTAAGAATTCACCCCCAGACAACCAGCACAGAAAAAAATCAGAAGAGGACTGGGGAGCAAATGCATACATACCTGAGGTGTAGTAAATTACCTGGTATGGCTTTTCTAGCCATAAGTCTTTGTAAACTCCATGGTGGAATTTGCCATGAGCAACTGAGTAGCTCCTGATTGTTAAAGTTATCCACCTGGGGGTATTTCTGTTGTGTGTAGCACCAAATAATTTTCTGGGAAGTTTGCTCGCTCTCAGGTGTATAGAATTCTGATGTTGGGATTGGTTAGTTTGGCCACCCTGCCAGTCTCAAAAAGGAGCCCTTGTAGAGGTAGAAGTCTCTCTGACTGCTAGCGGAGAAGACATGCTGCTGAAAGAAACACACTCCTGAGAAAGAGACACTGAGAGACATGCATTGCTGAGAGAGACACGCACTGCTGGGAGAGAGACTGAGAGAGACTTGGATGAGAGATGGCGGGCTGAGGGAGAGAGACAGAGCATTGTTCCTGAATTTGAATTGTAGCTTGGTGCTTCCCTAATAAACCCCATAATAGGTGAGTTCTGTGTGGCCACTGCAGTGAATTATTGAACCCATCAGAGAGATGGTGGGTGCTGTGGGAGGAACAGTTGGTGTCAGGGTTGATGAAAGGGCTGGAGGGAGGCAGCATGTCTGGCCTCACAGAAATAGGCTTTGGACTACTGTTGGTGATTCTGTCTTCCTCTTGTGGGGTTAGAGGAGGTCAGAAGATACAGCCTCCCTGCCCCTTTGGCAATACCCAAACCAGGATCCTTTTGTGAGTGTGCAGCTCTCCTTGGGAAGCTAAACCTGCAGGGGTTTTTTTATTTTTATTTTTATTTTATTTTTGCAGCATTTCCTCCCCTCCTCTCCTACCCCTGGTAACCAACCTAGAAAGTTTCCTTCCATATATAAACTTTCCTTGACTTTTACAATAACGAACTAAAACAATATTTGTCCTTCTGTGATTGACTTATTTCACTCAGCATAATGTCCTCCAAGTTCATCCACGTTATGCAGTGTTTTGCAGATTCTACGTTATTCTTTAAGGTTACATAGTATTCCATTGTGTGTATGTACAATAGTTTGGTTATCCATTCTTCTGTTGATGGGTACATAGGTTGTTTCCATCTCTTTGCTAATGTGAATAGTGCTGTGATGAACATGGGTGTGCATATATCTGTTCTTGTCCTGGCTCTCACTTCTTTAGGATATATATTTACTAATGGGATTGCTGGATTAACCTGCAGTTTTTTATAGAGCATCCAAACTCCCCAACATCAAAGGCATAACCAGTGACCATGTCCTCCCTGCATGCCTTTCACTCACATTTTCAAAGCTTCAGCCATGATTTAACCTTTAATCTTTTCAAAAGTAAACAACATAACATTTTGAGGAACAATTGATTGAGTCCAAACAGCAGAGGTATTCATGTGCCAAAATAATTTATTTTAGACTTTAATGTGTATTTTGTTTTTCATGTGTTCTTTCATTTCAAGAATGGCCAGGCCTTTGTGTTCCTTTAACTGATGTCAGCCTCTGTCTCAGGCTTTTGTTTTTTGAAAGCATGAAGTTATTGAAGGATAATAAGCAGGATATTATTGAGGGAAAATAGGTGGTTCAGAGAATGAGAGAGAAGAGATGCTATACCTCACACCTTAGTAAGGTTCTTGGGTGACAGATCCCAGAGGGGAACAGCTTCAAGGGGTATCAGAGAGGTCAGACCCTAGATACAGAAGTCAGCCTCTCAGCAGAGTCCATGCCCCAGCTGCTACTTGGTGCAGCAGAGATGTTTGTCCTTGAGCCACCTGTGAGCTTGGATAAGGAGCAAGGAGCAGTGATTGAGTCTGCGTGAAGACACCTGTTTGTCTTTGAATAGATACTACTTTAATTTTTCCTTTCCAGTTTTTAGGCCTTTTCATTTTTTGTTCTTGCCTTATTACACTAACCAGTACCACCAGTAATTACTGACTATAAGTGGTAAGAGTAGATGTCCATTTCTTGTTCTGAATAGCAATATCTCAGGATCAACACAAACTCTTGGATTTAGGATGTCAAGAGATAGCACCAAGGAAACTTGCACACAAACACCATTAAGCAGCTACAATCTTATTTATTCCCTTCAACAAATTAAAATGTATCTGCAGGCAAGCAAGGGGATAGATGACTACTTGGTCCAGGAATTGGTCCTTCTTTTTTTCTCTTATTCAGCTGCTGCTCACTTCCAGCTGGTACATCTTCTAGTAACCTCTCCTTGTGGATGTCTTCACAAGGGATTGGAGTCATCATATGGTGGGTGGAAATCAGCTGGTGGCACAATGGCTTAGTGTTTGGTGGCTAACCAAAAGGTTGGTGGTTTGAACCCACAGGCTGCTCTGTGGGAGAAAAGACCTGGTTATCAGCTTCCATAAAGATTGACAGCCTTAGAAACCCTATGGAGCAGTTCTACTCTGTCCCATAGGGTTGCTGTGAGACAGAATCGACTCAAAGACACACAAACGGCAATAACCTGCTGGAAATTTAGATCACTGATTTTGAGTTTTCCTTATGTCCTAATATAACAACTTGAAGCCATAATTCCCCAACAAGAACTGCTGCTTTAACTTAATCCCACTAATACAGATATGTTATTTATTTTTAATTAGTGGATTTTATTTTTTGGAACAGCCTTAGATTTACAGGAAATTTGAGCAGATAGTACAGAAAGTTTTCATGTTATCCCTATGCACACACACACACACACATTTTCCTCCTTATTAACATCTTGCATCAGTGTGTGGTATACTTGTCAACAGTACTGAAAAATATGGATACATTAAGTGCAAAGTTTACATTAGATTTCACTCTTGTGATAGTTCTGTAGGTTTTGATAAATGCATAATGTCATGTATCTATGATGATAGAATTATACAAAATAGTTTCACTGCCCTAAAAATCCCCTACCCTTCACCCATTCATCTCTCCCACCCTTCCCCAAAACCTCTGGCAACCACTGATATTTTTACTGTCTCTATACTTTTGCCTAAGGAGCTCTGGTGGCACAGTACCTACGGCATTTGACTACTAATTAGAAGGTTTATGGTTCAAACCACCAGCCACTCTGTGGAAGGAAGATGAGACCATCTACTTCTGTAAAGATTTACAGCCTTGGAAACCCAATGGGGCTCACTATGAGTTAGAATTGACTTGATGGCTGTTGGGTTATACTTTTGCCTTTTCTGGAAGATCAGTAGGTTGGAATCATATAGTTTTTAGCCTTTTCAGACTAGTTTATTTAGCAATTTTAAGTTTCTCCATGCTTTTTTGTTGCTCGATAGCTTTTTTTTTTTTTTTTTTAATTGCTGAGTAATACCTCATTTTATGTATGTACAACAGTTTTTCCATCCAACTATTGAAAGACATCTTGTTTGTCCCAATTTTTGGCAATAGTAAATAAAGCTGCTATAAAAATTCCTGTGCAGATTTTTGGGTTTCAGTGCAATTGAAATCTAGGAGCCCTAGTGCTGGGTTGTATGGTAAGAAACTGCCAGAGAGTCTTCCAAATGGCTTCATTATCTCGTATTCCCGCACCAGCAATGAATGAGGCTTCCTGTTGCTCCTCATTCTCACCACCTTTGGGTATTTTCGGAATTTTGGACCTTAGCCTTCCTAATGTATGTGTATAGTGGTGTCTTCTTTTTCATTTTGGTTATACAATTTGAAACATTTTCTACTTTACCTTGTTATTTCTTCTCTGACCTATGGGTTATTTAGAAGTATATTGTTTAATTTCCAATGTTTAGGTATATTTTAGGTATCTTAATGTTTTTGTTTTCTTATTTAATTTTATTGTGTTTAAAGAGCATACTCTGTAACATTTCAGTCTTTGATGAAATTTATTGAGCCTTATGGTTGAGACTTTTATGGCCCAGAATTTGGTCTATCTTGGCGAATTTTCCATGTGCACTTGCAAAGAATGTATATTCTGTTGTTAGGTGGATAGGTAGTGTGTCTGTAAGTGTTAATTAGGTCAAGGTACTTGATAGTGTCTTACAGATTTTCTAGATTAGTACTTTTAAAAAAAAATGCAGTGTGGCCACATATAGATTTAAATTTCCCAGTATCCACATTAAATCAAGAAAAAAGAAACAGGTTAAATTAATTTTTAGTAATATGTTGCATTAACCTAAAATATACAAATATTTTAACACATAATATACAATTATTGTATAATATTCTTGTTTGAATACTGTCTTTGAAATTCCATGTGTATTTTACACTTGCGGAACATCTCCATTCAGACTAACCACATTTCAAGAGCTCAATAGCCACATGTAACTAGTGATTATCCTACAACAAAAGAGTTGTACATCCTTACTGACTTTTCCTACCTCTTCTATTAGGTGATAAAAGTGGCTGTGATGGTTATGTTTGTATGTCAACTTGGCTAGGCCTGGTTGAGTGGCTGGGAAGCTGGATGTAGTATTCCCCATGATGAGGCTGGTAATCAACTCCATGGTGGAATCTACTGGGAGCAGCTGAGTAGATGCCTTTGGGTATGTGGTCTGCTTCCTGTATATAAGGAGAAGCTTTGAGAATGGTCTCTAGTCTATGGCATGCTTGGACCCTGCATGTAGCTGTGTCGTTGCTCAGCAGCCTGCTATGCTCTGCTGACCTTGGGACTTACAGTGGACTTAAGTTAATGGCCTGCTGTGTGGATTGGTAACATCGGGACTGTGCCTTTTTACTTGTCAACCTTGGGACTTCTCAGCCTCAGCAGCCAACAGCAGTCTAAGTGAAGAAATGCCTCTAGCTCCAGTGGGCCGGGAGCAGGAGGCAGAGCTGGACCCCAAGGTCGAGGGGCTTTCCCCAGCCCCTAGAGCCTGGCACTTTGAACTTGGACTTAAAGCCTCCAAATTGTAAGAATAAACTCCTGTTTGTTAAGGCCATCCCATTTGTGGTATTTTCTTGTCAGAGTGGCACTAGGTAACCAGAACAGTGGCACATTAAAATCTCCAGCTGTGATTATGGATTTGTCCATTTTGCCCTCAGTTTAGTCAGTTTTTGCCCATTTATTCTGAAGCACTGTTATTAGATACAAAGTCCCTGGGTGACACCAACAGTTAGGTGCTTGACTACTAGCTGAAAGGTTGAAAGTTTGAACACAAAGAGACACCTCAGAAGACAAGCTTGGCGGTCTGCTTCCAACAGGTCACAGCCTTGATCTCATGTGGATCAGTTCTGCTCTGCACACATGAGATCACTGTGAATTGGAATTGACTCAATGGCAACTAACAACAGCAACAGCATTGTTAGATACATACACATTTACAATTTTTGTGCCCGATTATTGACTCCTGATTATTGATGCCTTTCTTCATTATTAAGTGTTACTCTTTATCTCTGATGACACTCCTTGTCTTAAAATCTATTCTGACACATTAATATAGCTGCCTCAGCTTCTTTATGATTACCATTTGCATGTATATCTTTTCCCATTATTTTACTTTCAACTTACATGTATGTGTCTTTGTAGTTCAAGTGCATCTTTTGTAAACAACAAATATTTCAGTTTTGTGTTTTTGTTATAAAGTCTGACATTCTGTGTCTTTTAATTGCAGTGTTCTGTCCATTTACATTTTTTAACGTTTTTTTGTGTGTTGTTGAGAATGTACACAGCAACACATGCACCAATTCAACAGTTTCTACATGTACCATTTAGTGACATTGATCACACACAGTCCATTTACATTTAATGTAATTATCGATGTGATTAGATTTAGATCTGCCACTTTGCATACTTGTTTTACATATTTCTCATCTGTGATTTGCAAAATTCTGTTCCTTCTTTCATGTCTTCTTTTTGGTTAAAGCTTTTTTTTTAGCATTTTGTTTTTATTCATCTATTGGTTTTTCGCCATATTTGTTTGTATTATTTTTTAATGGTTGCCTGAGTATTACAGTGCACTGTAATTTATCCCAAACTAGTTAGAGTTAATATTATACTAGACCAAAAAAAAAAAAAAAAAAATAGCAACCAAACTCATAGTCGATTCTGACTCATAGCGACCTCCATTGGGTTTCCAAGGCTATAAATCTTTACAGAAACAGATTGCCTCCCTCTTTCTTCCACAGAGCAGCTGGTACATCCGAAACGATCTTTTGGTTTGCTCTCAAATGCCTTAACCATTATACCTTCAGAGCTCCTTGTTGTTGTTGTTTGCTGTCGAGTCGGCCCCGACTCATAGCGACCTCTCCTTGGGTTTCCAAGGCAGTATCACTACGGAACTAGGATTGCCCAACCTTCCTTCTGAGGAGTGGCTGGTGGGTTTGAACCGCCAGCCTTCTGGTTA
>NW_006921604.1:9769884-9798041 GCF_000298275.1 Orycteropus afer afer
ATTTTCAGATTTATCCCTTTCCAAAGAAGTGTTCAGGTATTTACCTTCAATCTCCCTAATTCTGTCTTCCATTGATTAAATTCTGCACCTTTGCCTATTCAATGTCTTATCTATTTCTGAAAATTTAGTATTAATCTTGAGGATTTCTGTGTGCAGATTTTGTATCATTTCTAATTTTTCATTTATTTTGTCATTTTGTTCTTCTATTGTCCTTTGAAATTGTTTTAGGGTTTTCTCTGTGTTTCCCTTGATCTGTTTCTCA
The DNA here is from genome assembly GCF_000298275.1 of Orycteropus afer afer. Taxonomy (NCBI): domain Eukaryota; kingdom Metazoa; phylum Chordata; class Mammalia; order Tubulidentata; family Orycteropodidae; genus Orycteropus; species Orycteropus afer. The sequence continues at coordinate 9,770,147 of NW_006921604.1, forward strand.
ATTCGTTGAGGATACCTAAATATAATTCTTTTGAAGTCCTCCTCAGGGAGTTCCAATGCTGCATCTTCCTCAGGGATGTGTTTTGGGTCTGTATGCTGGTCCCTTATTTCTCTTGCTTTATCTTGCTTCTTTGTGTGGACTGTCATGCTCTCTTGTGTCCAAGGCATTGTGACGTTTTTGTGTTTATATTTAATTGGTGATTGTATGTTGGAGTGACTTGCCCACGATTTTTGTTTTCTTTGTATGTTATCTACACAAGCAGGGTACTGTGCTCCTCTATTCACTAATTGACAGCACTTATACACTCACCACCTGTCTCCTTGTTGTCAGCCTTTCATATGTCCCTGCTGACCTTGGGAAACAGAGCCTATTCTTAGGTCCCTGGAATCTGAATGAGAGTGCTATCATTTTAAAATCCAAAATGGTTGCCACTTGTAAAGATTCAAAATGGCTACATCCTTGGTCACTTTAAATATCCAAAATGGCAGCCACGTGTAAACAATCAAAATGCCTGCACCCTCCAGACAGTGGAAAGTCAACAGCTCCAGTTGTCTCCCTCCTTGCTGTTTCTCTTCCTAGTCATAGGCCACTAGTGCAGTCATCCCTGCAGCCCTTGGTGACCAGGACTGATCTTTAGGTCAATTCTCAGGCCCAACACCACTTGGAAATATTCAGACTATTGGTCCTGTCAGAGTAGCTGACAGTCTGCAGCTCCAACCATCTCTGTACTCACTGTTTTCATTCAGGTTTTTCCACTAGTTGTTGCCTAATCCACTTCTGTATAATTCCTTTCAAAGCTCAGGGCTCCAGGATTACAGAAGATATTCTGTATCTCTGTCAATTGGTTTTTCTTTTCTTTGTTGAAGAGGGTCTGTGTTGCTTGTCTGCCTATTCCTCCATCTTACTGGAAGTCTTCCTGTCAATCCATCTTGATTGCTTGCTTGGTCAATTTCTGACGGCAGAAATTGGTAAAATTTTTCATTTCTTCATCTTTGCCTTTAGTAGTTAGTGCATAAATTTGAATAATAGTAGTGTTATCTAGTATCCTTGTAGGTGTATGAATATTATCCTATCACTGACAGTATTGTACTTCCAGCTAGATCTTGATATGTTCTTTTTGACAATGAATGCAAAGCCATTCCTTTCCAATGGTCAGTCCCAGCATAGTAGACCATATGATTGTCTGATTCAACATGGCCAACACCAGTCTATTTTAGCTAACTAATTCCTAGGATATTGATCTTTATGCATTTTCTTTCATTTTTGACAACTTCCAGTTTTCCTAGATTCATACTCCGTACATTCCATGTTCTAATTATTAATGGGTGTTTGAAGCTTGTTTGTTCTCATTTTGAGTCATACCCTATCAGCAGATGGGGGTCCAGAAAGCTTCACTCCATTCATGTCATTAAGATTGACTCTTTTTTGAGGAGGCAGCTCTTCCCCAGTTGTATTTTGAGTGCCTTTCAACCTGAAGCCAACCTGAAAGCACCTGGGCTCATCTTCTGGGGCTATAGCAGATGGTGTTTCACTGCTTTCCATAAGATTCTTTCTTTCTTTTACTGTGGTGAAAACATACACAAGACATTCACCAATATAGCAACTTCCTCATTTACAGCTCAGGGACACTGATGACATTTTCATGTTGTGCCACCATTATTGCTATCCTTTTCCAAAATGTTCTACCACCATTAGCATGAACTCAATGCCCTACAAACAAAAGCTTCCCCTTTCCACCCTCCTTCTACCCCTGGCAACTACTAATAATTTAATAATTTTTGGGATATATATATATATATATATATATAATTTTTTTTCAAACCTATCTAGGAATTTAGCTTCTCCTCCTTTCCCATCCCTGTTAACCAACAAATAAATTTTTTTTCTGTGTATTAACCTTTCCTTGACTTTTTACAATAGTGGACTGATACAATATTTGTCATTCTTTGATTGACTTATTTCACTCAGCATAATGTCCTCCAAGTTCATCCACATTATGTGGTGTTTCACAGATTCTACATTATTCTTTAGGATTGCATAGTATTCCATTGTGTGTGTGTACCACAGTTTGGTTATCCATTCTTTGGTTGATGGGCACTTAGGTTGTTTCCATCTCTTCAATATTGTGAATAGTGCTTCAGTGAACATGGATGTGCATGGATCTGTTCGTGTCCTGTCTCTCACTTCTTTAAGATATATACCTAGAAATGGGATTGCTGGATCAAATGGTATTTCTATTTCCAACTATTTAAGAAATAGCCGTACCTATTTCCACAATGGTTATATCATTTTACAGTCCTACTAGCAGTGTATGAGAGTCCCAATCTCTCTACATCCTTGCCAACATTTGTTATTTTCTATCTTGCTGAACTTTGCTATTAATGCTGGAGTAAGATGATATCTCATGGTTGTTTTGATTTGCATCTCTCTAATGGCTAATGATCCCAAACATTTCTTCATGTGTTTGTTGGCTGCCCAAATGTTCATAAGGTTTTCAGGGGCCATTTTTTTTTTTTTTCAGGATTGGACCACTTCTTCTTCTTCCTATTCTGTGCTATTCTGGAAGCTGCACTGAAACCAGTCCACTATGTGTGACCCTGTTGGTATTTGAATAACTGGTGGTATAGCTTCCAGCATCACAGCAACCCACAAGCTACCACAGTATGACAAACTAACAAGTAGTGGATTATTTGATGAGACTGGAATTTTGCAGAGGACTTTTATCATGGGGTATAATGATGGATGGTATTCCATTAGTTGGTAAGATAGAGGGCAGTGACTATGTTTGGAATAATCTAAGAATGATGTTAGAATGAGCGTACTGACCTAACAACTATAATTATGGGGAAAGAAAAGACAAAAAGGGCCATTATGGGTGTAATGATAACCAGGAGTCTACAGAAAAAGATAAAAAGAATGGAATTATAAAAATGCTCAATTAAAACTAAAGAAGACAGAAAGAGAGTGGGAGATAAAAAGAAACAAAGAATAAGCAATGTATAAAAATTACTTATAAGTATGGTAGATATTAGTCAATTATATCAGTAATAACATTAAATCTAAATAGTGTAAATATACCAGTTAACAGACAGAGACTGTCAAAGTGCGTAAACAACAAATAATAATAATAAAAAAGACTCAACTATATGTTGTGCAAAAAATCTACATATAAAGACACATGTAGATTAAAAGTAAAGGAATGGAGAAGGATCTACTATGTTAATCAAAAGAAAACTATAGTAAACTCTATTAATTTCAACAAAGCAGATCTCAAAACAAAGTAAATTATCAGAGGGGCACTACCTAAAGATGTCCATTCCCCAAGAAGACATACCCCCAAACCCCAAACTCACTGCCATTGAGTCAGTCCCAAATTATAGCGACCCCTCTTTGGGTTTCCAAGGCAGTATCTCTATGGAAGTAGATTGCCCAGTCTTTCTTCTGGGGAGTGGTTGTTGGCTTTGAACTGCCAGGCTTCTGTTTAGCAGTTAAATGTCTTAGGCACTATGCCACCAGAGCTCCCAAAATAACCCTTAGTGTGTATGCCTCTAACTCTGTGAGGCAAAAACTGATAGAACTTCAAGGAGAATCCACTACCATAGTTGGAGACTTCAACGCTGCTCTATCAGTAATTGACAGATATTAAAAAGCTAAACCAAACTTACTGCTATTGAGTTGAATCCAACTCATAGCAACCACCATTGAGTTTCTGAGGCTGTGAATCTTTATGGAAATAGATTGTCCCATCTTCCTTCTGTAGAGCAGCTGGTGGGTTTGAACCACTGACCTTCTTCTGATTAGCAGCCTAATGCCTTATCCACTATGCCACTACCATTCCTTATTGACAGATGTAGCAGGCAGAAAATCAGTAATGATATTGTCTTAGTTTCTTAGTGCTGCTGTTAACAGAAATAGCACAAATCATTGACTTCAATGAACAGAAATTTATTTTCTCACAGTTCAGGAGGCTAGAAGTATGAATTCAGGGCAACAGCTCTGGGGGAAGACTGTCTTTCTGTCAGCTCTGGGGGGAAAGTCCTTGTCTTCTTTCAGCTTCTGTTTTTGGTTCATGGACATGCCATCTGCCCCCATGTGTGCTTGCATCTCTCTGCTCTTTATATATTTCAAAAGTGATTGGTTTAAGGCACACCCTACACTGAGATGGCCTCATTAACATAACAAAGAAATTCCTATTCCTAAATGGGATTACATCTACAGGTAAAAGGGTTAGGGTTTACAACATATATTTTTAGAAGACACAATTCAATCTATATCAGATATAGTTAAAACTGAAAAGCACCATCATCAACTGGACCTAACTGACATTTATAGAATTCTTCATCCAACAACAGCAGAATACACATCCTTCTCAAGTAAGATTCACCAACATAGACCATATTCTGAGCCAAAAGCCACACCTTAACACATTTTTAAAAATAGAAATCATACAAAATATGCTTCAGGCCATAATGGAATTAAACTAGAAATCAATAACAGAATGCTAGAAAAACCCATAATAGTTAGAGATTAAACAACACACTTCTGATTAACACATGGATAAAAGAAAAAGTCTCAAGAGAAGTTAAAAAAATATTTTAACTTATTTAAAATGAAAATACAATTTATCAAATGTATGGACTGCAGTGAAAGCAGTGCTTAGAGGGAAATTCATAGCATTGACTGTACATATTAGAAAAGAAGTCTAAAATTAATAATATAAGCTTCCTCCTTAAAAAAATAGAAAAAGAATAAATTGAATCCAAAGTAAGCAGAAGAAGAGAAATAATAAAATTTAGAGCAGAAATCAATGAAATTGGAAACAGAAAATCAATAGAGAAAATCAACAAAATCAAAAGCTTGTTCTTTGAAAAGATCAATATAATTGATCTAGCCAGGCTAACCAAAATAAAGAGAGAAGACACAAATTATTAATATTAGAAATGAAAGAGGGGTCACCACTACTGGTCCCATGATATTAAAAAAAAACTCACTGCTGTCGAGTCAGCTCTGACTCATAGCGACCCTCCTTGGGTTTCCGAGGCGAATGTCCATAGACATTAAAAGGATAATAAACAAATATTATGAATGGTTCTATGCCCATTGTTTTTGATAACTTAGATGAAATGGACCAATTCCAATGAAAGATATAATCTACCACAACTCATAAGGAGAAGTAGATAATCCAGATAGACCTATGGGATGGTTAACTTTATGTGTCAATTTGGCTAGACTATGGTGCTCAGTTGGTCAAACATTAGTCTAGGTGTTGCTATGAGGTATTTATATGTGATTGTTGTTGTTGTTGTTGTTATGTGCCATTCAGTCGGCCCCCTACTCATATTGACCCCTCCTTGGGTTTCTGAGGTAGTAGCTCTGGTAGTGTAGTGCCTAAGGCACTTGACTGCTAACCAGAAGGCTGGCGATTCAAACCCACCAGCCACTCCTCAGAAGGAAGATGGGGCAATCTACTTCTGTAGTGATATTGCCTCGGAAATCCAAAGAGGAGTCGCTATGAGTCGGGTCCAACTCAATGGCACATAACAACAACAACAATCACTACGGAAGCTCCTAGCATTTAAATTATTTAGCTTTGAGTAAAGCAGATTACCCTCCATAATGTAGGTGGGCCTCATCCAATCAGATGAAGACCTTAAGAGCAAAACCAGAGGTTTCCTGGGGGAAGAGTCTGTCTCCAGACTATAACTAGACATCTTGCTAGAATTTTGCTTTCCCCCCACTGCCTGATCTACTGATTATAAGACATTCAACCAAAACTAAATCCATTGCCATCAAGTTGATTCCACGTCATAGTGACCCTATAGAACAGAGTGGAACTGTCCCATAGCTATGTGGATCAGAACAAATTACAGATAATATTTTGAAGAATGGGAATTGCAGAATATTTAATTGTGCTCACACAGAACCTGTACATAGACCTAAGAGGCAGTCATTTAAACAGGATAAGGTGATACTGCATTGCTTAACATCAGGTCAGTGTTGTGTCCTTTCTCCATACTTATTCAATCTCTATGCTGAGTGAATAATCTGAAAAGCAGGACTTTATGAAAAAAACGTGGCATCAGGATTGGAGGAAGACTCATTAACTACCTGTGATATGCAGGTGGAACAACCTTGCTTGCTGAAAGTGAAAAGGGCTTGAAGCACTTACTGATGGGAGATCAAAACCTTCAGTATGGATTATACCTCAACATAAAGAAAACAAAAGTCCTCACAACTGTTCTCAAGGATTTTATCTTACTTGGATCCACAATCAATGCCCCTGGAAGCAGCAGTCAGGAAATGAAACATACTGCATTTGGCAAATCTGCTGCAAAAGACCTCTTTAAAGTGATTAAGAGCAAAGATATCACTTTGAAGACTAAGGTGCACCTAACTCAAGCCACAGTATTTTTAATCACTTTATATATATGTAGGTGAAGGAGCTCTGGTGGTACAGTGGTTAAGGTATTTGACTGCTAACCAAAAGTTCAGTGGTTCAATCCCACCAGCCGCTCCACAGGAGGAAGCTGAAGCAGTTTGCTTCTGTAAAGATTTGCAGCCTTGGAAAGTAAATGGGGCAGTTTTACTTTGTCCTGTAGGGTTGCTATGAGTCAGAAGTGGCTTGATGGCAGTGGGATTGTTTTTTGGTGTATGCATGCAAGAGCTGGACAACAAATAAAGAAAACCAAAGAAGAATTGATGCATTTGTATTATAGTGTTGGAGACTAAGACTCTGAAACAGAGGGATAAAAGGATGAGGGAAAAAAAACTCTTGGAGTTCATGTTTGCAGTTAGGATCATAATTTATTCTCTCAGTGAGGGCTCTATAAAGTATAGTCAAACACTTCCTGCTTCTTTGACACCCAGAGTTGTCTGGTTCCTGTTCATATCCTTGCCTTTCCTCTTGGGTCGATGAGTCTTCTGAGAGCCTCCTAATACTTCCTTTTCTTGCTTAAATCTTCCAGAGTTGGTTATTTTTGCTTGCAACCAAAGAACTATATAACTAATGCCAGGCATATCTATTCATCTTCTGCCATGTTTTCAGGGAGGTGACCCCAAAGGGAGAGAGTATGTGGCAGCAACAACTGAAAATAGAAAAGAAACCAGCCCCTGGATCCTCAGCAAGAAGACATGGGATGTTGGTGCAGGCTTGAGGGATGTTGTGTACATCATATAAGGAAGGTCAGCTTCACCACTGTCAGCTGTCAGTTACCCATGTAGCTTCTCCATCCCTAGCCTCTCCATTGACCCATAGGTTGACTGGCTTATGGATAAGGCACTTCTCATAAGCAAAACCCAAGTGGGAGGATACTGGGAAAAGCACAAAGGTGCAGGTCAGGCTCACTTCTTTGCAGTTCTTGCCAAACAGTGAGCAAGCTGGCATTGAAATCATGTGCTAAAATGAGGTCTGTTGTTGTTGTTACGTGCCGTCGAGTCAGCCCTGACTCATAGCAACCCCTCCTTGGGTTTCCAAGGCAGTATCACTACAGAAGTAGATTGTCCAACCTTCCTTCCGAGGAGTGGCTGGTGGATTTGAAACGCCAGCTTCTGGTTAGCAGTCAAGTGTCTTAGGCACTATGCTAAAATGAGGTCTAGCTGGAATATATAGACTTCACTTATTTAAAATGACTGTGGTAGTTAAGGTTGTGTGTCAACTTGGCTAGGCCTAGCTTTGAGTGGCTGGGCAGCTGGTGGTAGTTACTCCCCATGATGAAACTGGCAATCAACTCCATGGTGGAATCTGCTGTGAGCAGTTGAGTAGCTGCCTTAGGGATGTCTGCTTCCCACATATAAGGAGAAGCTTTGGGAACGGTCTACAGCTTTTTGGGACACTTGGACCCTGCATGTAGCCGAGTCTTCATTCAGCAGCCTGCCATACTCTGCCAATCTTGGGACTTTTAATGGACTTGAATCCATGGCCTGCTGTGTGGTTTAATAATATTGGAACTGTGCCTTTTCACTTTTTGACCTTGGGTTTGTCAGCCTCCACAGCCAGCAGCTGTCTGAATGAAGAAAAGCCTCCAGCTTCAGTTGGCTGGGAGCAAGAGGTAGAGCTGAAGCCCAAGGTCGAGGGGCTTTCACCCAGCCCCCAGAGCGTGGCACTTTGCACTTGGACTTCTAGCCTCCAAAACTTTAAGAAAATAAACTCCTGTTTGTGAAAGCCATCCCATTTGTGGTATATTCCTGTGAGAGCTGCACTAGGTAACCAAAACAATGACATTCACATTTACTAGAAAACAATGACAGATATATATGTGTACATTTCATAGGAACCGTATTTGGAACTGAGTGGATTTCTTTCTTTCTTTCTTTGTTTTAATGCTTACTTCCATTAAGAAAATTGGGAAATAAATTTTCTCTCACAATTGCAACCATTCTTTTGCCAGTGTTGAGTAGAACACAATCATGTCAAACTCTCCTGATATGAGGCGCTAGCTGAGTGCCCTGCCAATCTGATCTACCCACACAGATTTCCCTAGAACCCATGCCTTTTATAGAATTTAGCTCGACCAAGAAGATCATTGACGAACTCAGTGTCTGTGTCCATGGGGGTGATAATGGTTTCGATTCCTGACTTAAAGGCTGAAAGACCACCTGAAATGAAACACAGTGGTTTAGATTCAAATATTAATGTTCAGCAAAAATAGGATATGAGCATTTCCAAAAAGTCAGCCCTCCAGGCAGAACTTCCAAAGCAGGTAGTCCCAGATCTTCCGTTCACCTTCTCCTCCCCCACCCCTTGAAAGGGTATGCTACCCTGAGAATCAGTGGAAGAATTTCAGATTTCTTTCTTCTTTAAGACTGCTAGTCTCTCTACAAAAGTCAGATTGCTTCTCATATAGTTCAGACCAGGAAGAACTAGATTCCCAACAAACCTTTAGTCTGAGAAAGTTTGTAACATTTCTCTATTCATTTAATAATTCATTCATTTGTTCACTCACTCATTCATCCACTCAATACATGTTTTTAAACACCTATCATGTGCCAGGATTTGAGCCACACTGAGTATGGAATGCACAATGATACCCAAAATATTGGATAAAGTTCTTTGCATAGTAGTTCATTAAGCACATAATCATTCTGATGTCTTAAGAAAAAGATTCCTGGTCCTAATCTCTGCCCTGAAGGACCTTGAAATAAGAATGGAAACTGTTATATACCCCTTAAAGGGTAGCAGGAGAGAAGTAATATAGATCATGAATCCATAGGAGGTAGACTTAACAGAAATTGGTGTTGATTGGATGGGAAGAGAGAAGAGCCAGAAAACCTTAAGAAAACAATCTGGTTTTTTTGGCTGGGATAACTGGATATATTATGGTACCTTTCACAGACACAGAAAGTACAGAAAAATATTCATAGAGGAATGTTAGTGATTTAATTCAACTTGGGAGATGCTACACTTGAAGGGGTCTGTAGTTAGCCAAGGAGAGATCTCCACATTGACATACATCACCTGAAGCTCTAATGGCTTTAAGAGTGCTTAAAAATTTGTTCAAACAATTCAGAAAGTGGTTATATTTTTTGAATCAGCAAAAAGCCTATCAGAAGAAAGTAGAACATATTATTTTAAATTATCTCATTAACACTTAAGGCATCATTCAGTGGCTCAATAACCAAGGAAAGATGCAATAAGAACTACAGCATCTCGTAGAAGCAGAAATAGAGAAGGAAGACCACTCAAAGTAACCCAGTCGTTCAGAGAACACTAATGCAGCCTTTCAACAGCTCCTCCCAGACCTACTGCACACCCACTGGGAGCACTCATAGGGACACATCTGGCCTTCTGGGTCTCACTCACTGCTCATTTAAACAAAACGCCAAAAATATGGCCTACCTTTGAGGTGCTGAGCCACACTCCACATGGGGAATTTTTTCTGGATCGCCTTAATTTTGTCTGTTAGAATCCCAACAGCCTGCAAAAGGTGTTCTTTGCTGTCCCAGGCACCAGCAGGGTGATATATTTTCTTATCAAGCTAGACAATTCAGATAGTAATGTCAGAATCAGGATGAAGCAACACGTTTTTCTGATGTGATTTTTTCACATATTTCTTCTCCTTCTGTTCAGTTTCACAGATAGTGGCCTCTGTATTTTTCCTTTATCATCAGAGTCAAGTCTATTGTCCTTCCCTCCACAGAGAAGAGAGTCAGATAAACAAAGCAGGATTTGGGAGAAGTGAACATGGCACAGTTTGAGTTAAGCATTCATATATATATATATATATATATATATATATATACACACACACACACACACACACACACACACACATGTCATTCTCACATGTATATATATGAATATGACATAAAAATGGAGCCCTAATGACCAAATGGGTAATTACACAGCTGCTAACTGAAAGGTCAGCAATTCGAGCCTCCACAGTGGCTTTACAGGAGAAAGATGTGGTGATCTATTTCCATAAAGATTACTCCAAGAAAACCCTACAGGGTAGTTCTACTCTGCCACACGGGATTGCTATGAGCTGGAATTGACTTGACCAGAACCAATAACAACAGTATATATATGAAAAGGCTGTTTAAAAACAAACAATTAGTACACAAAGAAGTCCAAGTATTTGCAGTCAAAAATAATTATCCATCTAATTCAGGTAAAAATTTATTTCTAACTGGAAAGGCTAGAAATCTGGGTTTCTAGACAATTTAAAATAGAGCCTGGAAGCAAATATCCAGATAATTTGAACAGCCTTCTTCCATTTTAGTGAAAAAGAAGGTGGTTCAAATAGGTCTTAATTATGCAGTGTTTTGACCCACATGGATAACATTAGCTACTTCATGAACCCCATAAGGACACGTGTAGCAATAATACCTTATATAAGATTTTCTCAGTGTAACTACATTGTATATTATTTGTTTCAGAATTATAGACATGAAACTCATAAAAGACTTTTTTGAAGATATCTAATAGCTGATAAACCTCAAGGTTTAAAACACCAAAGATGTGTTACAGAAATCCCAGAACAAATGATGCTGAAGCATCTATAGCCAGAGTCCATCGTGTTTTGGGGCCTGGAAGCAGATGGCTTTCAAATTTGGGTTCAATTTCTATAAAGAAGGATGGAGTAGTGTTGTTTTAAAGTCTCTAGCAAAGTACCTGCATCAAGCCAAATTTAAGTCCATTGTGGTTCCAGCCATCTTGCAGGGCAGCTCCACCATGGCTTTCTCTGGAGATGATGGCTGCAATGAGGGCTGGGTCCACACAGTGCCTCTGTCCAACTTCTTTGATCATAACTTGGTAAGTCTTTATGGCCTTCAAATCCATCTCAGCAAACATTTCAGAACCACGGATCCCTGAAGTCAATAAACACAAAATCAAACTGTGTTTCCTCTCCTCCAGAAGATAATCTAATATAAATTAGTCACAGTTCATGACCACTGCCCATGGGTTTGGAAAACTGTTTTGAGACATTCTTTTTTGATCTCTCACTACAAAAACTCAGACAGGACCACAATCCTAGATGGGCATCGCTTCTCTCTTCTTCTTCTCTTTTCTGCCACAGTGGTGTGTTGGGAAAAATCTTGGCCTAGATGTCAATCAACATAAGGTTTAGTCTGGTCTGCCATTATGTAGCCCTGTGTCTTTGGGGACTCTCTCTACCTTCCTGAGCCTCATTGTTCTGATCTGTAAATTGAGGGGATGAGATCAGGTGTGACGCTTGTGATTGCTTCCAGCTCTGACATTATCATAGTGACAACATCATAAATAAGACTTTGGAACAGAATAACAAAAGAGGAAAAATACGAAGAGTAAGTTCTAAGCTTCCTTAAAATGCTCATGCTGAAACATTAAGTAAAAACAACAACACAAAAAAACAAAGCCAGGATATAGCATTTTATTTAATCAATAATTTCAATACATAGAAATAAATAGATATGGACAAGGATTGAAAAGAATGGGCAAAATTAAAAGACGTGGTTTCTTATGTTGGTCAGGATTCTGCTATTTTTCTAATGTTTAATTTTAATATTTTCATAATAATAATTATACCTTAAAAAATAAACTACTTCCTAAGAGAGAATTTGAAAATTATGAAAGGGGGGAAGTCAAAACCTTGTTTTAATTTTCACTTACCACAGCTAATCAGCTGGCTTATATCACAGGATGCCCCAGAGGTCTCCATAGTCGTGATGTCCCCATAGCACCCATGGTACACACGAGGATGCAGGTGAGGGTTCATCATGTGAGTAAAAGGGTACGAGCCCTTGGAAGGACCTGGAGGCAGATGGTAATTCACATGAAGCCAGTGAGAAACTATTACTTAAGTTGCTATCATAAACATTGCCAAACCCAAAACGAAAGCCACAGGCTGGGTCCTCCCAAGTCCCTTTTTACCAATCTTGGCTCATCAGACAAAAGATTATCTACTTCCACCTTAAAAGCATAGCAAAACAAACAAACAACAAAAACAGTATTTAATTCTAAAACACTGTGCAAAGTATTATTATAAAAATCAATTATTATAAATTCCAAATATATTAGTTGTGATCTAGAGCACAGTAAAAATTGCTGTAAGTTTTAAGCAGGAAACATGAGAGAAATTTTAAGACACTTATGACATAAATGTTTCTGGTGATGTAAACAGAACACCTAGTTTGACAATTTGCTTTTGTTTAGAAAGATTTAAGTTCACTGTATTTCATATGTCACTGTGAAGTTGATTCACTAAGTCTATTAATATTAGAAAAATATTAGCTATTGTAAAAATTTAAGTGAAATCTATTGTTATTTTTTATTTTGTCATTATGAAATGAGTTTCTATCCTAGTCTATTGACTAGACTATTTCAAAATTTTCTGTCATTTTGAAAAGTTTGTACTAATAGTTCCAATGATTGTTGACTTGTACCTTAAGCCTACCAATACTGGTTATAAAGCACTAAATTTGTGGAAACGTTTGTTGTAAAAAACTAAGTTGTTTCATTTTGTGTTTTAAACTATATTTTTTAATGAGGAGATGGATTTTACCTACCCATGTGGCTGTCCACATCATTGATCTAGTTCTGAGTAACTTAACAGTATGAAACAACTGTATACTCTTAGAATTAGGCACATAACCAAAGGAATGCTTCCTTATAAATATTTATTTTATAGGAAAAGCAAAGTAACTCAAAAGGTTAACTTTTTTAAAAGATGTGATTATTTTAAAGCAAAACTCAATAAAAACAAAAAATAAATACACAAACAGCCAAAAAAGGAATTGTGAATAGACCAACAAAGGGGGGGTATCACAAACTGTCATATAAACTTGGAACCCTAAGAAAGTGTATGTACATAGTAAAAGCAACAGATATCATTAGGCTTCTCTAATAAAAATGGATTTTCATGTCATATAGAGAGCAGAAACTACCACCTCAGCACTCCCCATGGGTCCTCAGTGTTGTATCTTGCGCCTACAATCCATTTAGGAAAATAAGAGCTTGTGAATGGATGGATTCCTAAGATTGAGACATAGAGGTTGGAAGTAATGTGAAAATTCAAAATACATATCCAGAATCTGACCAGTTAGCACCTTTGCTACTACCATGGTCCAAAACAGAATCATGGATTATTTTATGATAATTGGATTATTGTAGCATGCTCAATAATACATAGTCATCTAGATTATTGTAACAGGCTCCTAACTGCTCTCCCTGTTGTTGTTGTTATGTGCCGTCGAGTTGGACTCGACTCATAACGACCCCTCCTTGGGTTTCCAAGGCACTATCACTATGGAAGTAGATTGCCCCATCTTTCTTCCGAGGAGTGGCTGGTGGGTTTGAACCACCAGGCTTCTGATAAGCAGTCAATTGCCTTAGGCACTACGCTACCAGAGCTCCCACTGCTCTCCCTACTTCCATTCTATTCTTCACCCAGCAGTGGAATGATCCTATGGAAATGTGAATGGATCAGATCAGTTTTCTCTCTTAATCTTCTAGCAGGTTCCCCTTCATTCAGAGGAAAACCAAGCCCATATCCTGGCCTCCAAGGTCCTCCCTGATCTGGTCCTCAGCTTCTTCTCCAATTTCAATTTTCCTTCCCTCACTCTTCTCCAGCCACGTTCTTCTCCTTGTCAGTCCTTGAACACGCCAAGCAGGCTTCTGCTTCAAGGTCTTTGAATTTGAAGTTTCTTTTGCCTAGAATGCTATTTTCCCAGATGTCTGTTTACATGGCTTGCTGCCTTACTACTTTCAGGACTCTGTTAGAATATCCCTTTATCAGCAAAAGATAAGAATAGATGGTTCATAGACAAAAAGATATAAAAATATACTCAATCACTCTTAAAAAGAGAGAAGCCCCTGTTAAAACAACACTGAGATACTATTTTTACCTACTCAGTTAACAAAAATTCAAAAATTTGAACAAACTCTACGGGTGAGACTGAGGAAACAAGCACTCTTATACATTGCTATGGAGGGGAATTGCAGCTATTTGTTTCAGCACTGTTTTTAACAGCAAAGGCCTGGAAACAACATAAATGTCAATAATGTGGGAATGGTTGAATAGGTAAAGCTACATCTACATAACTATGTAGCTGCAGAAAGGAAAGAGAAGTATCTCTATATAGTCCTATGAAATGATCTCCAGGCCCAGAACAGTATGGACAGACTTCTACTTTTGTGTAAGAGAGGGGAGAATGTATGATTATGAATTTGTGAGTGTGTCTGTGTGATTCTATTTCCAAAGGAAACAACACAAGGATAAACCAAAAACTAACCAAAAAAAAGTTAGTTGAGGAAGATAAGAAGAGGGTAAAGGGGATAGGGATAGAGGCTAGCCTTCTCTAAGTGTAACTTGCTTTGTAGTTTTAACTTCTGGACGCTTGTAATTGTTTACATGGTTTTTAAACATTAGATCAAACAAGAATAAAAACAAATCCTAAAAAATGAGAAACAAACAAATGAACCTAACTAATTTTAAAAGCGATTTTAAAATATGTCAATGTAAATTGTATACACTGACTGAAATATATCCTATGGACATAAGGAATCAGGAAAATCTCAATTTTTGGTTGGTAATACTGTCATAGTTATTTTAAAACTATTTTTTATATATGCATATATATATATATATGGAGCTCTGGTAGCATAATGGCTAAAGCACTTGACTGCTAACCAGAAGGCTGGCGGTTCAAACCCACCAGCCACTCCCCGGAAGGAAGGTTGGGCAATCCTACTTCCGTAGTGATACTGCCTCGGAAACCCAAGGAGGGGTCGCTATGAGTCGGGGCCGACTCGATGGCACATAACAACAACAACAACATATATATATGTAGTAACATTAATATCTTTATTGTTGTTAGGTGCCATCAAGTTGGCTCCGACTCATAACGACCCTAGGTCAATAGAACAAAATACTGCCCGGTCCTGTACCATCCTCGCAATGCTCGTTACGTTTGAGCCCATTGTTACAGACATTGTGTCAATTGGAACCCAGATTTTTAGTGTAAGATAGCAGAGATAGAAATATAAAAACACTGTAAAACCCTTGTATTCTTAAATATGAATATGAAATATCAGTGAATGCATTATTATTTTTCTTTTTTTAAAATATGTGTTTTCTAGTTCTGTCCACTAAAAAGGCCCAGCAGGAATGAGAACACTTATCAGCCAGACTGTGGTCTCTGCATGCCATTTCCCACTAAAAGTAACCAGTGCTTCTCAGGAAAATGACAGGAGATGTTCAAGATGAATCAGTAACAGCTTCTTGTAACAGAACTAGGCTTTAGATGTTAAAGACGCATACAACAAATTTACAGGTGAAATGTTTTGACATTTGCTTTAAAATACTGGGGGAAAAAAAGGCAAGTAAGAGATAGGTTAAATAAGATTGGCAAATGTTGAAAACTGCAAAAGCTGTGTGATAGGTACTCAGTTTATTGTACTATTATTTCTCCATTTTATGTGCTCAAAGCTTTCTATAATAAAAAGTTTTTTAAGTCATCTTATTGTAGAGACTTTCTTGTCCATATATGTTAAAAAGACAACACATTCGCAACTTACTCCTTGTTTCCCATTACCTCATATTATTTTATTTATATCACTACTACCATCTGACATTTCTCTCTCCCTTTTTTTTTTCTTGGCCTGTTTATCTCACTGGAATATAAACTGCATAAACTTCATAGGTAGGAAGGCAGAGACTTAATGTTTTTCTCTGCCTATCTTCTTCAGCACCTTGAACAATGTCTGGTACAAAGTACTCAAAAACCAAATCCACTGCCTTCGAGTTGATTGCAAGTCATAGCGACCCTATAGGACAAAGTAGAACTGTCCCATAGGGTTTCCAAGGCAGTGAGTGCATCTTTACAGAAGCAGATGCCTCCTCTTTCTCTCACAAAGCTGCTGGTGCTTTGGAACCTCTGACCTTTTGGTTAGCAGCCAAATGCTTTAACCACTATACCACCAAAGCTCCTTGGCACAAAGTGGGTGTTCAATAAGTATTTGTTGAATGGATGAATGGATAAATGAGTGGATGAATGGATAAATGGATGGATAGATGAGAGGGAAAGGAGTTATCTAAAATTTCTGGATAGTTTAAGTGTACATATATCAAGAGGTTCAATATTCTTTTATTGGCAGGGGGGCAGCCTTTGTTACACTCAAAATAAGACCCACAGAGCACTGGCATCAAAGTGATCTGGGATGCTACTAACAATGCATAGTGCTCTGCTCCTCGTAGCAGATCTACTCAACCAGGATGTTTAAGTACAAGGTCCAAGACCATGTGCTTTAGCCAGCATCTCTAGCTGATTTGAGAGCCATTGCCTTAAGGGTACTGGGATATGACCAAGGTCCCCATACTACTTGTGTTGTTATCATAAATGAACAGACCTTTTTAAATTATAGTCCCCTTTCAGTTAAATACAACTAGTATGGTAGGTCATGATTTGTCTACTGGCTATATAACTTTGCTCCCACCTGACAATTAAAGAGGAATAAAAATTTTAAACTATAGTCCCCTGCCTTTGGCCATAAGTAAACAGAAATTACCACTTTTGGGTAGCCTCAATTTTCCAAATTTAGAATTGAACATTTTAGAAAACTATTTCCTCAATCATTACTCTATTAGTAAGCAGACAACTCGGACATTATTTCCAATGACTCTTCAGTTTTCTAGGTTGAAGTTTCCATTCTTTCCTTATTCAGGCCTTCTACCATCTCCCCAACCTACCTCTCCAGCCTTCCTCTCACAAATCCCCTCTTCTCTTCCCATCACACTGATCTGCTTTGGTATCCCAAATGCTTTTCATGCATTTCTGCCTCTATGCCTTTACTAAAGTCACTCCTCCATCCAGAAGGCTCTTCTGTCCTATTAAAATATCAAAAACCAAAAACCAAACTCACTGCCATTGAGTTAGATCTTACTCACAGTGACCCCTCCTTGGGTTTCTGAGGCAGTATCACTATGGAAGTAGATTGCCCAATCTTCCTTCTGAGGAGTGGCCGGTGGGTTTAAACCGCCAGCCTTCTGGTTAGTAGTCAAATGCCTTAGGCACTACTCCACCAGAGCAAGGACCCATCAATAATAGTCACATTACCCCAAGAAAGCTTTTCAGGCTGAACATCCTAGCTGGATGTGAGCTCCTCCTCCTAAAATCCTCTCAGACTATAATTTTTTCTATCCCTCTTTTAACTCTTAGGTACTACCTCATAGTTTTCTCTTCATATGCATTGCCTCTCAAGGCATCATTCCATATACCTCTTGATAAGATAAACAGCTTATTGGACAGGAAGTAAGCAGATCAATTAGTATTTGATTATTTTACATTCCCATTGATATTACCTTCATCTGCTTGGCAAGCAGAATACGCTCTGGCTGGCAGAAGGACAGCCCACTCTTCTATTACGTGCCATCATTGCTCTTTCTGATTCCTGACTGTGCTAAGTGTTGTCTTGGACACTTTGCTAAAAATGTTAAATGTCAATCGATAACTTACCAATGAGGGCAATGAGTCCCCAAAACACTATGGAGGATAGCATGGCTGCAAGTCTTATCCTACAGAACCTGTTATGATTTGAAATAGAAACTGGTTAATTTTAAAGCTTGAAAGTTTCTTAAAGGAAAGTTTCTTTAATGAAAAGCTTAGAGTCACTTCCAATTCGATCCCCACTTTCCAGTTTGGAAATAGTATTCTCACAGACTTATGGTCTGTTGGATCTGGTCTCCTCCCTAAGCATAAACCTCCAATTCTTTTAAATCTAGTTTCATATTGATAGGAGCCCATGCATATATTACATACGTTACCACACATACGCACTCATCCCATTTCCAGGCATGGTCATACTATGATTGTGTCCCCAGTCTTGCACTACAAAGTCTGGCACTTGCACTACAATGTGTCCTTAAAAAATCATGAGAAAATCTGGGCATCACTAGAGTAGCATGACTTAGAAGAGATCTACGATACTCTGTTTCTTCCTCAATTGACTATTTTCTCGGTTTCATTCAAAAGAAAAACAGACCAAATCCATTGCCATCGAGTCAATTCTGACAATGGGGTCAAACTGCTGACCTTTCAGTTAAAGCAGCTGAGTGCTTTAACCACTGTACCAGCAGAGCTCCTTTCATTCAAAAGATGGCTTATATATTTTACAAGATACAAGAAGGCTGGCACTAACCTGGTTTGTGGCCTGACAGGGAGAAAATTTCCCCTCTGTGTTTTGAGAAAGTCTTCCGTACTCAGCAGCAACTTGCACAAAGGCTTTTACAAAAGTGCCCTTTGTCCTACAACATAATTTTAACAATTTGAGAATCTATTAGTCAGTAGATCTCTGTGTACCTGGCTTCAATCAGAGCCCACTCCATATGGCTCTTCCCCATGGAGGAAGCTTTTAAACACCAGCCTGTAGACTCACCTGCCTCTTCTTACCTTTGTCCTGTACCACCCGATCATTGGAGGAGCTTTATATATGGTTTTAAACCCTCTCTTTAAACCATTGACCTAATTAGGACTGATTATAATAGTAGTTTGAACTTAGGTGATCCCTTTAATAAGAGAATTTCAAAGTATTTATTAACCACTATTAATTAATTAATCTAATGAACCCCCAGGTTATACTGGAGGCATGTATTTCATGGGTTGTTTCTGGATTTCTAAAATTGTGCTAGGCACACAGCTTCTAAATATGAGAACAAGAAATGATAATTATCCTAAATAAATTAAATGAATAAACAGGAAGCACTAGCAGCTCTAATTCCTGGATTAGTTGTTTGCCTGAAATGTTGAGCCTCTTACTCTTTGTTCCCCATTCCAATATCGCATGATCTCCATACCAATGTGTCACATGATCTCATAACACCATGTTACGTGATCTTGATAGGTAAACTTGGCTCCTTGCTCCAATTCCACTTCTGACAAAAAGGTTCAAGATCTCCTGCCTGCTCTTGGAGATCAGTACAAAACCAGGTAGTAGCAATGTAGGTGCTGGCTTCCTGAACTTTATGAGGAGATGATAAATAAGGACTTGGCTGGGTATGAAAATTTCTTGAAAGATGGAGTACTTTCTTCATGCTTATGTCCAAAGGAAGAGATGAAACACATTGTGCAACCCCAGAAACAGAGAATAAAAGGATGTTCCTGAAATGGGCAAAGCCCATTTCCTAGAGAGGAGGAGATTTGGCATGGGTCCTTCCAGAAATGTGAGAAGTTCCCAAGACTGCAAGCAATCCTTCCATATATCCACCAAGTGAAGAGAGGTATGAGGAAGTCTGAGCAGGAGATGGGAAAGACAACAACACTGAGTCAAACAATTTTGCAGGTTCCTTGGCAATGAATAAATCACAACTCCTAGAAGAACATTCCCTCATGAAGCTGCTCAATGCATTATCTCTTGCATTCACTTCTGTTCTGCCTGCTTTCCTGCTGGTAGGAACAGACTGTCCTTTAAGTGGCCTGCAGCCTTCCATTCTGGCAAAGAAGGATGGGGATATTCTGAGGCAGTAAATGATATCTACCTGGACTATCAGGAAAATGATGAAAGGAGTACCTGTTCCTCCATGAGCATCAACAGTCTAGGCCACTGTTTAACAAGGGCTCTTGCATGGGTCGAACCACTCTGAGGTAGCTCTTAGAAACACATAGGCTATTGCCAGTGATGGTGGCAACATCACATTGACATTGTGCTCATGGCCAACCCCAGGGGCGAGTGGGTATACTTATGTGAGGCTTCTAGCCTAAGTGCAATTAGAAAGGTCAAGAAAGGGAGAAGGAGAAGAGGAAGTGGAGGAAGAATGAAAAGTTAGGTAAAAAATATGGAGGCTGAAGCTGTCCCTGGTTCTACTGGACAAATCAAGTATTGGAAGTAATGTTGAATGGAAATAAAACTTTATTTCTCTCCCTGTTTTCTAACAGTGGGGTTTCGAGTCCTTCTATGTGTGAGGGTTTTAATGTCCAAGCCGTGGGCAACTTAAATAATTGGTTTTCAAACTAAGTAACTACTTTGCTCAAATTGTGAGACAAAAAATTATGTTTATTTAACATCCACAATGATCAGGTTCCTATGTACATCATCTCATTCAATCCTCCAAAAAGCCCACAAGGTAAGTATTATTCCTCATTTTAGAGTTGAGGAAACGGAGGCTCAGAGAAGTTAAGTAACTTGTCAAAGATGGCACATGGTGGAACCAGAATTTGAACTGAGGTCTGGAAGATTCTAAAATCCATGCTCTTCTATTGTATCAGAGGTGCCAGCTCTATAGACTAATGACCCTAGAGAACAATTATTATAATAGATTCAAATCAATTTGTGCACAAAGTATTATCTGTGACCTGAATAAATAACACCATTCACAGATATTTACCATTACCTTTCAAGTGTTTGTAGGTACTGCTGCAATTTTTAAAATACAAATTAATGAATTGGCTGAATCCACAGTGACTTTGTGTCATTTTATATTTTCTCCATCAATAATAATTGTAGCTGACATGCATGGAGCTTGTACAGTAGGCTCGGTAGTATAAGGGGCATGGCCGAGATTTAAACCCAGTTTTGTTGCACTCTAAAGTCTAAGTCTTAACTGCTACATCCTATTGACTCAACAAATGATTAAGTGTGAGTATTATCATGTGAGGATCTTAGAAATTTTTTGACACTTAGAATAAATTTACTGAACGATCTTCTGTCTCTTCCCAGAGTGCCAAGAGTGATTTTGCATGTCAGTTGCATTGATGTTGCCAGAAGGGGCTTGAGGGGACTTTAGCACCTGCCAAAATCTCCACCGGTCCCCAAGCCTCCCAAAATAAAAAAATAAAAATATGATCTGTGTGAAAACAGATCAGAGCAGTGGATGACTGCTTCTTGAAAACTAAGGTATGCCTAACCCAAGCCATGGTATTTTCAATCACCTCTTACGCATGTGAGAGCTGGTCAGTGAATAAGGAAGACTGAAGAAGAGTTGATGCTTTTGAGTTGTGGTGTTGGCAAAGACTACTGAAAGTACCATGGACTGCTAAAAGAACTGATTCTTACTGTACAAATGAAACTCTATGACCAGTCCTGTGGTCCCTTGCCCCTTTCAGTCAGTTACCTGCTCCTAAGACTCTTCAATACAGCAATTCTCTAGTAGCCTCTGGTGAATCACAATAAATTTGGGTTCCTGGACTTGGTGAGGACTTCAGTCATCCATGATATCTAAACATCCTCAGCAAAAGACTTCAAGCCAAGATATATGCAGGTTCCACAAAAACAACTTGCTTTGGTCAGTCTGGCCAAAAGCGGGATGTGGTAGGAAAAGCCCTGGCCTTCAAGTCTAGAAAGTTGACTTTCAGTCTAAGATCTGTCATTAACCAATTGATGGGCCTTGAGTGATGTCTTAGGCTTTGCTTCTCTAGAGAAGCAAAACCAGTGAAGCTTGTATATGTATATATAGAGAGATTATCTATCTACCTACCTATCTATCTATATCTATCTATTTTTCTATCATCTATCTATCTATCTATCTATCCATCTACATCAGGCTGGAGGCTTCTCCTGATTCATGTAGCTGAATCCAAGATTGGCAGATAAGACAGGTAAGCTGCTGGATTAAGTTCCAAGTGCCAGAGGCCAGATAATGAGAGCTGGATGCAGGATCCAGAGCAAGCAAAAAGCTAGAGTTTTGCCAGAATATTCATATATATTCAATCCAGGCCACATTCTTGGGGAGACTGCCTCTCAACTGATTGGCTGCTCATAGCAGATCTCATCAAGGAGGATGACAATGTCATGACTGCCAAACCAGAGGATTATGGCACAACCAAGTTGATACACAACCTTAACCATCATAGATGAGAATTGTTTTCAATTTCCAATGTAGGAATAATTTTCTCATCTCTATGAAAAAGTCTAGATAAGAGCAGACATCCACTGAGGTCTCTGCTGGTGCCAGCAATCTTCCAGAGTTGGTGAGTCAAGTCCTTCCTGGATGCTCAGAAAAAGGGAATAAATATGGACGGTTGAGCAGAGAGATTTGTTGTGTTGTTAGGTGCTGTCAAGTTGGCTCCAACTTATAGTGACCCTATGTACAATAGAACAGAACACTACCCGGTCCTGTGCCAGCCTCACAGTACTTGCTATACCTGAGCCCATTGTTGTAGCCACTGTGTCAATCAATCTTGTTGAGGGCCTTCCTCTTTTTTGTTGACCCTCCACTTTACCAAGCATAATATCCTTCTCTAGGGAATGGTCCCTTCTAACAATATGACCAAAGTAGGTGACATGAAGTCTGGCCATTCTCACTTCCAAGGAGCATTCTGGATGCACTTCTTGCAGGACAGATTCGTTAGTTCTTTTAGCAGTCCATGGTACTTTCAGTAGTCTTTGCCAACACTACAACTCAAAAGCATCAACTCTTCTTCCGTCTTCCTTATTCATTGACCAGCTCTCACATGCATAAAAGGCAATTCAAAATACCATGGCTTGGGTTAGGCACAACTTAGTTTTCAAAGACACATCTTTGCTTTTCAGCACTTGAAAGAGGTCTTTTGCAGCAGATTTGCCCAGTATAATACATCATCTGATGTCTTGACTGCAGTTTCCATGGGTGTTGATTGTGGAACCAAGTAATATGAAATCTTTGACAACTTCAATCTTTTCTCCATTTATCATGATGCTGTTTATTGCACCATTTGTGAGATTTCTTTTTCTTTATATTGAGATGTAATCCATACTGCAAACTGCAATCTTTAATCTTCATCAGTAAATGATTCAAGTTATCCTCGCTTTCAGGAAGTAAAGTTGTTTCGTTTGCATATTGCAGGTTGGTAATGAGTCTTCCTCTAATCCTGAAGCCATGTTCTTCTTCATATAGTCCAGCTTCTGGGATTATTTGCTCAGAATACAGATTGAATAAGTATGGGGAAAGGATACAACCCTGACACACTCCCTTCTTGATTTAAAACTATGCAGTATTCGAACAACAGCCTCCTGGTCTGTGTACAGGTTCCTCATGAGCACAATTAAGTGTTCTGGAATTCCTATTCTTCTCAATGTTATCCATAATTTGTTATGATCCACACAATGGAATGCTTTTGCATAGTCAATAAAACACAAGTAAACAACTTTCTGGTATTCTTTGCTTTGAGCCAAGATCCATCTGACATAGCAATTATATCTCTCATTCCATGTCCTCTTCTAAGTCTGGCTTGCATTTTTGGAATTTGCCTGTCAATATACTGCTGCAACTGTTTTTGAATTATTTTCAGCACTATTTTACTTGCATGTGATATTAATGATATTGTTTGATAATTTTCACATTCTGTGGGATCACCTTTCTTTGGAATGGGTACAAATATGGGTCTCTTTCAGTCAATTGACCAGGTAGCTGTCTTCCAAATTTCTTGGCATAGACTAGCGAGTGCCTCCAGTGTGGCATTCATTTGCTGAAACATCTCAGTGGGTATCCCATCAATTCCTGAAGGTTTGTTCTTTGCCAATTCCTTCAGTGCAGCTTCTTATTCCTTCAGTACCATTGGTTCTTGATCATATGCCACCTCCTGAAATGGATGTACATCAACCAATTCTTTTTGATACAGTGACTCTGTGTATTCCTTCCATCTTCCTTTGATGGTTCCAGCATCATTTCAATATTTTGCCCATAGAATCTTTCAGTATCGCAACTTGAAGCTTGAAATTTTTCCTCGGTTCTTTCAGCTTGAGGAATAACAAGTGTGTTCTTGCCTTGAAGTCTTCTCCAAGACTTAAATACATATTAAGTCAATATTATAGCTTTTACCATTTTTCATGAAAATTTTTTCCTCCATTCTTTCAGGCTGAGAAATGCGGAGCATGCTCTTCGCTTGAAGTCTTCTTCAAGACTTAAGTACATATTAAGTCTATATTATAGCTTTTACCATTTTTCATGGAAACTTGGACTGTGTTTTAGCTTTCAAGAAAAACATAAATGCTATACAAGGCATCCTGTGTCTTAGGGTAGCTTTCAAAATGACATTTTTCTCTTTATTTTTCAATTGGCATACAGTAAAAGATCTTGTTTGCTCCTTAAGCCATTTTCATATTTACATGGACAATATGGAAAGAGATTTTGTTTGTCTTACTGATTGTGTGCTTTCTTCCTTGATGGTCTCAGCTGTCGTTGCAGGCTTCCAGGTCAGGCAAGGTGAGTCATTGCAGGTATGAGTACTGCCAATGAAAAGTTTTCATTTTGCATGTATCAAGAGTAGTCCCAACCCTAAAAAAAAATTGAAAGCAGGGACTCAGACAGATATTTGTACACCAATGTTCATAGCAGCATTATTCACAATACCCAAAAGTGGAAACAACCCAAGGCTCCATCAACAGCTGAATGGACAAACAAAATGTGTTGTATCTGTACAATGGAATACTATCTGTCCATAAAGGGAATGAAGTCCTGATACATGGTACAACAGGGATGAACTTTGAAAACATGCTGCTAAGTGAAATAAGCCGGTCACAAAAGGACAAATATTATATAATTCCACTTATATCTAGAATAGGTGAATTGATAGAGACAGGAAGTAGATTAGGGGTTACCAGGGAATGGACAAAGGATGTAATGAGTTTCTCTTTGGGTTGATGAAAATGTTATGGAAATAGATAGTAATGATGGTTACACAGCATTATGAATGTAATTAATGTCACTGAATTGTACACTTAAAAAATAGTTAATGTGTATATGTATTTCACCACAATATATTTTTTAAAATGAGTAGCCTTAAATGGCCCCAAAATAATGTAAATGGCTGACAAATATAGTCAATAAAAAAATCAAGATTATTTTTCTCCTAATTGTCAGAAGAGTCTCTGATCTGTGGTTGCTGTTGCTCATAGTTTGGGACAACAACCTGAATGAATCATTGTGGTGCTTAAGGGTCTGTCACTGTGCCAAAAGTCAAAAGCCTCTGGCAATTCTACACAATTTTCAAACTTTTCCTCTTGCTGCTGTTCTACTTCTTAACTCCTTGAATTCTGTTCTCCCTTAAGTTAATCTGAAAACAGAGTTGCATTAGTGGGTGACAGGGAAGTAATGTCATATACTTTCAGGTAAAATTAAAAATTTTAACCAGAATTTGCAATGCCTGAAGTCTGATTTTCTCAAAGGGAGAAATAAGTCCTCCGGAGACACAGAGGATGAAGATGACATACATCTTTGCAAAGTGTTATGATTTTTATATTAAAACACATAAAATTTTAAATCCACACTTTTATTATAAAGAAGAATATGAAATCTGCATGAATGTTTAAGATAGCATATGAGGTTCAAAAAGATCTCTTCCTCCTCCTCTTGAGGCTCTGCTCCGGACACCCACAGTGGTCTCTGCGATTGAGAGGGCTTAGTTTTAAGCACTGCCCTAATTAGGAGAAAGATATTAATGATGATGGACATTGAAGCACTGTACATACCCAAGGAAATAGATTTTGGTAGGGGTTCCTTGAGGGACCACTCAGATCACACCACAGAAAATGCTGACCTTGTGCTTGGGCAAGCCTAGGGTAGGACCTCTGGGAACTAAGGGAGTTCAACATGTATCTTAAGATCCCTTGGTCTGCTCTTCTCACCTCCTTCTCAACACTAGTATGTGGTGGTGGAGACGGGGCTACCTCCACCATGTTGTCATTTGGATTCCCAGTCACAGCTCTCCTTTCTCAGGAAGAATGATCATGGACAACTCATTTAACCTCTGTGAGGCTTAGTTTTTCTCATCTGTAAAATGGAGATGATAATAATGCCCAGGGCTTTATTTTGAAGATAAAAATAAATTATATATATAAAAGCAAGTTATAAACTGTAATGCTTCATTCAGATGCCAGTTATTATGATGATGAGGGTTGCAGTCAGGTGCTGATGGTTTAGCTTCTTGTTGATTTATCATTTGTTTATTTATCCATGTTGCTCTAAGGGAAATAATAAGGAGTTGACTTATAGGACAGGAAGTAGGAAGTTAAATATAAGCCTCACTTTAGCTAGGAAAGAAATATGGCAGGCAGGACAAGTAAGCGTTACTGCTGGAACTCTGCTGCTTGCCTGAGGGGACCAGAGAAATGACAATATCAGAAAGAGCCACAAGATTATCTCCAGCCCATGCATCCCTTGCATATGTTAGTTATTGTTGTTGTTAGCTGCCGTGGAGTCAGTTCCTGACTCATAGCAACCCCATGCACAATGGGATTGGACTGTTGAGAACAATAGCATCTTCATTGGCTGGCTTTCTAAAGTAGATTGCTAGGCCTTTCTTCAGAGACTTTCTTAGTCTGGAAGATTCACTGAAACCTGTTGAGCATCACAGCAACATGCAAGCCTGTGCTTGAGGTGCATTGGCTGAGCATTGAATCTGGACCTCAGCATGGAAGGTAAGAATTCTATCACTAAACCATCAGTGCATATGAAATGAAGAGACTTCCTAAGAAAAAGGGAAATGGTGACCACAGGAAGGAAGTGGGAATGGGAGGAGTACTGTTACATTGTGAGGACTGCAGCCAATGTCATGAAACAAAATGTGTATGGATTGTTGAATGGAAAACCAATATGCCCTGTAAACTCTCACCCTAATCACAATAAAAAGTTGAAAAAAAAAAAAAAATTCATGGCAGAGGCACTGGTGCCAGTGGTTGCTGGTTAAGGTGGGAAGGGAGCTTTCCCACAAATTTTTTCTAGAAATTTCAATTTAACCCCAGGATATTTCAAAGCCAGGTTAAACTGCTGAGTCCTTTTCTCATTTTGGGTTTAATCTTCTATATGACAGGTAAAATGCCATATCCTACTAAAGAAATCATGTACATAGTTGCACCGTTGGTCTTCCAGTGTCAAACATTTTACCAAATATTTAGAAAAGAAGACATGTAAATGGCCAACAATGTCATGAAAGCATGCCAAGCATCATTAGACATCAGGTAACTACAAAGACCACAGTGAGATATCATTTTACACCCTTCAAATCAAAGACTGGCAATATCAAAAGATGATAAGAATATGAAGCCAAAGAAACCCTCATACAGTGTTGGTTGCAGTATAAAATGCTACACCTGCTTTGAAGAACTACTCAGCAGTTTCAAATAAACTTGAGCACACATCTACTCTATGAACCAGAAACTCCATACCTAGGCAATTATTTACCTAAGAGAAATGAAAACAAATGTCCCCCAAAAGACTAGTATAAGAATTTTGATAGCAGCTTTATTCATAGCCCAAAACTAGAAACACTCCAAAAATTCATCAACAATTAACAAATGTGGTTTATCTATATAATGGAACTATACCCAGTTTAAAACAAAGATGTAAGAAAGAACTCCAGGTGGTTCTGGCAAGATGGCGGACTAGGCAGAAAGACTGCACAGACTCTGTTCAGCAAAGAAAAGGGAAACCAATTAACACAGACACAGAAGATAATCCTGGACCCCTGAGCCTTGAAGGGAAGGATATAGAAGTGGACTAAACCCCAACTA
>NW_006921604.1:9801211-9802662 GCF_000298275.1 Orycteropus afer afer
GAATTTAATCCACACCTGTGGTTTCCAGCCAAACAAAAGACAGGCATATGAGTTGAATATTTATCTGAGGTAGATACACTCCTTGGAGAGAACAATCATTGAGAAAGAAGGGCTGCCTATGTACAGGGAGACAGCTTAGGGGGCAGGAGTCCATGGAGGGATAGACACTGGGAAGAGGAACCTATCGGGAGGAAGTGGGAGGGGAGCTGTTGCATTTTGGTAAACTGTGGTCAATGTCATGAGACAAAGTATATGTAAACTGCTGTATGGAAAATGAATTTGCTCTGTAAAACTTCACCCAAATCACACACACACACACACAAAAAAAAAATGAACTCCAGTGAACTCAGGTTGCGTCAGGTATTCAACCATGGACAATTCAGCTATGTCAAGGAATACATTCATTTGAAATAGGGGACTTCTTGGGTTCTGGAAAGAAGAAGAGAGAAGTCTGTATTTTTAAAATGTGCCATATTGTTCACTATACCTTTGAGGGAGAGAAGAACGAGCGTAACATCTGGAGAAGAAGTTGGGTCAAAGCAGTTGTGTTATGGTTTATTCTGGGAATGATTTAAATGTGTTTAAATGTCTGCAGATTATATTGAGGATACATGAAAAGGAAGAGTTATTTGATTAGGTGAGTTTGAAGGGATGAGTTCAAATGCATAGGAAAAGAGATTGGCCTGAAACAGGAGTGAGAACACCTTTTCCATTAGAAGAAGAAAAGAATTAAAAATCAGATGGCAATGCAGTTTGATTTATAAGTTGGGTAGAAGAATTGAGGGACTTCTCTAATGATTTCTAATTCCTGTGTGATATAAGAAGTCAAATCATGTGCTGAGAGTAAAAATTATGTGGAATTAAGAACTTAAAGAAATGGAAAACTATGGAAACTGATGAGAAAGCCAAAAATATTACTGAGGTCCACATAGGGACCCATTGAGGTTAGAATCCACAAAATTTTTAGAGCACCAAAATACTGGGTTTTGACCCAGCAAATCAAGTGTAAAAACAAAACATTTGCTGTCAAGTCTACTCCAATTCATTGCAACCCCATGTTTGTAAGAGTAAGACTGTCTTCCATAGGATTTACAATGGCTGATTTTTCAGAACTAGATTACCAGATCTTTCTTCCAAGATGCATCCTGTAGACTTGAACTGCCAGACTTTTGGTTAGAAGCTGTGGTAGTTCAGTTTGTGTGTCAGCTTGGCTGGGCCTGGTTGAATGGCTGGCAGCTGGATGTAGTATTCCCCATGATGAGACTGGTAATCAACTCCATCATGGAATCTACTGTGAGCACTCAGTAGCTGCCTTAGGGATGTGGTCTGCTTCCTGTATATAAACAGAAGCCTTGGGGAATGGTCTCCAGTTTATGGCATGCTTGGACCCTACATTTAGCTGTGTCATTGTTCAGGAATGGTCTCCAGTTTATGGCATGCTTGGACCCTAC
>NW_006921604.1:9803412-9810843 GCF_000298275.1 Orycteropus afer afer
AAAAAAAAAAAAAAAAAGAAAAACAGGTATAGTAGGAGTGACTGAGTGAGAGAACTGAGAAGAAAGAAAGTTGGGGTTGCAGAGCAGAATAGTTTAAGATTTTGGAAGTGGAACATGTGGGACACCCTCATGCACTACCTCTCGTTCTCTCAACCTTACCTCTGACTCCACTCACAGCTAAGGCAAACAGTGACTACCAGCTCTCATTGCTTTGCGCTGGTGCTTTCCTGCTCCTGCTCACTCTGGACCCCTGCCTCCCACTCTCTCCCACTGCCTGCCTCCTGCAGTCCTAATTTCAAGGAGAAATGGAAACCCCTACAGATCTTCCTACTCATCCACATGAATCATATGAGCAAAACAAAGGGCAGAAGGATGGTTTGGGGGTGTGGGTGATGAGAGGAATAAATTAGTATATGTGCTACCAAATGAGCAAAAGAGAGGAATAAATTAGCATGCAGGGCTTTGGGCTATGCCACATTTCTGCTGACCTTAGGAGTGTTCGGCTGGTGTGAGCAAAAAGTTCTGGTTATCTGTTTATTCAGAGTTCCTCACAGCAGAAAGAAGGAAGCATGTGTTAGGAACTTCAGCTAGAGGGACTAAGCAGAAGAAGGACTAGAAAGATTGAGGGTTGTAAGCGGGTGGCTAGATACAGACCGAAGTACAATGGCCTGAACAGTTCCCTTCTATTTCTATGGAGCTGTTCATTCTTAAATTCACATAGTCTGCACTGATTCATTGGTCTCTGTCTTAAGCTGGGTTCTCTAGAGAAACAAAACCAGCGAAGCTTATATGTATACACACACACACACACACACGTGTGTGTGTGTATACATATATACATGGGAACTCTGGTGATGTAGTGCCTAAGGCATTTGACTGCTAACCAGAAGACTGGCAGTTCATATCCACCAGCCCCTCCTTGGAAGGAAGATTGAGCAATCTACTTCCATAATGGTACAGCCTAGGAAACCCAAGGAGTGGTCACTATGAGTTGGATCCAACTCAATGACAGTGAGTTATATATATCACACTGCAGTGAATTGCTTGATGTGGCCCTTCTAGCCATCGTCCTCCATTCTGTGATGTTTTGTAAATTCCATTATCCATGCCTGTTTGGGGTACTGTGGTAGTTAAGGTCAGGTATCAACTTGGCTGGGCAGCTGGTAGTAGTCATTCCCTATAATGACTGGCAATCGACTCTGTGATGGGATTTAGGTTAATTCTGTTGGGGCAACGCAGGTGGAATGTATCTTGAGTCCTGCCTTGCTGGAGGGTATAATTCAAATCACCACCCTTAGCTTCCCTGAGGGTATACCTACCCATCTCTTGGGAAGATTCGTTCTCCTTTTGCTCCAGCTTTGTGTCTTGGATCATCCTCATCTCACCCCTGGATTTGGGACACCAGCTGTCATCTGATCTGCTGATCAAGGTTCATCAAACCCCGAGAATTGGGAGGATCCGCCAGACCTACTCAAGGCCCTGGGACTCGCCAGCCTGCCAGCCTCTACCACTACTGCGTGAGACGAACCCTTGGGTGTCTGTGAGTTCTGTGAGGCGTTACAGCGGAATACAGAACCCTAAGACTGGGGAAATTACTGGGAGGAAGAGGAGGAGTTAATGTCTGAAATGATGGAGCGGCATGGTAGTTTGGACATTTGGGACATCTTTGACCTCCGCCTCATGGGGACCGGCCTCGTGCTGATCTTTCTAAGAGAAATTGTTCAAACACACACACACACATGGATACGTGTGTGTGTGTGTATATATATACATATATATATGTGTGTGTGTGTGTGTGTATATATATATATATATAGAGAGAGAGAGAGAGAGAGAGAGAAATTTATTTCAAGGAAATCACTCTTGCAGTTGTACAGCCTGGCAAGTCCCAAATCTGCGGATCAAATGTTAAGCTGGAGGCTTCTCCTGACTCATGCAGCTCCAGAGGCTGACAAACTCAAGACTGGAAGTCAGTGTAGCAGGCTGAGAGGAGCTCTGGTGGCATAGTGGGTAAAACATTTGGCTGCTAACCTGAAGGTCAGGAGTTCAAACCCACCAGCTGCTCTGTGGGAGCAAGATGAGGCAATCTACTTTAATAACGATTTATAGCCTTGGAAACCCAGTGGGGGTTGCTATGAGTTGGAATTGACTCTAGGAGTGTGGGTTTGGTTTTTTGTTTATAGCAAGCTGCTGTCTTCAGAGGCCGATGACTCCAAGAATGGCAAGTAAAATGGCAGATTGTCAGCTCACAGGCTGAGAAGGCAACAATTCCAAGTTCAAGGCTTTTGAACTCCTGGTTCAAGGCCAGGAACTAGAGATGACGACAGGCCAAATGCAGGATCTAAAATGAGCAAAAAGCCAGGGACCTCTCCCAAAGCATTTCCATACATACTGGAAGCAGGATACACCCTGCAGGCAACTCCCCTTCAACTGATTAGCTGCTCACACCAGATTCCACCAAGGAGGTGATTGCACCATGTCCAATCTCATCATGGAGAATAACTACATCACAACTGCCAAGCCAATCAAAATCATGGCCCAGTCAAGTTGACACACAACTACTTCCTCCATGGGGAAAAAAATGTACTGTCTCAATAATGCTTCTCTGTGCTTTTCCTCAAAGTCATGATGAGATTCCCAGAATCAAATTTTTTGTGTGTGTGATCCAAATTGAATTTAGTTATGTGTAACATTTACCTGCATGCATTTCTAGGTACTTACTTGCATGCTAACTTTATCCGTCTTACCTAAATCTACCTTTATTTTCCCTGTGTCCTGAGTTCCTTTAAATTTATTTTTCAAAAGTAAATTCAATGTGGAATCCTGGATTGGATCCTGGACTAGAAAAAAATTATTTTACAAAATTTTATAATTTTGCTCTAAAGGATATTAGTGGAACAATTGGCAAGATTTGAATGAGGTCCATAGATTAGATAATAGTATTTTATCAATGTTAATTTATTGGCTTGATATTGCACTGTGGTTATGTAAAAGAATGTCCTTGTTTTTAGGAGATACGTACTAAAATATTGCAGTGTACAAGGACATCATGTACATAACTTTCTCTCAAATGGTTAACAAATATGTGTGTCTGGGTGGAAAGAGAGAAGGAGAATGTGAAATGTGATAAAATGTTAACATCTAGAGTTCTGGGAAAAGGGTAATTCTTTGAACTATTTTTACAAATTTATTTCAAAATAAAAAGTTAAAAAATATATATTTTTTTAAAATAAAGAGGATGTTAAATAAACAATATATATATTTTCAATCTCCTTCATTAAAATAAAAATCTTTTCAAGTAATTTCAAAATATGCCTGCCACTGTTTCAAGCATTGAGGATATAGCAGTGAAAAAAGCAGCAAAATCACTGCCTTTATACATCAAAAATACAGCAGTGTCAGAGAGCTAAGACAGGGAAAACAGACTTGACTGCTAGATATGGTGTTGAAGATAAAAGAAGGGGGTCACAAGCCAAGGAGTGTGGCGGCCTATAGAAGCTGGCAATTACTTTCAGCTTGCAACCAACAAGAAACAGGAGCTGGGCCTTACAACCACAAGGAACTGAATTCCGCCAAAAATTAAAGTGAGAATGGAAATGGATGGTTCCCTAGAGCTTCTAAGAAGAAACACATCCCATCCTTGAAGTGCTGTCACTAGGACTGGTGTCAACCAGTGCAGTAATTTAAGGTGTCACACACCTCCACCCTATGGACCTCCTCCGATACCAGACCATGTATTGTTGTTGTTGTTAGGTGTCATCGAGTCAGCTCTGACTCATAGTGATCCTACATGCCGTGGTCCAGCAGAGGGAAGGGGAGAGCCGAAGATGAAGAACAAGGAGAGGCTCAGACTGATGATCTGAAGCAAAGCTTTATTTTTTGCAGGCATAATATATCTATTCTGAGTACAAAGGCACAGTCATAAACTTTCTCAAAACTTCTTGTTCCTTCCCACGGACACTATACCCCAAAATACAACTTGCTAATCATATCAGTTCTTATAGAAACTCCCTGTTCTTAATAAACATTCTTGTCTGAGAACTGGGAGCATGAGAAGAATAACTTGTACTTGCACCTGCATGCTCAAGGACAAACTTATTTGCAGAGTACAAAAAAACTGCTTGCACGTCTTCAATGCTGCATAAGCAAAAAAGCATAACCTTGGGACTCTAACAAAGTCCCACACCTACATACAATATGATGAAACACAGCCCGGTCTTGTGCCAGACTCAATACTTACTATACCTGAGCCCATCGTTACAGCCACTGCGTCAATCTATCTTGTTGAGGGCCTTCCTCTTTTTCGCTGACTCTTCACTTTACCAAGCATGATATCCTCCAGGGACTGGTCCTTTCTCACAACATGACCAAAGTAGATGAGACGACGTCTGGCCATTCTTGCTCCCAAGAAGCATTCTGGCTGCACTTCTTCCAGGACAGATTTGTTAGTTCTTTTAGCAGTCCATGGTACTTTCAGTATTCTTTGCCAACACCACAGCTCAAAAGCATCAACTCTTCTTCAGCCTTCCTAATTCATTGTCCAGCTTTCACATGAATATGAGGTAATTGAAAAAAACATGGCTTAGGTTAGGCACACTTTAGTCTTCAAAGAGACATCTTTGCTCTTCAGCACTTTAAAGAGTTCTTTTACAGCAGATTTACCCAGCACAATGTAATAATAATAATGAATTGTTATTCATTATTATTTCTTGATTCCTGGTTCCATGGGTGTTGATTATGGAACCAAGTAATATAAAATCTTTGACAGCTTCAAACTTTTCTCCATTTATCATGATGCTGCTTATTGGTCCAGTTGTGAGGATTTTAATTTTCTTTATGTTGAAGTGTAATCCAAACTGAAGGCTGTAGTCTATAATATTCATCAGTTAAGTGCTTCAAATCATTTTCACTTTCAGTAAGTAAGGTTGTGTCATCTGCATGCAAGTTTTTAATGAGTCTTCCTCCAGTCCTGGTGCCATGTTCTTCTTCGTGTAGTCCAGCTTCTCAGATTATATGCTCATCATACAGACTGAATAAGTATTGGTGAAAAGATACAGCCCTGATGCACTCCCTTCCTGATTTGAAACCATGCAGTATCCTCTTGTTCTGTTTGAACGACAGCCTCCTCTTCTATGTACAGGTTCCTCATGAGCACAACTAAGTGTCACTACTTGTCTGTCAGTTTGTCATACTGCAGTGGCTTGTGCATTGTGCATTGATGTGAGGCCATGCCACTGATATTGCAAATACCAGCAGGTCACCCATGGTGGACAGGTTTCAGTGGAGCTTCCTCTGATAGACTCAGAAGAAGGAAAGGGCCATCCACTTCTCAAGGAATTGGCCAGTGAAAACATTATGAATAGCAGTGAAACACTGTCTGATATATTACTGGAAAACATGATGAATAGCCCTGAAATATTGTCAAATACAGTGCTGGAAGATGAGCCCCTCAGGTCGGAAGGCACTCAAAATATGACTGGGGAAGAGCTGCCTTCTCAAAGTAGAGACAATCTTAATGATGTAGGTGGAGTAAAGCTCTTAAGACCTCCATTTGCTGATGTGGCATGACTCAAAATGGGGAGAAACAGCTGTAAACATCCATTAATAATCAGTACATGGAATGTACAAAGTATGAATGTAGGAAAATTGGAAGTTGTCAGAAATGAAAGGGAATGCATAAAGATCTATATCCTAGGCATTAGTGATCTGAAATGGACTGGTTTTGGTCATTTTGAATTAGACAGCCAGACCATATAGAATCCTTAATAATGTTTTATCAATTTAAATCATAGAATATGATGTGATAAATGTAGTTGTAAATTGCTTAAATGTAATATTTCTTAGCTTATATAAATACTAACAACAAAATTGTTTTGTAATTATAACTTTATTAGTTATAATATTATTAGTAACTGCTGAAATAATTTCTTTTAGAAGGCTCAGAACAAGGCTAGCCCCTATGAAGAAGAGGTTAAAGATGTCTCAAATGACCAACTTTTCCAAATGGCTCTACCACTCCATCATCTCAAATGTCAACTACTACTCCTCCCCTCAGAATTCTCCCTCCCATCTTATGGTTTCATATTTCACTGTAACATCTCACAGGGCTCATGAACTGCCAAGGAAATGGTTCATGTAGTAGTGGAGGCAAGTTCCAAATCCATGGGTCAGGCGTCAGTCTGGGGGATTCCCCTTACTCCTCACTCACGTGGTTGCAGGGGCGGATGAACTCAAATCACAGGTCAGATGACTGGCTGCTGTCTCAAGTGCCAAGAACCAGAGGTCAGATGATAATGGACCAAGTGCAGGAGCCAGAGCAAAAGAGTGAACTTTGCCAGAGCATTAAAATATGTTGGATGTAGACTATACTCTCAAGGAAACTAAGGGTGGTGACTTGAGTATCCCCCTCTAGGAAGGTGATAACTCAAGATACATCCCATTCTGATCTTACCATATTAACATAACAGGCAACTCACTCCAAATGGGACCAATAGCACAGAGGCTAAGATTTATGTCACAAAATGGAAGATGATGGCTAGAAGTGCTGTATTGAACAATTCATGGCACTGCAGAAACTGAGAGGAAGGCTTTTTATTTTTCCTTTTCCTTTAATTACTACTTTATTCTCAAAAAAGTTATTAATACAGGTTCACAAATACTAATTGCCACAATACTTAGCTAAAATACCAGAAAATTTGACAAAATCAGAGACTATAATAACACAGGCAGCAATAAAAGCAACAGTGTGTGCTTGTAGTTCACGAGGATGAAAGAACGTGATCTGAATCATCGTTGTCCTTGGGTAATAATCTCAGCTCTGACTGGAGCACATTAGAAGGCTCAAAAGGGAAATGAGCATAGAATTTTAAGCTTGTAGGTATACTGATGCATGTAAGCTAGGCTTTAAAATATTGTTGTCATTATAACTAACTACAGTGATATTTTTACAAAAAATAATATCTACTGAAATACTACACAAAAATTTTATAAACAGTCATTTAAGTGTCATCCCTCCTGACAGTGTGATTTAATTCTTTGTAACCCCCCTACTGACCTCACTGCTTCCCCAATGCTTTGATTTTAGCCCAGGAAGACCTGTGCCAGACTTGTGACTTCCAAAATGTTGTTGTTGTTGTTGTTATTTGCATTGTTTTAAGCTGTTAAATTTGTGACAATTTTTATGGCCACGATGGAAACTAATATACCATCCCAAGATTTACAGATTACCAGTGACATCCTTAATAGATATTTTCAAGACCTTTGCTAAGGAACCAATTTGTGACTGTTTCTAGTGCATACTATTCTCCTCCCTAAGCCCACTCCAATACAATAAAATCAACCAAAAATGTTTGATTTTTATTTAAATGTTTCTAGCTCTGGTGGCATAGTAACTAAGGCATTTGACTGCTAACCAGAAGGCTGGAGGTTCAA
>NW_006921604.1:9811103-9812655 GCF_000298275.1 Orycteropus afer afer
TTTTTTTTTTTTTTTTCCCCAGCCAAGAACCATCACTTTCCAAGTCTCAGCATTTTCTTCATTACTATCACTAATCCTAGTAATTGGGTCTTTTTGGGTATCATTGATAATAAATAAACACAAGTACATGTTGCTTAATGTCCACGATACATTCTGTGAAATAGGACTTTATGTGATTTGGACATTGTGTGAACACCATATTAAAACCTTATGATCTATATGGGATCAAGTTGACAACAGCAACTTGAAAGATTAGACAGGAACCTTAGGGGGCAGTCAGGTGATGTTAATGATAGAGGAACAACTCAGAAGAGGAAGGTGAGAATAATTGCATAACTTGAAGAATGCAATCAATGTCACTAACTTGTACATGTAGGAACTGTTGAATCAGTGTATGTTTTGCTGTTTACATTCTCAAAAATGACAATAAAAAAATAAAATTTAAAGAAAAAAGTAAAATTTAAAGAAAAATTTAAAGATTACTTCCAATTGTCCTTGTCACTGCTGCTGCCACTGCTGCTGCTAAAGCTATTGGCAGAGGCCAGAGCAACAGGCGTTGGCAGTGGCAGTAGCTGAGAGAGTAGGGGTGGGAGCCAAGCAAGAGGAAGCAAGTGAGAAGGGAGCGGGGCATGCCCAGCCCTGCCCGCTGTTCCACCTGTCTGAGCAGCAGGAGTATCTTGGGTCCTTCAGTCCCTGCCACTGCAGCTGTTGCCCACCTGCCCACGGGACAAAGCCTGAGAGCTGGTACTCAGATCCATGTCCTCTGCCTCGCCTATATCCTACACATAATCCAGTGCTGCAAGAGTCTGGGTTTAGTCTATGAAATCATTAGGGGAAAATAATAAACAAGAGGGGAGCTGCTTTCCCTTTTAAAAAAACCTCAAAAAACAAATATCTTATGGGACCACTAAGGTATATTCAATTGATGTTGCCTGAACAGACATGACGCATGTCTATACATACTTTTTAATGAATAAATCTTTTTTGTGTGTGTCATTCCATAAAAGTTGGACTGGCTCAACTCACTCACTGATTAAGAGAATCAATTCTGTTCACATCCTCTCGAGGTAGGTGATTAAAGTTGAACATTAGTAAATGTGCATGTTACTATATACGACGGGCCACGAAGGCACTTATTGAAATTATAAATGTTAAATTTACCAATAAAAGGTATAGCAAGTATTGTGAGTCTGGCACAGGACCCAGCAGTGTTTCATCCTGTTGTACATAGGGTCACTATGAGTTCAAGCCCACTCTAGGGCACCTAACAACAATAACAACAACAAATTCACAAACACTAGAGGGCGACTACAGCCCCAAATCGCTGATATGGGAGTTACTCCTAATTTTTCATATAAAAAACAACATTATGTAGGC
This sequence comes from Orycteropus afer afer, assembly GCF_000298275.1. NCBI lineage: Eukaryota > Metazoa > Chordata > Mammalia > Tubulidentata > Orycteropodidae > Orycteropus > Orycteropus afer. The sequence continues at coordinate 9,812,481 of NW_006921604.1, forward strand.
CTTTCTAAGTATAAAACAAAGAGAAAAACAAAAATTAAAGATCAATATATAGGAGCTCTGGTAGCATAGTGGCTAAAAGCACTTGACTGCTCACCAGAAGGCTAGCGGTTCAAACCCACCAGCCACTCCTCGGAAGGAAGGTTGGGCAATCCTACTTCCGTAGTGATACTGCCTC
>NW_006921604.1:9813795-9825639 GCF_000298275.1 Orycteropus afer afer
TGCCCAACCTTCCTTCCGAGGAGTGGCTGGTGGGTTTGAACCGCCAGCCTCCTGGTTAGCAGTCAAGTGCCTTTAGGCACTATGCTACCAGAGCTCCTAAATACATTTAGTACATCCATATTATATAATGCTTGCAGCCAAAAGTGATATTTGGATGACTTTTTATATAATAAGTTTTCTTGTTTGATAACAGAATAATGTTCATGGTATATTGTGAAGATTTTTACCTAAGCAGGTTTTTATATAGTATTACTAAATGTTTCCATTTTGTTTTACGTGTGTATATATTGGCATGGAAAATAAAGTGAATTGCACCTTCAACTGTAATAGATGTTATAAAATTGTTCTGCAAGGTGTTTACCCATCGTTTACCCTCTAAAGCTGAGTGAGAGTTCCTGATGCTCCAAGCTCCCCCAACACTTGCTGTTATCAGACTTTAATTGGGTAGGAAAGAAGGTTTCATTTCCCTGATTGAGGCAGAGGATTGTGATGGTTGGACCTGTGTGTCAACTTGGCTGGACCCCAGTTCTGTGTGGTTGTTCTCATGATGGGATTGGATGACTGTGTTCTGAGTGGTCAATCTGCCCAAGGGGAGTTTCCCTAGGGGTGTGGTCTGCTTCCAGTATATCCAGGGACATCCTGGGAAGAGAGATATTCTTCTGTGGATTGGGACTCTGGTGTGCTGCCTACAACCTTCCGTGAATGAGCAGCCCACCATTCAGCCTGGAGATCTTGGATTCATCTTTCATTGGAGTCAACAGCTGGTGTACTGCCTGCCAGCCTTGAGCTTCTCAGCCCCCTGCGGTTGCGGAAGCTAAGTCTGCCTCCAGCCCAACGTTTCCTCCAGGGACTTTGGACTTGCCGGCTTCTATATGTTTGTGAGCCATTTTCCTAAGATAAATTTCTCTCTCTCTTTATATATATATAAGATTTGCTGGTTTTTGTTTCTCTAGATAACCCAGTCTAACACAAGGGTCTTTTCATACTGCTAACTGGCCATTCCAGGTTTGCCTTCTTTCTGCTGCCTGCTTATAGCTTTTATTTTTAACTTTGATTTGGGTGAAAATTTACAGGGTAAATTAGTTTCCACACAGTAATTCATACACATTTTGTTTCATGACATTGATTGCAATCTCATAATGTAATAACGCTCTTCCTACTTCATCCCTGTTGTCTGCTGATCTTGGGACTCTTAATGGACTTGAAGCACAAAAAAGAAGACTTCTATAAAGTGTTAAAGAGCAAACACGTCACTTTGAGGACTAAGGCGTGCCTGATCCAAGCCATGGTATTTTTAACCTCCTCATATGTATGTGAAACCTGGACAATGAATAAGGAAGATCAAAAAAGAATTGATGCCTTTGAATCATGGTGTTGGTGAAAAATATTGAATGTACTATAGACTGCCGGAAGAATGAACAAACTGTCTTGGAAGAAGTAAACCTGAATGCTCCTTAGAAGTGAGGATGGTGCACTTTGGATATGTTATCAGGAGGGACTTGTCTCTGGAGAAGGACATCATGCTTGGTAAATTAAAGGGTCAGTGAGAAAGAGGAAAACCCTCAATAAGCTTGATTGACACAGTGGCTGCAACAAGAAGCTCAAAGATGGTAGTGATTGTCAGGATGGCACAGTGCTGGGGAGTATCTTGTTCTGTTGTACATAGGGTCTCTATGAATTGGAACAGACTCAATGACATCTGTTGTTGTTTTATGTGCTGTTGAGTCGGACCCAGCTCATAGCGACCCCTCCTTGGGTTTCTGAGGCAGTATCACTATGGAAGTAGATTGCCAAACCTTCTTTCCGAGGAGTGGCTGTTGGGTTTGAACCACCAGCCTTCTGGTTAGCAGTCAAGTGCCTTATGCACTACACTACCAAAGCTCCCCAATGGTATCTAATAATAACAAAAACTCTAGACTCTAGAACAAATTTTAATGTGCATGGAAACCACCTGGGTATCTTGCTAAAATGCAAATTCAGATTCAGTACAGCTGAGGTAGAGTCCTAGGTTCTATGTTCCTAACCAGTGCCCTGGTGGATGAGGCCTATACTACTGGCCTGATGCAGACTATATTTTGAATAGCTCTGGTGGCGTAGTGTCTGTTGGAGTTATGTTTGTGTGTCAACTTGGCTGGGCCTGATTGAGTGGCTGGGCAGCTGGTGGTAGTTATTCCCCTTGATGAGACTGGCAATCAACTCCATGGTGGGATCTACCACAAGCAGCTGAGTAGCTGCCTTTGGGATGTGGTCTGCTTCCTGTATGTAAGGAGAAGCCTTGGGGATAGTCTCGAGGTTATAGCACCTTGAGCCCTCCACATAGCCATGTCAATGCCTGCCATTCTCTGCTGACCTTGGGACTTGCAATGGACTTAAATTAATGGCCTGCCGTGTGGTTTGGTAACATCAGGATTATGCCTTTTTATTTGTTGACCTTGGGATTGTTAGCCTCAGCAGCCAGTAGCTTCCTGAGTGAAGAGATGCCTCTAGCTTCAGTGGTCTGGGAGCAAGAGACAAAGCTGAAGCCCAAGGTCAAGGGGCTTTCACACAGTCCCTAGAGCCTGGCACTTTGAACTTGAACTTAAAGCCTCCAAACTGTAAGAGAATAAACTCTTGTTTGTCAAGGTCATCCCATTTGTGGTATATTCTTGTCAGAGCAGCACTAGGTAACCACAATAGTGTCTAAGGCATTTGACTGCTAACCAGAAGGCTGGCAGTTCAAACCCACCAGTTACTTCTCAGAAGGAAGGTTGAGCAATCCACTTCTGTGGTGATACTGCCTCGGAAACCAAAGGAGGGGTTGCTGTGAGTCAGACCCAACTTGACAGTAGTGAGTTTGTTTTTTTTTTTTTTTTTGTAAATTGAAGATTGTTCTTGCTTTGTAAAATATCCTTATCTTAAAGTTCTTTTGTATTCTATTCATGTAACCATGTACACAAGTACATGTATCCATGTAAACAAAATTTATGTTGCAATTCCCACCAATTAAAAATGGTATGAGAAAGCACTGATAACAATAAGGCAGGAAAGAGGAGGGAGTGTCATTGGGACAAATACATGCTGGGCAAAGAGCAAGGACATAGAAGGAGTCCCAGGACCATTGACACCTCCCTGGCATGTCCTGTTGGGTTTGCCCCTCACCAAACGACAGACTTTTATCAATAAATTCGCTCTTGTGAACTCATTCTCTGCTCTCCTTGGAACATGAAGGGAGACTAAATGTCATTTGCTTTCAAGATCCGAGAAAGTCCCAACCCACTCTCACCTGACTTTATTCTCAGAAATTTCTTTTGCATTTCCAACATAAAAGCAACTTCATTATTTATGTGCCCTGCACTATGTCAGATACTCAAAAAGAAGTAGGAGCAAATACTTTAGGTTCTTTTCAGGAGTAAGAAGAGATCCTTCTTTTGAGTTAATCAGAGCTCTTAGGCTTTGGAAAGAAACAACATGGGATGGTGCATGATTATGTATCTGAATTTATGAGGTGTAGCCATTATACAAATTCCTTTTTTTGATACAGAACTCTCAGCTCTTTTCTGGGAGAATGGGGATTAATGGAGGCAAAGATCTAGGTCTTTGCAGGGCCTACACGATGAGCAGGTTTGTGAGGATGCCCAGTGAGTTCAGGCCAGGCCTCAGTCTACCTTACAAGGGAGCTTATACAACCTGAAAACACAGTAATACTCTGAGTTTTGTTTGTTGAAGACCTGATTTTCTGGAAAGAAAGAAAAAAAATAAATTGTGTGGTCTTGATCTTATTGCCTTCTCAAAGAACTTTTGCTCAGGGTCTTAAGAATTCTGCTTTTTCATTTTCCCACCATAAGAAATATAAGTAGAGAGTAGAAAAACATAAAAAAGAATAAAAACTCAAACCATGCCATCAAATAGATGCTGACTCTTAGCAACCCCCATTGGGTTTCTGAGGTGGTAAATCTTTATGGAAGTAGATTGCCCCATCTTCCTTCTGTGGACCAGCTGGCAGATTTGAACCACCACCATTCTGGTTAGCAGTCAAATGGCTTAGGCACTGTACCACCAGAGCTCCTTATAGAAAAGAATAAGCAGAAAAAAAAATGGAAGAGGTCTATTATGTTTGTGGTAGAAAAATACAGATCATACATGACTTATATAAGGGACTTTTTTTTTTTTTTTTTGGTGTGGTATTGCCTCAGCATCAGTGTCTTAAAAAAAAAAAAAAACGAAAAGAAACCCGTAAGGCTGGCCTGGGACAGCATGGGGAAGGGATTAGAAAAGGCTGTAGGGGAAGCTGAACACAGGAGGAAATAGGATTGACTGACGGTGGCAGGAAGACTCTGAATAGGCAGATTCAGTCAATCAGGTGCCTCAGCCTCATCCACCCAGCTAAGACTAAAGGCTTGCCCTCATCATTAAGGAATTTGGATTTTGATTTGTTCTGAAGAGTGAGAGAAGGCTTTAAAGGGCTTCAGATAACCACATGATCTATTCCATCTACATTCTATTTATTCCAGGTGATCCTAGAGAATTGGTAACCTTGGCTATACATTAACATCACCTGAGTGGAGCCTGGGGTATTAAAAATCTCTTTGCAAGGCCACATCTCAGACCAATTACATCAGAATCTCTGGGGGTAGGAATGTCAGCAGTTTCAAAGATTTCCAAACGGACCAATGTTCAGCCAGAGGAGTAAGGGAGACAAAGACATTTTTAATGTAAAGAAGGAGCACCGACTTACTCTTGGTAGATGAAGTAGTCTCCAGGCTCTCTGAATCTAGTCTCACATCTTCTTTAGATTCTCCACTTCCTGCTCACACATCTTCCCTCATTCCAGTCCTTAACCACCTGAGTCCTGGGCTATGATAGAATGGACCACCAGCACTTTTTGATTAATTAACTCTGCAAATTGATTTGAAATCACCAACTTTGTTTTCAGCGATTGAGAACAGATCAAGTCCTTTCCAATGGCCAATGACAGGAAATCTCTGAAAAGTAAGAACAGTGAGGAAGAACCAGATCTATGAGATAATAAACTATACTATGAAGACTCCATAATTGCAACAATGTGATACTGCACTAATAGATATCTGGAGTACCAAATTAGTACTATAAGTGATTAATGGGAAAGGATCAAAGTCCAGGAATAGAAGAAAAAAATGGGAACTTAATATGTAATAAAATAACATTTCAAATCAGTAGGGAAAAATAGGGATTATTTAATAATTAGTGTTGGGACAACCAGGTAGCCACATGGGAAAAATAAAGTTGTTTCAAATTGGATCTTACACTGTAAGTAGAGTAAATTCTAAATGGATTTTAAATTTTAAATGTAAGAAATGAAACAAAAAAGTTTCTATATTGCAAAAAAATATATAAAAAAGACAAATGAAAATCAGGAAAAAACATTCAAAACTCACAAAGGAGCAAGCCCTCTAATGTAAAAAGAGTTCCTTTAAAATGTTAACAGAAAAAATGGGCAGAGAATATGAACAGTTTCCAGAGAAGAAATGCAAAGTGCTCTCAAATACATAAAAATATGTTTAACCTCATTCACTGTAATAAAAAAACATTTTTTAAAATTAAAGGTAAATTGTGATACCACTTTTCATTTACCAGATTGGTGAAAAAAATATGCTCTATATTGTGGCTCTGGGAAAACACACTCATATATTGCTGGTAAGACTGAAATTGGTAAAACTATTATGGAGGACAATTTGCCAATATCTTTCAAAATTACAAATACATAAAAAATTATGAAATCTTATTTAGCTATAAAAAGTAAGGAACTCTGACAAATAAATACGCTAAAACACATATAAACCTTGGAAACATATACTAAGTGAAAGAACCCAAACCCACATCAAACCCACAGCCATCGAGTTGATTCTGACTCATAGTGACCCTACAGGACACAGCACAATTGCCCCATAGGGTTTCCAAAGCTTTAAATCTTTACAGAAGCAGACTGCCTCATCTTTCTCCCATGGAGCAGCCAGTAGGTTCACAAGGTTTTAAGAACCTATTCACTTCAACAGGATGCAGATCATAATTTTTTGTAAATTATGTTAGGCCTATTGACTGGGTTGTCCCATGACACTATGGTCCTAAGCTTTCAAAACCAGAAAATCAATGTTGGAAGGTATTTGGTTATGTCTGAGGAGTATCTGTATTTGTGTTTTCAATGAATATATGTGTCTGTACTCACATATTTGTATTTCCATATACCAAGATAGATAGTGGGAGCTCTGGTGGTGCAGTGGGGTAAGATATTTGGCTGCTAACCAAAAGGTTGGCAGTTCAAATATGGTCTGCAGGAAGAAGATGAGGCAATCCACTTCTGTAAAGATGTACAGCTTTGGAAACCCAATGGGGGTCACCATGAGTCAAAATCAACTCAATGGCAGTGGATTTTATAGATACTTCTAAGGATCTCTGATGGCGTAGTGGTTAAAGCATTCAGCTGCTAATGGAAAAGGTTGGCAGTTTGAACCCACTAGCCACCTCTATGGGTCAAAGATGAGATAGTCTGTGTATGTAAAGATTTACAGCCTTGGAAACTATGGGGCAGTTCTACTTTGTCTTATAGGGTCTCTATGAGTTGGAATCAACTTGATGTCAGTGGGTTTGGTACTTCTAAAGGAGCTCTAGCGAAAGCAAATGGAAGAAATGACAAGATAAAAAGACCTGAACAAAAGATTTCAAAGACCAGCTTGAGCAGAAAAAGCCAATTACTATAATGAAATATGCAAAGGCCTGGAGTTAGAAAACCAAAAGGGAAGAACACACTCAGCATTTCTCACGTAGAAAGAACTGAGGAAAAAATTAAGCCTCAAGTTGCAATATTGAAAGATTCTATGGGCAAAATATTGAATGATGCAGGAAGCATCAAAAGAAGATGGAAGGAATATACAGAGTCACTGTACCAAAAAGAATTGGTCGATGTTCATCCATTTCAGGAGGTGGCATATGATCAAGAACCAGTGGTATTGAAGGAAGAAGTCAAAGCTGCACTGAAGGAATTGACGAAGAACATGGCTCCAGAATTGACAGAATACCCATTGAGATATTTCAACAAATGGATCCATGCTGGCGGCACTCACTCAGGTATGCAAAGAGCTTTGGAAGACAGCTACTTGGCCAACTGACTGGAAGATATCCATATTTATACTCATTCCAAATAATGGTAATCCCACAGAATGTGGAAATTATCAAACAATATCATTAATATCACATGTAAGTAAAATCTTGCTGAAGATAATTCAATAATGGTTGCAGCAGTATACTGACAGAGAACTTCCAGAAATGCAAGATGGATTCAGAAGAGGATGTGGAATAGGGGATATCATTGCTGATGTCAGATGGATCTTAGCTGAAAGGAAAAACTACCAGAAACAATAACAACAAAGGAGCTCTGATGGCATATGTTTTATTGACTATGCAAAACCATTTGATTGTGTGGATTATAACAAATTATGGATAATATTGAAAGAATGGGAATTCCAGAACACATAATTGTGCTCTTGAGGAACCTGTGCACAGATCAGGAGGTTGTTGATTGAACAGAACAAGGGGCTACTACATGGTTAAAAATCAAGAAGGGAGTGTGTCAAGTTTGTATCCTTTCACCATACTTATTCAACTTGTATCCTAAGCAAATAATCTGAGAAGCTGGATTATATGAAGAAGAATGTGGCATCAGGATTGGAGGAGGATTCATTAACAACCTGCAATATGCAGATGACACAACTTTACTCGTGAAAGTGAGGATGATTTGAAGCACTTACTGATGAAGATTAAAGATTACAGTCTGCAGTATGGATTACACCTCAATATAAAGAAAACAAAAATCCTTACAAATGGTCCAATAAACAGCTTCATGGTGGATAGAGAACAGATTGAAGTTGTCAAGGATTTCATATTATTTGGCTCTGCAATCAACACCAATGGAAGCAGCAGTCAAGACATCAGACAATATATTGCATTGGGCAAATCTGCTGCAAAAGACCTCTTTCAAGTGATGAAGAGCCAGGATGTCTCCTTGAAGATTAAGGTGCACCTACCCCAAGCCATGGTATTTTCAATCGCCTCTTAAGCATGTGAGAGCTGGACAATGAATAAGGAAGACTGAAGAAGAGTTTATGCTTTTGAGTTGTGGTGTTGGAGAAGAATGCTGAAAGTACTACGATCTGCTAAAAGGACTAACAAATCTGTCCTGGGAGAAGGGCAGCCAGAATGCTCCTTGGAAGCGAGAATGGCCAGACTTCATGTCACCTACTTTGGTCATGTTGTTAGAAGGAACCATTCCCTGGAGAAGGATATCATGTTTGGTAAAGTGGAGAGTCAATGAAGAAGGGGAAGCCCCTCAATGAGATGAATAGGCACAGTGGCTGCAACAATGGGCTCAGGTATAGCAAGGATTGTGAGTCTGGCACAGGACCAGACAGTGTTTTGTTCTGCTGTCCATAGGGTTGCTATGAGTCGGAGATGACTTGACAGCACCTAACAACAAAGGAGCTCTGATGGCATAGTGGTTAAGGCATTCGGCTGCTAATCAAAAGGCTGGGAGTTTGAACCTACTGGCTGCTCCATGGGGGAAAGATGAGGCAGTCTGCTTCTGTAAAGATTTAAAGCTTTGGAAACCCTATGGAGCAATTCTACTGTGTCCTATAGGGTCACTATGAGTCAGAATCAACTCGATGGCAGTGGGTTTGGTATGGGTTTGGGTTCTTTCACTTAGTATAGTGTTTCCAAGCCTTATATATGTTTTAGCATATCTATTTGTCAAAGTTGCTTACTTTTTATTGCTAAATAAGATTTCATAATTTTTTGTAATTTTTTATATTTTTGTAATTTTGAAAGATATTGGCAAATTGTCCTCCATAATAATTTTACCAATTTCAGTCTTACCAGCAATATATGTCTGTTTTCCCAGAACCACAATATAGAGCATATTTTTAATTTTTTTCACCAATCTGGTAAATGAAAAGTGGTATCACAGATTAGCTTTAATTTTAAAAATTGTTTTTTATTACAGTGAATGAGACATCCCTGATGTCTTTGCAGGTAAAGGATAATTTATTCCCAGAGGGTCTTCAGTTATGGTCAAACAGATGCAGAATATGATCCTATGTCAAAGGGTCTTGATGCAGGGTATTATCAATAAATATTTACAGTGGACCCCCTAAAACAGATATGATTAATAAAGCTAAAATTTTAGTAGCAGGTTAAAAGAAAAATCTGTCCTGTGATCATCTGTAATAAACTAAAGAGCATGTACCCTTAACCAATCATGTAATCCCCATTATGTTATCTACCTATCTCTGCTATATCTATACTTTTACGTGTCTGGCCTCTGACTCCCCTAATGGTCTTTCAGCCAATTATTATTTTGTAACTTTTAGTTCCTGCTTCTATTGTTCAAGAATGTTCTCTTCTTCTTTGTCCAGTGGAGAGGCCATCTCCGGTCTGAATGTGGTTGCTTTCCTGGTCCAGATAGTCTCGGGACTCTTAATACATATCCTGATTTTACTTTCACAGTGTGGGTTATCACTCTAGGACAAATGTCACTAGTTGAAAATTTGTGTGGAAATTGTCAAATGCGAACCTAACTTACTGTGTAAAATTTCACCAAAAACACAATAAAATATTATTATTATTATTTTTTTTTTTTTTAAAAAAAAGCCCCCAAAACAAAGCTAGAAGGCAGGAAGGGGCAGGAAAGAAGGACAAACGGAAATGAGAAAACCAGAGAGGAAGTGGAAAGAGTGATGAAAACTGAGGAGATTGGAACAGGTATCACAAAACAAAAAATGTGTAATTATTTGAATGTAAAACTAGTTTGCTCTGTAAATTTTCACCCAAACCATGATAATAAATAAATATCACAGCCTTGCCAACACTATGGGGACAATTCTACTCTGTCCTATAGGGTCACCATGAGTTGGAATTGACTCAATGATAATGGCAGGAGGGGAATTTCTTCTATAATCTGCCAACCTAGAAAGTCCTTTAGATAAAACATTGAAAAGAAAGAAAGCAGTTTTATTATTAAATAAATATAAACTAGATTACCATGGGCATCAGAGATTATCTGGGAAGAGATTATAAAGGCAGAAAGAAATTAATTGTACCTTATTTACACAGCCAAGAAGTTACAATCTGTTTCCACTCCTCTATTTTTAGCTATTACATATATGTTCTCAAGATTAACAGTAACATGTCCTCTCTGGAAAGCATAATACAGAAGATCTCTGGGCAGGAAGAAAAATAGCACTTTTGGGGAGAGGAAGAATATTGTACAAAAAAACAGGAAGAGTAATTGAAATACATTCTAAATGCTGACTGAGTTCATCAGCCTTCTTCCTCCTGTTTCCAGATTCCAGACACTGGCAGCATGCTAGATAGGAGACTAAACTAGTTTACTCTTGGGAGTATGACCAGTCCAAGAATAAATGTCTAAAGATATAGACATGGAGGATCTCTCAACAAATAACCCAACAAAATCACCATCTTCAGGATCATTGACATGTTTGAAGTCTAAATTCACCTTTATCAAAAGGAACAATAAGTTTCTTACTCCATGACATACAGATGATTATAGCTCAGAGAAAGGTGCTTCAGCTAAACTCCCAGTGACAGGGAGAAAAGGGCACTACCTATCTTGATTTTACATTTCAAAGGAATGACTCCCAGACCTTTGGAAAAAAAAAGAAAAGAAAAAAACAACACATTTCTGTGTTGTAAAACAGAATAGGCTCACTTAAGTTTCTGAAGAGAGACATAACTGTTCCTGAGTGGGACCGTTCTGTTCAATTCAAATTGCAAAATATTTTGCATCCTTTGATCCACCAGAAAATGCCAGTAATGTCCATCTCCTTTTCCCCTCCCCTTATCATTGAAGCAACAACAGAAGAAAGAAAGGGAGGAGAAGGAAGAAGAAAACGGCTCTCACATTTTCAAAATACCTCTGAGAAAGGTTAATTCCTAGCTCTCTGCCATCGAGTTGAACACGACTCATAGTGTTTCTGAGGTGATATTCTGAGGTGGTGTCACTATAGAAGTAGATTGCCCAATCTTTCTTTGAAGGAGTGGCTGGTGGGTTTGAACCTTCAGCCTTCTGGTTAGTGGTCAAATGCCTTAGGCACTAGGCCACCAGAACTCCTAATTCTTAGCTATTGTTATGTGCCCTTGAGTCAGAGCCAACTCATAATGACCCCTCCTTGGGTTTCTGGGGTGGTATCACTACAGAAGTATATTGTCCAACCTTCCTTCCGAGGAGTGGCTGGTGGGTTTGAACTTCTGGTTAGCAGTCAAGTGTCTTAGGCACTATGCTACCAGAGATCCCAAATCCTAGCTAAGGTGCCCAAATTGTTCTGATTTGCCCAAGACGTTTCCAGTTTTAGCACTAGAAGTCCTATATCCCAGGAACCTCATCAGTTCCAGACAAATCGGGATGTTTGATCTTGTTAACACTTCAAAACACACACACACACACACACACACATGCAGGTGTCACTTCAGTAAAAATAAAAATTTAATAAAAAGGATTTCGAACTGAAGAAATCTGGGTTTGGATCCTATGAGCTTGCTGTGACTTTGGCAAATTTCTGAAAAGCTCTGACTGGCAGTTTCCTTGTCTGTTAAATGGGAATAAAAATGGTGCATCCTCCCAGGGCTGGTATTAGAATCCAAGGTGTTAATTCTTGTTAAGCACTGTGCTAAGGAAAAAGACCCTAGATTAAAAAATGTTTTATAGAGGCCCTTTTGTTGTTGTTATGTGCTGTGGAGTCAACCCGACTCATAGTGACCCCTCCTTGGGTTTCCGAGGCAATATCACTACGGAAGTAGATTGCCCCATCTTCCTTCCAA
>NW_006921604.1:9825999-9830502 GCF_000298275.1 Orycteropus afer afer
TACAACATGACCAAAATAGGTGAGACGAAGTCTGGCCATTCTTGCTTCCAAGGAGCATTCTGGCTGCACTTCCTCCAGGACAGATCTGTTAGTTCTTTTATCCAGTATATAGGCTGATGGAATCCGCTGAATCAAAGACATGGTGTTAATTATATATGATAGAGGACAAAGAAAATCAGCAGAAGATCATGATTGGTGGCAGGTCAATTCATCACTGTTCCAGGTAGGATTACAGAGGTGGGGAAAAGACCATAATTGGGATATGTACATAATTGCAGATTTTAAAATGTTACAGGATTGATCCTGGCTATGTGGTGGTCTGATCTACTCATGATCATGCAACCCTGAGGCATTGTGACAAGGTGCTAACGAGACAATACCGGGACCCCAAACTTTAACTGATTTATAGATAACATGCATTAACAGGTGGATAAACCTGTGGTGCCAGTTTCTCCTTCACCTAACAAGGGGGGAAGGAGAACTTGTCTTCATCCTAGGTTTTTTTTACTTTGGCCAAGTCCCCTGCATCTATACCTTGTACACAGATGTGGTTGGCTATCTTCTATGTGAGTTTCTATCTCCAACTAAATTTTATCATTTGACATTTCCTGAAGGCAGAGACTCCAGTATAGAGTTTAGTACAGAGCTAAGCACTTGGTGGTATTGTTCTACTCACTGCCGTTGAGTCAGATCTGACTCATAGTGACCCCTTCTTGGGTTTCCGAGGTGGTATCACTACGGAAGTAGATTGCCCAACCTTCCTTCAGAGGAGTGGCTGGTGGATTTGAACCACCAGCCTTCTAGTTAGCAGTCAAATGTCTTAGGCACTATGACACCAGAGCTCCTGGTATTATTGTTAGGTGCCTCAACTTAGTCAGACTCATAGACTTATAGCAACCTTATGTATAACAGAACAAAATGCCACCAGTCCTGCATCATCTTTGCAATTGTTACTATATTTGACATCATTATTGCCATCACTGTGTCATTCTATCTCGTTGAGAGTCTTGCTCTTTTTTGTTGACCCTCTGCTTTACTAAGGATGATAATCCTTCTCCAGGGATTGGTTCCTCCTGATAACATAATGAAAGTATATGAAATAAAGTCTCACCATCCTCACTTTTAAGGCTCTTTCTGGCTGTAATTTTTCCTAGACAGACTTATTCATTCTTCTGGTAGTCCATGATATATTCAACATTCTTCACCAACACCACAATTCAAATGCATCGATTCTTCTTCAGTCTTCCTTATTCACTGTCCAGCTTTAAAAAGCATATGAGATGACTGAAAATTAGAAGAGGCTGTTACCTTGAGGACTAAGATGCACCTGACCCAAGCCAGGAACTTAAGCACATAATACCCCCAAAAAAACCCTACCACCATCAAGTCGATTCCAACTCATAGAAACCTCCTGTGATAGTTGGAGCTGTGTGTCAACTTGGCTGGACCCCAGTTCTGTGTGGTTGTTCCCATGATGGGATCAGACAACTGTGTTCTGAGTGGCCAGTCTGCCCAAGGGGAGTTTCCCTAGGGGTGTGGCCTGCTTCCAAGATATCCAGGGATATCCCTGGGAAGAGCCGCATTCTTTGAGGGATTGGAACCCTGGTGTGCGGACTACAGACTTCCGTGAGTGAGCAGCCCACCGCTCAGCCTGGAGATCTTGGATTCGTCTTTTGTTGGAGTCAACAACTGATGTACTGCCTGCCGGCCTTGGATCTCTCGGCCCCCTGTGCTTACGGAAGCCAAAGTGGCCACCAGCCCATCTCCTCCAGAGACTTGGACTTGTCGGCTTGGATTTGTCGGCTTCTATACGCTTGTGAGCCATTTTCCTAAGATAAATTTCTCTCTCTCTCTCTCTCTCTCTCTAAATATATATATATATACACTTTGCTGGTTTTTGTGTTTCTCTAGAGAACCCAATCTAACACACCCCCATTGAGTTTCCAAGGCTACAAATCATTACAGAAGTAGATTGACTCATCTTCCTGTGAGCCTGAACCACAAAACATGTGGTTAGCAGCCAAATATCTTGCCCACCACACCACTAGAGCTCCCACCAGTACATGATATTTGCTTCAAAATATTTTGTTTAAAGACTGACTGAACCTACTTTATTATTCTAGAATGACACTGTTTACTCTACAAAGGGCTGATAATGTACAGTTAATACAATGGAACATTAACTTCTTTTATAGAATACAAACCCTCTAATTAAATAATTTACAAGTATAGGGGGACTTCTGGTAAGATGGAGGAATAGGCAGACAAGTGATACAGACCCTCTTCAACAAAGAAAAGAAAAACCAATTGACAGAGATACAGAAGATAATCCTGGTGTCCTGAGTTTTGAAAGGAACTATACAGAAGTATATTAGGCACCAAATAATGGAAAAACCTGAAGAAAACAGTGACTACAGAGACGGAGCTGCGGACTGTCAGCTACTCTGATGGGACCAACACCCTGAATATTTCCAAGTAGTGTTGGGACCTGAGAATTGACCTAAAGACCAGCCCTGGTCAACAAGGGCTACAGGGACGACCATGCTGGTGGCCTATGACTGGGAAGGGAAACAGCAAGGAGGGAGATGTGGTGGTTATGTTTGTGTGTCAACTTAGCTGGGCCTGGTTGAGTGGCTGGGCAGCTGGTGGTAGTTATTCCCCACGATGAGACTGGCAATTAACTCCATGGTGGGATCCACCACAAGCACCTGAGTAGCTGCCTTTGGGTATGTGGTCTGCTTTCTGTATATAAGGAGAAGCTTTGAGAATGGTCTCTAGCCTTTGGCATGCTTGGACCCTGCATGTAGCCATGACATTGCTCAGCAGCCTGCTGTGCTCTGCCGACCTTGGGATTTAGAGTGGACTTAAGTTAATGGCCTGCCATGTAGATTGGTAACATCAGAACTGTGCCTTTTTACTTGTCAACTTTGGGGCTTCTCAGCCTCAGCAGCCAGCAACTGTTTGAGTGAAGAAATGCCTCTGGCTCCAGTGGGCCAGGAGTAGGAGGCAGAGCTGGACCCCAAAGTTGAGGGGCATTCACCCAGCCCCTAGAGCTTGGCACTTTGAACTTGAACTTAAAGCCTCCAAACTGTAAGAGAATAAACTCTTGTTTGTTAAGGCCATCCCATTTGTGGTCTATTCCTGTCAGAGCAGCACTAGGTAACCAGAACAGGAGACAACCTGAGCTGTTGACTTTCTGCCATCTGGAGGGTGCAGCCATTTTGATTGTTTACATGCAGCAGCTATTTTGGATATTTAAAGTGACCAAGGGTACAGCCATTTTGAATGTTTACAAGTGGCAGCCATTTTGGATATTTAAAGTGACTAAGGGTGTAGCCATTTTGAATGTTTACAAGCGGTGGCCATTTTGGATATTTAAAGTGATGGAGGGCACAACCACTTTGAATCTTTACAAGCTTTGGCCATTTTGGATTTTAAAGAGATAGCGTTCTCATTCAGATTCTAGGAACCTAAGAATAGGCTCTGTTTGCCAAGGTTGGCAGAGGCATACAAGAGGCTGACAACAGGAAAGGAGACAGGTGTTGAGTGTATAAGTGCTGCCAACTAGTGAATAGAGAAGCACAGCACAGTACTCTGCTTGTGTAGATAACATACAAACAAAACAAAGAAAACAAAAATCGTGGGCAAGTCACTCCAATATAAAATAACCAACTAAATATAAACACAAAAATATCACAATGCCTGAGAGACAACAGAGCACCGCAGTCCATAGAAAGAAGCAAGATAAAGCAGGAGAAACAAGGGACCAGGATACAGACCCAAAACACATCCCTGAGGAAGACCCAGCATTGGAACTCCCTGATAAGGAATTCAGAAGAATTATATTTAGGTATCTCAAAGGATTCAGAGACAGATCAAGGAAAACACAGACAAAACCCCAGAACAATTTCAAAACACAATAGAAGAACAAAATGACAAAATAAATGAAAAATTAGAAATGATTTAAAATCTGCACATAGAACTCCAGAAGATTAATACTAAATTATCATAAATAGATAACACATTGAAAGGGCAAAAGAGTAGTATTGATGCAATGGAAGACAGTATGGTGATTCCTTCAAAAGTTGGAATTAGAAATACCATTTGACCCAGCCATTACATTATTAGGTATATACCCTAAAGAAGTGAGAGCCATGACAAGAACAGATATATGCACAGCCATGTTCATCGCAGCATTATTTACAATAGCCAAAAGATGGAAACAACCTAGATGTCCCTTAACTGAGGAATGGATAACCAAACTATGGTACATACACACAATGGAATACTATGCAACACTAAAGAATAATGCAGAGAGTTCTGGCAAGATGGCAGACTAGGCAGAAAGACTGCACAGACCCTCTTCAACAAAGAAAAGGGAAACCAATTAACACAGACAAAGAAGATAATCCTGGACCCCCAAGCCTTGAAGGGAAGGATATAGAAGTGGACTAAACTCCAACTAGCAGAAGAATTTGTGTGAAAATACCAAAAAAGGAGACA
>NW_006921604.1:9846676-9847493 GCF_000298275.1 Orycteropus afer afer
ATATGCACACCCATGTTCATCACAGCACTATTTACAATAGCCAAAAGATGGTAACAACCTAGGTGTCCATCCACTGAGGAATGGATAACCAAACAGTGGTACATATCCACAATGGAATACTATGCAATCCTAAAGAATAATGTATAATCTGCAAAACACTACATAATGTGGATGAATTTGGAGGACATTATGCTGAGAGAAATAAGTCAATCACAGAAGGACAAATATTGTATTAGTCCGTTATTGTAAAAGTCAAGGAAAGATTTATTTATGGAAGGAAATTTTCTTTGTTGATTGCCAGGGGTGGGAGAGGAGGGTATGGAACACTGTTAGATAGGTAGAGATAAGTATTGACTTGGGTGAAGAGAAGGGCAATGTACCAAATGTGAGTGATCAACATGGTGGGATTGAGGAAGAGAAAGACATAGAAAGGTACATAGGAGGTTCAGACAACAAAGATGAACCCTTTTGCACATACAGTACTGCATTTTCAGTGAAGACAAACATGGATATATGGGTGGATAGATGGGGTAGACCAGCTGAAATATTAGGTATGTCTATGCAGCAGGGAGTGTACCCAAGGTCATGAATAGGGCTGACTGACAATAGTTCTACAAGTGTATTTGTATGTTCTGTAAGAATTTCCAGAGGTATAGTAGAGCTGACAAGGAACAAGGTTGTAGTCACCTCTTGGTCACAGCCAGCTACCCAGAGGGACCGACTAGTTGAACCTGTGGGCTCAGGACCATAGTCGCAGGGGACATCAAGCTCAATTGGCATAACATACTATACAAAACATTGTTCCACCTCCTACTTT
>NW_006921604.1:9848226-9867123 GCF_000298275.1 Orycteropus afer afer
TAACACGATTCCTAAACAAAACAAGTTCAGCACAGACAATTATATGGAACAAAGAAATCAACACCACAAAAAAGCACATAACAAAAATGACAGCAACAAATTCATACTTATCGATAACTCCATATGAGGCAAGGGACTTATCTCTAAGATTTATAGAAAGCTTCAACACCTTAACAACAAAGGAATTAACAATACAATTGAAAAATGGGC
The DNA here is from genome assembly GCF_000298275.1 of Orycteropus afer afer. Lineage (NCBI taxonomy): Eukaryota > Metazoa > Chordata > Mammalia > Tubulidentata > Orycteropodidae > Orycteropus > Orycteropus afer. Next base: position 9,848,437 of record NW_006921604.1, read on the forward strand.
AGAAGACATGAATAGACACTTCACCAAGGAGGATATTCAGGCGGCCAGCAAACACATGAAGAGATGCTCACCATCACTGGCCACCGGAGAGATGCATATCAAAACAAGAGTGAGATACCATCTCACCCCAGCACTGATGGCAAGGTTGAACGAGACAGAAAATAACAAATGCTGGCAGGGATGTGGAGAGTTTGGGACTCTCATACACTGCTGGTGGGACTGTGAAGTGATACAACCACTGGGGAAAGCAGTATGGCAATTACTTAGAAAGCTACAATTTGAGATACCATTTGACTCAGCAATTCCATCACTAGGTATATATCCTAGAGAGGTGAGAGCCAGGACAGGAACAGATATATGCACACCCATGTCCATTGCAGAACTATTTACAATAACAAGAAGATGTAAACAACCTATGTGCCCATCGACGGAAGAGTGGATGACCAAACTATGGTACATACACACAATGGAATGCTATGTAGCACTAAAGAATAATATAGAGTCTGCCAAACACCACATAACAGAGATGAACTTGGTGGACATTATGCTGAGTGAAATAATTCAATCACAGAATTACAAATATAGTATTTGTTGTTGCAGAGGGTCAAAGAAAGGTTTATATATGGAGGGAAACTTTGTTGGTTGCCAGACATGGGAGGGAACACTGCAAAAAAAAAAAATAAAAAAAAATAATGCATTGATTCATGTCACTTTAGTTTTGTGTATTTCACTGTACATAAATTATATTTAATAAAATGCATTAAAAAAAAGTTTTCAGTTAAAATTGAATTTCATCAAAGAAGTCGATCGTAGGGTTGCCAGATAAAATACAGGATGAAATCTGAATTTCTGATAGACAATGGATAATTTTTTTTGTGTGTGCATCTTTTTTTTTTTTAAATTTGTTGTGATTTTGTGATTTGGGTGAAAGTTTACAGAGCAAAATTCATTTTCCATACAGCAGTTCACATATACTTTGTCTCATGACATTGACAGCAATCTCCCACAATGCAACATAATTTTTTAATATAAACTAATTATGTCCCAAGTATTGTGTGGGACTGATACTAAAAAATTATTCATTGTTTATCTGAAATTCAAACTTGACTGGCTTCCTGCATTTTTATTTGCTTAATTTGGATTTCATTTTACAGAAATCCACACTGCAGCTAATCTCCATGGAAACCTTTAAAGTGATAGCACTCTTAAGTCTCTCTTTCTCTCTCTCCCTCTCTCTTACACACACACACACACACACATCAGCACATCTGACTACAAAACTCAGGTTTTAATTCTGCCTTTAATATGACTCATGTTACTTTGAGGACCTTCTGGTCAAACTTATATTTGCAGTTATAACCACCATTGGCTAGTTTTATTTATGTAACAGTTGAGGTTTCATATATGATAATGATCTTCAATTTGATCAGAAGTATTAGAAGCCATGTCTCTTGTAGTATTTGGCTCGTGCAAGGACATCATTGCAGAAGTCACAGCTCAGGTCCTGGCTACTTCTGACATAGCCAACACCTCCATTGTAAGAACAGAGGCCACCTGAAATTAAAGTGATGGTTATTACTATAGTATAGTTGACCTAATAACTCCTTACTGTTTTAGGGTATTCAGCAGTTAATTCAGTCTTTCTTGATTGTCTATTGGGAAGTAACTGTGGTTTCAGGAATCTGGTGGAATGTATTACAATTGTACCTGTTAATTCCAAAGGAGGTCTGGTGGTGCAGTGCCCAAGGCATTTGACTGCTAACCAAAAGGTTGGTGGTTCAAACCCACCAGCCACTTCACAGAAGCAAGACTGGTCAATCTACTTCTATAAAGATTTACTGCCTTGGAAACCCAAGGGGGTCGCTATGAATTGGAATTGACTCAATGGCAGTGGTTTTGGTTTGGTTTTGGTTTATTAATTCTGCACTGTGAAACAATTGGCCAGATGGCATTGCACATACCTCTCAGATACTGATCTGGGGTCCAGGTTGGAAACCTTCTTTGGATTTCTTTGATTCTAATAGTCAGAACCTCAGTCATCTTGGCAACCTGGGACTCACTGATCCAGGATGTGGGAGCAAAATGGCCAGGGTCCTAGAGAGAGAGAGAGAGAGGCAGAGGAGAAGCCAGGTGGGAGAGTGATGTGACATTTTTATGTCCCTTCTCCTTTTCTAGGAGCTCTGGTGGTGTAGTGCCTAAGGCATTTGACTGCTAACCAGAAGGCTGGCAGGTCAAACCCACCAGCCACTCCTCAGAAGAAAGATTGGACAATCTACTTCCGTTCTTTGAGGAACCAATGCCACTTTCAATCTCTCTGCAGATAAATAGTAAAGCTACAGGGTTTGGGCAAAGAAAGAGATCTTCATATTGGAGTCCCTGGGTGCTGCAAATGGCTAACACACTTGACTGCTAACCAAAAGGTTGGTGGTTCAAGTCCACCCAGAGTGCCTTGAAAGAAAGGCCTTGCAATCTACTTCCAAAAAAATCAGCCATTAACAACTGTATGGAACAGAGTTCTAATCTGATACACATGGGGTCACCATTAGTCAACTTGAAGGCAAGTCAGTTGGTTTTGGTTTTGTAGTGTAATGGTGAGAAGTAGAGTTGGAAGACAAAGATCACAGAGTTCGCCTGGGTATAGCCTAATTCCTTCCTTCAATGCAGCAAACACAAACCCCCCAAACAGCTTAGAAAGGGTTTTTTTTCTTTTTCCTGTCTATACTTGAAATTTCCTTCCAGACAATCTGAATGTCTTAAGGTACTTTTAACCTTTCTTATATCCTTTTGTTTAAGGAGCCCTGGTGGTGCAGTGGTTAAGCACTTGGCTGCTAACCAAAAGGCTGGTGGTTTGAACCCACTAGCCTCTCCATGAGAAAAAGTTGCAGCAGTCTGCTTCCAAAGATTACAGCCTTGGAAACCCTGTGGGGCAACTGGATAGGGGTGCTATGAGTGGGAATCTACTCCACAGAAACAGATTTTTTTTGGTTATACACCTGCGATTACCAGTTCCACATAAATTTCACCATTATTTAGGGAAAATGTCTGAACCTTCACTTACTTCATTTTCAAAGGAGGTGGCCTTGTCTTTTTCCCAAAAATCAGATTTTACAAAGGAAGCAGAACAGTTCAGAGGAAACATTGCTTGCCTTAACATTACAAGATACTGTTCTTAGTCCCAAGGAGCTCTGGTGGTATAGTGGATAAAGTATTTGGTTGCTAAGCAGAAGGTCAGCAGTTCAAACCCACCAGCTACTCTGTGGAAGAAAGATGGGGCAATTTACTTCTGTAAAGATTTACAGACTTAGAAACCCAGTGGGGGTTGCTAGGAGTCAGAATTGACTCAATGGCAGTGAGTATGGTTTTTTCCTGTTTTTTGGTTCTTGGTCCCAGTACTGCCTTTCCCAGCTACCATGTGACTGTGTAGTAGTGATTCCACCTTGTGAATCCATTTCCTCACTTGCAAAGGATGGAATACCTGCCCTACCTCTCAACAAATTATTGGCTGTATCCCCAAATTGAATAAGATAAAACATTTGGAAATACTTTTAAAATGTAAAATGTCGTACAAAGTATTAACGCAAAGCCAATTCAAAGATCATTAAAGGAGTAAATATTCCTAAAACCTTAAAAAGATGATTGAAATACTTAGTTTTATCAACAGCTATGTGAAATGCTTTACAAAAAAATCATTGCCTCATTGTCACCCTGGCACCCACCCTCTGACTCCCCCAAGCGCAGAGTCAATCCAACTGTCAGTCTCCATCAGACAACAAATGAGACCAGGCAGAATTAGTGCAAAAATAAAGCTCAAACTCCAGAACTAAGAATGATGTAGAAAAGAGACAAGAGAAAAGGAATTTAATATTTGTCAAGACTCTATCAGTTTCCAAGTAGTTTTCTACATTATTTCATTTAATCGTAACAATTCTATAAGGATGGCATTTTACAATGAGGAAACTGAGTCTTCGTGAGATTAAATGACATATCCAAGGTCAGACAGCTACAAAATAACAGTTGTTGTTATTGTTGTTATGTGTCACTGGGTCGGACCTGACTCATAGCAACCCCTCCTTGGGTTTCCGAGGCGGTATCATTACAGAAGTAGATTGCCCAACACCAAAACCTGGGCTCTTTCTCCTGCTCCATTGCCTCACTGGAAATCTAGAGTACTGATGGTAGAGTGAATTACTTGGTATGGCTTTTCTAGCCATAGTCTTTATAACTCCCACCAGATTACTGGGTAGGACCATGTAAATAAGGTGTGTAGAACATTGATGTTGGGATTGGTTAGTTTTGTGACTCCGCCAGGCTTAAAGTGAGCCTTCCTAGGGACAGAGGGGGTATCTCACTGCCACCAAGAGAGAAGAGCTGGAGGTGAAGTGGAGTGCATCCTTGGACCTGAGATCACTGTGGTGGACCTCCTTGGCTGAGAGATGCCCCAGCAGAGAGATGTCCTGGCAGAGAGATGCCCAGGCTGAGAGATGGCAGCAGTGGAACCAAGGGGCATGAGACAGAGTGGTGGGCTTACCTGGTCCACAGAGAGAGAAAGCTGAGTGCCCTTGGGCAGGAGGTTTGCTGGTAGAGTGGGGTGCACCTAGGTATACCTATCGGCAGAGCTAAAAGAGCTTTGTAACACTTGCCCAAGCAGGGCAGAGGCCAGACCGAGAGGCCAAAGGCCAGAGAGGCAAGCCTGAGGGCATAGCAGAGGGGAAACTGTCCTGATCGAAGAACTGTATCCTGAGCATATTCTAAAACCTGAATAGTAACCTATTACTCCCCTAATAAACCCCGTAATTGTGAGTGTTATCTGTGAGTTCTGTGTGGCCATTGCAATGAATTATCGAACCCTGCAGAGAAGTAGTGAGTGCCGTGAGAGGGACAGTTGGTGTTGGAATTGGTACAAAGCTGGAGGGTGGTGGCATGTTAGGAATAATAAGCCTTGGTGATTCTGTCTGCCTCTTGTGAAGTTGCAGGAGGTCAGAAGACGCTGCCTCCCTGCCCTTTTTTCCAGGTCCCATTGATAATATACTGGAAACACAGCATCGTTTACTTGGAAAAGGAATTGTGGCTCAAAATGAACAAGAATTATTAGTGCTCTTATCTCTAAGGTAGAGCAGTGCCTCTCAAAGAAAAAAAAAAAAAGACAATAACCCATTGCCATCAAGTCAATTTCAACTCATGGTGACCCCATGTGTTACAGAGTACAACTTAGCTTCATAAGGCTTTTTTGGTTATAATGTTTATGGAAGCAGATTGCCAGGTTTTTCTTCCGTGGTGCCTCTGGGTGGGTACAAATCACCAAGCTTTAGGTTAGTAGTCAAGTACAAACTTCTTGTACCATCCAGGGACATTTCTCACAACTATTCACTCTGTGTTATATGGAACTGTGTTTCAGAGGTGCCATAAACACAAAACTAAAAAAAAAAAAAAAAAGTGGGGACAGTGTCCCATTGGAATTGTGCCAGGCAGAGATAGCTGACAAAGAGTTACCTGCACCACTTGGATTCCATGAGCCGCATTCCCCGCATTGACCAGAACGTTGCCTCCATGAGACTGCCTGGACAAGATGGCTGCAATGACTGCAGGATCCACGCAGTATTTCTGGCCAACAGTTCGCATAATGGGTTGATATCTCACTAACTGTGGCATGTCTATTTCAGCCAGTCTTTCAGAAGCATGCACTCCTAAAGCAAAATAAAATAAAATAAAGAGGGTTTTATTTTTTTAATAAACAGCTTTACCCCTGCTTGTCTGATATAGGGTGGTGGGACTTACTGCCGTGGGAGCCCAAGGAGGCAAGAACACTCCAAGGATCTAGGTGGAAAGGTCTAGGATTGAGAAGCCAAGTTTCAGAATCAAATCCCTGGTGGCAAACTGTACATGTGAAAAAGTTTTGGGAGTTGGGGGAAATCCTAGTGATCACTCTCTGATCTGGGATTGTGGCTCTTCCTGTGTATTTGAGTGAGTTTGTCCCCTGAGGCAGGCACCCCTGGGGCTGCCTCATATGACAGTGCCCCTCTGTTGGGTCTCTCCAGGACAATCCCATGGGCATGGATGTAAGCACCTCAGACAGGATTACACAGTAAAATGTGCTTGTCCATCAGCAACAATGCTCACAAGAAGTAAAGAAAAAATCCTCCCCAAATTCTTTAATGGCTCTTTGGAGAGTTTCCCTAGACAGATTTGCTCACCCAGAAATCATGCTTAGGATATTTTGTGAGCCTAAAGGTTTATGAAATAACAAGAATGCTGTAACAAAAAGAAAATGAAAGCCCCCCCCCATATCAAACCCACTGCCACTGAGTCAATTCCAACTCATAGCAACTCCCATAAGGCTTCCAAGGCTGTAAATCTTTATGGAGGCCGAATGCCTCATCTTTCTCCTGTGGAGCAGCTGGTGAGTTCAAACCACTGACTTTTTGGTTAGCAGTCAAATGCCTTATCAAAGTGTCACCTGAAAAAAATGAAAAATAATAATTTACCTGGTTGGAATTGACTCGATGGCAGTGGGTTTGGTTTTTAGTTAATCATTTACTTTCTAGACACTTTTTCAATTTAAAAAGCACACTCAAGAGCAAGTTGTTGCACCCATGGGCTTGGGACCATGGTCACAGGGGACATCAAGCTCAACTGGCGTAATATATGACACAAAACATTATTCTACATCCTACTTTGGTAAGTAGTGACTGGGGTCTTAAAAGCTTGCAAATGACCATCTAAGATGCAACATTTGGTTTCTCCTTGTCCGGAGCAAAGAAGAATGAAGAAAACCAAAGATACCTGGAAACAATTAGTCCAAGGGACTAGTGGCCCATGGGAACCTCAGCCTACGACCATGAGACCAGAAGAACTAGATGGTGACCCACTACCACTGTCAACCATTCCCAAAGGCATCAGTACAGGAGATCCTGACTAAAGTGGGGAAAAATATGTGAAACAAAATTCAAAATCATAAAAAAAAAAAAAAAAACGTCTTATTAGTCTGATAGATACTGGTGAAATCCCCAAGTTTATGGCTCCTAGTCACCCTTCAGGACTGGAATTGAACTCATTTCCATGGCTTCTAGCCAAACAATAGACAGGCATATAAGTTGAACATTTACACCAGGTAGGTATAATGTCCTTGGAACAATCAACCAGGGGAGAGCAGAAGGGCAGTATTTGCCAGGGAGATAGCTCAGAGGGCAGGAAGGCATAGGAAAGAAGGACACAGGGAAAAGGTAACCACAGGGAGGAAGTGGGAAGAGAGCTGTTACATTATGGGGATTGCAAGCAATGTCATGAAACAAATGTGTATGAATTGCTGTGTGGAAAATGATTTTGCTCTGTAAACTTTCACCCAAATCACAATTAAAAAAAGGAAAAAGGAGACAAACTACATAAATAAATAAAAAGCATCCTCATTTACATTATATACATCAGAGTTTATAAGACACTAGGTAAATACTATTATCTCCCTTTGAAAGGAGGGTCAGACTTAAAGACTTTAAGAAGCAGAGCCAGGATTCAAACAAAGCCTTTGGATACCACACCTCAGTGCTCTTTCACCCACCCACAGCTTGAGGTCATGGGAGACAGTGGGAACCACTAGGATAAACTGAGAGGATCAAGAGTCGTGGGAAGTTGAGAGAAGTATAGGGATGGAGTACAAACAGAAGGGGGAAAAATCCCATTGAAGCCACTCTAGCCAGTAGGAGTCTGCCTTCTGAGAGAAAGAAAGAAGAGGAGGACAAATGTGGGCCAGGAAATTATAACTACCACAGTAGTTGAGGCCTCGTGGTCTTCCAACCCCACAAGATGCTCCAGGAGTTTCGATGGTTCGGATATTTCCATAGCATCCCCAATTGCTACTTTCACATAAGGCTGGAAATTGAGAAAATTTCAACATAGGCATTAAACTAAAATAGTTCTGATCATCCTTCTGTCCATGAGTCAAGTGGTATTAATAAAAATAACTCTAATTAAGAAAACAGCAACAAGAACTTTACAATTGAAATATCTTTTTTATTTTTTATTTACAATCTACTGACAAAGAAATTTTTGCTTCCTATCTTGTGCACATAAGGAATGGCTGGCCAGTTATAACTCTTCATAAAACTCTGTGACTGCCTAATACTTCTGGCTGGTTTCTTGGAATCATATCAGAGTTTATCTGTTCCCTGTAAACTAGTCCCCATCTTATATTTATATGAACTCTAAACACTTGTTTCTCAAATACTTTTAACTTGTTGGTATGGTGAGACATTTATGTTTCCTCTGGAGGAATTGAATAAAGCCTGGGCCTCTCTGGAATTTCAACCTGGACCCAATGGGAAGACACTGCTCATAAACTGGTACCTGGAATTGGCTTCACCTTCTCTGAGGCACTGTTTCCATGGGTGCCAAAGGCTGCTCCCTGATTCCTTTGACGTTAGTTTTCTGTCTGAATTATGTTAGTCTTATTATGGTAAACCATCTTAATACCTTCTGTGGAGATACATGGTGTATAAATAAATTCAATAAATAAGATAGCGGAAACTACTTTTGGTGAATGAGTTTTTATAGTGGAACAATGTACAGTTATCAATTATATATATTTAAAGTTCAGCCTCAAGCAAACTTTTTAAGCCCATGTGTTCTGGAGGAGCACCCCCTCCCCCTTTTGTGGGGCAACAGGGAGTTGCTTGTGAGTGGCTGTTACTAACTCCTGGATTTGTTGGACAGCTTAGGAGAAAAACATTTTCAACTGCAGTTTCAAGTACCAGAAATACCATTATGTTCTTATGCTTACACTCTCCACCTCCAAGGTCATTTGGAAAAAATGAAACACTTACCAGTAAGGGCAAGGAGGCCCAGAAGCAGCCACAATGGAGACATACTGATGATTGGGCTCTGCAGGTCCTGAAATGATTCTAAAATAAGTTAGCTTGAAGATTTGGAAATGTCAGTAGTTGTCATAACCATGTACACTGTTTCTATGGAAAGGAAAAGGAGGTGGGGAAGGAACCAACCAGCCACTCCTCAGAAGGAAGATGGGGCAATCCACTTCCGTAGTGATACTGCCTCGGAAACCCAAGGAGGGGTCGCTATGAGTCAGGTCCGACTCGATGGCACATAACAACAACAACAAACTAAAAAATTATTTGAATCATAATAACAAAGCAAACATGGGACGTGCTCCAATTATTCTTTCAATTAGCTTAAAAATGACCAATTCCTGCTTGGCTCACAGGTGCTCAAGGCATCATCAAGTTGTTGTTGTTAGTTACCATGGAGTCAGAACTGACTCATGGCGACCCCATGCACAAGAGAATCAGACTGCTGTGATCCACAGGGTTTTCACTGTCTGATTTTCAGCAGTAGATAACCACGTTCACCTGGAAGCTCTGCTGAAATCTATTCAGCACCATAGCAACCCATCAAGTCTCCACTGACAGACAGGTAGTGGCTGTGCATGAGGTGCTTTGATCAAGAATGAAACCTAGAAATTGAAACCTGGTCTCCTATATGGAAGGTGAGAATTCTACCAGTGAACCACCAATGTCCTCACCTTCAAGCTCCTGGGTACCAATTATGTTAAGAAGCCAAGATGCTTTAATTTTCAACAGCAAGAAACATAAATGACTTGACTCCAGACCTTGAAAAGCAAATTTTTGATGTTATACCTTACCCCAATAGTCTCTTCATTACCAAATATGAGCCTGAGAATTTTTATTAGTGATTTCTCTGAATTTGGGTTCTTTTTTCTTCAAGTTAAAGAAGAGGTCATACTTTTCTTGGTGTCTTGGAACATATGCTAATTCTTTTCTTTGGGTGGTGGAAGGAGTTGGAGGGTGTTCTTCCACTGCTCCAACCCCCAGGCCTGGAAATGTCAGGCTCCTTTGTCTGTCTTGGGCCATGTTTCACATTAGCCCTCTGTGAAAATCCTGTGCAACACTGGAGTGGCCTCATTTTCTAAGCATGGAACTAAATATCCGTGTTGAGCAAATATTTGAATGAAAAAAGTTTATACAAATTCTTAGGAACACAGAATTTCTTTTTGGTTGCCCCTGAGATCAGGCCTTCAGAATAATTTTTTTTTCAGTTACATTAGGGAAGAGCAAGTGCAATGGTCACATGAACAGTGTGTTAAAGAAACTCATACTCCATGGCCCAACTTTACCTAAAAGCAATCCATGCTTAGAAGGAATTGTTGAGACATCACTGGAGTGCTCCAGAGAGTGTCCACCATATTACCTATGACTAACCTGTTCATAGGATCTCTGGTAGCATAGTGCCTAAGGCACTTGACTGCTCACCAGAAGGCTGGTGGTTCAAACCCACCAGCCACTCCTCAGAAGGAAGGTTGGGCAATCCTACTTCTGTAGTGATACTGCCTCGGAAACCCAAGGAGGGGTCGCTATGAGTCGGGGCCGACTCGACGGCAAACAACAACAACAACAACAAACCTGTTCATGCCCTTGTAGCTCCCTACACTAGAAAGCATTATTAAAATGTCAGGCAGAGACAGCACAATGGTCATGGTGCCAAGCACAATATCTATGGTAGCATCCTTATTTTCTATTCCTGGAGTGGGAAACCACAACAAACAGCATGAGAGTGTAAACAACCTGGAGCAACAGGTCTACAGAGCACTCTGAAAATGGCAACCTGAGCATCCCCCATAGGTCAGTTCAAGTTCCTGGTGGCCTCCATGAGGACCTCTTCCTCTACCACTCTCCCTCCCCCCACTGGATATTTGCAATTTTCAAAACAGTATTTAGACTTGTAAGGCATAATGGACCATGTATTCCTCAGTTAAACATATTTGTCTAGAAAAGATAGACATAAAGGTCTTTATTATTCTTTCCCCAAAGAACTCCCATTCCTTTTCCATGACTGTTGTTCTCCCAAATCTTTACCATAACTTGAACAATAACCATCCCAGGTCCTTGGGGTCCTCCAAGCAGCCTGGATGATGTGCTGTATTAACCACTCTGACATGCTAGGAGATGAAGGTGGTCCTGTCCCATTATGCTACCCCTCCCAAATCCGATCATGGAAGAATTGAGAACTGCTCTACATATTTGTATCAGGTGTGGTCTCCTACTCTCACCAGTACTGCTGCTCTTGTTTTATTGCTAGCACAACTCTGTATGGTCCCTGTGGGCTGATAGGCCCTTCTATAGTGTTGCATCTTAATCATACACCCTGTTGCTATGATTTGTTTTCCCTCTTCATCCTCGTGAACACAGCAATGCCCTAGCAAAATACTATGCACCAACAAGGCCTAAATTAAAATAATAGCAACAACAATCACAAATAAAAAAATGCTTCTGCTCCTATGATAATATTTTCTTGAGATAAATCTTTAAGGGCAAAATAGAAGGCGGCAATGTGATAGCCCATTTTTAACTGCTGCTTTTTACAGGGATGCTTTTCCGTGTTATCTGCACAAATATATATTTACTCGGTTTGGATTGTGAGCAACAATAACCAGCCCTGAAGTTCCCAGAAGGGTTGATCGCCATCCTTCATTCCCTGCAGGGATATCATTTCCTGGCCAGGAAAAACTCTCATCTGGAAGGGAATCCATTCTCTCCTCTCTCTGTTCTTTGTCTGTGCTCCTTTCCTCACTTTGTGCATTTGGATTTCCAGAGTTGACAACTCCAGGAAGGCACTTCCCCGGGTACCAGGGACTCTTCCAGTAATATGCTATTCTGAACAAAATTCAAAACAAAGAGGCCTTAGTCTGTCTACTCCACCCATAGATTCTAGACAGTTGTCTATCTTTTTATTCTGTTAGCCAAGACTTAAGCTGCTAGACATCTTAGCCTTAGTCATTGCTTCTTTTGGAAACAGAAAATAGGACTCTGTTATAGAGCCATCACTTAAGGTACGTGGGGCTAAAGGCAGGATTAAAGGTGACAAAACTCCTTAGTCCTTTGAATTAATAACAAACCAAAACCAAACCCACCACCATTGAGTCAATTCCAACTCAGAGCAACCCCCACTGGGTTTGCAAGGCTGTAAATCTTTATGGAACAAGATTGCCTCACCTTCCTTCTGTGGAGCAGCTGGTGGGATTGAAAATAGGACTCTGGTTTGCAACCAAATGCCTTATCCTCTACACCACCAGAGCTCCTTTGAATCAATAACAGAGACATCCAATTTGGCCTGTTACAGCTATTGTTAAATGCACAGGTTTCTCTTCTCTCATTCTTTGTTTTGTGTACACTTACAAATTCAAAAGGAACTACACACATGCATTAAAGGAAATCTAAACTTTTTTAAGTACCAAAATGAACAGGAAACATTATTCTACCATCTCCATAATCTTTTATAACTTGGATTTTCCTTGCAGGGTCCTTAAGTTTCATCTGATCCAGTGTTTGTTATTTACTCAGTAGCAGAGCAAACCCATGTTCCATCCTAAAGAAACCCGAGCATAAGTTCCAGAATTCTGTTTTACACTCACCTGTCTTCAGTTAGCTCTTGTCCTTAGAGGCAGGTGGGCAGGCAGGATGCTTTATATAGAGTCCCTGTTCTGCTTCCTCTCTTTAAAACTGTTGACCTCATCTTACTGTGAAGAGATTTAGGGCAAAGTTTCATAACTTATAGCTATAATCATAATAATTAGAATTACTTTGAACTTATATAGGGCCTTTCATTCAACAACATCCTGGCAGTTTGAAAACATTAACCAATTAGCTTTTTAACACACCCCGGAAGGCAGATCTTAGTTGTAGGTTCACTTAGATACTTTCAGGTTCAGCATTTGCTTTTATTCTCATCAGTTTCTGGGAATAAGTCTAAGTATGAAAGAAGGCTGGAAGGCAAAAAAGAAAAAAGAAAGAGAGGAAAAAAGAAAGAGAGAGAAAAAGAGGGAAGGAAGAAGGAAGAGTAGGGGAAATAGAGAGAGGAGGAAAGGAGAAAAGGAGAGAAGGGAGAAAAAAAGAAGTGTCTTAATTCTCAAGTGCTGCTGTCACAGAAATACCACACTGGATGGCTTTCACAAATAGCAATTTATTCTCTTCCAGTTAAGAAGGTTAAAATCCAGAGTTCAGAGTGCTGGCTGTAGGGGAAGTTTTTCCCTGCGTCTCTTGTTTCTAGGAGGATCCCAGCACAGGGACGCTGAATCCAAAGGACATGATCTGCTAGTTCCTTTTTCTTGGTGGTCATCCCCCTTCTTTGTCTGTACCAAAGAAGAGTTGATGCTTTTCATATCTTGTGAGACAAAAGGTGTTGCAGGCCATACCCGGAGAAGCTCCCCTAACATGGGATCAGGGCTGTGGTGGGACTGAGGGTGTTGCAACCCAATCTAACCTTAATCCTTTTACACCTTATCAGTTTATCACATCAAATCACATCATGGGGTGTCAGTACTTATCTGCCATGTCACATCATTACATAACTTCTAAACCACTGTGAATCATGGCCCAGCCAAATTGATACAATTTTGGGGGAATGCAATTCAATCCATTACAGGAAGGATGGAAGAAAAATACACAGAGAGAAATCGAGAGAGGAAAGGGACAAAGCAAGAAAGAAAGTGAGAGAGCATAAGAGAAATGAAGCAAGAAAGACATTTAATGTGGAGTGTCAGAAACTTCCATTCTTGGTCTGTGTTTCAGGGAAGCAGAGCCACACCTATGCACAAAGTATTCTTTGCTGCAGACTGCCCAAGGTTTGAATTTCATAACTAAAGAGAGCACCACCCGCACCACACCCTATGCACCTACTCCACTGAATAACTTAATTTGCCCTAAACACAGTACCGCTTTTTGCACCTTCTTATAGGTTTTTCCTTCTGGCTGAAACACCCTCTCCCCTTTTGATAGAAGTTCTTAGGGTTAGGGATTGTGTCTTCTTGTCTTTATAGCCCCAGCATGTAACATGCTGCCTGGCACATATTAGACACTCAATAAATCCTCTATAATAAATGGATTAATGGTTTATTTATTGGCCAATTTGTTTATAGTTTTTCTCCTCTGCAGCCTCTGCTTTCTTCACACACCCTCCTGCCCACCACAACTACAATATAAGCTCCATGAGAGCAGTGAACTTGGCTGCTTTATTTATAAGTAAATCCTCATGAATCCTTAGTGCCCAAACTGAGTTTGACACATAGAACATGTTCAGTCAATATTTGCTGAATCAATTCCTACAGCCTCACCCATAGAGATTCAGATTGATTCACCACTCCTGGGGTCCCAGGTTAGGCTCACCTTTTTTGTGAGTCCATGCAGTCCTATAGATATTTCTATCACTTTGTCTATGACACTTTGGTGTGTACTTCGATCAGTCTGAAAGCAACCTGAGAGAAAGGATTGGGTCATTTTTCCCCTTTTTCTCCTAAGTGGCAGATAAGAAGCATTCAATAAATGTTTGTTTGTTTGTTTAATTTTTTGTTATTGTAATCTGGGTGAAAGTTTACAGGGTAAATTCATTTTCCATACAGCAGTTCATACACATTTTGTTTCATGACATTGACTGCAATTCCCCACAGTGCAACAGCTCTTTTCCCACTTCCTTCCCTGTGTCCTTTCCTATGCATTCCTGCCCCCTGAGCTATCTCCCTGTACAAATATTGCCCTTCTGATATCTCATAATTGATCCTTCTAGGGAATGTGTGTCTGTCTACCTATCTGCCTGTCTATTGTTTGGCTAGAAGGCATGGGAGTGAGTTCAATTCTAGACCTGAAGGGTGATTAGGGGCCATAGTCTCAGAGATCTAACCAGGCTCTATCAGACCAGTAAACTTGGTCTTTTTTTTTTTTAAATGATTTTGAGTTTTGTTCCACATTGTTCTCCCACTCTATCTAGGATCTCCTGCACTGATCTCTTTCTGAACAGTGGTAGTCGGGCACCATCTGGTTCTTTTGGTCTCCTGGTCACACAGGCTGAGGTTTGCATGGTCCACTCGTCCCTTGGACTAATTGTTTCCATGTGTCTTTGGTTTTCTTCATTCTTCTTTGCTCTGGACAAGGAGAGACCCATTGTTGCATCTGGATAGCCACTTGCAAACTTTTAAGACCCCAGCCACTACTCACCAAAGTAGCAATGTTTTTGTGTAGTGTTGTTGTTGTTATGTGCCGTCGAGTCAAACCCGACTCATAGCAACCCCTCCTTGGGTTTCCGAGTCAGTATCACTATGGAAGTAGGATTGCCCAACCTTCCTTCCGAGGAGTGGCTGGTGGGTTTGAACTGCCAACTGTCTGGTTAGCAGGCAAGTGTCTTAGCCACTATGCTACCAGATGCCAATTGAGCTTGATGTCCCCTGTGACCATGGTCCTAAGCTCACAGGTCCAACAAATCAATCCATCAGGGTAATTAATTGTGCCTAAGAAGTTATAATTTTACTCACTATTAGTTCTAGCTATATGGACATTCTTACAGCACATACAAATATGTGTGTAGAAATATCATCTGCCAGTCTTATATATGGTCATGGGTATGTTCCTTTTTGCCTAGACATACTTGATTGTTCAGTCTATCTATCCATCTATTTACCCATAGATTAATGTGTGTTATCACTGGTAATGCAGTATTGTATGTGTAAAAGGGTTTATCTTTGTTGTCTGCACTTTTTGTGCACCTCTCTGTGGCTTCCTTTTCCTTAGTGTTATTGTGTTGGTCACTCACTTTTGGTACACTGCCTTTCTCTTCACCCAAATCAATGCTTGTCTCTTACCTATCTAACAATTTTCCATGCCCTCCCCTCCTACCCCTGGTAACCAACAAAAAAAGTTTCCTCCCATATATAAACCTTTCCTTGACTTTTTACAATAGTGGACTTAATATTTGTCCTGTGATTGACTTCACTCAGCATAACGTCCTCCAAGTTCTTCCACATTATGTGGTGTTTCATGGGTTCTACATTATTCTTTGGTGTTGCATAATATTCCATTGTGTGTATGTTTATATACAATATATGCATATAAATGTTTTTAGACTAAATAAATGAATGAATTAAAGCATGTCCAGCTCAGTTTTTGGGTTTTAGAATTTTGTTATTCTCTACCCTTGGCTGGGATCATGAGGACATAAGAGGGCAAGGCACTGTGGACAAGGATCCAGAGAGTGCCTGAACTTTAAATTTTAGAGGTGGGAGGTGTTGAAGTGCTGGGCTTTCTCTATTGTTGGTAGAGTTAGGGTGAAAAACAGAGAAATGCACCTCATTAAAAACCATATGCCTGGATTCCTTCTGGTAAGATGGCAGAATATGCAGAAAGACTGCCCATACCCTCTTCTTCAACAAAGAAAAGGGGAACCAATTAACTCAGATACAGAAGATAACCCCTGAGCTTTGAAGGGAAGGATATAGAAGTGGACTAAACCCCAACTAGCAGAAGAATTTGCATGAAAACACCAAAAAAGGAGACATATGGAGCTGCGGTCCGGCAGCAATCCTGATGGCACAGACAGCGTGGATATTGCCAAATGGTGTTAGGACCTAAAAATTAACCTAAAAATCAGCACTTCCAGCCAGGGACTGCACAAAGGACTGCTCTGGTGGCTGGTGAATAAAAGGGGAAACAGCGAAGAGGAAGGTGGGCTGAGCTGTGGACTTTTGCCTGTCTGGAGGATGCAGCCATTTTGAATGTTTACAAGCAGTTTGACCATTTTGGATATTTAAAGCAACAGTGTTCTCCCAGATTCCAGGGACTTAAGAACAGGCTCCACTTGCCAGGAACCCCAAGGACATTCTGGATGTCAATGACTGGAAAGGTGCGACATTCCCCTTGTTACTCTTATATCCCACACCCTCTTGGTGAACGGAGGTGCAGCCATCCTTCACTCTCATCTGCCTTCTAGGCTGGCAGGAATTCCATCCCAGTCTGTGTGCTCAGAGGGAGTTTAGGTGCCCTGACACCCACTGCCCTTATTTTTTTCTTCTTTTTTATAAGTTTGTTTTTATCAGTTTCAAAACTAATACTATTATTATTACTTTTGTCTCTTTTTTTAGTATTATTTTTTATTCTTCCCTTCTCAAGTGCTAGTTTTCATCTTTTTTTCTTTTCCCTGTACCTGGTTCCACTTTTTTTTTTTTTTTCCCCTTTCTTTCTCATGGTTAACCCCATTCCTTGCATTTCTTTTGGTGTTTTTCCAATTTTTTTTCTTCATTATTCTCCTTCTCTACCTTTTTTCTCTTATTGCTCTCTCTCCAGATATTGTGGTGTTTTTTTCTTCCCTTTTTTCTTTTTTTGGTTGCTTTTCTTGTGTGATTACATGGTGTGTTTTTCATCCATTTGCTTTTACTTTTTTGATGGTTACTCAGTTGTTACTTTTGTCTAACTGAGTGGGAGACAGCAAAGGTCCCCAGACAACACAACTACACCTCCTGCAGCTTCACTTACTGAGTGAGAGCCACCACTACTTCTCCACCAGTGGGCTAACAATAAAAATCCACCAAGAAGAGCCTGACTCTTAACAAACAGTTAAGAGAGCTCTAAATACAATGTCACAATGTCTTGGAGACAACAGACCATCACAGTCCAAACAAAGATACAAGAAAAAGTGGGAGAAACAAGGGAGCAGGATATAGATCCAGAGCACATCCCTGAGGAAGAGAAGCATTGGAACTCCCTGATAAGGAATTCAAAAGAAATCTTCCAAGGATTGAGAGGCACACCAAGGAAAACACAGACAAAACCCTAGAACAATTTTGGAAGAAAATGACAAAATAATGAAAACCTAGAAATGATTCAAAATGTACAGATAGAAATCCAGAAGATTAATACTAAATTGTCAGAAATAGATAACACATTGAAAGGGCAAAGGAGTAGAATTGATTCAATGGAAGAGAGAATTAATGAGATTGAAGACAAATACCTGAATACTTCTTGGGAAAGGGATCAATCAGAAAAAAAATAAAAACAAATGAAGAAAGCCTAAGGTTCATGTGGGATACCATCAAAAGGAATAACCTACATGTCATTGGAATTCCAGAACAGGAAGAGAAAAATAAAACCACTGAGAAAATTGTCCAAGATTTGTTGGAGGAGAACTTCCCTGATAAGATGAAAGATGAGCATATATCCATTCAAGAATTCCAATGAACCCATACAGGATAGACCCCAAAAGAAAATGACCAAGACATATCATCATCAAACTCAACAAAACCAAAGACAAAGAAAGAATCCTGAAATCTTCAAGGGAAAAACAAAAAGTTACTTACAAAGGACAGCCAGTAAGAATAAGCTCTGATTTCTCAGCAGAAACAATGCAAGTGAGAAGCCAATGGGATGATATATACGAAACTCTGAAAGAGAAAAATTTTCAACCAAGAATTATATACCCAGCATAATTGTCCCTTGAATATGATGGTGAAATTAGGAGATTTCCAGATAAGCAGAAACTAAGGGAATTTTTTAAAATCAGACCAACCTCACAAGAGATACTAAAGGGAGTCCTTTGAACAGAGAACCAAAAATAGCAAATAACTGACCATTAATAAACAAGATGACATAACCAAGAAACCACAGCTATGGGCATTTCCAAAGCAAAATAACATTACAAGATTGTAAACAGGGACTGAGAGATATCAATTAGCAAATAAGGAGAACTACAAACCAAAAAGAGAGAAAAAAGAGTGTAGTTACAGAACTTCTAAATGGTGAAGAAGTCAAGAGAGTTGCAAGATAGAATTAACTGTTCTAAACTAGGAGACTCTGGCAGCATAGTGGCTAAGGCACTTGACTGCTAACCAGAAGGCTGGTGGTTCAA
>NW_006921604.1:9871435-9893206 GCF_000298275.1 Orycteropus afer afer
AAGAATGGCTGTTTATGCACAGGGAGATAGCTCAGGGGGCAGGAGTGCATGGAGGGATGGACACAGGGAAGAGGTAACTATCAGGAGGAAGTGGGGGGTAGCTGTTGCACTGAGGTAAATTGTAATCAATGTAATGAGACAAAGTGTATGTGAACTGCTGTATGGAAACTGAATTTGCTCTGTAAACTTTCACCCAAATCACAATAAAAAAGAAAAAAAAAAACATGTGCCTATCCAAAAGTCTAACTTAAGCCATGGTATTTTCAATTGCTTCATATGTGTGTGAATGCTGGACAATGAATAAGGATAATCAAAGAAGAGTTGATGCCTTCGAATTGTGGTGTTGGCAAAGAATACTGGAAATACCATGTGCTACCTGAAGAACAAAAAAATCTGTCCTGGAAGAAGTGCAGCCAGAATGCTCCTTGGAAGAGAATGGCCAGATTTCATCTCACTTAATTTGGTCATGTTATAAGAAGGAACCAGTCCCTGGAGAAAGATATTGTGCTTGGTAAAGTACAGGGTCAGTGAGAAACAGGTAGACCCTCCATGAGATGCACTGATACTGTGGCTGCAATGATGGCTCAAGCATAGCAAGGACTGTGAGGATGGTACAGCACTGGGTGGTGTTTCTTTCTGTTGTATATGGGGTTGCTATGAGTCAGAGCTGACTCCATGTCACTTAATAACAACAATCCACAAATAGAGCCCTAACACAAAAGGCCTAACACACATCAACAACAATTAAAATTTATTATGGTGTGAGAAAACTTGGGCGTGTCCCAGCTCCATCAACAAAAGCACCACGTCACCAGAGCTCAAGGCTCACATTAGCGTCCTGGAAGGTTTTCCCTCCGTCAGCAGCAAGCATGGTGTCTGGCATCAGCCCCACAGAAATTACATCTACCTAATGCCCTTGGGCTTTGTTCAGTCCTCACCCAGTCCGCATATGGAAAACCTTCCTTTCAAAGACCTAGTGTACACTCACAAATCCTGTCATCACAGATAGAGGGAGAATCCTACGCATCCAGTAGGAGTGAGTCTCAAGTTCCCACTCTGACCCTACTTTGTCTAGCTGAAGGTATAAAGAAGGTGGAGGAAACATCTTTCTCTGATGTTATACTCAGTTTTAATTATTTCTCACCTCCATCATTCTGGAAGGAGCCCTGTTGGCATAGTGGTTATAGCGCTCAAGTCCCAACTGAAAGGTTGAACCCAACAGCCACTCCACACAAGAAAGATATGGCAGTCTGCTT
Source organism: Orycteropus afer afer (assembly GCF_000298275.1). Taxonomy (NCBI): domain Eukaryota; kingdom Metazoa; phylum Chordata; class Mammalia; order Tubulidentata; family Orycteropodidae; genus Orycteropus; species Orycteropus afer. The sequence continues at coordinate 9,872,692 of NW_006921604.1, forward strand.
CTATAAAGATTACAGCCTTTACTTGGGACTATGGTTGCAGGGGACATCAAGTTCAATTGGCATAACATACTACACAAAAATATTGTTCCACATCCTACATTGGTGAGTAGCAACTGGGATCTTAAAAGTTTGCAAGTGGCCATCTAGATGCAACTATAGGTCTCTCCTCATCCAGAGCAAAGAAGAATGAAGAAAACCAAAGACACATGGAAACAATTAGTCCAAGGGACTGGTACACTATGTGATCCTCAGCCTATATGACTATGAGAACAAAAGAACTAGATGGTGTCTGGCTACCACTGTCAACCACTTGGAGGGGGATCTATGTAGGAGACCCGGGATAGAGTGGGAGAACAATATGGAACAAAATTAAAAATCATTAAAAAAAAAAAAAGGACCAGGTTTGCTGGTCTGATAGAGTCTGTTGGAACCACTGAGATTATGGTCCCTAGTTGGTAGCATAGTGGCTAAAGACACTTGCCTGCTAACCAGACGGCTGGCGGTTCAAACCCACCAGCCACTCCTCGGAAGGAAGGTTGGGCAATCCTACTTCCGTAGTGATACTGCCTCGAAAACCCAAGGAGGGGTCGCTATGAGTCGGGGCCGACTCGACGGCACATAACAACAACAACAGTTGCCCTTCAGGTCTGAAACTGAACTCACTCCTGTGGCTTCCAGCCAAATAAAAGACAGGCTTATGAGCTGAACATTTACATCAGGTAGATACACTCCTTGGAGAGATCAATCATAGGAGAATAGAATGGCTGTGTATGCACAGGGAGACAGCTTGAGGGGGAAGGAGTGCATGGGAGGGAAGGACACAGGGAAGAGGTAACTATGGGGAGGAAGTGGGAAGAGAGCTGTTGCATTGTAGGAAATTAGTCCGTGTCATGAGACAAAGTGTATGTGAACTGCTGGATGGAAAATGAATTTGCTCTGTAAACTTTCACCCAAATCACAATAAAAATTAAAAAAAAAAAAAAATTATAGCCTTGGAAACCTTATGGGGCAGTTCTACTCTGTCCTATAGGCTCACTGTGAGTTAGAATCTATTCCATGGCAACATGTATAGGCCATGAATCTGGGCTCCTAATAGCTACAGTTCTTGGAACACAGCTCTCTTACCTTATACACACAAACACACTGGGGTGCCCAATTCTTTTGTGATTGTCCAATTTCAGGACTTTCCAACCCATGTCTGCAATTTAAGGGAAAGTTCAATTTTATAAGGGTAGAGAGGGCGAGGGAGACCTTTGGTGTGATGGATTGGGACAATAACTGCAACAATGAAGTTAAACATGTGAGCAGTTGTGGGGATGGCAGGTAATGTTTTCTTCTGTTGTACATTAGGTTGCTCTAAGTCAGAGATGACTCAGTGGCTGTTAATCTATCTATACTATTTTAAAACCATGTTTTAGATTGCCTACTGTGCCATACTTTCATTTTGGTACAGCTTCCTCCTGCCCTTGGTGTCCTAGTGGGATATGAAGACAACTTGTATAACAGAGTCTGCTGCCAGGCTGGTCTCCCTCAAGTAAACTGTCCGAAAACATTTTCCATAAGGATCATCAGATTGAGTCCTCACCCAGGTTGGGTACCAGGTAAGGCTTTAGGATTTTAAGATTGTCTTTTTTCCTTTATCCCCTAAATGACACATAGGGAGTGCTCAGTAAATGTTTATGGAATAAATATTTTTTATTTATTTCCTGACAGCTGAGGTCAAAGGGGCCCTACTGCTATGGTGTCACATCTCATCTCACATGCTTGTATCCTTAACTCCTCCTTCCTGTGGTCTCAGGGATGGAATATTCTGACATAGCCTAACATGCAAGTTCTGCTTTAGGTGAGTGGTTCTCAGTGTGATGGACTACACTAAATGTGATAATACTCACAGGTCCAACACACTCTATGTTGATGAAAAATTTCCAAGTTGCCAGCAAGTAAAGAAATCTGATAATGTAATTGATAGTTTCCACAACTATTAGCAGTACAGGAGCTCTGGTGGCTTAGTGTCTAAGGCATTTGACTGCTAACCAGAAGGCTGGCAGTTCAAACCCACCAGCCACTCCTCGGAAGGAAGGTTGGGCAATCTATTTCCTTAGCGATACCGCCTAGGAAACCGAAGGTGGGGTCACTATGAGTTGGATCCGACTCAATGGAACTGGGTTGAGTTTTTGTTCTATTATCAGTACACTGGTTGTTGCCTTCCAGCTGAGTCCATAGAACACACATAACCTGTTAAACATAGCCAATGTAATCACAACTCAAATAAAACTATACCAAGTTCTCATTGTACCCCCTGTTCTCCCATCCATAAATACTCAGAATCCTAAGAGTACTCAATCAAGAGAGTTAGTCTATTGAGGGGTGAAAACCAGGACACTTGGTCAGAGTCCCTTTGTCTTTGGTTGTTGCTGCTCCTTCTACTACACAGTCTCTCCGGTGATCAGCAGCCTAAGGCAACCCCGATGTGTTGCGTGGACTCAGGTACGCACCCCTGTTCCTTCTCTGCCAGCATTTCTCCTGGTATAAGGAAGGTGGAGGAAACCTCTTTCTCTGTTGTTATACTCGGCTTTAATTACTTCCTCCGTCTATAAATCTGAGCTCCCAATGCTACAGTTCTTGGAATACAGTTCTCTCACCTGATACACACCCACAGTCATAGAGCCATTTTCCATAGGCAGGCCTGTGGTGATAGGGCAATTGGGTCAGGAACAGTTACAGGGGCAGATAAAATCCTTTTCCCAAAAGAGCCCTTTATAAAAATCTATGAAGAACATCATAGTCTTTTTGTATATTTTCATCTTTTCATTTTTTTATGGTGCTGCAATAATATGTTCTCCCTTGAAGCTGACCATCTTAAGTTCAATACTACCTCTACAGCACCATGACATGGGCAGGGGGTTGGGTATTAGAGGCTCAGAGGCTGCCATGGAGCTGGAAGCAGTTCAGCTCCATTATGCCTGCCTTGCTCACCTCATCTATTTCCTGCCATAAGATGACTGTCAATCAAGAAATCTACTCTTTTGTGGTAATGTTCCCCAACAGACAATCCAAAAGTAAACTGTGCTGATATTGGTAATTGCTGTAAGTCTTGGGTCTTTGAGTCTTTGATCTTGCACCTGGCCGCTCTAAAGATCCTGACAGCTCCTTCAGTGCTTACTGTAATGCTGGTTTTTGTTTTGTTTTGTTTTTCTCATACTCAAGAACTAACACAAGATTACAAATGAGTGAGACTGGCATTACTTAAGGATAGCCTTAAATTTCGGTTCTTTAGGAATTAAGTTTAGCCAATTACTTGTGCCACCTTCACGAAGTGACTATGGGGTTGAAAGATGCAGTTCCAGATCATAGCAAAAACCTTTCCTCAGCTCTTGTTCTGAATCCTGCTTCCGGATCATCATCATCTCACCCACAGTTCTTGGGAATTGAGACAGCAGCCAGTTATCTGACCTCACGATTGGGGTTCATCAGCCCCTGCAACCACCTGGGTGAGGAGATTCCTCCAGACTGACACCTGAGCCATGGATTTGGGACTTGGCAGTCTCTCCAACCATGTGAACCATTTCCATGACAGTTCCCAAGTTCCATCTGACATCAGCAATGATATCCTTTGCTCCACATCCTGTTCTGAATCTGGTTTGGATTTCTGGCAATTCCCTACTGATATACTACTGCAACTATACTTGAATTATCTTCAGCAAAATTTTCCTTGTGTGTGATAGTAATGACATTGTTCAATAATTTCCATATGCTGTTGGATCACTTTTCTTTGGAATGTGCACAAATATGGATCTCTTCCAGTTGATTGGCCAGGTAGCTATTTTCCAAATTTCTTGGCATAAACAGGTGAACACCTCCAGTACTACATCCATTTGTTGCAACATCTCATTGGGGATTCTGTAAATTCCTGGAGTCTTGATTTTTTGCCAATTCCTTCATATATATATGTATAACTATTACAAATATAACAATTATTCTCAAAGAGACTCAAGATGTTTTCCATCCATGAAAATAAAGCAGTGATCTTAGAAATTGAAAACATGATTTTTGAAATAAAAAAACTCAATAAATGTGTATCTCTAAGAGAAGCTCTTTGAAAGAATGACTGTAGGATGAACCTCAACAAAAAATCCAAGAAAGATGAAGATGTGAGGTTCCAGAAAAAGTGGAGAGGAAAGAAACCCATTAACTTGTAGCAATCTAAATACGGCATATTTAAGAAATCAATAACATGGAATTAAAATCTAGATCAGGACTGGCAAACATTTTGTGTAAATGGGGCAGCTAGTAAATATTTTCAGCTTTGTGGTCCATATAGTCTTTGTCACAACTGTTTGGCTCTGCTGTTGTGGTATGAAAGCAGCCATAGACAACGTGTAAATGAAAGGGCATGCATGTTTTTCAGTAAAACTTTATTTACAAAAAATGAAACAAAAAAACACCTTTTCTCAATGTGGATGCAAATCTGAGAAAGAATGGCAAAGAGTTCTTTGCTTTGGCACAGCGCCCAGAAGCTTGCTGGGAAATAAGGTGCTTATCTCATGTTTTGGTTCTCTAGTGCTGCTATAACAGACATATCCCAAATGAATGGCTTTAACAAACAGAGATTTATTATCTTACAGTTTAGGAGGCTAGGAATCTGAGTTCAAAGTGTCGGCTCTAGGGGCTAGGTGAAGGCCTCTTGACCTTGGGCTTCAGTTCTGCCTCCTGTTCCAGGCCCACTGGAGATGGAGGTTTTTTCTGACTCACACACATGCTGGCTGCCAAGGCTGACAAACCCAAGGTCGGCAAGTGGAATAGCACAGTCCCAAGATCAACAGGCACATAGTAGGCCCCTGGTTAAAGTTCAGGAACAATTCCAAAATCAGCAGGCAACTCAGTAGGCCATTGGATGAAGACTCAGCCAAATGCAGGAACTAAACATGCCAAAAAGCTAGAGATGTTTCTCAAAGCTGCTTCTTATATGCTTGGAAGCAGACTGTACCCTGAAGGTAGCTATTCAGTTGCTCAAAGCAGATTCCACCATGGACTTGATTACCAACCACATCATGAGAGAATAACTATATCCAGCTGCCCAGCCACTCAAAACAACAGCCCAGCCAAGTTGACACACAACCTTAACCACCACACACCTTGCTAACATGTAATTTAGTTCAGGTGGTACAAAGGCCATTTGGTCAAGAGTCATTCCAGTCCAAGGAGTGTGTGTGTGTGTGATCTGGGCTATAATTTGTGGTCAAGAGGTTTCTCATTCTGGAAATATTAAATAATTCATGCACAGAAAATGGGAAAATATGTTCTACAGTGGAGGTGCTTTGGTAGAATCCCTAGCAGCAGGGGCCAGTGGAGGAAGGACACAGAGAAGAGGACAAAGAGTGTTAGGTGGGAATAAGCTATGCAAAGAATAAGAGGAAGAGCATCGCAGGCAGAGGGGAGAGGCAAGAGGCAAAAATGAGTGGTGCTTGCTAGAGAATCAACAGGGTTTCCACATCTGAAATGTATTAAAAGAGGAAATGAAGAGATACAGTTAAACAGAGAAGCAGGGGCCAGATTATACAGAGTCTAAGAGGCTAGGAAAGGTATTTGAACTTTATATTAAGTACAATGAAAAAAAAAATGAACTGCTTTAAAGCAGAAAAATTACAAAGTCAGATTTTTGGTTTTGAAAGTGTCATCTGTCTGTGGATGTACTGGAGGTGAGCAAGAATGAAAGGACCAGTTGGCAGATATTGCAGAAGGTCAGGTGAGAAATGGTGGGCTGGACTAGGATGAAAATTAAGAGAAAGAAGATGTATTTGAGATCTATTTTAGCAGTGGAAATGACAGGACTTAGTGTGGGACTAGGAGCCTTGGTGATTCAGTAGTTAAGGGATCACCTGCTAACCAGAAGGTCAGCAGTTCAAAACCACAAGCTGCTCCATGGGGGAAAGATGTGGCAGTGTGCTCCTGTAAATATTACAACCTTAGAAGCCTTATGGGTAGTTCTACTCTGTCCTATAGAATCATTATAAGTCAGAATTGACTCAATGGCAATGGATTTTTTATGGAAGTATAAATAGATATGAAGGATTAGGGACAGGTAGGGGGAATAAGTATCCAATGGGAAGGTGAAAGTCTATAACTTTGGAGGAGCAGATTTATAAAAGATTAAGAATTTTAGGCATTAGATTTTTTTTTTTTAATTGTGGTAAAATATCACAAAAAACTGTTTCAACTAGTATTAAGTGCATAATTTAATGACTTTAATTGCATTGGCTATACTGACAACTGTTACCATTATTCTTTTTTTTTTAATTACCCCAAACAGAAACCTTTACCACTTAAGCAATAGCAATAACTCCTCATTTCTTTCCATATCCTATACTTGGGAAAAAAAGGAAAAAAACAAAACAAAACAAAACAATTCACTGCCATTGAGTTGATTCCAACTCAGCAACCCCTCCTTGGTTTTCTGAGGCGATATCTCTACAGAAGTAGATTGCTCAATTCTCCTTCTGAGTGGCTGATGGGTTTGAACCACTAGGATTCTGGTTCGCAGTCAAATGCCTTAGGCACTATGCCACCAAAGCTCCCTCCACATCCTATAGCCACTGATAAAGTTTTTAGACATTGAAATTTTGCAACATGTTTTTCCCACCCCCTAGGAATTGTCTACCATCATTGACCCTTGCCATTTAGGAGAATGTGGTAAGAGCAGTCATGCTGTAATATGACTCCTTGGCTACAGTCTAGGACAGGGGTGAGAAAATTATCCAAGCTGGGCCAAGGGACAGCATGGAACCAGAAGAGAGCTGTGACCACCTCTCTTCAAATTGCTAAGACTTTAGACATGTGGTTGTGGTATCTGTTGGTATAGAATACCCTCTGCTGGCGAGTTGGATCCGACTCATAGCGACACCTCCTTGGATTTTTGAGGCAGTATCTCTATAGAAGTTGATTGCCTAATCTTCCTTCTAAGGAGTGGTTGGTGGGTTTGAACTACCAGCCTCTGGTTAGCAGTCAAATGCCTTAGGCACTATGCCACCAGAATATACAACAAGGGCTGGCAAACTAGGTCCAGAAGGATACTAGCTATTCTGTAAATAATAGATGTGTTTATTGGAACCCAGCTATGGTCCATTCATTTACATATTGTCTATGACTACTTATGCATTACAGTGACAGAGTGAGTAGTTGCAACAAAGACCACAAAGGCCTTTTAATACTCCAATTCTAGTCTAGAGTCTCTATTTGGACTGAGGAAATGAAATGTGGCCAGAGAGAAAAACGAAGTAGCTACATAGGTAGAAGGGGTGCAAGTTGAAGCAAGTCCTGGTAAAGTCTGAAACCAAAGTTCCAAATGGCCTTGAAGTCGAGTCACATCCCTTTTCTTTTTCTTTCTTTTTTAAATTTTTTTATTGTGATTTGGGTGAAAGTTTACAGAGCAAATTAATTTTCCACATGGCAGTTCATACACATTTTGTCTCATGACATTGATCGCAATTTCCCACAATGTAACAGCTCTCTTCCCACTTCCTCCCCATACCTCTTCCCTGTGTCCTTCCCTCCCTTGCACTTCTGCCCGCGCCCCCCAGCAGTCTCCCTGTGCATACATTGCCCTTGTGTTCTTCCATGGCTGATCTCTCCAAGGAGTGTATCTACCTAATGTAAATGTTCAGCCCATATGCTAGTCTTTTACTTTTATTTGGCTGGAGTGAGTTCAATTCCAGACCTGAAGGGCAGCTAGGGGCTATAGTCTCAGGGGTTTCACTAGGCTCTATCAGACCAGCAAACTGGTCTTTTTTTTTTTTTTTAATAATTTTGAATTTTGTTCCACACTGTTCTCCCACTTTTTCCAGGATCTCCTACACAGATCTCCCTCCAAGTGCCAACCACATTCTTGTCCTCAAGTTCATTAAGACAACCTAGTTGCCTTACATACCTCTTTTTATTTAAACTAGGTTCAATTAGAATAATATTTGCAATGAAAAGGTCTTATTGTTCAATTTACTATTTATTAAGTGCTATTGTTTAAGTATGTCGAGGTTGTATCCTTTCACCATAATTATTCAACTTGTATACTAAGAAAATAATCCAAGAAGCTGGATTATATGAAGAAGAACATGGCATCAGCATTGGAGGAAGACTCATTAACAACATGTGATACGCAGATGACACAACTCAAAGTGAGGATGACTTGAAGCACTTACTGATGAAGATTAAAGACTACAGTCTGCAGTATGGACTACACCTCAATATAAAGAAAACAAAAATCCTCACAAGTGGTCCAACAAACAGCTTCATGACAAATGGAGAAAAAATTGAAGCTGTCAAGGACTTCATATTGCTTGGTTCTCCAATCAACACTAATGGAAGCAGCACTCAAGACATCAGATGATGTATTGCACTGGGCAAATCTGCTACGAAAGACCTCTTTCAAGTGATGAAGAGCAAAGATGTCTCCATGAAGACTAAGGTACACCTAACCCAAGCCATGGTATTTTCAATTGCCTCTTATGCATGTCAGAGCTGGACAATGAAAAAGGATGATAGAAGAAAAGTTGATGCTTTTGAGTTGTGGTGTTGGGGAAGGATGCTAAGAGTACCATGGTCTGCTAAAAGGACTAACTAATCTGTCCTGAAGGAGCTCTGGTAGCATAGTGCCTAAAGCACTTGACTGCTAACCAGAAGGTTGGCGGTTCAAGCCCACCAGCCATTCCTTGGAAGGAAGGTTGGGCAATCTACTTCCACAGTGATACTGCCTCAGAAACCCAAGGAAGGGTTGCTATGAGTCAGGGCCAACTCGACTGCACACAACAACAACAACAATCTGTCCTGGAAGAAGTGCAGCTGGAATGATCCTTGGAAGCAGGAATGACCAGACTTCCCTACTTTGGTCATATTATTAGAAGGAACCATTCCCTGGAGAAAGATTTCATGCTTGGTAAAGTGTTGGATCAATAAAGAAGGGGAAGGCCCTCAATAAGATGGATTGACACAGTGGCTGCAACAATGGGCTTAGGTATAGCAAGGTTTATGAGGCTGGCATAGCACCAGGCAGTGTTTTATTCTGCTGTCCATAGGGTCGCTATGAGTTGGAGACAACTCAACGACACCTAACAACAACACCATTAATTTATTCATTAAAATTTCATTGACAGCTTACTCTTTGGGTCACAACTCTGGGGGAGGATGGTACAGTGGTGAACAAGCCAGCCATGGTCTTTGCCCTTGGAGAGCTTACATTCTAATAAAATGAGGTAGGTTACAGGCACCTGTAAGACATCGAAACAAAGATGTCACAATGGTAATTGGAATTCATTGGAGGACTGAGTTGAAGAACATAAATATGTGAGTCATCAGTATTTAGAAGGATTTAAAGACAAAGCAGTAGAAGGTATTGCCTAGAGAGAAGAAATCAAGTGTGTCTGTGACTAGTCCCTGAGGAACTCCAATATTTAGGGGTTGGCTAAAAGAAGAAGGACTGGCAAAGTAAACTGAATAGGAGAGGCCATGTTGTTGTTGTTGTTATGTGCTGTCGAGTCAGCCCCAACTCATAGCAACCCTCCTTGGGTTTCTGAGACAGTATCACTACAGAAGTAGGATTGCCCAACCTTCCTTCTGAGGAGTGGCTGGTGGGTTTGAACTGCCAGCCTTCTGGTTAGCAGTCAAATGCCTTAGGCACTATGCCACCAGAGCTCCCTAAATCTTATGACTGGACTTTAGAAATCCCTAGGTGGTGCAACTGGTTAACTTGCTTGGCTGCTAACTGAAATATTGGAGGTTAAGTCCAACCAGAGATGCCTCAGAAGAAAGGTTTGGTGACCATATTGTGACAAATCAGTCATTGAAAACTCTGTGGAGCACAGTTCCACTGACATACATGAGGTCACCATGAGTTGGAATCAACTTGAAGTAACTGGAAAAAAAGTTTAGAGTTTAGATGAACCTAGCTAGAGTCTAATGTGGAGTCAGGTCCTTCCAGAACAACTAAACTGAATAAGGTACTATAGATAACCCATGAAAATCAGCTCTGGTAGCATAGTGCCTAACGCACTTGACTGCTAACCAGAAGGCTGGCAGTTCAAACCCACCAGCCACTCCTTGGAAGGAAGGTTGGGCAATCTACTTCCACAGTGATACTGCTTGGAAACCCAAAGAGGGGTTGCTATGAGTCAGGTCTGACTCAACAGCACATAACAATAACAACAAGTTCTTTCTGTAAAAAGGAGGGACTCAGATAAGTTCCCTAGTTCTTTGTGTAGGCACTTTTCTACTTACTAGTTAATCTACTTTCAACCACATTCTTCGCTGAGGGCAAACCGTGTTTCCCTGGGTTTGCCCAGACTTGTCTTAAGCATATCTACATTGTTGATTCAATGACCAGCAAGCATTAGAGAAGTAATATAAAGAATTCAAATGACATCTGAACTTATGTCAAGACTCAAAATGGAGTTATGGCTTCCTCTGTAAACTGCTGCCTTCCACAAACCAAGTTCTTTTGAATAGAAGCTCTCATGCATTTCCTTTTCTTGATCATGGATTTCATTTAAAATCCTTTGAGCATGCTTAGATTGGTGTACTTTCTTATGCAAAGACTGGTTGATGGTTCCTTTAGGTGGCTGCTTATTTTAGGACATGGTTTTAAGACCTCAGAAACTATTCTTTTTTATAGCCAGGCACCATTTAATTTCTTCACCTTTACTATAGCACCTAGTCTTCGGTGATTGTCTTATGAAAATAAGTATGGAGAGGGGCCACATTGGAAAACTACTAGGCCTGTGATTAGGCTACAGACTTTAAAGTGGGAGCTCAAGTCCATCCATAGAATAGATCTCGTCTACAGACATGATTCAATTCATAGATAGCATATTTGTTTTCTGAGAAATTACACTAGAAGTAACCTTCACACAACATCTGATAATTTCAATAATGATAACAACTACAATGAGTATCATTAATCCAGTCAATATAGCATTGATTAAAATACTAATAAGAAAAATATAAAGGAAAATTTTTTGGTTAAAACATGTGGAAAAATTTACCTATGCAAATTTGTCTTATCAATTAATAAAGCTTAAGTTATGGAACAAAACTACTTCAAAACCAATGATGTTAGGCCCAAAGCAAGAATTCCAATAACATTCATTTATTAAGGAAAAGCTATTAGTCTACAGACCCTAAAGGTATGTAAAATAAAAATAATGAATATGAAAACAGTGAATATATTAATAATTTGTATGGAAAATTCTTTTTTTTTTTTTTTTAATTGTGATTTGGGTGAAAATTTACAGGGCAAATTGACTTTCCCTACAGCAGTTCACACACACTTTGTCTCATGACATTGACTACAATTTACCACAATGTAACAGCTCCCCTCCCATTTCCTCCCAATGGTTACCTCTTCCCTGTGTCCATCCCTCCATTCACTCCTGCTCCCTGAGCTGTCTCCCTGTTCATAAGCAGCCCTTCTTTCTCCCATGATTGTTCTCTTCAAGCAGTGTATCTACCTCAAGCAAATGTTCAACTCATATGCCTGTCTTTTGCTTGCCTGGAAGCCACAGGTGTGGGTTCCATTCAAGATCTGAAGGGCAGCTATGGACCATAGTCTCAGTGGTTCCACCAGGCTCTGTTTGACCAGCAAATCTGGTCCCCCTGCTTTTTTTTCTCTCCAAATGATTTTGAGTTTTGTTCCACATTGTTCTCCCTCTCTATGTATGGAAAATTCTTAACCAGTCAATAAACTCAAATTGCCAACATGATGCAGTCTCAGAAACAATAAAGATTTAAACAAAATCTAACAACCTCAGGGGCTTGCATTTGACAGATCTTGGGAAAGCTGTGTCTGCTTCTGCCCACTAGGGTATTTCAGCATCAATTTTCAGTTTCCAGATGATTGGCAAGTTCAAATGTATGCTTTAGTTCCTGTAAGGTGTGACAAATATATCTAAGGTTTAACACCTTTCAATTTGGCTGCATTCAAATTGGTGAGGAGGACAAGGTTACATCTATTAGAGTGGGGTTTTAATAAATCCCTCAATTGACGTCTCTTCCATATATATATTATATTTTGGGGTGAAATCAGGCAGGTCTAGAGAGTCTAGTTTATCAAAGGTTTCTCTCACCTGTGAAAAATATTAAGGCAGTACTTATTCAGTTAAGTGTTGTAAAAGATACATGATTAGCAAGATAATACAGGATGGGCTCCTCTTGTTGGAGGGGTCTTCAGTTAATCTATTTAAAATATATTAAGTATTCGTCTTGAGGGTAAGCTGTCCTTTCCCTTGTTTACCTACTAACAGTCATGGGTCACTTTCTCAGAAACAGAAGTGGAGCCTAAAGTAAAATGGAGTCCGAGCCACATCTTGTGTCAGCCATTTTAGTTATGCTAAGTGCATTAGTGTTAGGGTTGCCTTACACAAGGGGAGTATGGAGAGAAAAGGTACTTACTTTGCAGAAATATTGAGGCAAAGAAGAGTTTTTATTATTTTTCTTTCAATTGTAGTAAAAATATAAATAACAAACATTTGCCATTTCAACCTTTCTGAGTATACAACTCACTGTTTATTATTCATTTTTCATAAGAGGAGCTACTATAACTCTTTGAACACTGGTGGGAAGTGTTCAAAGTGGCTGAGGAACAGGCTGAAAATACAATGACAGAATAAAAGATGGAGCAAAATCTCCAAGAAGGTGAGGGTGGATGGGCTCATGAGTTCACATGGGAAGGGGGTTGGCTTTTACTGGGGAGAGGGAAAAGAGTGACTGAAAGCACTGACTTTTAAATCTGAGGGATCTGTGTGACCTTGGTAAATTAATCTCTTTGAGCCTGTTTCCTGGGCTATAATTTGGAGAAATAGGAGCACTGGTGGTGCAATGGTTAAGTGCTTGACTGCTAACCAAAAGGTTGATAGTTTGAACCTATCAGCAGCTCTGTGAGAAAAAAGATCTGTGATCTGCTCCTATAAAGATTTAAAAAACTAAATCCATTGCCATCAAGTTGATTCTGACTCTATAGGATGGAGTAAAACTGTGCCACAGGGTTTCTAAGGCTATAATCTTTACAGAAGTAGACTGCCATAATTTTTCCCCATGGAAAGGCTGGTGGGTTCAAACCATAGATCTTTTGCTTAACAGCCAAGCACTTACCCACTGTACCACCAGGGCTCCTCAATAAAGATTATAGCCTGCAAAATTCTTGCTATGATTGGAATAGATTCAATGGCACACAAGAACAATAATATGGAAATAATGCTCCTTCCTCAGAGGAATGTTGTGAGGATTAAGTGAGATAATGCTCGTAAATGACTCAGGGGTACGTTATTTTTTGTTTTGTTTTGTTTTTTTTAGCTTTCTCCAGACCTTCCCCTTCCAGACCCAATAAACTCTACCAACTCATTTTTAAGCCAGTGATGAATTTCTGGCTAAGTGCCAGATTGTCTTTTGGGTCTGTGGAACCTTTTAATACGCTAAGGTTTATTATTAGTGGAGAGGAAAAGAACACTGATGTAAATGTATGTATGCGAAGCTTTTTTCATCTAATAACCTCCAGGTTCTTTACCAGAGAATCTTCAACAAAGTCTTTGTGGCATTTCAAGGTGGCAATTAAGTAAGTCTTGATGTAAACAAGGAAATTGGCTACCCAGCAGCGTCCTCTTTCCAGATACAGGAAGGACCAAGATGTCATTATTTCAAAACCATTTTTGACAGCTTTACTAGGTCATGGGATGTGCTTGCCATGGATGCCAGGAAATAGGCAAGAAGGAAAGAAATGAGAAAAAGAGAACTGAGCAAGAGCCATTAGGGCTGGGTTTGGACTCCACTGCCTTCCTATATTTTATTTGTAAAACTCACTGGACTCCTTGCACACTTTAGTTTTTTCTTTTGGTGAAACAGGAAAAATACACCTCAAATAAACAAAACAAACCCTTCTTCATCAACAGATGAATGGATAAGCAAAACCTGGTATATACATACAATGGAATATTACTCAGCCATAAAGAGAAATGAAGTCCTCATACATGCTACAACATGGATATTCTGGATAAACTTTGAAAACATTGTGGAGAGTGAATTAGTCAGACATAAAGGGAAAAATTGCATGCTCCAGTCTTATTTATATGAAATACCTTGTTATCGGTGGTGGTGGTTCTGATTCATGGTGACCGAGTCAGAAAAGTAGAACTGTTTGATAGGATTTTCAGGGCTGTGACCTTTCTGAAGCAGATCTGTCTTCTGAAGTGCCTCTGGATGGATTCAAATTGCCAAACTTTCAGCTACTAGTTGAACGCTTAACCATATGTACAACTCCTATGAAATACCTAAAACATACAATTTCAGAGACCAAGGTTTACTATTAGTGTTTACCAGGGGTAGGAAGGAGGGAAAAATAAGAAGTTATTGTTGCTTGACTCTGTTCAATGGGAAGCTTCAGCTGTGCTAGCCATTTGGGTTCTGCACTGTTACACCATAATGGAGTCCAGAATCCTCCAGGTGGTGTTTTGTAAGAGGAAAATTCTGTTGTGTTCTTAGATAACACTCCATAGGGAACTTGGCAGATTTTTTTCCCCTCCCCTAAGGCTGTTCCTAGACATAGGTCTGGGATACTGTGTTCTAGCTCTCAGCAGATCCAGCATTGTTGTTGTTGTTGTTATGTGCTGTCGAGTCAGACCCGACTCATAGCGACCCCTCCTTGGGTTTCCAAGGCAGTATCACTACGGAAGTAGGATTGCCCAACCTTCCTTGCAGACAAATTCAAGAGGGCTTTCCTGTTTCCTTATCTGGGAAAGACTTTGTTAGTGTTTTTAGGAGAGCAAAGGAAGAAACTGAGCTGATGTGTCCCTATGAGACCTTTTTATTTATTTGAGGAAACCATGTCATCATATATACCTTATTATTGCTCTTCCCATAGATTAGTTGAAATATCAGAAACAATAAAATCTATATTATTTTTTTCAACACCTACAACATAGAACTTATGGGTTTTTTTTTTTTTTTTTTAATTGTGATTTGGCTGAAAGCTTACAGAGCAAATTCACTTTCCATATAGAAGTTCACACACATGTTGTCTCATGACATTGACTACAATTTACCCCAATGCAACAGCTCCCCTCCCACTTCCTCCCAATAGTTACCTCTTCCCTGTATCCATTCCTCCATGCACTCCTGCCCCTTGCGCTGTCTCCCTGTGCATAAACAGTCCTTCTTTCTCCCATAATTGTTCTCGCCAAGGAGTGTATCTACCTCAGGTACATGTTCAATTCATATGCCTATCTTTTATTTGGCTGGAAGCCACAGGTGTAGGTTCAATTCCAGACCTGAAGGGTAGCTAGGGACCATAGTCTCAATGGTTCCACCAGGCTCTATCAGACCAGCAAACCTGGTCCCACCTCACCCCCTTTTTTTTTTCAAAATGATTTTGAGTTTTGTTAGAATTTTCTATTTCTTTTCATACTGTATGATGCCCTCCTTAAGAACAACAGTCCACATGTAATCAACCATTCTCATTGCAATAACGAGAAGTTGTGATTTAAGTTTCAGAGTAAGAAGAATTTGATTACTCATGATTTAAAACCAAAACCAAATTCATTGCCATTGAGTCAATTCCAACTCATACTTTAAAAAGTACATTGTCTAAATACACTGATGATAACTGAAAAAACAGTTAAAAACCTTGCTGCTGTCCTTGAGAGTGATTACTAGAAAAGGAGAGTAGATTGGCCACTCTTGCTGAGAAGCCTCCTGCTAGCTCTGTGGGTCAGAGAATTGATTTGTTCTTCATAGTCAAACTCCACTTCACTGAAAAGTTTACATCTACCACTCATCTGTCAGTTTGTCATACAGTAGTGGCTTCTTTGTTGCTGTGATGCTGGAAAATAAGTCACCAGTATTTCAAAAAACAACAGGGTCACCCATGATAGACAGGTTTCAGTGGAGCTGCCAGACTTAGGTAGACTAGAAAGAAGAACCTGGGGATCTAAAAAAATTGATCAATGAAAACCTTATGAATAGCAGTGGAATATTGTCTGATATAGTGACAGAAGATGTTGGAATCTCCTCAGGTTGGGAGGCACTCAAAATATGATTAGGGAAGAGCTCCCTGCCAAAGCAGTCAACCTAATATATTGGATGGAGTAAAGCTTTCAGGACCTTAATTTGCTGTTGTGGCATGACTGAAAATTAGAAGAAACAGTTGAAAACATCAATTAATAATTGGAATGTATAAGTATGAATCATGGAAAATTAGAAGTCATCAAAAATGAAATGGAATGCATAAAGATTACTATCCTAGGCATTAGTGAGCTGAAATGGACTGATATTGGCCATTTTAAATCGGACAATCATATAGTCTACTATGCTGGAAATGACAAATTGAGAGGGATGGTGTCGTAGTCATTGTAAAAAAAGAACATTTCAAGATCTATCCTGAAGTACAATACTGTTAGTCATTGGATAATATCCATGTGTCTACAAGGAAGATCAGTTACTACAACCATTACTCAAATTTATACATCAAACACTAAAGACAAAGATGAAGACTCTAAATATTTTTATCAACTTCTGCAGTCTGAAATTGATCAAATATGCAATTAAGATGCATTGATAATTACTGATGATTGGAATACTAAAGTTGGAAACAAAGAAGAAGGATTAGTACTTGGAAATACGGACTTGGTGATAGAAGATGCTGAAGATCATATGACACAATTTTGTAAGACCAAAAGCTTATTTATTAGAAATAGCTTTTTTTCAACAAGATAAATGGCAACTATACACCTAGACCTCGTCGGATGGAATACACAAGGAATCAAATCAACTACATTTGTCGAAAGAGACACTGGAAAACCTCATTATCATCAGTCAAAATAAGGCCAGGGGCTAACTGTGGAACAGACAATAATTTGCTCAAGGAATTCTGGGACCGGAGCATCAGGGTTGTATCCTTGAACCATGTTTATTCAATCTGTATGCTAAGCAAATAATCTGAGAAGCTGGATTATAGGAAAAAGAACTTGGCATCAGGATTGGAGGAAGACTCATTAACAACCTGTGATATGCAGATGACAAAACCTTGCTTGCTGAAAGTAAAGATGACTTGAAGCACTTACTAAAGAAGATCAAAGACTACAGTCTTTAGTATGGATTACAACTCAATATAAAGAAAACAAAAATCCTCACAACTGGACCAATAAGCAATACCATGACAAATGGAGAAAAGATTGAAATTGTCAAGGATTTCATTTTACTTGCATCCACAATCAATGCCCATGGAAGCACTAGTCAAGAAATCAGACAACCAATATAAGTTCTATAAACTTTCACTCAAATCACAATAAAAAGTTAAAAAACAAAAAAATGTACTGCATTGGTCAAATTTGATGCAAAAGACCTCTTTAAAGTATTAAAAAAGCAAAGATGTCATACTGAAGACTAAAGTGTGCCTGACCCAAGGCATGTTTTTTGTTTTATTTTGTTTCAAACAACAGAAATTTATTCTTTCACAGTTCTGGAAGCCAGAAGTCTGAAATCAAGGTGTTAGTATGGCCAAGCCTCTCTCTGAAGAGGCAAGGAAGAGTTCTCCTTCCATTTTCTCTAGGGGAAAATCCTTTCTTGCCTCTTTCTACTTTCTGGAGATTGCAGGAAATCCTGGCATCCCTTGGCTTGTAGCTGCATATGCCATGGTATTTTTAATCACCTCATATACATGTGAAAGCTGGACAATGACTAAGGAAGACTGAAGAACTGATGTCTTTGAATTATGGTGTTGATGGGGAATATTGAATATATCACGGACTGCAAGAAGAGTGAAAAAATCTGTCTAGGAAGAAATACAGCCAGAAAGCTCCTTAGAAATGAGGATGGTGAGACTCTGTCTCATGCACTTGGATATGTTATCAAGAAGGACCAGTCCCTGGAGAAGGACAACATGCTTGGTAGAGGGTCAGCAAAAGAGACCCTCAACAAGATGGCTTGACAAGTGGCTGCAACTTGGGCTCAAATATAGCAACAATTGTGAAGGCAGTACAGGACCTGGCAGTGTTTCATTCTGCTGTACATAGGGTTGCTATGAGTTGGAACCAACTCCACAGAACCTAACAATCATTTACATGTTTTCTCTCCAACCCCACCCCACCCCACCCCACTCCCTGGAGGGGTAAAAGCCTCCACTTTGCATTTTTACTTTTCATCTTTGGCTTGACTCATCCAAGAACTGTAAATATTCCCTTATGTCTTAAGAGGAATAATTAATACCAGTGTACAAATGTGTGAGTACCTATATAAATTTAGACATACAAACACATATCTTTTATTGGCTTTCCTGTTACATGTAATAAAAGCTCCAAGAGGAATACTTTTCAGTTGTCAAAAATACTTAAATTACATGTACCTGAAAGTCCCTTTGTCTGAAACCATTAGAGAGAATGGCTATGGATAAATTTTAATTTGTTTCAAAGCTCTTCTATAGTTTCCATGCAAAAAAAAAAAAAAAAAAAATGGGTATTTGAATTATGGACCTGATATAGGTATTGTGTGTGTATCTCCCATTTATAATCACATGGTGCTCTTCTCCAAGAAGTGTGAAATAAAATATTGACCTCATGTGACAAAAAAGGAAAGCAATACAAAAACAATACACAAATTCCTAGATTGGCTATGGAGATAGACAATTCCAGGAAGCAAATAACAACTTTATTCCTTCCAAAATATCCATCCATCCATCCATCTAGTAAAGAAACTGTCAAACTATTTCCCAGAGCATTCTTAACATATTACATTTCCATTAGCAATGAATCAGAGATTCATTTTGTCTGCATCCTCATCAACACTTGGTGTTGTCACTATATTTTAACCATTCCAAAAGTAAGTAGTTATTTTGTGGTCATTCTTCAGAGGGATGGATTTCCCTAACAATAAATAGGTATCATGTTGTGGATGATAACACTCTCTGAATCAAGAGAATTTGAGAGAAAGTTTACTATTCACTTCCTTCTGGAGAGAGCAGGACTTCTGGGGAGAGTAGGTCAGGTCAGGACTGGCTTGAACAAGGCAGAGTGTAACTTTTGCCTAAGACGTAGGACTGGAGAAGACTTTCCATGCACAGGCTGGGGTTTTTTTGAGGTTCCACTATCCTGCTGGTCCCAGAGGATAGAAAACATATGGTGGTTCTTATCAGTGTGTCCAAATGTGGAGCAGAATGGGAAGACAGAGATATGGGAGATAAAGCCAGAAAGCTGTTAACAATCAAATGTCAAAAATGGAGTCAGGGTCTTTATTACTATTTACCCCTGATGTTTGATGACTGAAATGAGTCATGTCTCATTTAATGGAGTTGAGTTTGTTTAAAAATAAAATTTAAGAAGCCATATGCCTAGGCAGCACATACAATGAAAATGAGGTAACTGGGAGAGCATACATATCCAGTCATTTCAGATGGTTGGGAAAGGCCAGGAGACAATGTCTGTGGTAGTCAGGGCATTTTCTAAAAAATCTAAGAGATATTATAACCAACTTTAACTTATTGTCTCATTTATTGGGCTATATGCACAACTTTGTCCATGTTGTTTATTCACATGCATCAAGAAGTATCTTTAAGGGAACAAATGCCCCTTTGGCTGGTAGGCTAAGGCTAAGTGATTATCAGCAACCATCACTACCAGAGAGCATTGCTTTCATTTGAGCTTGAAGAGCTACATCAGCTTCAATCATAAATTTGTATATTGTTTTGGATATTTCCTGATTGGATCAATTATTTTATTTTGTTATATACTCTTGTGGGCTCCTCCACCAGTCTTCTGTCAGTTTGTTGTACTGTGATGGCTTGCAGGTTGCTGTGAGGCTGGAGGCTATGCCACCAGTATTTCAAATACCAGCAGGGTCACGTATGGTGGATAGGTTTCAGTAGAGCTTCCAGACTAAGATTCAGAAGAAGGAAGGAGCCACTTCTCAAAGAATTGGCCAGTGAAAATATTATGAATAGCAATGAAACACTGTCTAATATATTACTGGAAAACTATATGAATAGCCTTGAAACATTGTACCATATAGGTCCAGAAGATGAGCCACTCAGGTCAGAAGGCACTCAAAATATGAGTGGGGAAAAGCTGCTTCCTCAAAGTAAAGTTGACCTTAATGATGTGGATGGACTAAAGCTTTCAGGACCCCCATTTGCTGATGTGGCACAACTCAAAATGAGAAGAAAGAGCTTCAAACACCCATTTTATTATATATAATTATATATATTATATAATAATATATATATTATTAACTAATATATATTACAATAATATATATATTATATAATAATAATATAATTATTATTTATAATGATTATTATCAGAACATGGAATGTACAAAGTATGAACCTAGGAAAACTGGAAGTTGTAAAAAATAAAATGGAATGCATAAAGATTGATGTCCTAGGCATCAGTGAGTTGAAATGGACTGGTTTGGGCCATTTTGAATTAGACAACCATATGATCTATGTGTTGGATTGGGTTCTCTAGAGAAACACAAAAACCAGCAAAGTATATAT
>NW_006921604.1:9893796-9897631 GCF_000298275.1 Orycteropus afer afer
TAGACTGACCGGCCGCTTAGGACGCAGTCATGTGATCCATCATGGGAACCACCACTCACAAGTGAAGTCCAGCCAAGTTGACACATCTTCAACTATCACAATCTACTATGCTAAGAATGACAAATTGAAGAGGAATGGTGTGGCATTCATTGTCACAAAGAATTTTTCAAGACCTATCCTGAAGCCCAATGCTGTCAGTGATAGGAAAATATTTATACACCTACAAGCAAGACCAGTTAATTCTACTATTATTCAAATTTGCACACCAACCACCAAAGCCAAAGACTAGGAAATTGAAGATTTTTACTAAATTCTGCAGTCTGAAATTGACCAAACATGCAATCAAGATGTGTTGATTATTAATGGTGATTGCAACACAAAAGTTGGAAACAAAGAAGAATCACCGGTAGTTGGAAAATATGGCCTTGGTGATAGAAAAGATGCAGGAGATACATGATAGAATTTTGCAAGACCAATGACTATTCATTGCAAATACCTTTTTTTCAACAACATAAATGGCAGCTATACACATGGACTTTGCTAGATGGAATACACAGGAATCGTATCAACTACATCTGTTGAAACAGGCAATGGCAAAGCTCAATCTTCAGCTAAAACAAGGCCAGGAGCTGACGGTGGAACAGACCATCAACTGCTCATATGCAAGCTCAAGTTGAAGCTGAAAACAATTAAAACAAGTCCATGAGAGCCAAAATATGACCTTGATTATATCCCACCTGAATTTAGAGACCTTCTAAAGAACAGATTTGATGCACTGAACACCAGTGACCAAAAACCAGACGAATTGTGGGATGACATCAAGAACATCATACACGAAGAAAGCAAAAGGTCACTACAAAGGCAGAAAAGGAAGAAAAGACCAAAATGGATGAAAGAAGAATCTGAAAGTTGCTTTTGAATGGAGAGTAGCTAAAGCAAATGGAAGAAATGACAAGATAAAAGATTTCAAAGAGCAACTCTAGAAGACAAAGTGAATTATTATAATGAACTAAGCAAAGACCTGGAGTTAGAAAATCAAGGGAAGAAATGACAAGATAAAAGAGCTGAACAGATGATTTTAAAGGCCAGCTTGAGAAGGCAAAATCAATTATTACAATGAAATGTGCAAAGACCTGGAGTTAAAAAACCAAAAGGGAAGAACATGCTCAGCATTTCTCAAGCTGAAAGAACTGAAGAAAAAATTAAAGCCTTGAGTAGCCATATTAAAAGATTCTATGGGCAAAATCATGAATGATGCAAGAAATATCAGAATCAGTCAATGTTCATCTATTCCAGGAGGTGGCATATGATCAAGAACCAATGGTATTGAAAGAAGAAGTCAAAGCTGCATTATAGGAATTAGCAAAAAACAAGGCTCCAGAATACCCATTGAGATGTTTCAACAAACAAATGCTGCACTGGAGGCACTTCCTCATCTATGCCAAGAAATTTGGAAGACAGCTACCTGGCCAACTGATGAAAGAGAACCATATTTGTGCCCATTCCAAAGAAAGGTGGTCCAACAGAATGTGGAAATTATCAAACAATATCATTAATATCACATGCAAGTAAAATCTTGCTAAAGATAATTCAAAAACAGTTACAGCAGTATAATGACAGAGAACTTCCAAAAATGCAAGCTGGATTCAGAAGAGGATGTGTAACAAGGGATATAACTGCAGATGTCAGATGGATCTTGGCTGAAATCAAAGAATACCAGAAAGATGTTTACTTATGTTTCATTGACTATGCAAAAGCATTCAACTGTGTCGATCCTAACAAATTATGGATAACATTGAGAAAAAATGGGAATTCTAGAACACTTAATTGTATTCATGAGGAACCTGTACATATATCAGGAGGCTGCCATTCAAACAGAACAAGGGGATACTACATGCTTTAAGATCAGGAAGGGAGTGTGTCAGAGTTGTGTTCTTTCATCATACTTATTCAATCTGTACACTGAGCAAACAATCTAAGAAGCTGGAGTATATGAAGAATGCAGCATCAGGAATGGAGGAAGCATCATTAACTACTTATGATATTGTGTTAGACTGGGTTCTCTAGAGAAACAAAACCAGTAAAGCTTATATATACACACAGAGAAAGAGAAATTTATCTTAGGAAAATGGCTCACACAGTTACAGAATCTGGCAAGTCCCAAGTTCTTGGATAAAACGTCAAGCTGGAGGCTTTTCCTGACTCACACAGCTGCAGGGGCTGAGGAGCTCAAGGTTGGCAGGCAATAAACTGGCTGTTGACTCCAATGAATGACGAATCCAAGATCTGCAGGCCGAAAGGTGGATGGTTTGCTCACAGATAATTGTAGGCAGCACAACAGAATCCAGATCCACAGAAGACTGTTTTCCCAGGATGTTCATAAATATATTAGAAGCAGGCTACATCCCTAGGGAAACTCCTTTTCAATGGATTGGCTGCTCAAAACATACACATCTGATTCCATCGTGGGAATAACCCACATCACAATGGCTTAAACCACACAGAATTGTGGTCCAGCCAAGTTGGCACACAGTTCCAACTATCACAGATATGCAGACGACACAATCTTGCTTGCTGAAAGTGAAGATGACTTGAAGCACTTACTGACGAGGATTAAAGACTGCAGTGTGCAGTATGGATTACAACTCAACATAAAGAAAATGAAAATCCTCACAACTGGATCAATAAGCAGTATCACAATGAATGAATGAAAGATTGAAGTTGTCAAATAATTCATATTGTTTGGTTGCACAATCAACATCAATGGAAGCAGCAGTCAAGAAATCAAATGTCATATTGCACTGGGAAAATATGCTGCAAAAGACCTCTTTAAAGTGCTGAAGAGCAAAGAAGTCTCTTTGAAGACTAAAGGTGCACCTAAACCCAAACCATGGTGTTTTCAATCGCCTCATATTCATGTGAAAGTTGCACAACGAATAAGGAAGATTGAAGAAGACTTGATATTTTGAGTTGTGGTGTTGGCAAAGAATACTGAAAGTACCATGGACTACCAGAAGAACTAACAAATCTGTCCTGGAAGAAGTGTAGCCGGAATGCTCCTTGGAAGCGAGAATGGCCAGCCTTTATCTCACCTATTTTGGTCACGTCAGAAAGGACCATTCCCCGTAGAAGGATATCATGCTTGGTAAAGTGGAGGGTCAGCAAAAAAGGAGAAGGCCCTCAATGAGATAGAGTGACACAATGGCTGCAATGATGGACTCAGGCATAGCAAGAATTGTGAGGGTGGCACAGGACCAGGCAGTGTTTCGTTCTGTTGTACGTAGGGTCTATATGAGTTGGGGCTGACTTGATGGCACCAAATAACAACAACAACAACATTGTAGGCTCCTAAAGCAGCCCCAGGGAGCTCTGGTACTGTACTGCCTAAGGCATTTGACTGTAACCAGAAGGCTGGCCATTCAAACCCACCAGCCACTTCTCGGAAGGAAGGTTGGGCAATCTACTTCCGTAGTGATACTGCCTCAGAAACCCAAGGAGGAGTCAAGTCCGACTCCACGGCACATAACAACAACAACAGCAAGGCAGCCCCAGTGACAGCCATTTATATTCTGTAGAATGCAGGCAAATGGCAAGCATACAGCACATTTGGGGCATGGGAACAGTAGTATTTGGGTGTTTTGTTTATAGGCAGAGGCCCATAAATATATATGTTTAATATATTAACAACCTGAGATATGCAGACGATACAACTTTGCTTGCTGAAAGTGAGGATGACTTAAGGTACCTACTGATGAAGGTTGAAGAATACAGTCTGCAGTATGGATTATGTCTCAATATAAAGAAAACAAAAATCCTCACAACTGGACCAATGAGC
>NW_006921604.1:9898111-9901324 GCF_000298275.1 Orycteropus afer afer
TGCGATGATGGGCTCAAGTATAGCAGGGATTGTGGGGCTGGTGCGGGATCGGGCAGTGTTTCGTTCTGCTGTGCATGGGGTCGCTATGAGTCAGAAACGACTCGACGGCACTTAACAACAACAATATATGAGAGGCAAGGTATTCCAAAGGTTCTTTACCTCAAAACAGACAGCTCTCAATGACAAATTTGTGTTGTATCCCTTGTGTGAACCAAATAGTTAGGTTTGGCAATGTACCAGGAATTTGTGAGAATGTGTCATTGGGGCCCATTATTGACCAATGTCAAGATGACTGGCTAGCATTTAGCCAGTTATGCTGACCCTTAAGTCTCATTCATTACTAGGGACATCTTGATTAAGGGATGGAAGCAGCTACTCTCCAGTGAGCTCCATCATGTCTAATGGTGACACTGCTATATGTGAAGTGTATGAATTTCCTTTACTGCTCACTTATTTGAGTTCAAGTGGCTCCCCAGTAACCAAGGAGTCCAGGAGAGAGATGACCTCCTCTAGCACATAGCATCTGGTAAAGAACTGAGGACAAGGGAGGTCACCTCCTTTTGCAGGTGGGATACACCAGAGTATGCAGGACTGACACTGTCCTGTATGTAGCATCTTTATTTTAGCAAGAAGAACTTGGTGCCATGCCCAGCATGGCAAGGCACAATGAGTAGCTGTGTACACAGGGTCACAAGTTCAGGTCCTGGTTGTAGGAAGGCACACTATGCATCCAGTATTTGTTGTTCTCATGGCATTTAATGTGGAGCCAAAGCAGACTCCTTTTGTACCAGAAGTCCACGGCAGTTTATGGCCACTATAGGTGGTCCAGTGACTCCAAGACACATAGGAGGTGATTTCTAGTGCTTCCACTGTAAAGGAGCCTTTAGAAGGCACTGAAGGAAGCCTTTTTTTAAAGATGTACTTTAAAGATGTATGATCATCATAAATGGAAGAACTTATATTGTTCATGGATGTTGTTGTTGTTGTTGTTGTTGTTGTAATATGCCGTGGAATCAATTTCGACTCATAGCGACCCCTCCTTGGGTTTCTGAGGCAGTATCACTATGGAAATAGATTGTCTCATCTTCCTTCCGAGGAGTGGCTGGTGGGTTTGAACCACCAACCTTCTGGTTAGCAGTCAGGTGCCTTAGCCACTATGCTACCAGAGCTCCCTGTTCATGGATAGGTAAACTAAATATTGTGAAAATGTCAATACTACCTAAAGCAATGTACACATTTAACACAATCCCAACCCAGATTTCAATGAAATTGTTTAAGGACATGGAAAAAAGCAATTACTAATTTCATATGGAAAGGAAAGGGACCTCGAATAAGCAGAGCACTTCTCAAGAATAAAAACTAAGTGGGAGGTCTCACACTCCCAGATCTTAAGAACTAGTATATAGCCACAGTAGTCAAAACAGCATGGTATTGGTACAATGATAGACAGATAGACGAATGGAACAGAATTGAAAGTCCAGATATAGACCCATCCATCTATGGACAACTGATCTTTGACAAGGGTCCAAAACCCATTAAATGGGGAAGAGACAGCCTCTTTAACAAATGGTGCTGGCGAAACTGGATATCCATCTGCAGAAAAAATGAAACAAGACACATACCTCACACCATACACAAAAACAAACTCAAGCTGGATCAAAGACTTAAATGTAAAACCCAAAACTATAAAATTCACCAAAGATAAAATAGGGGCAAATCTGGGAGCCCTAATATACAGCATAAATAGACTATCAAGCATAACCCAGAATGTGCAGGAGATAGAGAGAAACTAGATGACTGGGACCTTTTTAAAATTAAATTCTTATGCGCATCTAAAGACTTCATCAAAAGGGTAAAAAGAGAACCTACTGATTGGGAGAAAATATTTGCCTATGACATATCTGATAAAGGACTTATCTCCACAATCTATAGAAAACTTCAACAACTCAACACCAAAAAGACACATAACCCATTTCACAAATGGGCAAAAGACTTGAAAGACAATTCACCAAAAAAGATACACAGGCAGCCAACAAACACATGAGAAATTGCTTATGATTCTTAATCATTAGAGAGATGCAAATCAAAACAACAATGAGATATCATCTCATCTGAGCAATAATAGCACAGTTCAACAGATCAGATAGTAACAAATGCTGGCAGGGTTGTGGAGAGATTGGAACTCTTGTGCACTGCTGGTGGGATTGTAAAATGGTACAACCATTGTGGCAAATGGTATGGCATTTCCTTAAAAAACTGAAAATAGAAGTACCATTTGACCCAGCAATTCCATTACGAGGAACATATCCTAAAGAGTTGAGAGATAGTACATGAACAGACATATGTACACCTATGTTCATCACAGCACAATTCACTATAGCAAAGAGATGGAAACAACCTAAATGCCCATCAGTGGATGAGTGGATAACCAAATTATGGTACATGCACACAACGGAATATTATGCTACATTAAAGAACAATGAGGGATACATGAATCATCTCACAACGTGGATGAACCTGGAGGACATTATGCTGAGTGAAATAAGTCAATTACAGAAAGACAAGTACTGTAAGAGCTCATTACTGTAAAAAGACAAAGAAGGGTTTGCATGGCAAAGGGAACTCAATTAGTAGGTTACCGGGATGGGGAGGGAAGGAAAGGGATTAATTTCAGGTTAGTTGGGGCCCACATGCTAACGTGGGTAGGGGGAGGGATATACGTGAAGGATCTGTGACCACCAAGATAACATTAGGAAATGGGAGGACACCGAATTGTGCACATAAGAGATAGGCAACAGATGCTAATACCAACCAATGTGTCCACAATACTACATTGCCATTAACACCAAACACCAGGCTACGGATAAACACATGGACACCTGAGAGGATCAGATGGGGGTCAGTGAACAGGAGTATACTCGAGACCAAGGATTCATTCAGCTGAGGCTAATCTTGCACAGTCACCAGTGATACAAAATACCTGCAGTCCTTGCAGAGACAATAGAAGATAGACACAGAATGGTCCCTCACAGACAACCAGACACTATGGGAGAGAGATCCAATAGATCTACCCTCTCAGGACCATAGTACTGGGGGACACCAGACTCAATTGGCACAAGAAAATACATAAAAGCCTTGTTCTGCATCCTACATTGGTGAGTAGTGACTGGGGTCCTTAAAAGCTTTCAAGGGGCCATCTAAGATGCAGCTAAT
>NW_006921604.1:9919222-9922247 GCF_000298275.1 Orycteropus afer afer
CCTTCAACGAGATGGATTGACACGGTGGCTGCAATGATGGGCTCAAGTATAGCAGGGATTGTGGGGCTGGCGCGGGATCGGGCAGTGTTTGTTCTGTGCATGGGGTTGCTATGAGTCGGAAATGACTCGACGGCACTTAACAACAACAACAACATGCAGGACCAACAGCCAACACAATTCTCAATGGAGAGAGACTGAACCATTTCTCTTGTGAACAGTAACCAGACAAGGATGCCTTCTATCACTACTTCTATTCAACATTGTATTGGAAGTCCTAACCAGGGCAATAAGGCAAGAAAGGGAAATCAAATGCATCCAAATTGTTAAGGAAGAAGTAAAACTACCCTATTTGCTGATGATATAATCCTATACCTGGAAAACCCAAGAGACTCAGCAAAAAAATTACTGGAACTAATTGAGAGATTTAGCTTAGTGGTAGAATACAAGATCAATATCCAAAAATCAGGTGGATTCCTCTACACCAACAAAGAGATTGCTGAAAAAGAAATGAAATCAATACCATTTACAATAGCTACCAAAAAACAAAAATACTTGGGAAAAATCTTACCAAGGACACAAAAGACCTGTACAAAGAAAACTGTAAAATACTACTCCAATAAACCATAAGAGATCTACATAAATGGAAGAATATACCATGCTCATGGACAGGAAGATTGAACATTGTGAAAATGTCAATTCTACCCAAAACAATCTATACATTCAATGCAATCCCAATCCAGATCCCATCAACATTTAAGGATATGGAAAAACCAGTCACTAACTTTATATGGAAAGGAAAGAGACCTTGGATAAGCAAAGCACTATTGAAGAAGAACAAAGGAGGAGGTCTCACACTCCTGGATCTTAAAACCTACTATACAGCTAAAGTGGTCAAAGCTGTCTGGTATTGGTACAACAACAGACCCATAGACCAATGCTATAGAATTGAGAATCTAGAAATAGATCCATCAACCTATGGTCAGCTGATCTTTGACAAATGACTGAAATCTATTAAATGAGGAAGAAATTGTCTGTTTAACAAATGGTGCTGCCAAAACTGGATATCCATTTATAGAAAAATGAAACAAGATCTGGACCTCACACCATACACAAAAACTAATTCCAAGTGGATCAAAGACTTAAATGTGCAACCTAAAACTATAGTGTTCCTCAAGGGAAAACTAGGGGAAAATTTAGGGGCCCTAATAAATGGCATAAATAGACTATCAAACATAACCCAAAATGCACAAACAGCAGAAGATAAACTAGATGAATGGGACCTCCTAAAAATTAAATTTTTGTGTGCTTCCAAAGACTTCTCCAAAAGAGTCAAAAGAGAACCTACAGATTGGGAAAAAATATTCAGCAATA
This sequence comes from Orycteropus afer afer, assembly GCF_000298275.1. Taxonomy (NCBI): domain Eukaryota; kingdom Metazoa; phylum Chordata; class Mammalia; order Tubulidentata; family Orycteropodidae; genus Orycteropus; species Orycteropus afer. The sequence continues at coordinate 9,920,594 of NW_006921604.1, forward strand.
ATGACATATCTGACAAGGGACTTATCTCTAGAATTTATAGAAAACTCCAACACCTCAATAACAAAAAGACAAATAATCCAATTAAAAAATGGACAGAAGACATGAATAGACACTTCACCAAAGAGGATATTCAGGCAGCCAACAAACATATGAAGAAATGCTCACAATCATTAGCCATTAGGGGGATGCCAATCAAAACAACAGTGAGATATCATGAGTGCCCCAGCACTAGTAGCAAAGTTCAACAAGATAGAAAATAACAAATACTGGGGAGGATGTGGAGAGGTTAAGACTCTCACTGCTAAAGGGACTGTAAAATGATATAATCACTGTGGAAAACAGTATGGCAATTCCTTAAAATTTTGGAATTAGAATTATCATTTGACCCAGCCATTCCACTACTAGTTATATATCCTAAGGAAGTGAGAGCCAGGGTAAGAACAGATATATGCACACCCATGTTCACTGCAGCATTATTTATAATAGCAAAAAGATGGAAACAACCTAGGAGCCCATCAACAGAAGAATAGATAACTATGGTATATACACACAATGGAATACAATGCAACTCTAAAGAATAACATAGAATCTGCAAAACACCCCATAATGTGGATGAACTTGGCAGACATTATGCTGAGTGTAGTAAGTCAATTACAGAAGGACAAATATTTTATTGTTGTTGTTGTTGTTATGTGCCATCGAGTCAGCCCTGACTCATAGCGACCCCTCCTTGGGTTTCCGAGGCAGTATCACTACGGAAGTAGGATTGCCCAACCTTCCTTCCGAGGAGTGGCTGGTGGGTTTGAACCGCCAGCCTTCTGGTTAGCAGTCAAGTGCTTTAGCCACTATGCTACCAGAGCTCCTTTATTAGTCTGTTATTTAAAAAGTCAAGGAAAGGTTTATATATGGAAGGAAATTTTCTTTGTTGGTTACCATGGGTGGGAGGGGAAAGGAGGGAACACTGTTAGATAGGTAGAGATAAGTATTGATTTGGGTGAAGAGAAGGGCAATGTACCAAATGTGAGTGATCAACACTATGGCACTGAGGAAGAGGAAGATATAGAGAGATGCATGGGAGGTCAAGACAACAAAGATGAACCCTTTTACACATACAGTACTGCATTGTCAGGGAAGGCAAACATTGATATATGGGTAGATAGCTGGTGGATAGGCTGAACTGTTAGGTATGTCTATGCAGTGGGGGAGTGTGCCCATGACCATGTATAGGGTTGGAAGACAATGTTTCTACAACTGTATTTGTATGTTCTGTGATAATTCCAGGTATATATAATAGAGCTGACAAGGAACAATGTTGTAGGCACTTCTTGGCCACAGCCAGCTATCCAGAAGGAGCAAGTAGTTTGGCCTGTGGCTTTGGGGCCGTAGTTTCAGAGGACATCAACTCAGTTGGCAAAACATACTACACAAAAACATTGTTCCACATCCTACTTTGTTGAGTAGCGACTGGGATCCTAAAAGCTGTGAGCAGCCATCTAGATGCAACGATTGGTCTATCCTCATCCAGAACAAAGAAGAATGAAGAAAAACAAGACAATTAGCCCAAGCAACTGGTACACCATGCGATTCTCTGCCTGTATGACTATGAGACAAGAAGAACTAGATGGTGCCTGGCTATCACTGTCAACCACTCGGA
>NW_006921604.1:9922472-9933362 GCF_000298275.1 Orycteropus afer afer
ATAAGTTGAACATTTACCTGAGGTAGATATACTCCTTGGAGAGAATAATCATGGGAGAAAGAAGGGCTGTTTATGCACAGGGAGACAGCTAAGAGGGCAGGAGTGCATGAAGGGAGGGACACAGGGAAGAGGTAACAAAGAGGAAGTGGGAAGGGAGCAGTTGCATTGTGGTAAATTGTAGTCAGTGTCATGAGAGAAAGTGTATGTGAACTGCTGTATGGAAAATGAACTTGCTCTATAAATTTTCACCCAAATAACAGTAATTTTTTTTTAAAAAAAGAACCAAACGAGTCACTTCATTTTGAGAAAAAATAGACTTTTTTATATTAATATTTCTTGTTTTATGCATTATGAAGGAACATTTTCATAAGCCAACTATCCCTTGAATTCAGTGTATAAAAAAGTGGTGCTAAGTTGTTATTTGACTAAAATCATATTTTTCCTAATTGTTAGACCACATACATATCAGGATTGGGAAGAAATCACCAAGGAGGGTATTTTCTATGCTCAAAAATATTGCTTCTGGTGTAGGACAATTGTTCCAATAAGCTACCAGTAATCTGATGAACTTAGATTGATTCCAAATAACAACTCAAACTCACTGCCATGGAGTCGGTTCTGACTCATAGCAACCCTCATTGGGTTTCCAAAGCTGCAAATCTTTATGGAAGTAGATTGTCCCATCTTTCTTCCACAGAGTCGCTAGTGGGTTTGAACTAGTAACCTTTGGTTAGTAACCAATGCTTTAACCACCACATCATCAGATCTCCTTAAATAAAAACTGAGACCTTAAAATTCACTGTCATTCTCTGTGTTCCAGGATCTACCTTCACGCCAGTGATACCACTGAGAGTAAAGACAGACCCAGCAGTTCAGACCTTCAATTAACATAAGCATTGGCCACACATTGTAACCCAGCCACACGATTGTCTCAATCATAAATCTAGCACCCTCTTGTGGCTTGAAGGCACAGATCCATTCCTCCTTCCCACAAACTAACCCCTGCTGCCTTCCTAAATGCATCCAAGATAAAACTTAGGTGTTGTTGTTGTTAGGTGCCATCGAGTTGTCTCTGACTCATATTGACTCTTATGTACAGCAGAACAAAACCCTACCCCATCCTGTGCCAGCCCCACGATCCTTGCTATACCTGAGCCCATTGTTGTAGCCACTGTGTCAATCCATCTTGCTGAGGGCCTTCCCCTTTTTCGTTGACCCTCCACTTTACCAAGCATGATATCATTCCCCAGGGAATAGTCCCTTCTGACAACATGACCAAATTAGGTGAGACAAAGTCTGGCCATTCTCACTTCCAAGAAACATTCCTGGTGCACTTCTTCCAGGGTAGATTTGTTAGTTCTTTTAGCAGTCCATGGTACTTTCAGCATTCTTTGGTAACACCACAACTCAAAAGCATCAATTCTTCTTCAGTCTTCCTTATTCACTGTCCAGCTGTCACATGCATATGAGGCAACTGAAAATACTATGGCTTGTGTGAGGTGCACCTTAGTCTTCAAAGAGATATCTTTGCTCTTCAGCATTTTAAAGAGGTCTTTTGCAGCAGATTTGTCCAATGCTATATGCCGTCTGATATCTTGACTGCTGCTTTGGTGGTGTTTGTAGAACCAAGTAGTATGAAGGTTTTGACAGCTTCAATCTTTTCTCCATTTATCATGATGCTGCTTATTGTTCCAGTTGTGAGGATTTTTGTTTTCTTTATATTGAAGTGTAATCCATACTGGAGACTGTAGTCTTCAATCTTCATCAGTAAGTGCTTCAAGTCATCCTCACTTTCAGCAAGCAAAGTTTTGTCATCAGCATATCGCAGGTTGTTAATGAGTCTTGCTCCAATCCTGATGCCACATTCTTCTTCATATAGTCCAGCTTCTTGAATTATTTGCTCAGCATATAGATTGAATACATATAGTGAAAGGCTACAACACTGACGTACTCCCATTCTGATTTTAAACCATGTAGTATCTCCTTGTTCTGCTTGAACAATAGCCTCCTGGTCTATGTACAGGTTCCTCATGAGTACAATTATGTGTTCTGGAATTTCTATTCTTCTCAATGTTATCCATATTTGTTATGATCCACACAATCAAATGCTTTTGCATAAAACACAAGGCAACATCTTTCTGGTATTCTTTGCTTTGAGCCAAGATCCATCTGACATCAGCAATGATATCTCTTGTTCCATGTCATCTTCTGAAGCCAGCTTGCATTTCTGGAAGTTCTTTGTCAATATACTGCTACAACCATTTTTTATTTATCTTCAGTAAGATTTTACTTGTGTGCAATATTAATGATAATAAACTTATGTGTAGTTTATTATCCAGCAACCTTTTGATTAGCAACCAAATGCTTTAAACACTACACCATCAGAGCACCTTAAATAACAACTGGGACCTTAAAATGAATGTCCCAAATGTCACAATTCTCTTATCCCATAATGATATCAGGCATAGTTAACCAATCATATTTCTGGTTGAAACTGGATATGATTTTTGAATCTGTTTAATACCACTCCGGTCAATTATTATCTACCAATTAAAAGGAGTAGGCAGTGGTGATGGTTGCATGTATCTGTACGATACCAAAAACCATTGAATTTTGTAAAGGTTAAATGGATGAATTGTTTGGTATGTGAATCATATCTTACTAAAGCTGTTAAAAAGGTGTGTGTGTGTGTGTGTGTGTGTGTAGGGAGTTTGCACTCAAGTAGAAATCTATGTGCTACTCTTAGCATGAGAATTTTTTGATATATGAATTATGACCTTGAATATTTAGGTATTCTTTTTCTTAATAAAAAGCTAAATCCTTTCATAGGTACATAGGCACACTTTGGTGTGTTTAAGAGCACTTAAAGGGCTTGTTAAAAGATAGATTGCTGGATTGCTGATATTCTGATTCAGTAGGTCTGGGGTGGGGCTTGAGAATTTACATTTCTAACAAGTTTCCAAGTGATGCTGATGCTGCCTATCTTGGTGCACACTCTGCGTAGTAACATTGGTTTAGATCAACAACAAGACAAGAAACGGGCATATCTTGAGTTAAAATATTCCTAAACCTAAAATAGTGTCCAATGACATTATACCCTGTGAATGGAATTACTAGGGAACAGAATGGAAATAACATTTGTCCGCATAGAGCAAAAATTTTTAACACAAGCTAATGAGTCCATTTCTAAGAAGGAAACAGAAATGAGGTGCATAAAACCTGAAGCATGGCCTCTAAAGGCAGCTTTGAGATAGAAAATTGACTTATAATCTGGTATATTTCTGGATTTTTTAGGTTGTTTCTGCATAGCCTTTTTCTTCACTTTGTATCACTCTTTTGTACAAATAAGTTTCTCTGGGGAAGTCACCATCGGCCCTTTCTCAATATAAATAAAAGTTTTAGTAATTAAGCAATTTTCCTTTGTCATGCTCAATTTATTGATTCTGACTCGTAGCGACCTCTCCTTGAGTTTCTGAGGCGGTATCTTGGTAGATTGCCCAGTCTTTCTTCTGAGCTGGTGGGTTTGACCTGCCAGCCTTCTGGTTAACAGTCAAATGCCTTAGGCACTACACCATCAGAGCTCCTTTTGAAACCCAGGATTGAACCAGGGACCTTTAGATCTTCAGTCTAATGCTCTTCAAATGGCACTATTTCAGCCATTCAGGAATACCCAATTTATTTCTTATTAAATAATAAATAAATGGTTAGCTAACATTATGAATTATAAATTCTGTCTACTTTGTTTCAGGAAACCAAAAGAGGAATCTGTTCATTGAAATTGACTAAAAATTTTAACTTTGCACCACAAGGATCAGACACTGATTAGATGTTAGTTGTTTTTACCATATAAAAAAAAAATAACACATTATGACCAAGTAAGGTTCATACTAGGTGTGCAAAGATGGCTCGACATTAGAAAAACAATCAATGTCATCCATCACATAAATAAAACAAAGGAAAAGAACCACATGATCATATCAATCAATGAAGAAAAAGTATTTGATAAAATCCAACACCCTTTCCTGATAAAAACTCTCAGCAAAATCAGACAGAAGGGAAATTCCTCAACATAATAAAGGGCATATACGCAAAACCAACAGCCAACATTATTATCAATGGAGACTGAAACCATTTCCCTTGTGAACAGGAACCAGACAAAGATGTCCTCTATCACTTCTATTCAACATTGTATTGGAAGCCCTAGCCAGGGCAATAAGGCAAGTAAGGGAAATCAAAGGCATCCAAATTGAAAAGGAAGAAGTCAAACTATCCCTATTTGCTGATGATATGATCCTATACATAGAAAACCCAAGAGACTCAGCAAACAAAACAAAACAAAACAAAACAAAAAACAAAACAAAAACCTACTGGAACTGAGAGATTTAGCTTGGTGGGGGGATACAAGATCAATATACAAAATCAGTTGGATTTCTCTACACCAGCAAAGAGATTGCTGAAAAAGAAATAACGAAATCAATACCATTTACAATAGCTAAGAAAAAACTAAAATACTTGGGAATAAATCTCACTAGGGACACAAAAGACCTGTACTAAGAAAACTACAAATCACTACTCCAAGAAACCATAAGAGATCTACATAAAGGGAAGAATATACCATGCTCATGGATAGGAAGATTGAACATTGTGAAAATGTCAGTACTACCCAAAGCAATCTATCCATTCAATGCAGTCCTAATCCAGATCCCATCAACATTCTTTAAGCATATGGAAAAACCAATCACTAATGTTATATGGAAAGAAAAGAGAGCTTGAATAAGTGAAGCACTATTGAAGAAGAACAAAGTAGGAGGCCTCACGCTCCCAGATCTCAAAACCTACTATATAGTCACAGTAGTCAAAACAGCATGGTACTGGTACAACAACAGACACATAGACAAGTGGGACAGAATTGAGAACCTAGAAATAGATCCATTGACCTATGATCAGCTGATTTTTGGAAAAGGCCTGATATCCATGAAATGGGTAAGAGGTGGTCTCTAACAAATAATAATAATAAGAAAAAGCAAACCCGAACGCACTGCCATTGAGTCGGATCCGACTCATAGTGACCTCTCCTTGGGTTTCTGAGGCAGTATCACTATGGAAATAGATTGCCCCATCTTCCTTCTGAGGAATGGTTGATGGGTTTGAACTGACAGCTTTCTGGTTAGCAGTCAGATGCCTTAGGCACTACACTATCAGAACTCCTCTCTAACAAATGGTGCTGCAAAAACTGGATATCCATTAGCAGAAAACTGAAACAGGATCAGTACCTCACACCATACACAAAACCTAACTTCAGGTAGATGAAAGACTTAAATGTGAAACCTAAAACTATAAAGTTCCTCAAGGAAAAAATAGGGGCAAATTTAGGAGCCCTAATTTTTGACATAAATAGACTGTCGAGCATAACCCAAAATACATAAACAGCACAAGAGAAACTAGATGAATGGGACCTTCTAAAAATTAAATTTTTATGTGCTTCCAAAGACATCTCCAAGAGTAAAAAGAGAACCTACAGATTGGGAAAAATATTTGGCAATGACATATCTGACAAGGGACTTATTTCTAAAATTTATAGAAAACTCCAACATCTCAACAACAAAAAGATCAACAATCCAATTGAAAAATGGGCAGAAGACATGAATAGACACTTCACCAAAGAAGATATTCAGGTAGCCAGCAAATACATGGAAGAAATCCTCACAATCATTGTGTTGTTGTTGTTATGTGCCGTCGAGTCAGACCCAACTCATAGTGACCCCTCCTTGGATTCCTGAGGCAGTATCACTACAGAAGTAGATCGCCCCATCTTCCTTCTGAGGAGTGGCTGGTGGGTTTGAACCACCAGCCTTTTGGTTAGCAGTCAAGTGCCTTAGGCACTAAGCTACCAGAGCTCCTTCACAATCATTAGCCATCAAAGAGATGCAAATCAAAACATCAATGATATACTGTGTCAACTTGGCTGGACCACAATTCTGTGTGGTTATGCAGTTGTGATGTGGTTATTCCCAAGATGGGATCAGATGAATATGTTTTGAGCAGCAAATCCATTGAAAGGTAGTTTCCCTAGGGTGTGACCTGCTTTCAGTATATTTATGGACATCCTGGGAAAAGAGACACTCTTCTGTGGATGGGGATTCTGTTGTGCTGCCTCCAACTGTCTGTGAGCAAACAATCCACCATTCAGCCTGGAGATCTTGGATTCGTCATACATTGGAGTCAACAGCCAGTATACTGCCTGCCAACCTTGAGCTCAACAGCCCCTGCAGCTGCGAGAGTCAGGAAAAGCCTTCAGCTTGACGTTTGATCCAAGAACATTGGACCTGCCAGATTCTATAAGTGTGTGAGCAATTTTCCTAAGATAAATTTCTCTTTCTCTCTCTATATAAGTTTTACTGATTTTGTTGCTCTAGAGCACCCAGTCTAACATATTTGGTACTGAGAGTGATTCTAGAGAGACAATATCATAAGGATGAGCTTCCTAAATTGATTCTCCAATTTGATTAATTGTAAAGACACTAGTCCCTGCCTCTGTTAGTAAAGAGGGACCTGCTAATGCATGGCGTGAGGTGGCAACATTAACATGCAAAGTAGCACCACCAATAGATCTAGTACTTGTGAGAAGTGAGGCTCTGCATGATCACATATTTGATACTTTTCAGCAATTTTGTCAGCATGAATAAGGAAGCTGGTTGGTTGGTCCTACTTACACTAGACAAAGTGGTGAAAGAGAGAGATGAACTCAGGGCTGCTGAGTCATGGCTTAAGCATCATATAAAAGACCTCAGTGTTTCCAACTGTGCTCTGAAAGAAGGTCTTATTTCTTCTACTAACAGAGCCGATATTGCTGAAAATCAAATTCAGAGTTTTTTTGTAAAGGTGGCTGAATTACAACACCAATTAAATTACCAACCCAGAATGGTGTCTGAAGTTAAAGTGAGGGCATTGATTGGGAAAAAATGGGATCCTGAAACCTGGAATGGGGACATACAGGTAGACAGTCAGGAAGATCAGGATACAGAGCCTGTACATTCTGTTGAATCCCTCCCATCTGAAGGGATTACTATAAAATCATTATCCCTTCCACCTCAGTTTGATGGGATTAGCCAAACTGGTCCTGCTGGGTCATTGCCTGAGGCAGAGGCCATGGAAGACATTCCTGAATGTTCTCAGGAACTGCCCCAACCACCCATTCTTGCTGCTAGACCTATAACTAAAGTTAAGTCCAAGCGAGCCCCATAAGGTGAAATAGAAAGTGTGATTGAGGAGGTGGTACTGCACCTGAAAAGATCTACTTGATTTTACTAACATTTACAGACAGAAACTTGGAGAATATGTACAAGAATGGCTACTGAGGGTGTGGGATAATGGTGCAAGGAATGTAACATTGGATCAGTCTGAGTTCATTGATTTACGCCCACTAAGTATGGATTCTTCATTCAATGTTTCAGCTCGAGAGGTTAGGAAAGGATCTAATAGTTTATTTACTTGGCTTACTGAAGCATGGATTATGCGGTGGCCTACCTTAAGTCAAGTGGAAGTACCAGACCTGTCTTGGTATAATGTAGAAGAAGGTATCCAGGGGCTTAGGAAAATTGGCCTGTTAGAATGGATTTATCAGATTAGACCCCTAGAGCCAGAAATGGAGAGTCCAGAATACGTGCCTTTCACCAGTAAGGTGAGGAATAAATTTGAAAAGGGAGCTCCAGCATCCTTGAAGAATGCTGTCATTGCTATTTTATGTAAACCTGATTTGACAGTGGGAACTGCCCTAATTCAACTAAGACACTTAACTGCTTTGGGACTGATTGGATCCTGTGGTAGTAGGGGCCAAGTGGCAGCAGTTGATCGGCAAAGGTAAGGTGGGCATGGTAACCATAATGGACAGCAGAGTCAGAAAAGTAATCAGAAAAGTTTGAATCATGTGGAATTATGGCATTGGCTACTAGCACATGGTGTTCCTAGTAGTGAAATACATGGCAAGCCTACTAAATATTTACTTGATCTATATAGACAGAAGAATTCCAGGTCACGTGCACAGCAACCTAGATTGAATCACCAGAATTCAGAGTCACGGCCTCTCAATCAATTCCTAGACTTGAGTCAGTTTACAGACCCACAACCCCTTGAATGAAGGGGAGGCCAGGTTCCTTTGAGGAAGGACTCCACTACATTGCCAAAAATCTATGTCAGTCTTTCTCCCAGCCTTCCCCAAAGGAATCTGAGGCCTTTTACAAGAGTGACTGTTCACTGGGGAAAAGGAAATAATCAGACTTTTCAGGGATTACTGGCCACTGGCTCTGAATTGACACTCATTCCAGAAGACCCAAAGCATCATTGTGGCCCACCAGTCAGAGTGGGGGCATATGGAGGTCAAGTTATTGATGGAGTCTTAGCCGAGGTGCATCTCACAGTGGGTCCAGTGGGTTCCCAAACCCATCCATAGTGATCTCCCCAGTTCCAGAATGCATAATTGGAATAGATATGCTGAGAAATTGGCAGAATTCCCACATTTGGTCCTTGGCATGTGGAGTAAGGGCAATTATGATAGGAAAAGCCAAGTGGAAGCCATTAGAACTGCCTCTACCTACAAAAATAGTAAATCAAAAGCAATACCACATCCCTGGAAGGGTTGCAGAGATTACTGCCACCATCAAGGACCTGAAGGATGCAGGGGTGGTGATTCCCACCACATCCCCATTTAATTAACCTATTTGGCCTGTGCAAAAAAACAGATGGATCTTGGAGAATGACAGCAGATTATCATAAACTTAATCAGGTGGTGACTCCAATTGCAGCTGCTGTTCCTGATGTAGTTTAATTGTTTGAACAAATTAATACATCTCCTAGTACTTGGTATGCAGCTACTGATTTGGCCAATACCTTTTTCTCGATACCAATTTCAAAGGACCATCAAAAGCAGTTTTTCTTCAGCTGGCAAGGCCACAGTATACTTTTACAGTGCTTCCTCAGGAATATATCAACTCCCCAGCAGTATGTCATAATTCAGTCCATAGGGATCTTGATCACCTTTCCCTTCCACAAGACATCACACTGGTCCATTACATTGATGACATTATGCTGATTGGACCTAGTAAGGAAGAAGTATTGATGACTCTAGACTTATTGATGAGACATATGCATGCTAGAGGTTGGGAAATTAACCCAACAAAAGTTCAGGCACCTTCCACCTCATGAAATTTCTAGGGGTCCAATGGTGTGGGGCATGTCGAGATATTCTTACTAAAGTGAAGTAAGTTATTGTATCTGGCTTCCCCACAATTAAAAAGGAGGCACAACGTCTGGTGGGCATCTCTGGATTTTGGAGGCAACATATCCGACATTTGGGTGTATCGCTGTGGCCTATTTATCAAGTGACTAGGAAAGCTGCTAGTTTTGTGTGAGGCCCAGAACAACAGAAGGCTCTGCAACAGTTTCAGACTGCCATGCAGGCTGCTCTGCCACTTGGGCCATATGATCCATATGACCCAATGGTGCTCGAAATGTCTGCAGTAAATAGAGATGCTGTTTGGAGTCTTTGGCAGGTCCCGATTGGTGAATTGCAATGAAGACCCTTGAGATTTTGGAGCAAAGCCCTGTCATCCTCTGCAGATAACTACTCTCCTTTTGAGAAACAGCTTTTAGCTTCTTATTGGGCTTTAGTAGAGACTGAATGCCTAACCATAAGCCACCAAGTCACCATAAGGCCTGAGCTGCCCATCATGAACTGGGTGTTGTCTGACCCACAGAGTCATAAAGTTGGATGTGCACAGCAGCACTCCACCATTAAATGGAAGGGGTATATCAGAGAACGGGCTCGAGCAGGACCCGAAGGCACGAGTAATTTGCATGATGGAGTGGCCCAAATGCCTATAGTCTCCATTCCAGTCACATTACCTTCCCTCTCCCAGTCTGCACCGATGGCCTCATGGGGAGTTCCTTATGAGCAGTTGACTGAGGAAGAGAAAACTCATGCCTGGTTTACAGATGGTTCTGCATGATATGCAGACACCACTGACAAGTGGACAGCAGCAGCACTGCAGCCCCTTCTGGGACTCCCTTGAAAGACAGTGGGGAAGGGAAATCCTCCCAATGGGCAGAACTTCTAGCTGTGCATATGCCTTTTCACTTTCAATGGAATAAGAAATGGCCAGATGTGTGATTATATATAGATTCATGGGCTGTGGCTAATGGCTTGGCTGGATGGCCTAGGACATGGAAGGAGCATGATTGGAAAACTGGTAATAAGGATGCATGGGGAAGAAGTATGTGGATAGATCTCTCTGAATAGGCCAAAAGAGTAAATGTATTTGTGTCTCATGTGAATGCCCATCAAAAGGTGACCTTGGCAGAGGACTTTAATCAGGTGGATAGGATGACACATTGTGGAAACCAGTCATCCTTTTTCCCCAGCTACTCCTCTCATTGCTCAATGGGCTCATGAACAAAGTGACCATAGTAGCAGGGATGAAGGTTAAGCATGGGCTCAGCAACATGGACTCCCCCTTACCAAGGCTGATTTGGCTACCGCCACTGCTGAGTGCCCAATCTGCCAGCAGCAGAGACCAACACTGAGTCCATGATATGGAACCATTCCTTGGGGTGATCAGCCAGCAATATAGTGGCAAGTTGATTACATTGGACCACTTCCATCATGGGAAGGACAACATTCTGTTCTTACTGGAATAGATACTTATTCTGGATATGGATTTGCTTTCCTTGCACGCAATACTTCTGCCAAAACTAGCATCCCTGGACTTTCAGAATGCCTTATCCACTGTCATGGTATCACACACAGCATTGCTTCAGATCAAGGGACTCATTTCACAGCAAATGAAGTGTGGCAATGGGCCTGTGCTCATTGAATTCACTGGTCTTACCATGTTC
>NW_006921604.1:9934242-9936160 GCF_000298275.1 Orycteropus afer afer
TATGAACTGTGAAATGTAAATAAGGTTAATGCGTTTCAGTTGCATGTGTGTTAGTGTATCATTTTAGGTGCAAATATGACTTTATAATTGTCATTATTTAGAGATTATATATGGTTAAGATGTGTACAACTGCCAAGTTGACAAGGGGTGGACTATGATAGTTGGAGCTGTGTGTCAACTTGGCTGGACCACAATTCAGTGTGGTTTAAGCAGTTATGATGTGGTTATTCCCATGATGGGATCATATGAATATGATTTGAGCAGCCAATCCATTCAAAGGGAGTTTCCCTAGGGGCGTGGCCTGCTACCAGTATATTTATGAACATCCTGAGAAAAGAGACACTCTTCGGTGGATCGGGATTCTGTTGTGCTGCCTACAACTGTCCGTGAGTAAACAATCCACCATTTGGCCTGGAGATCTTGGATTCATCATTCATTGGAGTCAACAGCCAGTATACTGCCTGCCAACCTTGAACTCTTCAGCCCCTGCAGCTGTGAGAGTTGGGAAACACCTCCAGCTTGACATTTGATCCAAGAACTTTGGACTTGTCAGCTTCTATAAGTGTGTGAGCCATTTTCTTAAGATAAATTTCTCTTTCTCTCTATATACAAGCTTTACTGGCTTTGTTTCTATAGAGAATCCAGTCTAACATAGATACCATCTCACCCCAGCATTAATGGCAAAGTTCAACAGGACAGAAAATAACAAATGTAGGCGAGGATGTGGAGAGACTGCGACTCCCATACACTGCTGGTGGGACTGTAAAATGATACAACCACTGTGGAAAACAATATGGTGTTTCCTTAAAAAGCTGAAACTAGACATACTGTTTGGCCCAGCAATCCCCTTACTAGGTATATATCCTAAAGAAGTGAGAGCCAGGACAAGAACAGATATATACACACCCATGTTCATCACAGCACTATTTACAATAAGAAAAAGATGGAAACAACCTATGTGATCATGAGCAGAAGAACGGATCACCAAACTAAGGTACATACACACAATGGAATTCTATGCAACACTAAAGAATAATGTAGCCTCTGCAAAACACTGAATAACATAGATGAACTTGGAGAACGTTGTTGTTAGGTGCCGTTGAGCCGTTTCCGACTCATAGCGACCTCATGCACACCAGAACGAAACACTGCCTGATCCTGCACCAGCTCCATGATCCCTGCTATACTTGAGCCCATCATCGCAGCCACCGTGTCAATCCATCTCGTTGAAGGCCTCCCCCTCTTTGGTAGACCCTCCACCTTACCACGCATGACATCCTTCTCCAAGGAATGGTCCCTTCTGACAACATGACCAAAATAGGTGAGACGAAGTCTGGCTATTCTTGCTTCCAAGGAGCATTTCAGGTGCACTTCCTCCAGGACAGATCTGTTAGTTCTTTTAGCAGTCCATGGTACTTTCAGCATTCTTCACCAGCACCACAACTCAAAAGCATCAACTCTTCTTCGGTCTTCCTTATTCATTGTCCAGCTCTCACATGCAGACGAGGCGATTGGAAATATCATAACTTCTTTCAGGCTCACTTTAGTCCTCAAGGAGACATCCTTGCTCCTCAGCACTTGAAAGAGTTCCTTCACGGTTGACTTTCCCAACGCTACATGTCTAATGTCCTGATTGCTGCTTCCATTGGCATCGATTGTAGAACCAAGCAATGTGAATGAATTCTTTCACAACCTCAATCTTCTCTTCATTTATTGTGATGCTGCTCGTTGGTCCAGTTGTGAGGATTTTTGTTTTCTTTATATTGAGATGTAATCCATAGTGCAGACTGTATTCTTCAACCTTCATCAGCAAGTGCCTCAAGTCATCCTCACTCAGCAAAGTTGTATCGTCTGCGTATCTCAGGTTGTTAATGATTCTTTTTCTCCAATCCTGATGCCACGTTTTTCTTCATATAGT
>NW_006921604.1:9937611-9948148 GCF_000298275.1 Orycteropus afer afer
TTTCCAACTTTTGCATTCCAGTCACCAGTGATAATTAACACATCCTGATTGCATGTTTGGTCAATTTCAGACTGCAGAAGTTGATAAAATTCTTTTTTTTATAGAACATTATACTTAGTTATACTTTTAAAGAACATTATACTTAGAGAACATTATACTTAGTGAAATAAGTCAAGCACAGAAGGACAAATATCATATTAGGTCATCATTGTAGAAAGTCAAGGAAAGGTTTATATATGGAAGGAAAATTTTTTGTTGGTTACCAGGAATGGGAAGAGAGGGGAGGGAACACTGAAAAAAAAAAAAAAAAAAGTGGATTGACCCATGTCACTTCAGTTTTGTGTATTCATTTTATATAATTTTTCCATAAAATGTATTTTAAAAAATAAAGTTTTTTTTTTCATTCAACTCACACAATAATATACCATTGAGAATCAGATGAATTAATAAAAAGGTAACTCCCGTGGAAATTTTCTTAGATGGCTGACTTAGTTATCGTGATAGTTGGGGTGTGCGTCAACTTGGCTGGACCACTATTCTGAGAGGTTTAAGCAGTTGTGATGTGAATATTCCCATGATGAGATCAGATGTATATGTTTTGACCAGCCAATCCATTGAAAGGAAATTTCCCTAGGGGTGTGGCCTGCTTCCTATATATATTTGGACATCCTGGGAAAAAGACAGACTCTGCTGTGGATCTGCAGCTAGTTGTGTTGCCTCCAACTGTCCATGAGTGAACAATCCACCATTCAGCCTGGTGATCTTGGATTCATCATCTGTGAGAGTGTCAAAGCCAGTATACTGCCTGCCAACCTTGAGCTCGACAGCCCCTGCAGCTGCGTGAGTCAGGAAAAGCCTCCAGTTTGACATTTGATCCAGGAACTTGGAACTTGCCAGCTTATGTAAGTGTGTGAACCATTTTCCTAAGATAAATTTCTCTCTATATATATACATATATAAGCTTCACTGGTTTTGCTTCTCTAGAGAACCCAGCCTAACACAGTTATCTAGTGCTGCTATAACAGAAATACCCCAAATAGATGGCTTTAACAAACAAAAATATATTTTCTCATAGTTTCAGAGGCTATCAGTATGAATTCAAGAATGCTGGCTCTAGGGGAAGGCTTTATCTCTTTGTGAGCTCTGGAGAAATGTCTTTATCTCCTTTCAATGTCGGTGGGCCCAGTGTTCCTTGGAGATCTTCATGCATCATCTCCTTGTTTATTGGCGTCAATCTTCCCCTGAGTTTAGGAAGTTCTCAACACTCTGCTCTCAGCTCTTTCTTGCTGATACCCAGGGTCCTGCTTTTCTGCTTGCTTCTCTCCTTTCATGTCTTGTAAGATGAAAGGTGATACTGGCCATACCTCAGGAAAACTCCCCTTGCATCAGATCAGGGCTGTTACCTGAGTAAGGGTGTGCATCCCTCTCTAATCCTCTTATAAATGATTGGCTGATTACATCAGATCGCATCATGGCAGAGATTACATCATCACATACCTGCCAAGCACTAAGAATCATGGCCCAGCTAATTTGGCACATATTTTGGGGGTACAAATTCAATCCAAGATGATGACCAAGAGCTACTGAAAGAGAGAAATGTTATTGCACTACAGCAGTGATAGAGATGGTGATGATGGTGAAGATTATAATCACATACTATAAGTTATCAATCTAAGTTCCCAAGACTCTTATACAACCATCCAGGCAATAGTTCTCAAACTTGAGCATGAGAACATACCCAGGAATCTGGTTAATGAGGCCGATTCCTTAGAGTTAACTCTAAAGATTGATTCAGGTCTGAAGTTAGGTCTTAGGTTCACCAACAATTGAAACAATATTGCTCTGGGGATTGTCTAAGTTTCTGATATATGGTATATCAGTGGACTACATTTAAGAAACAAAACAAACAAACAAAACACTGCTCTAGAGATTAAGAATCACTGTAATAGCTAGCAAATGCATTAACAGATGTGGCATATCCCTCAAGAATGTGGAGTTTGAGAACCACAGCTGTAAGAAGACAGAACTTAAATTTCAAAAAATAATTCAGTGTTAGCATTGAAAGTATTTAACTGTTTCAACTGAGATCATTTAAAAATCTGATATATTAGAATTATGAAGTCAGGCCTACCTGGGATCTTAAAAGCTTGCAAAGGGCATCTAAGCCACAAAAATTGGTCTCTATTCATCTGGAGCAAGACAGGAAGGTCAGGAATAGGAGGAGGATATGTAATATGTGGCCAATTACCTCCATGAACAACTACCTCCTTTGCCATGAGACCAGAACTTGATGGTGCCTGGCTACCATTACTGAACAATTTGATTAAAGATTTTAGAGAAGAATCATGATCACAAGGAGGAAATGCAGACCAGAATTTCAAATTCTCATGGACTCCAGACTTTCTGGAGCCACAGAGCTGGGTGAACCATTGAAACTAGGGCCCAGAGAGAATCTTTAAGCCTTATACTAAGAATATTCCTTGAAGTCTTCCTAAAAACAAACAATAATTTAGTTTAACTAGTAAAAAGTGTCTGCCTTGAGCATTTTACTCTTTTAAGAATGATCTCTGTGGGATCAAAGTGACAATAGTAACTTGAAAGATTAGACAGGGGACAGTGAGTTTATGTTAATGGAGAGAAACAACTCAGAAAAGAAGGGTAACATTGATTACATGGTTGCAAAACTTGAATGTAACCAGCATCACTGAACTGTACATGTCAAAACTGTTGAATTGGTGTATTTTTTACTGTGTTTATTTCTCAATAACAAAATAAATAAAATTAAGTCAGGCCTACTATTGGGTTACACACTTCACAAAGCAATTTATTGACCTTTGGAAGGCCCAGCATACTTGGCATTAGAATTCAATGTAGTCGCCATTTAGGTATTACCATAGGAAAAGGTGAAAAAGAAATTTTATTTAGTTCTTTGAAAGGTCTAAGTTCAGGCAGTCCCTGGGTTAGAAATATCAACTTATGGATAACTCCTACTTGCCCTTTAATAGCATGCAAATTTGCCATCACTTTGAAATGACTGAACCAAACTCTACTCACACTAAATTCTTCATCATAATTACCTTCACTTGCTGCATGTGCAGTTTTTAAATCATTGAAAAGACTTTGAGTCTCTTCTTAAACTAAAACCAAAAGAAAAAAATAAAAAACCCACTGCCATCTAGTTGATTCCAACTCAGTAAATCTTTATATAAGTAACTTGCCCCATCTTCCATCCACAGAGCAGCTGGTGGGTTTGAACTGCCAACCTTCTAGTTAGCAGTCAAATGCCTTAGGCACTTCACCACGAGTTCCTTTCTTGCACTAAAATAAGGCTAAATAAGAACAGGTATGCACCTACTACAACTCACCTACAAATTCCACTTAAAGACTTAAAAAGTTAGGAGCAGATCATTTCTTACCTTGAGACTGCCTGTATTTAAGGGGATCTCACGCACTGTTCCTCAGCCAGATGTTCCATCAATCTATCTAGTGTGATTACTTTTTTTTTCCCCTCCCTTTATTTGGAAGTCTGAACTAAAACAAACCAAATTTATTTCAGTTTGGCTTCCTTAGTGTATGGAGCATATAGAATGTTACATTATAAATGGGTACTGATAAACGCAGGAAATAAAAAATTTTAAAGAAAATTTACATAATAAAAGAGATTTAAAAAATTATTATTAATATAAACTGAATATCCAAGGAACGAGGATTGCATAGTAACTTGTTCTTTTGGGGATGACCTGAATCCCAGAAGTAGAAACTCTCTTTGACAAAACCCAGTAACCCCTCAATTCCCATTATGATGAGGGGATTATAGTTTACAAGTGTTTAAATAAGGATGCAGAAAAAATGCCCAGCAATGATGGTAATGCTCACTCTAATGGTCAATCCCAACAACCTCTTGTTTGGGGTATACCTGCAGACATTGTGAACTTCCTTTGACTTACAGAGCAGCATGCCCTATGGGGAGGAAGCAATCTATAGGTGAAGCAGTGTGGACTCCAGAGATTATGCATTGTGAATGGCAAGAGAGGTGCTAATTTTGGGGGGTTGGGGAGAAGAAGCTAAAATATGCCACTCACACAAACTTGCATCATAAGGGAATTCCTGCTAGACTGGAATCCAGTATTGGCCACTTCCAAGTCCTATTAAAAGCAGCTCCAGAGAGAACTCATCTTCTTAAAAAATAATTGTTAGTCAAAAAGGATTCAATACAGAGTTTCAAAATAGATAATAAAAGAAAAATAGAGGAAAGAAACAGAAAAAAAACCAAATAGCAGATAAGGATCTTTCACAAGAAAATATCACTTAAAGCATATTATTGTTGTTAGGCGCCCTCTAGTCAATTCCGACTCTTAGTGACCCTCCTCTGTACGACAGAACAAAACACTGCCCAGTCTTGTGCTATCCTCACAATACTTGCTATATTTGAGCCCATCGTTGCAGCCACTGTGTCATCTTGTTGAGGGTCTTCTCCTTTTTGACGCAGACCCTCTACTTTACTATACATGATTATCCTTCTCCAGGGACTGGTCCTTCCTAACAATATGGCCTAAGTAGGTGAGATGAAATCTGGCCATTCTTGCTTCTAAGGAGCATTCTGGCTGTACTTCTTCCAAGACAGATTTGTATGTTCTTCTGGAAATCCATGATATTTTCAGTATTCTTAGTGAACACATTTCAAAGGCATTGACTTTTCTTCGGTCTTCTTTATTCATTGTCTTGCTTTCACATGCCTATGAGGTGACTGAAAATACTATGGCTTAAATTAAGCATACCTTAGTCTTCAAAGCCTTGGCTTCTTAACACTCTATAGAGGTATTTCTCAGCAGATTAGCCCAGTGCAATATGACATCTGACTTCTTGACTACTGCTTCCATGAGTGTTGATTGTGGATGCAAGTAAAATGAAATCTTGGACAACTTCAGTCTCTTTTCCATTTATCGTGATGTTGCTTATCATTTGAGTTGTGAGGATTTTTATTTTTGAGATGTAATCCATAACGAGGACTGTAGCCTTTGATCTTGATCAGTAAGTGTGTCAAGTCATCTTCACTTTCAGCAATCCAGGTTGTGTTGTCTGCATATCTCAGTTTGTTAATAAGTCTTCCTCTAATCCTGAAGCTGCATTCCTCTTCATATAGGCCAACTTCTCAGATTATTTGCTCAGCATACAGATTGAAGAAGTATGGTGAAAGGACACAACCCTGATGCACTCCCTTGTTCTGTTTGAATGACAGTCTCTTAGTAATGCACAGGTTCCTTAAGAGCACAATGAAATGATCTGGAATTCCCATTCTTTAGAATATTATCCATAATTTTTTATGATCCACACAGTCAAATGCCTTTGCATAATAATAAAACACTGGTAAACATCTTTCTGGTATTCTTTGCTTTCAGCCAAGATCCATCTGACATCAGCAATGATATCCCTTGTTCCATGTCCTCTTCTGAATCCAGCCTGAATTTCTAGAAGTTCGTGTCAATATACTGTTGCAACCATTTTTTAATTATCTTCAGCAAAATTTTACTTGCATGTGGTATTAATGATGTTGTTCGGTAATTTCCACATTCTGTTGGCTCACCAAGGAGCTCTGGTGGTGTAGTGATAAGGCATTTGACTGCTAACCGGAAGGTCAGAAGTTCAAACCCACTAGCCGCTCCACTGAAGGAAGAGGGGGGTATGATATTAATGATATCGTTTGATAATTTCCACATTCTGTGGTGTTCCTGTTACCTTGTGCCACTCTGACAGGAATATACCACCAAAGGGATGGCCTTAACAAACAAGAGTTTATTCTTAAGATATGGAGGCTTTACGTCCAAGTTCAAAGTGCCAGCCTCCAGGGGCTGGGTGAAAGCCTCTCAACCTTGGGGTCCAGCTCTGCCTCCTGCTCCTGGCCCACTGGAGCTACAGGCATTTCTTCACTCAGACAGCTGCTGGCTGCTGAGGCTGAGAAGCCCCAAGGTTGACAAGTAAAAAGGCACAGTCCCGATGTTACCAAACCACACGGCAGGCCATTAACTTAAGTCCATTTTAAGTTCCAGGGTCAGCAGAGCATGGCAGGCTGCTGAGCAATGACACAGCTACATGCAGGGTCCAAGCATGCCATAGGCTAGTGACCATTCCCAAGGCTTCTCCTTATATACAGGAAACAGACCACATACCCAAAGACAGCTACTCAGCTACTCATAGTAGATTCCACCATGGAGCTGATTGCCTGTCTCATCATGGGGAACACTACCACCACCTGCCCAGCCACTCAACCAGGCCCAGTCAAGTTGACACACAAACATAACTACCACATGTGTGATCACCATTCTTTGGAATGGGCACAAATGTGGATCTCTTCCAGTCAGTTGGCCAGGTAGCTGTCCTCCAACTTTCTTGGCATAAATAAGTAAGTTCCTCCAGTAACTACCTACTGAAATAGATGAATATAAAAAAAATTCTTTCTAGTAAGTGACTCTGTATTCCTTCCATCTTCTTTTGATGCTTCCTGCATCATAGAGTATTTTGCCCATAGAATCCTTCAGTATTGCAACTTGAGGCTTGAATATTTTCTTCAATTCTTTCAGCTTGAGAAATGTCAAGCATGTTCCTCTCTTTTGGTTTTCTAATGCCGGGTCTTTATATATTTCATTATAGTACTTCACTTTGTTTTCTCAAGCTGCCCTTTGAAATCTTCTGTTCAGCTCTTTTATTTCACCATTTCTTTCATTCACTTTAGCTACCTCTCTGTTCAAGAGCAAGTTTCAGAGTCTCTTCTGACATCCATATTGGTCTTCTCTTCCTTTCCTGTCTTTTTTTTTTTTTATGACCTTTTGCTTTCTTCATGTATGATGTTCTTGATGTAATCCAACAACTTGTCTGGTCTTCGGTCACTGGTGTTCAATGTATCAAATCTATTTTTCAAATGGTATCTAAATTCAGGTGGGATATAATCAAATTTGTAATTTGGCTCTCATGGACTTGTTTTGTTTCTTGAGCTTCAACTTGAATTTGCATATGAGCAATTGACAGTCTGTTCCACAGTCAAGTCCTGGTCTTGTTTTGGCTGATGATATTGAGCTGCCCCATTTTCTCTTTCCACAGATGTACTTGATTTGATTCCTGTGTATTCCATCAGGCAAAGTCCATGTGTATAATCACCATTTATGTTGTTGAAAACGGCTTTTCCAATAAGTCGTTGGTTTTGTGAAATTCTTTGATGCAGTCTCTGGTGTACTTTCTATCACCAAGGTCAGATCATATTTTCCAACTAACGATGCTTTTGCTTTGCTTTCAACCTTCACATTCCAATCACCAGTAATTATCAGTACATCTTGATTGCATGTTTGCTCAATTTCAGACTACAGAAGTTGGTAAAAATCTTCAATTTCTTCATTGTGATAGTTGGAACTGTGTGTCAACTTGGCTGGACCACAATCCTATGTGTTTTAAGCTGTTGTGATGTGGTTATTCCCATAATGGGATCAGATGATTATGTTTTGAGCAGCCAATCTGTTGAAAGGGAGTTTCCCTAGAGGTGTGGCCTGCTTCCAGTATATCTACGGACATCCTGGGAAAAGAGACATTCTTCTGTGGATTGGGATTCTATTGTGCTGCCTACAACTGTCTGTGAGTGAACAATCCACCATTCGGCCTGGAGATCTTGGATTCGTCATTCGTTGGAGTCAACAGCCACTGTACTGCCTGCCAGCCTTGAGCTCCTCAGCTGCAAGAGTCGGGAAAAGCCTCCAGCTTGACCTTTGATCCAGGAACTTTGGATTTTCCAACTTCTGTAAGTGTGTAAGTCATTTTCCTAAGATAAATTTATCTATATATACATATATATAAGCTTTACTGGTTTTGTTTCTTTAGAGAACCCAGTCTAACACATTCATCTTTGGCTTTAGTGGTTGCTGCTTAAATTTGAATATGTTTTTGTAGACATATGGATATTATCCTATCACTGACAGCACTGCACGTCAGATCTTGAAACATTCTTTTTGATGATGAATGCAATGCCATTCCTCTTCAATTTGTCATTTCCATCATAGTAGACCATATGATTGTCTGACTCAAAATGGACAATATCAGTCCATTACAACTCACTAATGCCTAGGGCATTAATCTTTATGCATTCCATTTCATTTTTGACCATTTCCAATTTCTCTATATTCATGCTTCATACATCACATATTCTAATTATTAATGAATGTCTGCATCTGTTTCTTCCCACTTTGAGTCATGCCCCATCAGCAAATGAAGGTCCTGAAAGCTTTATTCCATCTACATCATTAAGGTTGACTCTTTTTTGAGGAGGCAGCTCTTTCTCAGTGCTATTTTGAGTGCCTTCCAACCTGAGGGACTCATCTTCCAGCACTGTATCAGACAATGTTTCACTGCTAGTCATCAAGTTACCCAGTAACAGACAGTACTATTCATAAGGTTTTCAATGGCCAATTTTCTCAGAAATGAATGGCCTCATCCTTCTCAGTCTGTCTCAGTCTGGAAACTCTGCTAAAACCCATCCACCATGGGTGAATCTGCTGGTATTTTAAATACTGATGGCATAGGTCCAGTCTCACAGCAACATGCAAGCCACCACAGTATGAGTAATTGACAGATGAGTGGTGGGTCCCTTAACATTGATTTACAATGTTGTGCATATTTTCTACAAGCATTTTAAACATTTAGAAAAAGAAAAAAAGAGGAGTTACAAATTAAAAATACTGCGAAATTGGCCATTATATTACCTATGCAGTTATCTTGACTGGAGTTCTTTCTTTGTATGGCTTCAAGTTAGTGACTAAAACCAAACCAAACTAAACCAAACTCACTGCCATGGAGTTGATTTGGATTCATAGTAGCCTCACTGGGTTTATGAGGCTGTAACTCTTTACAGAAGTAGACTGCCTCATCTTACCTCTGCAGCTGATGGGTTTGAACTGCTGACCCTCTGGTTAGCAGCCAAATGCCATATCCACTATGCCACCAGAGTTCCTTAAGTTACTGACTGTTGTTGTGTTGTGCCATCGAGTCGGACCCGACTCATTGCGACCCCTCCTTGGGTTGCCGAGGTAGTATCATTAGGGAAGTAGATAGCCCAACCTTCCTTCTGAGGAGTGGCTGGTAGTTGACTGACTAGTGCCCTTTTATTTCAGTCTGAAGAACTAGACTAGGTTCTCAGAAAAACAAAACCATTAAAGCTTATATATATAGAGAAAGAGAAATTTATATTAGGAAAATGGCTCACACACTTATAGAAGCTGGCAAGTCCCAAGTTCTTGGATCAGATGTCAAGCTGGATGCTTTCCTCAACTCACGCAGCTACAGGGGTTGAGAAGTTCAAGACTGGCAGGCAGTATACTGGTTGTTGACTCCAATGAATGATGAATCCAAGCTCTCCAGGCCGAATAGTGGATTGTTCACTCACAGACAGTTGTAGGCAGCACAACAGAATCCAGATCCACAGAAGAGTGTCTCTTTTCCCAGGATGTCCATAAATATACTAGAAGCAAGCCATACCCCTAGGGAAACACTCTTTCAAGGGATTGGCTGCTCAAATCATATACACCTGATCTCATCATGGGAATAACCACATCACAACTGCACAGCCACACAGAATTGTGCTCCAGCCAAGTTGACACACAGCTCCAACTATCACAGTCCACCCCTTGTCAACTTGGCAGTTGTACACATCTTCTTAACCATATATAATCTCTAAATAATGACAATTATAAAGTCGTATTTGCACCTAAAATGATACGCTAACACATGTCAACCAAAATACATTAACCTTATTTACATTTCACAGTTCATAACAGAAGTAAACAAAAATATCGGATGCACATATACAATGAAGAAATATAACAATCACAGTTCTCGTTTCTGCAGCTGGCCATGTGGTGGCAGCTGATATTCAGAACTACTTTTTTCCACCACCCATTCTGTATTTCCCTTGCCCTCAGCAAGCACCTCAGCTGGTTGTGATTCTTTGCCTGATGGGGTGAGCCAAACCTTCATTCCTGAAGGGTCTGAGCCATTAGCAGTCATATCAGAATTGGGTTCCTGTAATTTTCCATTGACTTTTATCACAAGGCATGGTAGTAGTAAGAGACGTCCTAAAGAATCTCCTGTATTCCAGACATATTCTTTCTTACCTCCATTATGTAATGTCAATCAAATTTCCCCTTGGTAATCAGGACCTATTAGGCCAGATAGTACAGTAATGCCCTTCTTTGTCTGTTGATCCGGAGGCATGATGAAGCCAAAATGGCCAGGTGGCATTCTTAATTTCCAGTCAGTGCAATCAGTATTGTGTCTCCAGGTGGCAGTGTTTCCTTTGGGACTAACATCTCCAGACTGGCAGGACATAGGGTAGCAGGGACAGGAAGCAACATTTTTTTTGAATGGGTCACTAGGGGTAATAGTGAGTGGTACCACTCCCGTTTCCACCCCTTGGTTCCTGGACCCATGAATCCTGGCTATTGGAGAAACAGAACCATATATTGGACACTGGTTTAGAGCATATACAGCCTCCTGGAGAACA
>NW_006921604.1:9948584-9949224 GCF_000298275.1 Orycteropus afer afer
TCAGTGTTGGTCTCTGCTGCTGGCAGATTGGGCACTCAGCAGTGGCGGTAGCCAAATCAGCCTTGGTAAGGGGGAGTCCATGTTGCTGAGCCCATACTTAACCTTCATCTCTGCTACTATGGCCACTTTGTTTATGAGCCCACTGAGCAATGAGAGGAGTAGCTGGGTAAAAAGGATGGCTGGTTTCCACTGAATGTGTCATCCTATCCACCTTTGTTAAAGTACTCCTCTGTCCAGGTCACCATGGTTAGCATTCACATGAGACAAAAATATCTTTACACCTTTGGCCCATTCAGAGAGATCTATCCACATACCTCTTCTTCATACATCCTTATCACCAATTATGCAATCATACTCCTTCCAAGTCCCAGACCTTCCAGCTTAGCCATTAGTGACAGCCCATGAATCTGTATATAATCACATATCTGGCTATTTCTTAGTCCATGCAAAGTGAACAGACGTATGCACGGCTCGAAGTTCTGCCCACTGGGAGGATTTCCCTTCACCACTGTCCTTCAAGGAAGTCCCAGAGAGGGGCTGCAGTGCTGCTGCTGTCCACTTTTTTTTTTTTTAATTTTATTTTGATTTGGGTGAAGATTTACAGAGTAAATTCACTTTTCATACAGCAGTTCACATATAC
>NW_006921604.1:9952854-9953934 GCF_000298275.1 Orycteropus afer afer
CTAACAGCAAAGTTCAACAAGACAGAAAATAACAAATGCTGGTGAGGTTGTGGAGAGATTGGGACTCTCATACACTGCTAGTGGGACTGTAAACTGGTACAACCATTGTGGAAAGCAGTATGCTGATTCCTTCAAAAGTTGCAATTAGAAATACCATTTGACCCAGCCATTCAATTACTAGGTACATACCCTAAAGAAGTGAGAGCCATGACAAGAAAAGACATATGCACACCCATGTTAATCACAGCACTATTTACAGTAGCCAAAAGATGGAAACAACCTAGGTGTCCATCAACTGAGGAAGGGATAACCAAACTATGGTACATACACACAATGGAATACTATGCAATACTAAAGAATAATGTAGAATCTGCGAAACACACTTGGAGGACATTATGCTGAGTCAAATAAGTTCATCACAAAAGGACAAATATTGTATTAGTCCATTATTGTAAAAGGAAAGGTTTATCTACAGAAGGAAAATTTTTTTGTTGGTTACCAGGGGTGGGAGGGGAGGGAAGGGAATGCTGTTAGATAGATAGAGATAAGTATTGATTTGGGTGAAGAGAAGGGCAATGTACCAAATCTTGTGTGACCAATATGACAGCACTGAGGATAAGAAAGACATAGAGAGGTACATGGGAGGTACAGACATCAAATATGAACCCTTTTGCACATATAGTACTGCGTTGTCAATGAAGGCAAATATGGGTATATGGATGGATAGATGGGTGGACAGGCTCAACAATTAGGTATGTCTATGAAATGGGAAGTGTATCCAAGAACATATATAGGGTTGGCAGACAATGGTCTTACAAGTTTATGTGAATGATCAGAATTCTCAGGTGTATATTAGAGCTGACAAGGGCAAGATTGTGGGCACTACTTGGTCACAGGCAGATACCCAGAGAGATCAAGTAGTTGAACCTGTGGGCTTGGGACCACAGTCGCAGGGGACATCAAGCTCAATTGGCATAACATACTATATAAAACATTGTTCCACCTCCTACCTTGGCGAGTAGCAACTGGGATCTTAAAAGCCAGCAAGCTGCCATCTAGATGCAATGATGGGTCTCTCCT
>NW_006921604.1:9954034-9966183 GCF_000298275.1 Orycteropus afer afer
TCCTTCTGCCTAGTCCGCCATCTTGCCGGAACTCTGCTGTCCACTTTTGAGTTCTGCCTGAGTGTCGTGCAGAACCATCTGTAAACGAGGCATGAGTTTTCTCTTTCTCAGTGAACTGATCATAAGGAACTCCCAATGTGGCCATAGGTGCAGACTGGGAGGGGGATGGTAATGTGACTGGAGTGGAGAGCATAGGCATTTGGGCCACTCCCTCATGCAAATTACTTGTGCCTTCAGGTCCTGCTTGAGCCCAATCACTGATATACTACTTCCATTTAATGATGCAGTGCTGCTGTGCACATCCAACTTTATGACTCTGTGGATCAGAAAACACCCAGTTCATGATGGGCAGCTCAGGCCTCATGGTGACTTGGTGGCCTATGGTTAGGCATTCAGTCTCTACTAAAGCCCAATAACAAGCTAAAAGCTGTTTCTCAAAAGGAGAGTAGTTATTTGCAGAGGATGGCAGAGCTTTGCTCCAAAATCCCAAGGGTCTGCGTTGTGATTCACCAATCAGGACCTGCCAAAGACTCCAAACAGCATCTCTATTTACTACAGACACTTTAAGCACCATTGGATCATCTGGATCATATGGCCTAAGTGGCAGAGCAGCCTGCACGGCAGTCTGAAACTGTTGCAGAGCCTTCTGTTGTTCTGGGCCTCACTCAAAACTAGCAGCTTTCCTAGTCACTTGATAAATAGGCCACAGCGACACACCCAAATGAGGGAT
This sequence comes from Orycteropus afer afer, assembly GCF_000298275.1. NCBI lineage: Eukaryota > Metazoa > Chordata > Mammalia > Tubulidentata > Orycteropodidae > Orycteropus > Orycteropus afer. Next base: position 9,954,765 of record NW_006921604.1, read on the forward strand.
ATGTTGCCTCCAAAATCCAGAGATGCCCACCAGACGTTGTACCTCCTTTTTAATTGTGGGGGAATCCAGATACAGTAACTTATCCTTCACTTTAGTAGGAATATCTCGACATGCCCCACACCATTGGACCCCTAGAAATTTCACTGAGGTGGAAGGTGCCTGAACTTTTGTTGGGTTAATTTCCCAACCTCTAGCATGCATATGTCTCACCAATAAGTCTAGAGTCATCAATACTTCTTCCTTACTAGGTCCAATCAGCATAATGTCACCAATATAATGGACCAGTGTGATGTCTTGTGGAAGGGAAAGGCGATCAAGATCCCTATGGACTAAATTATGACATACTGCTGGGGAGTTGATATATCCCTGAGGAAGCACTGTAAAAGTATACTGTTGGCCTTGCCAGCTGAAGGGAAAATGCTACTTATTGTCCTTTGAAATTGGTATTGAATTGGCCAGATCAATAGCTGCATACCAAGTACAGGAGAAGTAATTATTTGCTCAAGCAATTAAACTACATCAGGAACAGCAGCTGCAATTGGAGTCACCACCTGATTAAGTTTATGATAATCTGCTGTCATTCTCCAAGATCCATATGTTTTTTTTGCACAGGTCAAATAGGTGAATTAAATGGGGATGTGGTGGGAATCACCACCCCTGCATCCTTCAAGTCGTTGATGGTGGCAGTAATCACTGCAACTCCTCCAGAGATGCAGTCTTGCTTTTGATTTACTATTTTTGTAGGTAGAGGCAGTTCTAATGGCTTCCACTTAGCTTTTCCTACAATAATAGCCCTTACTCCACATGTCAAAGACCCAATGTGGGAATTCTGCCAATTTCTCAGCATATCTATTCCAATTATGCATTCTGGAACTGGGGAGATCACTACCAGATGGGTTCGCGGACCCACTGGACGCCCTGTAAGATGCACCTTAGCTAAGACTCCATCAATAACTTGACCTCCATATGCCCCCACTCTGACTGGTGGGCCATAATGATGCTTTGGGTCTTCTGGAATGAGTGTCAATTCAGAGCCAGTGGCCAGTAATCCCCGAAAAGTCTGATTATTTTCTTTTCCTTAACGAACAGTCACTTTCACAAAAGGCCTCAAATCCCTTTGGGGAAGGCTGGGGGAAAGAGTGACATAAATTTTTAGCCATGTAGTGGGGTCCTTCCTCAAAAGGACCCACCCTCCCCTTCATTCAAGGGGCTGTGGGTTTGTAAACTGACTCAAGTCTGGAAACTGACTGAGAGGCCGTAATTCTGTATTCTGGTGATTCAATCTATGCTGCTGTTCACATGATCTAGAATTCTTATGTCTATACACATGAAGTAAATATTTAATAGGCTTGCTATGTATTTCACTACTAGGAACACCATGTGCTAGTAGCCAATGCCACAATACCACAAGTCAAAATTTTCTCATTACTTTTCTGACTCTGCTGTCCATTATGGTAACTAGGCCCACCTTGCCTTTGTTGATCAACTGCTGCCACTTGGCCCCTACTACCATAGGGTCCAATCAGCCCTAAAGCAGTTAAGTGTGTTACATCAATTAGGGAAGTTCTCGCTGTCAAATCCAACTTACATACAACAGCAATCACAGCAGTCTTCAAGAATGCTGGAGTTTCCTTCACAAATTTATTCCTCATAGTACTGGTGAAAGGCATCTCTTCTAGACTCTCCATTTCTGGTTCTAGGGGTCTCATCTGATAAATCCATTCTAACAGGCCTATTTCCCTAAGCCTCTGGATACCTTCTACATTATACCAAGGCAGGTTTTGTACTTCCACTTGACTTAAGGTAGGCATGGCATAATCCATGCTTCAGTAAGCCAACCAAATAAACTATTAGATTCTTCGAGCTGAAACACTGAATGAAGAATCCATACTTAGTGGGCCTAAATCAATAAACTCAGACTGATCCAATGTTACATTCCTTGCACCATTATTCCGCACCCATTCCCATACATATGCTCCAGGTTTCGGTCTGTACATGTTAGTAAAATCAAGTAGGTCTTTTTGGGTGTAGCGTACCACCTCTTCAGTCATACTTTGTATTTTACCTTTTGGGGGTCATTTGGACTTACCTCTAGGTATAGGTCTAGCAGCAAGAATGGGTGGTTGGGGCAGTTTCTGAGAACATTCAGGAATGTCTTCCATGGCTTCTGCCTCAGACAATGACCCAGCAGGAACAGTTGGGTTAATCCCATCAAACTGAGATGGAGGGGGTAATGGTTTTACAGTAATCCCTTCAGGGGGGAGGAATTCAACAGAATATATAGGTTCCATATCCTGACCTTCCTGGCTATCGGCCAGTATGTCCCCATTCTAGGTTTCAGGATCCCATTTTGTCCCAATCAATGTCCTCACTTTAACGTCAGACACCGTTCTGGGTTGGTAATTTAATTGGTGTGTAATTCAGCCACCCTTACAAGAAGACTCTGGGTTTGGTTTTCAGCAATATCAGCTCTGTTACTAGAAGAAATAAGGCTTTCTTTCAGAGCACAACTGGAAACATTGAGGTCTTTTATGTGGCGTTTAAGTTGTGACTCAGCAGCCCTGAGCTCATCTTGCTGTTTCACCACTTGTTTAGTGTAAGTAGGACCAACCAACCAGCTTCTTTATACTCCTCATGCTGACAAGATTGCAGAAAAGTATTAAACAGGTGATCACCCAGAGCCTCACTTCTCACAAGTACTTGATCTATTGGTGGTGCTATTTTGCATAGTAATGTTGCCATCTCACACCATGGATTAGCAGGGCCCTCTTTACTAACAGAGGCAGGGTAACTAGTATCTTCATAGTCAAATTGGAGAACCAATTTAGGAAGCCCATCCTTATGATTTTGTCTCTCTAGAATCACTCTAGGTTCTCTAGAGCAACAAAACCAGTAAAGCTTATATATACACATATATACAGAAAGGAACATTTATCTTAGGCAAATGGCTCACACACTTACAGAAGCTGGCCAAGTCCAAAGTTCTTGGATCAAACGTCTTGCTGGAGGCTTTTCCCGACTCACGCAGCTGCAGGGGCTGAGGAGCTTAAGGTTGGCAGGCAGTGTAGTGTACTGGCTGTTGACTCCAATGAATGACGAATTCAAGATCTCCAGGCCAAATGGTGGATTGTTTGCTCACAGACAGTTGTAGGCAGCACAACAGAATCCCGATCCACAGAAGAGTGTCTCTTTTCCCAGGATGTCCATAAATACACTGGAAGCAGGCCACACCCCTAAGGAAACTCCCTTCCAATGGATTGGCTGCTCAGAACATATATATCTAATCCCATCATTGGAACAACCCACATCACAATTGCTTAAACCACACAGAATCGTGGTCCAGCTAAGTTGACACACAGCTCCAACTATCACACTGGCAACTGTTTGAGAAGTGGATGGCTTCTTCCAAGTCTGTCTTAGTCCAGAAGCTCCAATGAAACCTGTCCACCATGGGTAACCCTGCTGCCATTTGGAACACCAGTGGCACAGCCTCCAACCTCTAGCAACACATAAGACACCAGAGGACGACAAACTGACAGACAAGATCATTCCCCTTAGTTGTTCCTAAGTGCTCTGTGCCTGCCTACCTTAGGCCCCAACTTTAAAATAAAGTTGCTCCCAAGCAAAAGACAGCCCCAATCCTGGCATCCCAGTTGGTTTAGAGTATTGTTCAAATCTTCTATTTCCTTGATCTTCTATCTACTTGTCTTATCCATTATTGAAAGTTGTGTAATGATATCTGCAACAATTATTACTGAATTGACTATTTCTCCTTTCAGTTTCATGGCTGAAAACACCATGGACTGAGAAAAGAACAAATTTGTCCCGGAGGAAGTACAGCCGGAGTGCTCCTTGGAAGTGAGAATGGCCAGACTTTGTCTCACCTACTTTGGTCACGTTTTCAGAAGGGACCATTCTCTAGGGAAGGATGTCATGTTTGGTAAAGCGGAGGGTCAAGGAAAAAGGGGAAGGTCCTCAACAAGATGGCTTGACAGTGTAGCTGCAGCAATGGGCTCAGATGTAGTAGGGATTGTGAGGATGGCACAGGACCAGGTGGTGTTTTATTCTGTTGTATGTAAGGTTGCTATGAGTCTGAGATGACTCAATGGCACAAATCAACCAATCTACCTTTCAGTTTTGTCAGGTTTCATTTCAGAATTCTGACAGTGAAATCAGAGTGCCATCACTATCCGTGGACTCCATTGTGAGGTGTATGTTTATAACTTTTATTTTCTTGATGGACACTTTTGTCATTATAAAATGACTCTCTACTAACAGTTTTTGCTTCAGTCTATTTTTTTTTCTGGTATTACATGTACAACCCGCTAGTAACTGTGCTTGCATGGTGTATCTTTTTCATTCTGTTATCTTTGAATCCAAAGGGGTCTCCATGTAGAAAGCATAGCGTGATCTTGTTTTTATATCCAGTCTGACAATAATTGTCTTATTATTAAATTGATTCACATTTAATATTATTATTGGTATGGTTGGATTTACGTCAGTAATCTTAGCTTTTATGTATCTCTTACCATTTTGTTCCTCTGCTCCTCCTTTACTGGTTTATTTTGCATTAAAGAATACTTCCAGTGTAACAATTTAACCCATTTAATGATTTTTTTTCCAGTATGTTTGTTTCAATTATTTTCTTAGTGGTTACTCTAAGACTCACAGTATATTTCTTGGCAGAATCTACTTCAGTTTTATACTAATTCCAGTGAAATAACAGAATGTTACTCCTATATAGCTCTCTTCTCTCCTCTCTTTATGTTAATTACTATATATATATTGCTTCTTTGTATGTTACAACTTAATAATTGTTATTATCTGTAATTTTACAACTCTTAATGAAAAAATATTCTGAATATTAACCTTTTTATTTACCCTTTTTTGTTCTCTTCATTTCCTTCTGTAGAATATCCTTATTTTGATACAACTTTCTTTCCACCCACTTGCTTTCTGGTGTTACTGTTACAAGTACACATTTCTGTATTACAGGAACAGTAGAAATATGTAATATTGTTTTATACAATTCCTTTTTAAGTCAGTGAATAAAGGAAATAATAGGTAATTACAATGTCTTTTATAGTTTCCTACATAATTGCCTTTATTTACAAGCTTGCCTTCAACCTTAATAACTTCCTTTGTTTCTTCTAACTCAGGTTTCCTTGGAATGACTTTTTTTTTTTTTTAAATTATGAGAATGTCTTTGTCTTCATTTCTGAAAATTAATTTTGGTGGATATATTTTGGATTTTTCTTTCAGCACTGTCATCCCATTGCTTTCAGGCCTGTAGTTTCTTGTAAGAAAACTATTGATCTTAATTGGGTTTCCTTTCACCTTAGTGGTTTTTCTCTTGCTGTTTTCAAGACTTTGTTTTTTGCCATTTTTACAAGACATGTCTAGGTGTGGACATTTTTTTATCATAGTTGGAATTTTCTGATCTTTCTGGATGCGTAGATTGTTTTTCATCAAATTTGGGAGTTTTCAGCCTTTATTTTTTAGTAATTTTTCTGCCTTTCTCTCTTCTGCTTCTGGCACTTCAGTCACACACATGTTGATACCTACTTCTTTGAAATTCTATTTTTCTTCATTTTTTTTTTTCTCTAGTTCCTGGGATTGCATAAGGAGCTTTGGAGGTGTAGTGGTTAAGGCATTTGTGTACTAACTACAAGGTCAGCAATTCAAACCCACCAGCCACTTTGCAGAAGATAGATGAGGCGGCAGTCTGATTCCATAAAGATTTACAGCCTTGCAAACCCAGTGGGGATAATTAAATAATTATTTAAATAATTGAGTTGGCATGAACTCAATGGCACCGAGTTTGGTTTTAGTCAGATTTCATAATCCTTACTAACCAGCAAGTTTCTTGGTCTTTCTATAGCCAGTTAAAATCTGTTGTTGAGCCTTTCCAGTGAATTCTGGTTATCTACTGTGGTTACTGATTTTTTTAAAATTGCAAAATTTCCATCTTTTTTTTTTTTAAAAAAGATAACTTCCATCTCCTGAATGAAGTTCCATAGTTGACAGAATACCGGTATGTAGCCCTTAATGTTCAGGCTGTCAGTGGTCCCACAAGGCTATTAAGAGAGTTCAGAAATCCTGACAGGATAACAGGTAGTAGTGGAAGTACTTTGCTAAGTATGCCAATTTGATTTCTCACTCGTTCTCCAGGTCATGAATCTACCAAGGCCCTGGGGCGGCAGGGGGAACGGATGCCCATCCACAGTTGCCTGTTCCCCACAGCACTTGCCTCAAGCATGGACTGTGCATGCTGCCAGAGGCACCAAGGGTAATGCCTCACTGAGGCTGCTGCCCAACTTGGCCTGGGTACCCTTCATGTGATGCCCAGGTGCAGCACCACGGTTCCTCCTATGGTGGGTGGGCTGTGGAAGTCATGGGAGAAGCAGGAAAGGTGGCCAGGGGAGAAGGCAAATGTGGACGTAAATGAGGGGTGGGTAGGTTCTGTAAGAGTTAAGTCTATGGGGGTGGGCAGGCAGGCAGAAGGAAAGGGAAGGGAGCTGGTGGTGGGGGGTCAGGAGGCATACAGCTAGATGGCAAGTGAGCAACATGGCAGACAGCTGCTTGATATGGCTTCTGGAGATCAGGTGGTGACTACAGGGCTGGCAGTGGCAGAGCCAAGGTTTTCACACAATCCTTCAGTGTGGCTGTGGTGGCGCAGGTGCTGGGTCCACCCACTACCCATCTTGTGTGCCTCTGTCCTATACATATGAGGTTCACACGATGCCCACATCACATCTCTCAGAATGTATACAGACGTTATGTATATTTGTTTTGCCATTATACCTTCCTTTAATTCAACTTCTGTTAGTCTTTTTGTTTAGTTGTTTGAAGTCTTTAGGAGCCATGGTGGCACAGTGGTTAAAGCACTTGGATGCTAACCAAAAGGTCTGCGTTTATACTGCTCTAGAGAAAGGGGGAGTCTAATTCTGTAAAGATTTACAGCCTTGGAAAACCTATAGGGCATTTCTACTCTGTCCCATAGGGTTGCTATGAGTCCCAATCTATTCAATAGTAGTGGGTTTAGTTTTGGGGGAGGTTTGTGTCTTTGTTCCTATATCCAACATCTTTGTTGCCGTCTGCTGTCGAGTTGATTCAGGTTCATTAATGTGTCTCCTCTTGATTGTTCACCAAAATCTCCACTATTTTCAGGACTACCTATAAGCATGAATTTCCCCTCCCTCATTCTGTTCTAAACAAAATCAGTTCTCTCAGAGTATACAATGGCTTGCCTCTCCCATGGGGCAAAACCTGTGCACTATCGCTCTAGAAACTGCAGTAGAAATATTAGCTGCTTCTCTCAGGAGTGATACCCCTGATCTGTAAGTAGAGTGCTGGGTAGTGACCCCTAGTCTGTTCTGCTTGACCTTCTTTGCATGGAATTTCCACTCTGAGTGAGCCAGAGAAAGGCAATTGGGATCCAATATCTGGTCTGTCAGGCATGGGACAGAGCTTCTGGCCTACAAGTGGGGACCGTGTGAGGAATGGAGCTTCTGCAACACTGAGTTGGGAGAAGTATGAGGAATGCTAGCAGTCTGCTCTTCCCAGGGAAAAAAGTATAGTCCTCACTGGGAGCTACACAGAAAGGGAACCCTGTGTTATGGGCTATACTTGCCTAGAATAGTTTCCATTTCACTAAGCTGGGAGACAGGGGGCAGGAGGTCATGGCTTAAATGCCACAGACTCTCAGCTCTTACCAAGATTTAGTGTATTTTCTTTAATGTTTTTCTGTTTGCTGCATGCTCTTATGACAATTTCCAAAGACTTTATTGCCTTTTTTTTTTTTTAAAATAACTTTTACAAGTTTTAGCTGTTTCACTAGCAGAGAGTCTACAACCTCCTTATGCTACCATTCCAGAAATGTAACCTGATTAGTTTTTAATGTATGTCTTAAAATATACTCATGACACCCTTTAAACAAGGTGGTATGTTCACAACCTGAAATAGCTCTCTGCTGCAATCAGTTGATTTAGCATCAACATAGAGCATAAATAAATATGCAGCTCTCTAAGAGTTACTTAAAAATATTCTAGAAATGAAATGTTTAAAATGAATTTACAAGGACAATATGTTATACCAGTAAATGTTACTTGACTTCTTGTATAAAGTAAATAATGTTGCTTAATAATTAGTCCTGGAATACTTTGTTAAATTTCTATTACCAGTTCAGTATATTAAAAAGATATATGTGAACAATATAAAAACTAAGAATAATATTGTGATAAAATCAATCTCAAAAACAAAGAATTCAGACCCTTCCCATAAAAGAACTCAAAATTTCCCTCACCTCAAACAATCTCCACAGAGAAAATATCAAAGATGTATTTCAAGGTGATGCAATGGTATAAAACTCCAGAATGTGAGCATCAGGTGAACAATGTATCGAAACCAACATAATTTAGAAAACACATCTAAATCTGAAATAGGCAGAAATCAAAATATGATTTACAAAGAGTTATAACTGTGCTCTAATCATCATCAGAGTCTGAATCATACTTCTTTCCTCGGATAGTTTTCTTTTCCAGCTTTGTGAAGTTTGTTCCAAATTTCTTTTGGCTCTGAAATGGTGGCTCCATTAAATTTCCACTAAAAATAAAGCAAATTTGAGAAGCATTTTACTCTTTATGATTTAGTACAGCTGGTAAACTAAACTAACATAAACCTATCTTTTCTTCACCTTACCTAAAATTTCTTTTAAAATGTTGACATTAGGGAAGAGGTATAATATTCATGTTGATGGTTAATAGTTATACATCGTATTTTATACTAAATGTTTTAAATCAATGTTTTACTTTCCCTTTTATCATTAATGACTGATAACTATTTTCACGGGATGTGCCAACAGAATTTCTGACCAAAAAGTATAGTAGTAAATAAGCATGCTATGCTGTTGCTGATAGCCTGTTATGACCAGCTTGACCTTTCCTTTTTTTTCAAACATCATGTAATGTTAGATCTCTACAGACACTAACAAAACTTGTGGAATTCATTATCCTTAACTTGGAACTGATGTTTGATGAAGAAAAATAAAATGAGATCTTTGTTTAAAAGTATGTTGGGAACTATTTGTAGCACCCAGATTTTAGTTTCCAAATACCATCTGCCACTGAGAACCATGGCTCCTTAGAGAATTGACAATTCCAGGGAGAGTATGGTACAAATCCCCTTAAAACATCTTGTATCTATCAGAAAGAAACTGCTCAGAGAATTGTGGGGACATGTCAAAAAGACAAAGAGATCAGCTTAAAGGGAGCTCTCATGACCAAGTGTGAAATAATTTGAGCTTCAAAGTAAATAATAATAGCAAAAGACTATAACCTAATGAATAAAATAATCCGTAACTCGTATGGAAAGAAATAAATGTGGGAGATGAAAAAATTCATCATTAAATCACCATTTGGTCTGGAAGACAATTGGTTAAACCAGTACTCAAAATAATCACTACTAGAAATGAAACAAACTGACATTATATGCCTCTGATATGATGTACTGAGAAGGCTACAACATCACTTCTATCATTAGCTCACCAAAAATGCAAATCTGATATAATTTTAAGGTAACACTCAAAACCCAAAGCAACCCACTGTTAAAGAGTCAATTCCAACACATATCAACCCTATAAGACGGAGTAGACCTGTTTCACATGGTTTGCAAGGCTATAAATCTTTACAGAAGCAGCCTGCCTCATCTTTCTCCCCTGGAGTGGCTAGTGGATTTGAACTGCCAACCTTTTGGTTAGCTGCCCAATGCTTTAACCATTGTGCCACCAGAGCTCCTTAATTAAAGGCTGTTCTACAAAATAAGGCTGTGGTTGTTAGTTGCCTTTCAGTTAATTCTGAACTAGTCTGTACTTTTAAAAAGCGTCAAAGTCTTGAAAAACGAAGAAGGGTGGTATATTGTTCCAAGTTAATGGAAACTAAACACACCAATAATTAAATGCTACAGATTTCTTTGATGTGAAGGACATTATTGGGACAACTGGCAAAATTTGAATAAGGCCTGTAGATTAAACTATAATAAAGTTACCAATGCTAATTTCCTGTGTAATAATTGTACTATGGCTATGTAAGATCATGTTCTTAATTTTAGAATTATGTATGTGAAAGCAGTTAGGAGTAAAGGGACCACGACATATATTAACTTCCACTCAGGTGGTCTGAAAAAAATTAATATGTATATAGATAGAGAATGACAAAGCAAATATTGTGAAAAGTTTAAAACTGGGGAATATGGGTGAAGGATATATGGGAATTCCTCGTACTAGGTTTGTAACTTTTTAAAGTTTGAAATTATCTCAAAATAATTTTATTTAGTAAGTATTAGTATTTTATATTATAAAAAAAAAGTCCAACACTTTTAATTTCTACAATGCAGGTTTAGGTATGTCTAGAAGGAATGCACAGAGCAAGGGGAATGGAGCATGGCAAGAGAAAAATGACAGAACTTTCTACTATAACTCAGGAGCAACTACTGCACAATTTTACCTGTTATTTTTATAAATCAAGAATAGGCATGAAACATAAGATATTATGCTCTCATTATAGAATCACAGATAACACATTTATCTGGAGAAGCGGGTAAAGAGATGAACGACAATGGAAGCTGGATTTCAGGTTTGTTTTCAAACTGAAATTGTTCCCCTTAGTAAGTTATTCTAAACCAAGCACAGACATTTTCTTAATAAAATTTATCAGATTCTGCAACTCAGACAGGAAAAGCTACATTAAAAATGTTTTAAAATATAAGGAGCTCTGGTGACATAGCGGATAAGGCATTTGGCTGCTAACCAGGTCAGTGGTTCAAACGCAGCAGCCACTATGCAGAAGGAAGATGGAGCAATCTATTTCCATAACGATTTACAGCCTCAGAAACCCTATGGGAGTTGCTATGAGTGGGAACTGACTCGATGGCAGTATTTATTTATTTATTTTTCCTGTAGTAGTGTGCTTTTAATTTTTATTTCACCAAAGAGAATCATTTAAGTTGAAATCCATTTGCATAATCTACTATTATTGGGAAAGACATCTGGAGTGTCATTTTGGATTTCTAAATTAATACAGAATTAGTTCAATAAGATCTACTGGGCTGGAAACTCTTATAGTTAGCTACACTCCAAGTCTCAGTTTTAGCTATACATTGGATTTGATTCCCATTAATTCTTGCTGTAAGGTCATGCTACTAATGCATGCTTTAAAAGATATGCTTTTCCTTCAAGACCTGTACCTCACACCATACACAAAAACAAACTCCAGATGGATCAAAGACTTAAATGTGAAACCTAAAACTATACAGTTCCTCAGGGAAAATATAGGGACAAATTTAAGGACCCTAATATATGGCATAAATAGACTATCAAGCATAACTCAAAATGCACAAACAGCAGAAGAGAAACCAGATAATT
>NW_006921604.1:9968058-9994232 GCF_000298275.1 Orycteropus afer afer
AACTGTGGTCAATGTCATGAGACAAAGTGTATGTGAACTGCTGTATGGAAAGTGAATTTGCTCTGTAAATCTTCACTGAAATCACAATTAAAAAAAAAAAAAAAAAAAGATACGCTTTTCCTTGTGAAAATTTTTCTACATCTTAGCCAAAAAATCTTAATTTCATAAAAAGTGTCAAGATACAAAAATATCAATGGAAAATATGAATTAATCTAAAATAATGAATCACACAGTAAATTAAAATAAATCCATTCTTCTTCTAAAAGTTACCTGTAATTAATAATATCAGAACAACCGAGCCTCCATTCTAAAGTTTCTGTGGTGAAGTCATCTGTATTTCCGAGATCAGTAAATCCAACAACATAATCTTGTGTTTTCCCATCTTTTACCAATGCTAATGTGGGAATGACTTTGATACGCAATCTCTCACAAAGGAAAGGTGCTTTTTCCACATTCAGCTTCAAAAATTTGGTCTCGAGATGTTTCTTGGACAGTATTGCCAAATGTCTGTCTATTATTTTACATCTGTAAGTAACAATAAAATAAAAATTCAAAAGTGCAAACAACAGTTTTTTTTTTTTTCCCCCCAAACAAGTATCACTGTTAGCTGCCACTGAGTTGATTCTGACTCATGGTGACCCTGAGTGTGCAGATTATAATTACACTCTACATGGTTTTCAAGGTTGTGACCTTTCAGAAGTAGACTGCCAGGCTTTACTTCTGAGGCACCTCTGGATGACTATGAATCACTTTGTTGTTAGCACTGCAGTGCTTAACCATTAGGGTACATCTAATTTTATAGTTTTTGTTTGAGTTTTATAATTAGGTAGCCAACCTATCCTTGTCAGATGACTTCATTTCCGTATCACTGGATTGTTGTATGCTGTCGAGTCAATTTTGACTCATAGCAATCCTATTTGACAGAGCAGAACTGCTCTGTAGGGTTTCCTAGGCTGTACTTTTCATAGGAACTGCCAGGTCTTGTGGAGCCACTGGTGAATAGGTTAGCTACTCAGTTCTGAGGTAGAAAAACAATCTGGCAGTCTAGAAAGTCATAGCTGCCCTCCTGATATTCATAAAGAACAAAATATTAAATGTATCCCTTAGTCCTAAAGAGGTTCATGAAGTTGTCATGTTGGTGGAAAGAAAAAAATTGTCATTTCCATATTCATGTTTCCTGGTATCTCATACATGGAGCTTGAAAAAGGTAAATCTAAACTGGACAGAACCCAGAAGAAAGTTTTAAGAATTAAGAAATGTACACTGGATGCTGTATTTGGAGGTCCATTAGCAAAGACTGAATGGTGCCACCGAGAAGGAACTTTTTACTTTTAACTACATACCTATCAGTGAAATGTATGTTAAAGGCTACTAATAATCTTTAAGTAAATTTGCCTATTATGGTTCTAAATAAATGAAAAATATCAATAGTTTTTATTAAGTCACCTTTCTAATAAAGAGGAAAACAGAAGTGACATTTTTCTTTATATTAAAATCTACTTGCTTCAAACTGGTTAATCCTCTAACTTTTTGGAAACAGATTGTTTTAATAACCTTTTAGACCAGTGGCTCTTAACCCTAGTTGTCCATTACAATTAACTTTTAAAATGTACAAATAAATTAAAAGCCTTTGGGAGTCATGAAACATGGAGATTATTCTTATGCCCAATAAAGTTTGAGAACTATTGCTTTAGATGACTGAAACCAAATACTTCATGGTCATTTTTACCAGAAAGCTTTTTTTGTGTATTATTTGGTGGTGTTTTTCCTGAATTAGTCTGGGTTTAGCAAAAGTTTCTTATAACCTTGAAGCCTCATTAGTTTCCCCTGAATGTATCTTTTCATATATCACTCATGTAGTTCAGTAATGAGATTTCAGGCATGTGAAAAATGATGACAGAGAACAAATTAATAAATGGTTGTTGAATGAAGCTCATAAAAATGATAAACGATCTTTTAGTTGAGAAATATGTTCCTGAAATTTTTTACCAAAATCAACTCTATACTTTAAATGAGTAAGGGATTTATTTTAAATAAGTCTATGATAGTATCATTTGTCAACGAATTAAAAAAAATTCAAAAGCAGCAGTTATCATATACTTAAAATAGCCTCAGGCTTAAAACTGGGGTTCAAATTCCACTTTTATCTTTTAAAAGCTCACTGATGTTGAATGAGTTGTTTAATATCTCTAAGTGAAATGTAGGAATTGTAATACCTACATCAAAGGGTTGTTATGAATGTTTCAGAAAGAATATATACATGAAACTACTCAGTCTACTATGTACCTATATACAAATACATGCACACATAAACATATATACATACTATACAGTAAGTGAATGATTTGAATTTTCAGTTTTGTTTGAAGGCAAGTACTCTTAGTACTGCAGTTTATCTATCCATTAACTATATTTACTGAGCAGCTACTAGGTGCCAGGCATTGCTCTAGGGTGAGGGACCCAGGGCACAGTTGCTCATAATACTGGCAAACTTCCTTCCTTCATGAAATAAAAAATCTGGTGGGGATTGATAAACAAGTGAACAAATAATATGCATCTTATATGTTAATATATAGTATCAACATATCGTATCATCGTGTATGTCAGAGGTTGGCACGTTAAGAAATTTGTGTCAATGTGAGATGATTTCACATACCACAAGGGAAGGGGGTTTCTTTGATAACTTCCTATTTCTCAATCCTTTCCTCTACTCCTATAGCAGACTTTACTATTTTCTTTCATTTCTTTCTTAGTCAATGAATCCCAGTCAATCAATCCCGGAAAGTTGTTAATAACCATGTGAGGCTAAGACAAGGGCTTGACAGACCTTTAAATAACAGAAGAGGGCAGGGCTGAGGCAATAGTGAGTGAAGGAGACTGTACACTGGAATGTATGTCCATCTAAGCGTGGCAGCTGCTATTCAGCACCAGCAAATTCCATCATACTGAATCCAGGTCTGCTATTAACAAATTTTCAAAATTCAGAAATCTGGATTTTTTAAAAACTGGGTATCTCCAAGTTTTGAAATGCTGGTAACTAATCAACTGATGAAATTTGTGGGTTTGAGTCTTCTGGCTTAAGAAAATATCCCTTCAGGGATATTTTCATTTTACAAGGGATTTACCACTTTAGGTAAGTTTGCAGACATGGGTTGGTTTAAGAGAAATCATATTCTCCTCCCAGCTAAATGTGGCAGTCCCAATTATTCTTCTGGTAAAAGGTTTGGTCAAGCCATTGTCTCCCCAGAGTTGCTAGCTGTGAAGGACTGACTGAATAATGAACATCAACTCTGAAAGGTTGTTGGGCCCCATTCCCAACATGTTGGTGACACTGTAATAGCAGGGAAAAACAAAGAAGAAGTAACTATTTTGCACTGATGAAAATTTTAACTATACATTTCTAAGATGTTTTTTAAGTTAGCTAGTGAAATCATGGGAGTCCCTAGGTGGTACAAACTGTTAAGTGCTCAGTCAAAAGGTTGGTGGTTAAGGCACCTTGGAAGGTAAGCCTGGAGATCTGTCTGCTTCTTAAAGGTCACAGCCTTGAAAACCGTATGAAGCAGTTCTGCCCTGCAAACATGGGCTAACCATGAGTTGGAATCAATTCCACAGCAAGTAACAAGAACAAAGAAAGTATAAATTCAGAAAACATAAGCCATTTACAGGGGAATATTCTTGATTTTCAATAATGTTCATTTATATCTTTGTATGTCACTAGTTTACGCTAATCTTTAAAAATATTAATTGTTTAACTCAAATGCACTAATTTCTGGCACAGTGAAGCATGCAGTTTATTTTTCTTAATCTATTAAGTAAGAGTATCTCTAGCTAAATGTATCATGTTAAAAAAACAAAAACGTAAAACAAAACAAAACAGATGGAATGAAATTACCTGAATGTTGAGTCTCTGTAGAAATGACAAACCACTTTTTTACTCTCCTTGACTTCTTGAAAAAAGTCTCTCTCACTAGGGATTTCTCTGTATTCTCCATGTCCTTTAGAAAGCCATTCCTAATTTGGAAAGAAGGGAAATATTACCATTCAAAATAAGTCCCTCAGTACCATTTTACATGTTAGTGACCAAATCAATGTCATTTTTTGTTTAAAAAAAAAAAAAAAAAAAGTTGATTTTACCTTGCAGAGAAATGAATTCATTTTAGCTGTTTACTTTCCTGTTTCTAAAAACAATGCAAAACTATAGCTTATGGGCAGTGACCTGTTCCACGACATGGTTTGGATGAAGAAAATTTTGTGTCTTGGTAGCTCAAAACATCTGTTTTCTTAGAACTTTCACAATAAAAATTTAGAACTGAGAGACTCAGAATGTAAGTATCCACTTACTTTCTTTATACTTTTAAAACCAGAAGCATTTGACCCAAGTACTATCATACTTTTAAAAATACTACTATCTTTGCCATGAGACCCAAAAATAGGATCCCACTATCATTACTGAACATTATGATCAAAGATTCTATAGAAAAATCCTGATCAAAAGGGGAAAATGCAGAACAGAATTTCAAATTCCTATGGAATGACTTTATGGAGCTATAGAGGCTGGATGAACCCTGGAAACCATTGCTCTAACTTCTAAACCTTAAATCAAAAATATCCCCTCAAGTCTTAAAACCAAGTATTACTTTAGCTTATCTAGTAAAGATAGTCTGCCTTGAGCACGGTGCTCTTTTAAAATATATCTATACATGATCAAAGGAGCCTTGGTGGCACAGTGGTCAAGCCCTTGACTGCTAACTGAAAGGTCAGCAGTTTGAACCCACAAGCTGCTCTGTGCAAGAAAGAAGTGGCAGTCTACTCCTGTAAATATTACAGCCTTTGAAACTCTATGGGGCAGGCCTACTCTGTCCTATAGGGTTGCTATAGATACAAATGAATCTACAGCAATGGTTTGGTTTTTTTTTTTTTATATGGGATCAAACTGACAACAGCAATCCAAAAGATTAGATAGAAAACTTAGGGGGTAGTGAGTTTTTTTTCATGTGGAAGGAACAACTCAGATAAAGAAGGTGACAATGGTTGTACAACTCAAAGAATATAATCCACATCACTGAACTGTAAATGTAGAAATTGTTGAATTGGTGCATGTTCTATATATATTCTCAGTAAGAAAAGTTTAAAAAAAAAAAAAAAAGGAAAAAAACTCTTACGCGGTAATGCCAATCTTGGGGGAAGGAAAATAGTACAGCAGCTCTGATGCTTGAGAAACCTGTTTGCTTTTGATGACTACCTCAAAGAGGTAGGTTAACTCTTCTATCCTGGCCACGAATGGGCAGTGTCCTAGAAAGGAAAGGCTGCCTACTCACATAGTGTCTGGAAGTAAGGATTAATCTAATCCAGCTTTCCAAATCAATACAGGAATCCTTTGTCAACCATGCCTGACCTTTCAGCTTTCTGAATCTTACCTGTGACAGGAAACTTATCCCACAATTGGAAGCTCATGTGCTTTTTTTAGACAGTTGGTGCATGAGTCTAATACCTGTTCTCCTAGGTTATGAAATCTAATTACTTTTCTGAGCCTCAATTTCCTCATCCTAACATGGAGATGATAAAGTAACTTTATTACTGGGTTGTTATGAAACTGACAATGAAGACCACTTACATGAAAATGCCTACAGCAGTGTTTGGCGTATACACTTAAAAGACATCTGTGAACTATAAACATTCTCTAAGTATTCAGAAAGGTCTTCATATGCCAAACTGCAATATATCCCTATCTGTGCTGTTTGGATCCTAGCTTGGAGTTAAGGTTAGAGAGAAAAGTTCTAATCTTCCTTTTACATGTCAGCCCTTCAAATTTCACATTTTGCTTAAGTCTTCCCTTCTCCATACTAAACATTTCCAATTTCTTTTGACTGTTTCTCACATAAAAAGATTTCTAGACATCTTGTTCTTCTCACTGTCCTCCTGTGAAAACACTCTAATTTGTCCAAGTCCTTTCAAAATGTATCAGAAGTCTGAACAAGGCACTGCAGAAATGGTCCAACTAGGAAGGGACAGGATTGTGATCTACTCCCCTCCTCTAGACTTCAGCTAACATAACCTGGGTTGCATTAACAGTTTGGTTGTAAGCCATTTCACATTGCCTTACATTAATATGACACTCATAGGCAGCCCTGCTAGTTTTTTCTTTCATATTTCTGTGGTAAAGTTTCTGAAAACAGTTTAAACTCTCAAATATAATTCCTCAATAACAAGCAGCATTTTATGACTCTTTTCTTGATTCTCCAAACGTATGTACTCTTTTTTAAAAAGACACTTTTTTTTTAAAAAAAAAAAGCTGGTATTTTATATTGAGGAAATCAGAACTGTTATAAAACAAAATATGTATAAATTACTGAATGGAAAACTAATATGCTCTGTAAACTTTCACCTAAATCACAATAAAATAAAAAAGCTGAAATTTCATTTCACTTTCTATTCTCATGTGTTTTACTCAACAGGTTGAATACCTGAACCTGTCTAAGTTCCTTAGAGGGCAAACCCACTAGGATCCTCCACCAATAGTTAGCATCTCTCCTAAGATAATGTGGTGCAGTATCCTGCACCTAAGATACTTGATATGGCTTTTCTAGCCATGGTCTTTGTGACTCCCACCAGATTACTGGGTGGGACTATGCAAACAGGTATATGTTGGGACTGGTTAGTTTTTGTCACTCTGCCAGGCTGAAAATGAGCCTTCCTAGAGGCAGAAAGGGGGACCTCGCCGCTTCAAGAGAGAAGTGTTGGAGGTGAAGAAGAGCATATCCTTGAACCCAAAATCCTTGTGCTGGACGTCCGTGGCAGAGATGCGTGGCAGAGAGATGGTGGTAGTGGAACCAAGAGGCATGAGACAGTGTGGCAGCCTTGCCAGCCCATGGAATGAGAAAGCTGAGTGTCTCTGGCCAGAAGACTTGCTGGCAGAGTGGGGTACATGCAGCTGTATCTATCAGCAGAGCTAAAAGAGCTTGGTAACACTGGGCCAAGCAGGGCAGAGGCCAGGACGAGAGGCCAAGGACCAGAGAGGTGAGCCAGAGGGGATAGCAGAGGGGAGACTGTCATGACCTCACTCCCGAACCTGAATTTTAGCCTGTTACTTCTCTAATAAACCCCATAATTATAAGTATTGTCTGAGTTCTGTGGGGCCACTGCAATGAAGTATTGAACCCAGCAGAGAAGTAGTGAGTGCTGTGGGAGGGATGGTTGTCGTCAGAGTTGGTAAAAAAGGCTGGAGGGTGGCAGCATGTGAGGCTTCACAGGAATAAGCCTTGGGCTGTTGATGATGATTCTGTTTCCTCCTTGTGAGGTTGGAGGAGGTCAGAAGATGCTGCCTCCATGCCCTTTTTGCAGACATTCACCATACCCCAGTGCTCTGCAGGTGTCTACTGAAGGGAATCAACCAGAATGGGCACAGATTACAGCTCTGCCTGATCCCACCTGAGGTTGTGATAACTTGGTAGTACCTGCTCTTCTTACAGGATATCACCCAAACCTCTGTTGGGCACTTCCTTTTTCTCACCTCATTCCTCTGCTCCTTACCTAAGTACTACATCTCCAGCTGCTGTAACAATAAGAAGGTGCTTGGCTGACAGAAGACATAGATTCATGATGGTGGTGCTGAGTATATCAGTTTTCACTCAGCCACTAACCAAAAGGTTGGTGTTTCAAATCCACCCAGCGGCACTGCAGAAGAAAAGGCCTGGGGATCTGCTTCTGGGAAGGTTACAGCCAAAAGAATCGTATGGAACAGTTCTACTCTGTAATACATGGGGTCCCCATGAGTTGGGATCAATTTGACAGCACAAGACAATATGTCACTCCATATGTCTGCTTTTTCCAACACCCTTGTGGATCAGAAAAAACATAAATTACTATATAATCTACATCACTCTTTCAAAAAGAATGTATTCACAAGCCACTAAGGCTTCTTGTCTATTTCCTCAGAAAACATTTTAATAAAAATGATGTATTAAAATGCAATAAAAGTCCTAAAATAAGACCCTCTGAGCTATTCCAAATTCAGCGTAACTTACATATTAATAATAAAAAAATCTGAAATATGTCATCTCAGTTGGTTTTCAATGACAAATATTCAGACTATTGTTTTGAATTGCTGACTTCATTTGACACATTATTTAATGTACATTCTTCACTGCACATCAGACTGATTCATTCTATAAACATATCATTTATGACTTTTTTCACTTGAACATTAGCAATTAGCAATGTACTTAACTGTGATCACAAAATATGAGTTTATGGAAGCATCTAATCATGTATTACCTTAAATCCCAATAATATGTCTTCTGCTTACCAATTATTAGCATTCTGTTAAGAGAATGGAGCATGGTTTCAAATCTCATGATATACCCTATTTTAAAAACCTCAAGATACAAAAATTTGAACCCAGTCATAACAATTCATTTTTGCAGCCATTCTTCTAAACAGTGAGGGTATAAAATATCAAAGAGATGCTACAGAGCATAAACAAAATTTCTTGCTTGTGTTTCTTCCGAAAAGTTAAAGCTCATGTTTCAGTTGCAAGCAAGTGATGTTGGATCAAAGATGGTACTAAGAAATTTCAGTATAACTTAAACCAATGGACACATTTTTTTAAATAAAAATTTACAGAATTTAACCCATTTGGTTTTGATCAGAGTCTACAACTATGAGATTATTCCACACACTGTAAGAGACCAACAAGGATAGAGCTGAGCCCACCTTACTGTGTTGCCAGCATGTACCCTTTCATATAAATAAGGCATATAATTAAAGTATTTATTACACTGGAAATGCCTGAATAATTTCTTCAACATAAATTGCCTTATAGCTCTTACTTGTCATTTCTGCTTTGAAGCTAGCTAAATTATGATAGGCTTTAGTACTACTTCAAATGGATACTACTTACTCCTAATGCTCCCACTATTTCACTCTCATTTAAAAAAATGTAAGCTTTTGAAATGATGATGAGCATAACCTGTCTCTTTTACTTGATTCTGATTTTATATACTAATTAGGCTAATTTATAATGCCTTCCCTCCACCACCCGGAGCAAACTTTTAATAAGTACTTTCAGTTCAAAACCCACTAAAAATCAAGAACCAAAATGTTACTATAGCACATGTATATATAAGTTATTAGGAGCATACTGTTATAGCAATTTCAGAAAGCAGGGCAGAGAGGTTACTTGTTTCTGCTGTTGAGCTTTCCTTAGTGCTTCAAGTCTCTTTTCTTTGAGACGTTCCAATTCATCCTCATCCATCTGATCCAGTTTCTGAATTTCAGCATCGAGATGTTCTTCCACTAATTTTGTAGTCTGGAGCAACTGATTCTCTAGGACTTTTGAAAACATCTCAACAGATGCATCAGCTTCCATTCTTCTAAATGGTACCCTTCAGCCCTGGTGCTGGGGGGAAGATTTATAAAATCAGAAAAATTACAAACACAGTAAATTTTCTCTCCCATTACCCAAAATTCTAGCAGGTATATAATTTACATGCTACATAGTATTCTGCTGATACTCAACCACTTGATGTTAGACAAAAAATTTTTATTGAAATGTTTTAAAATTCAATTTTCAATAGGTTACAGTCATATCACTCAAAAACTACACAGAACAAAATTTAGATGCTTCTGATTCAGTTTGTCTTATTATACTAAAGCAAAGACAAATATTCAAGACCATTACCAGATCAAAGAGAAAAGAGTAACTGGGATGCCTAGAGATGTGTACTGACAATAAGTGTCCTTACCACAGGAAAAGAGAAGTAAAGCAGAAATGATTGTGAAAACATTAGCAAGGTGTAACTGTGCTGAGGTTTTACACATAAACATACATAACAACCTTTGTTTCAACATTGAGCAGAGTTGCACAAAAGTTAGACTTTTTTCATGGTCTCTGCTCAAATAAGATTAGTTTCTTCAGTTCCTAAGAGAGCTCCTTGGAATGTAGACAAAGAACAGTGCCTGGTATTCCTTTAGTGTTAATTTCTATTTTGTTCTCCCACTACTAGCAAAGTATTTGTTGTTGTTGGTTGCCTTTGGGTTGATTCCAACTCATGACAACCCCATGTATGCAGAGTAGAACTGCTCTATAGGGTTTTCAAGGCTGCTACTTTTCAGGATAGCACAGGACCAGTGTTCCAGTCTATCGTACTTAGGGCTGCTATTAGTTAGAATCGACTTAACAGCGCCTAACAACAACTTTTCAGAAGCAGAATGCTAGGTCTGCTTTTGGAGGGCCTCTGGGTAGGTCTGAACCACCAACTTTTCAGTCTACTAAACAAATGCTTAACCATTTGTGCCACTCAGGAACTCAAATATAAGACCACAAAAACTGATATAGAAATTGATTTAATGACAGTCAGTATTCCCCATTTTGTTGTAAAACAATATAACACTCCAAAGACTTAAAAAAAAAATCCAGTTTTCAGTCATCACTCCTCTGTGTAAAATACTTTAAATATTTTTGTCAAGCAAAGTATATAAAATGGAACTAATTCAGATTAGAAAGTGAGCTCTATCTCAATATATATTTTAAAAGAAGCAATACTATTTTCTATCCGCAACAACCGACTTTCTGTATTATCTATACGAATCTTTGGGTTAAATACCACAGAAGATGATTTATCATTTGCCTATCAAAGTAGAAATCTGTGCATCTTAATAAACTGTACTTGCATACAGTACTGAAACACCTTAAAAAAAATCAGAAAAACTGTGAACTTATACGTCATAGTGTCTGGTCCACATAGACCCTCTCCATAAACGTTTGTCGAGCTGAAGAGAAATAGTCTTTTTGCAAATTTCACTTGTAATTCTTTTTTCTTTACAAGAAAAGCAGTTGAAAAGTATAACTGATTTCATCTTTGTATCCTAGATCTAGCACAGTGCCTGGAACACAGCAGGTGTTAAATATTTGCTCAGTGCTGAATGAATGTATGCCTAATTTCTGCTCATACTGCCACAAATTTCAAAGGATACCTATTTCTGAGTTTTAAAACCCAAAATGTAAGCGCCTCAAAAATGCTAAAAATTCCTCACTTACTCCTGGCCCCTGCCTCCCAAGAAAAACGTTGGTCAATTATGATCCTCAGAGCTGGGGCCATGAGACAGAAAATTGGATATTAAGACATTTATTTGCATGTCTGAACGTGTTCTTACTAAGGGTATAATGGATGCTTGTTTTACAGAATTAGCCCACAACTTAATTTTGGAATAAATGGGAACAAAAGCGATCAAGAATAGCAGTTCTGAGAGCAGGCGAACGTGTTCACGCATTCAAAAAGGAAATATGGTTATAGAGATGTTCAGCGGTCCTGATAACTTTACATTTTTCAAACCATAAGCCTTTTTTTCTAGCTCAAATGGAAGGGTGGGAAGAGACACAGCGTGTCCTCAAATTACCTGTTTCCTTGATTTCCCTAAGGGCACCCGCCAGAACAATCAAGGGGCCTCACTGAACCTCAGACACCTTGTCCAAAATCTCATTATTCCCAAGGCCGAGCTCCAGAGACCCAGACTTTAACGCCTCCAGGGGCGAACGCGCCAAAGCCTCCGCCGCTGCACTGACACAGGCGTCCGGGCAGCGCCCCTCCCCCGCCCCAGCAGGGTGTTG
Organism: Orycteropus afer afer; assembly: GCF_000298275.1. Classification (NCBI taxonomy): domain Eukaryota; kingdom Metazoa; phylum Chordata; class Mammalia; order Tubulidentata; family Orycteropodidae; genus Orycteropus; species Orycteropus afer. Next base: position 9,979,667 of record NW_006921604.1, read on the forward strand.
GACGGCGGTGTGTCCATCAGCACCAAGATGAGGTGACAAGTTTTTCCAAACCACCCCTCTGTCTCACCTGAGCTCTCAGAGATACCAGAGAAATGAGGGAACAGTAGATTCAGAAAAACGGAGCACTAGACCTTCACTCTCACACCAGCTCCGGATGGCTACGAACAGACCATCGCCTCCGCCTCCTCATTGGCTTCGGTCTTCACGCGATACAATCTGAGACACCCGAGTGAGGGGCGGGCCGTGCGGCCAACGCTTCAGCGCGTGCGTCCTCCCTCCCCTTCACAAGCCCCTCGGAACCTGTTCTTTTCAATCCTTTCGCGTGAACAGCCCAGCGGAAGAGGGAGCCAAGTATGCTGGGAGTTGTAGTTTTCTTTTTTTTTTTTAAAGTGCTGAGCCTGGCGCTCTCCGACTTTCTTAGTCCCATACCCTCTGTAGCTATTATAGTGTTTCATCAGAAGTGAGAAAGCTGCGATCTTCCTCAGGAATGACACTCAATCTTCGTTTCCATTCTCTGTTTATTGAACTTTTTTTTTTTAATTGAGGTATAATTAATACAGAACGATGAGGTTTTACATAGATAACACCACCCCACCCCCAAATCAAAATATGGAACAGTTTCATTGCCCTAGTAGGTTTCCTCGTGACTTAACACTCATTTTGGGGAGCTTGCTCTTACTTTAAATATAAAGATTAAAGCCAATTTTGGGAAAATTGATGGGTATGTCCGTGTTATAGGAGTCCCTGGGTGACGTAAATGATTAAGCTCTTGCTTACTAATTGAAAGGTTGGGTGTTCAAACCCACCCATAGGCTCCTCAGAAGAAAGTCTGACAATTGTCTTCTGAAAGGTAGCAGCCTTGAAGACCCTATGGAGTAGTTGCTCTCTGAAACACATGGGGTGACCATAAGTTAGGATAGACTGGATGGCCCTTGGTGGTGGTTCTGGGTCCTTGTTTTCTTTAGCGACTGTACATCCTTGATAATCCACGAATGATATTGAAAGGACACAATTTCCTTCTACATTTATCTCCCTTAGTAATACTCAGAGAGCTCATCATTATTAGTTCATTGTAGTTATTTACTGAACTTCGTGCGACTGAAAATACAAAGGTATAGAGGTTAAAAGATGGAAGGAAAGTCCTTTTGTGAACCGAATGCCCACCTCCCAAGTCTACGTTCCCCAGTGGAAACGAGGCTGACCTGGGGATCGACAGCCCAATTGTTCACATCCTAGTTCTAGAACACCGCGGGGGCGCGGGTGTCTGTGCGCTGACGACGCTGCGGACAGGGGGCGCTCGGGCTCCCGCCTAGCCAGCGTGGTCAACCGGAGACGCTCTACCCGAAGCGCAGCTCTCGATGAGCTGCGCACTGCGTCCCCACGCCGAGGCGGCGGGGCGATGCGCTTGCGCACTGAAACCTCACACCATATGTGCCCTGTCCCGGTGCGCGGGTCTGTGGAGAGCCGGGTGCGAGAGGCGGCAGTGCAGGCGGGACGAAGCCGAGCGGAGACCAAAGTCGTCTAGGGGACAGTGGGTCTGTGACAGACCGAATAAAGGGGCTGGGGCCACGAGTACCGCTGACACGCGATGGGGAAGAAACAGAAAAACAAGAGCGAAGACAGGTAGTCACTGGGGGTGTTCACGGCAGCAGCCGCCGCAGCTCAGAGGGGAGCGCGGGTCCTGTCGGGCGCCGAGTGGATCGGGATCCGGGCTCGCGACAAGCCGCACGGGGCGCGGGCCTGGGTCCAGAGTGGGCGGCGCAGGTCCACCACCCTAGTGTTGGACGGGAGCGGAGGGCCTCGGTGGCGGACGGGTCCTCCCCGTCGAGTCTTACAGTTCTACTGCTGCCCTTCTTCCAGCCTGGGTAGAGAGTGGTCCCCGGCGGGCACTGCCCCGCCTGAGGAGCGGGACAGTCGTTAGGAGATTCCTGGTCCGCTGGGAGGGGCTCGGCCTCGCTACCCTGACCCGGGAGGGTGGGCGTTGTTTTTGCGGCTTTACTGTTGCCGAAGTTGAGGTGATTTTCTCTCCACGTCGCGGGTCCGAACGAATTCTTTCTATGCCTTTGTACCTGTGAATATTTGGGGAGAGGAGGAAGTCGGAATCTGAGGTACGTGCGCCAGGTTCTCCGCACTCTAACACACTTAGGTACGTTGAAATTACAGAGAGGTGTTTATGGGCTCATTCCTTAACTTCATCTAATTTGGATACAGCTCTCAGTTACTTAAGGGAATGATTGTCCAGACTCCATGCTTTTCTCTTTCCTTCTTCCGGCCTGTCTTTTGGTCATTTCTTTGCTCTTTAGCACCTCCCCTAAGAAGGGAGGAGGAGATGAAGCAAACCAACCAGGGTCGCTCTTTTCTAACCACTTAAAAGGCTGGTGGGGAGGGGAATATAGATAATCGCTGTCTGGGAGATTTTTGGAACATTTCTGTGTATTACATTCTTTTCCATTTTTTCTCTTTCCATTGAAAGAGTTTACTTCTAGGGAGTGAACAACATCTGGAACTTTTCCTCTTTGTATATACCAATTACCAAACTTACTCCAAATATTAGGGAGAAAATAAGGTTAAAAAAAGAAACCAAACGTATCCCATGATAGTTTGTCTTAACAAAATGGATATTTGATATTGAAGTTAAAATAAGATTTCAAATCAAATCCTCTGCCGTCGAGTAGTTTCTGACTCAGCGACCCCGTAGACGTTTCAAGGGTGTAAATCTTTACAGGAGCTGGGTGCCACATCTTCTCCAGCAGACCAGAGCAGCTGCTGGTTTTCAACCGTTGACTTTCGGGTAGCAGCCGGTTAGCAGTGCTTTAACCATTGCGCCACCAGGGCTCCTGCAAATGAGATTACTAATTATAAATTGGAATCCTAGATTGTTTCCTTACCTGACATTCATTTAGCTGCTGTGTGGAATTAAAATATAGTGCGTCTTGCATTTCACATTATGAGTCTATTGAAGGAAGTTACTGGATATCCATGCAAATAACCCGTGTGTGATGCTTTTTGCAAACTGCAGCCCTTTTACTCATTTTGTGCTTATATGTATGTCCGAGTTATTTGCAGCAATGTGGTATTTGGTTTGGAGACTAAAACTTACTGTCAATCAAATCTGTTAAGAAAAAAATAGGCAGTATTCTGACTAATTTAGTGAAACACAAGTTTCAGTAATTTTGATAGAATTTTTTGATGCATAGGTTCCCCTTTCTGGCCACTGGGAGAAATTTTCAAACTTAACACAAAAAATAAGTGAGTGTTGTAAAGCCTCATATACCTGTTACCAGTTTCAACTGTTGTTGGTACATGACCAATTTTGTTTCAACCTCCTGCTGGATATCTTAAAGCAAAGTTTGGAATGTTTTCTTCAGGTATCTCTCTGAAAGATAAACACTTCTTAAAGAATAAATTAACCACAGAAACAACATAAAACAAACACAAATCAGTAGTTAAACCTAAAAATCTTAACAATGAGTTCTTGAATATCATCAGTTATCCTGGAAGTGTTCAAATTTCCCTTTTTTAAAAAAATTATTTTGTTGTTGAGAATACACACAGTAAAACATAGACCAATTGAGCTGTTTCTACAAGTACAATTTAGTGACACTGATTACATTCTATGGGTTGTGCAACCATTCTCATCCTCCGTTTCTGAGTTGTTCCTCTTCTCATTAACATAAACTCACTGCTCCCTAAGTTCTTATCTAATCTTTTGAGGTGCTGTTGTCAGTTTGATCCCATATAGATCTTAAAAGAGTATAATAATAAAAAATCCACTGCCGTTGAGTCAGATCTGACTGATAGCGACCTCTCCTTGGGTTTCCCAGACGGTATCACTATGAAAGTAGATTGCCCAACCTTCCTTCCGAGGAGTGGCTGGTGGGCTTGAACCACCAGCCTCTGGTTAGCAGTCAAATGCTTTAGGCATTATGCCACCAGAGCACCCAGACTTTTTTTTTTTTTTTTTAAACTAGGTAATCTAAACTATTATTCGATTTTAAGACTTCAGGGAAATTTTAAAGTTTAAAGATTATCTCGGAATAATTGTTTCAAGGGTTCATCTACCCCCATATCTCCAGAGAGTCTAGAGTCTATGAGAATTTTAAACTTTATTCTATACTCCCCCACTTTTTTTTTAAATCAAGATTCTTCTATGGAATCTTTGATAAAAATGTTCAGTAATGGTAGCTGGGCACTATCCAGTTCTTCTGGTCTCATAGCAAAGGAATCAGTTGTTTGTGGAGGCAATTAGTCACACATTCCACATCCTCTGCCTGTCCTGACTTGCCTTCTTTATTGCTCCAAGTGAATAGAGTCCAACTGTGCCTTGGCTGGCCACTCCTTGGTTTTTTTTAAAAAGCAATTTTGTTTTTTCACAATTGGTTTGTTTGGATCAGAATTATACAAATTGGTTCTTCAGGGGAAATATACAAATATCTATCTATCTATCTATCTATCTATCTATATTTACATACACATTTATTCTGTCATTCTTCTACCAGTTTTTACTTTATAGATCTTTCCGAATGGAAAAAAGTCACTCTTAAGGTAGAGATTTATTACCATCTTTGTATTTTTAGAGAAAGGTAAGTATCTCTTGATTCGCAAAGTTTCTCATGGAAAGTGTAAAGCTTTTATCGCAAACACTAGAAGCTGTATTATATGATTGGTTTGGCAGTATAGAAGGAAGGCTTTTGTCTCCTCTTACTATCCTCCCCTTGAAACAAAAACAAAAAACTAATCTGCATCTGTATTTTTTTTTTTGGCTCTTGTTGAAGGGAAAGTGATAGCAATGTAATTCAAAAACATACACATTTATTTTATACTAATAAAAAGTTTATGTTTATTTATTTTTAATGCTTTATGGCTCAAGTTACTTTCAAATCATATCTAAGAAATCATGGTTTTACAGAGGTTTGGCTGGAATTGCTTGGCTATTTCTCTTTTGCATTCCACATAAGATATTTTAGGGGGTTGGGGGGAGTACAGTGGAGCTGAGAAATTCCATTGCATTTCCACTTAGTTTGCTTTTACCTTTTGTACCCTCGAGATGGATTGACACAGTAGCTGCTATGATGGACTCAAGTATAGCAAGGATTGTGAGGCTGGTGCAGGACTGGTTGGCGTTTCATTCTGGTGTACATAGGGTCACCATGGGTTGGAGCCAACTTGACAGCACCTAACAACAACATATTTAAATAGTACTGGTTTTCAAAGCTGTTTTGAATATAGGCAGCCTCCAGATTACAAATGAATTCTTTTCTTAAGCCTGTCTTTAAGTCGAATTGATATGTAAGTCGGAAGAGTTAGGTATGGTTGATATCTGATGTTAGTTAGTCAGATTTTGTCTTAGTATATAGTATGTAATGAACCTTTTTATGCATAAAAAACATGAAATACTAGCTACACTAAGACATCTTTAACATAATAATACAGTAATAACAATTAAGTTTTATGTGTATTGCAAAATAACACCTGTTTGTTATTATGAGCCATTGTATATACCTCGAATTTTTAATATAATTGGTTTTACATTTGGTTCATAACTATGGGTTATACGTAAGTCAGACATTTGTAACCCAGGAACAGCCTATATTTGTAAGAGGAACAAAAACAGCATGGGAAGAAAGTCTGGAAGGGGAAAGTCGCATTTTGGGATTAATATTCTTCTTGTTTACTGTCTTATGTGTGGTTGTTATGTGCCATCAAGTTGGACCTGACTCATAGCGACCCCTCCTTGGGTTTCCGAGGCAGTATTCTGTGGAAGTAGATTGCTCAGCCTTCCTTCCGAGGAGTGACTGGTGGGTTTGAACCGCCATCCTTCTGGTTGGAGGTCAAGTGCCTTAGGTACTACGCTACCAGAACTCCTGTCTTATGTGAAGAGCCTTATTTTAAAGATTTTACCATCATCCCACTTCCCCTCTCTTTCCAGGTGTCCAAAGCCAACCATGTTTCTGGCCAGGCAGACCTGACTGAGAAATGAGCAGCTGCCTGTTCATTATCAAGATAAGGCATTGACCCACTTTTCACTTCTTGGAAAGAACATAAAATACTCAACTGTTCTTAATGCTTATATCCTTATATTCACTTAAGCCTTACATTTAATTTCTTAGCCACTCAATGTTTATTTAAAATTAGGCTTTATTATTTAATCTGAGTATCTAATTTTATTAATATAGAATGTTTTGTTATATCAGTGACATGTTTGCTTGAAAACCAAGTTGCAGAATTCTTTTCTAGTTTGTGTAATTCTGAGAATGAGATTTTGAGATCTCTTATTGAGATGAGGAATAGAATTATCTACAGATCAAGCAAACTATAAGGCAACATTTTCATTTCCTCCCTGTGACCTGTCCAGTCATTAATATAATGGGGCCTTATCTGATGGGATCTTGTGTGCTCTAGTGATGTGAAGTGTGCAGAGAAAAAGGATCTGGATTATCTGACTTTTCTCAATTAGTCAGTAATTCTTTCTGGGTCTTGTTTAAGGATCAGTTTAAAATTGATGACTCGACCAAGTGTGGTAGTAAATTTTTCATGTTACAAGGATTGCAAGAATGTTACCTCAGTTAATGAGATTAATACAACTCTTGAGCCCCCCTTCCCTTCTGCCCTCATTGCCCATAGGGATATAGAGGGAGAGAAGAGAATTATTTTACCTATCCCATAGTCAGATCTTATAGAGTTGGGGTTACCATTTAGAAACAAGGTCTTTGGGGATTGGGTAGAGTTCTGGGGTGCCTTCAGTATTAGATTATTTAGTCACTCGACTGCTAACCAGAAGGCTAGTAGTTCAAACCCACCAGCCACCCTTTGGAAGGACGGTTGGACAATCTACTTCCATAGTGATACTGCCTCAGAAACCCAAGGAGGGGTTGCTATGAGTTGGGTCCGACTCGACGGCACATAACAATATGGTTCCTATACCAGTGGAGCTTTTAACTACAGATATATGGAAGAACTGGGTTTGATTCCTGGCCAGTGTACTTCAAATGCAGCTACCACTCATCTGTCCATGAGGCTTTAATGTTGCTGTGATACTGAGGATTTTAGCAGCACTTCTAAACTAAGATAAACTGGGAAGAAAGGTCTGGCAATCTACTACTTCTGAAAAATCAGCCAATGAAAATCTTATGAATCACAGCAATCTGATCCCATTGTGCACGTGATATTCTGAGTCAGGGACCTATTTGATGGTACCTAACAACAACAAAAATGCTCCTATAATTACTGACAAACTTCCCTCCTTTCATGGGAGTTTTGGCTGTCTCATAGATGGCTACCTAGTGTTTAAGTAATTGCCTTAGTATCATACATTCATCCTGGTCAGTCAGGTATCAGGATAGCAGGGTCCCTGTGGTAGAAGCATGGTGATCTCCTTAAGGAACCTGTCCAGAAGGAGTTGTGAGTATAGCAGGCAGGCTCCTGAAGCTTCTAGGAGCCCTGGGGGTGTAATGGTTAAGTGCTTATCTGCAAACTGAAAGATTAACTGGTGTGATCCCATCACCAGCTCTGTGGGAGAAAAGACCTGGTGATCTATTTTCATGAAGATTACAGCCTAGGAGACCCTATGCGCAGTTCTATTCTGTTCTATAGGGTCACTATGATTCGGAATTGACTTGGGCACACAACAGCGACAACTGAAGCTTCCCAGAGAGAGTGCAATTCAGGTGATAAATAGTTCAATATTTTGGAAATACTTGAATTATTATTATTTTTAAAGATGCATTATCTGAGAGTTCTCTTGGCTTAGCTTGTTCCTATCATTTTAGAAAGTCAATATGTAGAAGGAGGGAAAGAAGTCCTAGTTTGTAATAAATGAGTGACAAAACAGATGATGGGCTTTTTTTGGTACCCATTAGAAACCTCCTTATGGTAGTTTGAAACCACCAGCAACTCTTCAGGAGAAAAAGATGAGGCTGTCTGCTTCTGTACAGATTACAGCCTTGGAAAGTCCTCTAGGGGTGGTTTGAGGGGGAATCGGCTTGGTAGCAGTGGGTTTGTATTAGTAATCTCTCTAGTGCTGGGACTCTCTCTGGGAAGGTAATGGAAGCAGCAACTACTTTTAATGCTTCTTGCCCAGTTGTGTTTTACTTACCCTTTTAAGATTATTCCAGTCTTGCAATTGATCTGTTAAGTGGCAGAATATTGTTTGAGGAACTCTTAAGCATCAGTGCTTAGGTTAAAGCAGTGTTTCTCAAACTTTTTGGTTTCCACTCTTAAATTGTTTAGGAACCCAAAAGACTTTGGGTTATGTTCATTATATGTATCAATGTTTACCATATTAAAAATTAAAACTGTAAAGTTCTTATATTTATTAATTAATTTAAAAATGAAACTAATCAATAGATTGCATATTATAATATCTGTCCTGGAAGAAGTGCAGCTTGAATGTTCCTTGGAAGTGAGAATGGCCAGACTTTGTCTCGCTTACTTTGGTCATGTTATTAGAATGGACCATCTGGAGAAGGATATCATGCTTAGTAAAGTACAGGGTCACTGAAGAAGAGGAAGACCCTCAAAAAGATGTATTGACAGAATGACTGCAGTGATGAGCTCAAGCATAGCAAGGATTGTGAGGAAGGTGCAGGACCGGACATTGTTTTGTTATGTTGTACATAGGGTTGATAGGAGTCAGAGCCAACTTGAGGCACCTAACAACAAACATATTGTTAATTGCCATTAAATTGGTGACCCCATGTGTGTAGAGTATAACTGTGCTATATAGGATTTTCAAAATGTGACCTTTCAGAAGCAGATGACTAGGCCTCTCTTACAAGGCACTTTTGAGTGCATTTGAACCATCAACCTTTGGGCTAGTAATCAAGCCCTTAACCATTTATGACACCCAGGGGCTTGCAGAATGAACATATTTTCAAAATATTTGGTGAGAAGAGTGGCATTGTTAAGACATTTTTGAAAACCTCTTTACTGTGTGACTTAACAGAAAATAGCTAGATTCTCATATCTACTGTATATAATCTGTAGTGATAGCATATCATGTGGCCTGTGGAAAACTCCACTGTACAGTTGTGACGGAATGAGAAGGAAAAAAGGCTATCAACCTCTCAGTATTATTTTTAAAATAGTATTAACTCATTGAAAGAGTTTTGGGGACTCCCCAGAGCCCCCAGATACACTTTGAGAACCATTGGTTTAGGAATTCCTAAACTGGAGTGGGGGGAGCTCTGGTAGCATAGTGGCTAAGACACTTGCCTGCTAACCAGACGGCTGGCGGTTCAAACCCACCAGCCACTCCTCGGAAGGAAGGTTGGGCAATCCTACTTCCGTAGTGATACTGCCTCGGAAACCCAAGGAGGGGTCGCTATGAGTCGGGGACAACTCGACGGCACATAACAACAACAACAACAAACTGGAGTGACAAATTGAAGAGAAACAGCATCACATTCATCATCAAAGAGAACATTTCAAGATCTATCCTGAAGTATGATGCTGTCAGTCATAGGATAGTATCCATACACCTACAGGGAAGATCAGTTAATATGACTATTATTCAGATTTATGCACCAACCAGTAAAGCCAAAGATGAAGACATTGAAGATTTTTACCAACTTCTGCAGTCTGAAACTGGCCAAACATGTAATCGAGATGTATTGACAATTAACTGGTGATTGCAACTTGAAAATCGGAAACAAAGAAGCAATATCAGTAATTGGAAGATACAGCCTTGGTGATAGAAATGATGCCAGAGATTACATGATAGAATTTTGCAAGACCAATGACTTATTCATTGCAAATACCTTTTTCAGTAACATAAACAGTAACCATACATGTGGACCTCACCACATGGAATGAATATACAGGAATCAAATAGACTACATCTGTGGAAAGAGGCAGTGGGGAAGCTTAACGTCATCGATCAAAATGAGGCCAGGAGCAGCTTGTGAAACACACCATCAATTGCTAATATGCAAATTCAAGTTGAAGCTGAAAAAAATTAAAACAAGTCCATGAGAGCTAAAATAATGACCTTGATTATATCCCACCTGAATTTAGAGACCATCTGAAGAATAGATTTGATGCATTGAATACCAACGACAAGACCAGATGAGTTGTGGGATGACATCAAGAACGTCATTCATGAAGAAAGCGAAAGTTGTTGAAAAGACACGAAAGGAAGAAAAGACCAAAAAGGATGTCAGAAGAGATTCTAAAACTTGCTCTTGGACATAGAGTAGCTAAAGCGAATGGAAGAAATGATGAAAGAAAGGAACAAACTGAACAGATTTCAAAGGGCAGCTGGAGAAGACAAAGTAAAGTGTGAAGACTTGGAGTTAGAAAACCAAAAGGGCATATTAGGCATTTCTTAAGCTGAAAGAACTGAAGAAAAAAATTCAAGCCTCAAATTGCAATATTGAAGGATTCTGTGGGTTCATGAGGAAGACCCTCAATGACATGACACAATGGCTACAGCAGTGGGCTCAAGTATAGCAGAGATTGTGAGGGTGGTGTAGGACTGTTGTACATTCATTCTGCCATACATAGAGTCGCTATGAGTTAGAGCTGTCTCAGAGGCACCTAACAACAACAAAACTAGATTTAGACATTTCAGAGCCATATGGCCATCATTAATGTTTGAATTACATGTGCTTATAATGGTTAAAGGAGCTCTGGTGGCATAATGCCTAAGGCGTTTGACTGCTAACCAGAAGGTTGGTGGTTCAAACTCGCCAGCCACTCCACAGAAGGAAGACTGGGCAATCTACTTCTGTAAAAATTTACCGCCTCAGAAACCCAAAGGGGATCACTATGAGTTAGAATTGATTCAATGGCAGTGAGGTTTGAGAATGGTTAAGAATCATCAGGGACAATTTAAAACATCTTGTGGGCATGTTAATTCTCTTGATATTTTTGCCCACTTAAAGTTCTCTCCCTCCTCTTTTTTTCCTCCTTTCCTCCCAACTTCTCTTTCTCTCTCTTTAATGTAATACATGAATTTATCAAGGAAATAAAATAGTGAACAGAATAGTTAATAAGATGCTGCTGTTGTTATTTGCTGTCGAGTCACACCTGACCCATAGAGACCCCTCCTTGGGTTTCCGAGGCAGTATCACTACGGAAGTAGATTGCTTAACCTTCCTTCTGAGGAGTGAGTTAATAGTTGTCAGTGAGTTTGAAGCGGGAGCCTTCTTGTTAGCAGTCAAGTGCCTTAGGCACTATGCTACCAGAGCTCCTAAGCATCTCTCTTTATTTGGTTAATTAAGTGTATATCAGTAAATCTTCATTTGAGTCTTCAGGATTTTTCTTCTTAGGTATATTCTTAGGTATTTTACCGTTTTGGTTGCTGTTAATATAATCCTTTGTTTTCATTGAGGAGAGGGTTTTTAAATAAAGCTTTTTTCCAAGGTTTTGTATCTGACTTACTGAACTATGTTAATAAATCTAGTTTAAAGGATGAGGATTAAATTGTGATTTAGTTTATTAGTTTGTGATAATGTGTAAATAAATAGTAAAGAAGAAGAGGGCAGGGAGAAAAGAGACATTACAGCAGCATTCAGAAATTTTATTTGGAAGCACACTTTCTCTGACTTATGCCTTGTGAGAAATATATAGTGGTAAATTATAGTACAAAATACACAGACATTTTCAACCCTCATAAATTATCATCAAACAATATTTTTGGAATTACGCTACTTGTTCTAACAGTTACCAAAATATTCACATAATTTTAATAGCAAAAACCTGAATATAGATTTAACTGAAAACCATATTGTAACTAGTTGAAGAATCTGGGAGAAGGGAAAAGGTGGATGAGAACTACTCTATGACTTACAGGAAAAATTTATATTTAGCATAATAATATACTGAAACAGAGAGCCTCTCAGCTATTAAACTATTGACTTTAGAACCTGTGATTTTTTTCACATTGTGCTGTGTACTTGCTGATATAAAAAAAAATCATGGTGTTTCAGAATAAAGACTTGCTTGTAAAAGAACATGGGGACTGTGTTGTCTGACCTCTAACTTCACACAGGGAGAGAGAATCAGCATCACTATCAACAGCCCAAGGCGGATCAGACACACTTCATCTCTCTAGCCTTCTTGCTAATTCTAACACCAGCCGTCCCTCCTACGACACTCTACTTCTCTATTGGGTTCAGTAATTTGTTGTGGTGGCCACGGCACTCTCTGCTTCTCTATTGGGTTCAATAATTTGTTGTGGTGGCCACACAGAACTCACAGATAATACCTATGATTATGGAGTTTATAAGAGAAGTAATTCAGAATCAGAAATGACTCAGAAAACAGTTCTTCATTCAGCCTCTTCTCAGCCATATCACAGGCCTCTCTCTGACCTCTTCTTCTTTGCCCTGCAGACACATGGCCTCTGCTCTATTCAGGCAATTGTTTCAGAGCCCTTCTAGTTCTCTCAATAGGTTCCCAGAGAGGCACCCCATCCTGCCAGCCAGCCTCCTGCCCAAAGGCACTCAGCTTTCTTGCTCCATGGCCTGAGAAGCCTACCACTCTGTCTCATGCTGGTCTCTGTTACCAGGGTCTGCTGCTGTCCTTTTTCTGCTGCTGTTTCTCACATCTCTGCAAAGTGTCACACTCTCTCTGTGTCTCCTGGGTTGAGGAGGTTCAGCACAGGGATCTGTGTCCAAAGAATGTACTCCATTTTTGGCTCATCTTTCTTAATGGTAGTAAAATCCCCCTTTCTGCCTCTTGGTTCATTTAAGCCTAGTGGATGGCAGAACTGACCAATCCCCACGTTAGGGTTCCATGCACCTTATTTGTACAGTCTTACCCACACAAGGGTGCTGTGTACTTTATTTACATTATTAATAAGCTGTTCAGTCTCATTGGTGGGCCACCAAACCAAAAACTAAACTCGCTGTCATTGAGTCGATTTGACTCATAGCGACCGCTCTTTGGGTTTCCCAGGCGGTATCTCTATGGAAGTAGATTGCCCAATCTTCCTTCCAAGGAGTGGCTGGTGGGTTTACACCAGCAGTCTTCTGATTAGCAGTCAGTTGTCTTAGGTACTACACCACCTTATTTGCATTGTTTCTCCAAATCATGAGAAGCTGTAGTAGCATAGTGCCTAAGGCATTTGACTGCTAACCAGAAGGCTGAAGGTTCAAATCCACCACCCACTCTTCAGAAGGAAGGTTGGGCAATCTACCTCCATAGTGATACTGCCTCGGAAACCCAAGAAGGGGTCATTATGAGTTGGGTTCGACTTGACGGCAGTGGAGTTTGGTTTGGTTTTGGTTTTCCCAATCGTGTGGGGAGTTGCAGGACTATGCATGGCTAAAGGCCATACTATGTAATTCACCGTACCACGTATTACGGACCTCCTCCTATTCCAGCCTTTCCTTCCTCTGTTGCTCTAGACAAATAGAGACCAATTGTTGTACATTGAGTGGCTGCTTTCGAGCTTTTAAAACCCCAGGCAGTACACAAAGGACAGAGGAGAACAGAAGCACCAAGCATGTTATCAGACTAATTAACTGGGATGTCCCATGAAATCATGACCCTGAACCTTCCAAACCAAGGAACCAAATCCCATGAGGTGTTGGGTTGTACGTGAGCTGCCTCAGGAGCTACTCTTTTGGTTTTATTTGTCTTTATTGTAAATATGCCTATCACACAACTTTTGCCAGTTCAACTTTGTACAGATATACAGCTTATTGAGAACTATTAACATTAATCTGTGGTGCAATCCTACCCATAACCAGTGCAATTTTTCTATCATCATTAAGCTCCCCTTCCTCCCTCCGTTTCACTCCTGGTAACCACTAATAAATTTTGCTCTCTGTAATTTGTCTTTTCTTATCTTTATATATAGTGAGGTTATATAATATTTGAGCTTTTGTGACTGACTTATTTCACTCAACATAGTATTGTCCCCCTCCATCCATATTGTAGCATGTGTCAAGATTCCATTTCTTCTACTGACTGAATAGTGTTCCATTGTATGTATGTATCACATTTTGTTTACCATTCATCTTTTGGTGGGCACTTAGCCTACGGCATTTAACTACTAACCCGAAGGCTAATGGTTCAAACCCACCAGCCACTCCTTGGAAGGATCACACACAGGATACCACATCTACTTCCAATCTACTTCATAGAGATACTGCCTCAGAAGCCCAAGAAGGGGTCACTATAAGTCGGGTTTAGGTTGTTTCTACCTTTTGGCTATTTTGAATAGTGCTGTAATTAACATTAGTGCACAAGTCTCTGTTTGAATCTCTACTTTCACATCTTTTGGGTATATACCTAGGAGTGAATTACTGAGTCCTGTAGTAGTTCTGTTTTTAGTTTTTGAAGAGCCTCCATACTGTTTTCCACAGTGACTACAATTTTATATTCTCACCAGCAATGGATAAGAGTTCCAATTTTGTCATGTCCTTGCCAGCATTTGTTATTTTCTGTTTTTTCCCCCCTTTTGTTTCTTTTTTTAATCTTAGCACAATAGTGGGAGTGAAACGGTATTTTATTGTGGTTTTGATTTGTGTCTCTTTGATGGCTAATGACACTGAGCATCTTTTCATTCAAATGGTTTGGTGGCCATTTGAATGTCCTCTTTGGTGAAATGTCTATT
>NW_006921604.1:9994390-9996064 GCF_000298275.1 Orycteropus afer afer
TTGCCTTTTCACTTTATTGTTAGTCTTTTGATGAACTAAAGTTTTTAATTTTTATGAAATCCTATTTATCTACTTTGTCTTTTGCTGTTTTGTTATATTAAATATTCCATTGTTAAAAGCTAGGCCTGATTGCGTTGCTTCTGTATTTTCTTCTAAGATCTGTATTGGTTTTAGTTTGCACATTTAGGTCCTTAATGCGTTTTGAATATGTTTTTGTATATGGTGTGAGCCATGGATCTTGTTTCATTTTTCTGCATGTGGAAATCCAGTTTTCCTGCACCATTTATTCTTATCAGATGGTACTTAGCATCTTTGTGAAAAATCATTTGACCATAGATGTTTGGGTTTATTTCTGGACTCTCAAATAAATTTAATTTTTAGAACTGTTGTGGATTTTCACAGAAAAATTGGGAAAATAAAGAGTCTTCCTGTTCCTTACAGATTTCTATATTATTAACATCTTATATTAGCGTAGTACATCTGCTACAATTGATGAACCAATAATGATACATTAATATTAACTACAGTACATAACTTTGTACAGGTTTCTTAGTTTTTACCTGTTATATCTGTTCCAGGATCACATACAGGATACCACATTACATTTAGTAGTAGTTTTTCCTTAGGCTCGTCTTTGCTTTGACAGTTTATTAGACTTCAGTGTGACTTACCACTGTTGATGTTTATGATCTTATTAACGTTTGTCAGGTTTCTACCTGTGAAGTTACTCATTTTGCCCGCTTTCTATACTAGTCTTTGAAAGGAAGTAACTTTGTGCTGTCCACACCTGAGGAGTGGAGAATTATGCTCTACCTCAGTGAGGATGGAGTGTCTACATAATTCGTTTGCAATTTTACAGCACAGATTTATTGATTCTTCTCTCCTGTTTCTTTAATTACTCATTCAGCCATTAATCTCTAAGTATGGATATTAAATTATACTTTAATTGTTGCTCACTTGTTTTATCTTTTGTCATCGGGAACTCTTTCAGTTGGATCCTCTGTCCCTTTGACATATACCTGTTTTTTGTTTTTATTTCTATATTTTTTATCACATCATTACTTTCTGGCATTACAAGATGCTCCAGATTCATTTTTTAAACTTGTATATGTCCTGCTTAATACCAGAGTTAGCCATTTTGCATTCCCACCAGCAATGAGTGAAAGTTCTTGTTGTTCCACATCCTTACCAGCAATTGGTAATGTCAGTTTTGTTTTTTTTAAATTTTAGCCATCTGATAGCTGCATAGTGGTATCTCGTTGTTTCAGTTTGCATTTCCCTAGTGAAAAAATGTCAAGCATTTTTCCATGTGCTTTTCTTGGAGGGGGGGCACTTGTGTATCTTTTTGATGAAGTATCTTTTTAGATCATTTTCCCATATCTAATTGGGTTATTGTTGAGTTTTAAGAGTTCTTTGTATATTTTAGATACAGGTCCTTTATCAGTTGTATGTTTTGGAGATATTTTCTCCCATTGTCTTGTGTTTCTGTTTTCTTAAAAAGATCCTTCACGTGGGGACCAGGTATGCTGGTCCAATAGAGCCTGGGGGAACCACTGAGACTATGGCCCCTAGCTGTCCTTCAGGTCTGGAATTGAACCCACACCTGTGGTTTCCAGCCAAACAAAGTACAGGCATGTGAGTTAAACATTTACCTCAAGTAGACACACACCCTGG
>NW_006921604.1:9996199-10008669 GCF_000298275.1 Orycteropus afer afer
GGAGGGGAGCTGTTGCATTGTGGTAAGCTGTGGTCAATGACATGAGACAAAGTATATGTGAACTGCTGTATGGAAAGTGAATTTGCTCTGTAAATCTTCATCCAAATCACAATAAAAAAAAATAATAATAATCATGCCTTAGTTTAATGGAAAAAAAAAAAAAGAAGATCCTTCACAGGGCAGAAGTTTTTAATTTCATTGAAGTCTAAATTACCAGTTTTTTCTTTCATGCATCATGCTTTTGGTGGTTTCTAAAAAACCTTATCACAAACTCAAGATCATCAAATTTTGTGTTTTACATTAACGCCTGTGATGCATTTTTTATTAACTTTTGCAAAAGATGTGAGGTAAGTGTCTAAGTTCTTTTTTTTGTGTGTGTATGGATGAACAATTATTGCAGCCCACATATTGAAAAGACTGTCCTTTCTTCATTGAATGCCTTTTACTCTTTTGCCAAAGATCAGATGATGGTATTTGTGTGGGTCTATTTCTGAACAGTCAGCATTCAAAATTCTATGCAGCACAGTTAACCTTTGAGACACATGGAATCCCACTGAGTTGAAATCAACTTGGTGGCAATTGTTTTTTCACTTCAAGACTTTATTCTGTTCCACTGATTTGTGCCTATTCTTTCTCAATACTACATTGTTTTAATAGCTTCATGTTGTTGGTGTTATGTGCTGTCGAGTCGGACCCGACTCATAGCGACCCGTCCTTGGGTTACCGAGGCAGTATCACTATGGAAGTAGATTACCCCATCTTCCTTCCAAATAGCTTCATAATTAGTCTTTAAATTGGATAATGTGAATCTTTCGACTTTGTTCTTCAGAACATGCAGTCTCCGGGTTATAAGTGAAATCTGTTCCTAAGTCTGTCTGTAAGTTGAATTTGTAGGTAAGTCAGACAGGTGCATATGGTTCTTATTTAGCCTTGTTTCTGTGCAAGAAAAGGAGCCCTTTTGGCACAGTGGTTACAGTGCTTGGCTGCCAACCAGAAAGTCGGCTGTTTGAACCCACCAGCTGCTCTATGGGAGAAATATGTGGCATTCATCTTATGTAAAGATTTATAGCCTTGGAAACTCTATGGGACAGTTCTCCTCTGTCCTATTGGTCACTGTGAGTTGGTATTGACTCTACAGCAGTGTGTTTAGTTTGGTTTTGTTCTGGTGGTGCAGTGCCTGGGGATTTGACAGCTAACCAGAAGGTTGGCATTTCAAATCCACCAGCCACTCCACAGAAGAAAGCTGGGGCCATCTACTTCCTAAAGATTTACCACCTTGGAAACCCAGTGGGGGTCTCTATTAGTTGGAATCTACATGGCATGAGTTTGGTTAGGTTTAGTGCAAGAAAAGGCTTGAAGCCTTTTCAGTGATTTAAAAACTGCACTTCAGCAAATGAAGCCAATTGTGATGAAGTAGAATTTATTGTGAGTAGGGATTGGTTCAAGAGTGGGGGTTGGTTCAGTTGTTTCAAAGGAAGGACAAGTTTGCATAACATTAAAGTACAAGTATGATATCGAGAATCCTAACCAGGGTACTTATTATATTGTGTTGGCTATTCAAAGTCTTTTGCCTTTCCAAATAAACTTTAGTAACAGTTTGTTGGTATCTACAAAAGTTTTTGCTGGAATTTTTGATTGGGATTGTGTTGAATCTGTTGATGAAGTTGGTAAAAATTGGTATCTTAATAATATTGAGTCTTCCAATCCATGAACACAGAAGAACATCTCTCTATTTGTTTAGATCTTTATCTCTATTCCTTGTTTGCTGGGCTTTTTTTTTTTTTTTTTAATCATAAATAGGTGTTGGATTTCAAAAAAATGCATTTTATGCATCAATTCATATGACTAGCTTGTTGATGTGGTAGAAAACATTGATTGGTTATGTTGAGCCAACTTTGCATTCCTGGGATAAATCCCAATTGGTCATGGTATAAAATTTATTTTATATGTTGCTGGATTTGGTTTGCTAGTATTTTGTTGAGAATTTTTACATCCGTAGTCAAAAGAGATACTGTCTTGTCTTTTCCTTTATTTAAAATGACTTTGTTTAGTTTTGTTATCAGATAATACTGGACTTAGTGTTTCTTCCTCTTTGGTTTTTTAGGAGTTTGTGAAGGATTGGTGTTAATTCTTTAAATGTTTGGTAGAATTCACCAGTGAAGTTTTCTGTGCCTAGGCTTTTACGTACGCTGGTAGCATAGTGGCTAAAGCACTTGACTGCTAACCAGAAGGCTGGTGGTTCAAACCCACCAGCCACTCCTCTGAAGGAAGGTTGGGCAATCCTACTTCTGTAGTGATACTGCCTCGGAAACCCAAGGCGGGGTCGCTATGAGTCGGGGCCGACTCAAGGGCACATAACAACAACAACAACAACAGGCTTTTACGTAGTGGGAATTATTATTTTTTAATTACTAAGTCAGTTTCTTTACTTATTGTGTGTTGATTCATATTTACATTTCTTCTTGAGTCAGTTTCAGTAGTTTGTTGGAATTTCTCTATATTATTCTATATTCATGGTATTCCTCATATATATATATTGAATCATGTAAATTCAAACCTTGCATACCTGGAATAAGTCCCACTTGGTTGTGCGATATACTTTGTTTTATAAATTGTTGAATTTGATTTGCTAATACTTTGTTGAGAATTTTACGTCTATGCTCATGAGAGTTTTTTTTTTTTTCTTTGTGGTTTTCTTTTGTGTAATGTTTTTAGTTTTGGTTTTGGTGTTAGGATAATGCTGGCTGGCCTCATAGAATGAGTTAGGAAGAATATTTTTATTTTCTGGTATAGATTGTGGAGAATTCATGTAATTTCTTCCTTAAGTATGTGGTAAAGTTCACTAGTGAAATAATCTGGCCCTAGTGCTTTCTCTTTTGGAAGATCATTAATTTTAGATTGAATTTATTTAATGTGTATAGACCTACTCAAGTTATCTATTTCTTTTTTAGGTTTTGGTGGTTTGTGTCTTTCAGGAAACTGGTTCATTATATCTAAGTTGATCAAATTTATGGACAAGTTGTTCGTAGTATTCATTTAATATCTTTTTAATGTCAATGGGATCAGTAATGACACTTTTTATTTTTGTTACTGTAATTTGTGTCTTCTCATTTTGTTTAGCCTTATTACAACTTGATTAATTTTATTGGTATTTTCTAAGAACCAGCTTTGTAGTTTTGTTGATATTTTTCCTACTTTTTTTTTTTATTTCAGCTTCATTGATTTTTAATTTTTATTATTTCTTTTCTAATGCTTTAGGTTCAAATTGCTTATCTTTGTCTAGATTTGTAAAATGGAAGCTTAAATTATTAATTTTAGACCCTTCTATTACATTGTATACATGTAAGCTGTAAATTTCTCCCTAAGCATTGCATTCTCTGCAACTCACAAATTTTTATAAATTGTATTTTCATTTTCTTTTAGTTCAAAATATTTAAAATATTTTTTATGACTTATTTGATTTGTGTATTACTTAGAAGTAGGTTGCTTGATTTCCAAAACTTTGTGGATTTTTTAGCTATCTTTATGTTGATTTCTTAATTCAATTCTTTTGTGATCTGAGAACATATTTTCTGTGATTCCTGTTTTTTTGTTTTGTTTTGTTTTTTTCAATTTAAATGGGTTTTATGCCCCCAAATCTGTTTCATCTGAGTCTGATGCTGATGCTTGCTTGTCTCTTAAGACTGTGTATTTCTTTTCCTTTTAATGTGCTGCATTACTTTTTATTTTTATGCCAGGTATGATGTATGTTTAATAGGGTAGCAGAAACCAAGATAAAATAGGCAATTTAAATAGCATTATACCCTCGAGTTACAATATTGAAAGATTCTATGGGCAAAATATCGAATGATGCAGGAAACATCAAATTATAATGGAAGGAATACACAGAGTAACTGTACCAAAAAGAATTGGTCTATATTCATCTATTTTAGGAGGTGGCATATGATCAAGAACCAATGGTATTGAAGGGAGAAGTAGAAGCTACACTGAAGGAACTGGTAAAAAACAAGGATCCAGGAATTGACAGAATGCCCATTGAGATATTTCAACAGATGCTGCACTGGAGGCACTAGCTTGTCTATGCCAAGAAATTTGGAAGATAGCTACCTGGCCATCTGGCTGGAAAAGATCCATATTTGTACCCATTCCAAAGAAAGGTGATCTCAGACAAGAACAGATATATGCACACCCATGTTCATCGCAGCACTATTTACGATAGCCAAAGATGGAAACAACCTAGGTGTCCATCAACTGAGGAATGGATAACCAATCTACGGTACATGCACACAATGGAATACTATGCAACACTAAAGAATAATGTAGAGTCTGCAAAACACCACATAACGTGGGAAATAAGTCGATCACAAAAGGACAAATATTGTATTAGTCTGTTATTGTAAGACTTAAGGAAAGGTTTTTCTATAGAAGGAAATTTTCTTTGTTGGTTACCAAGGGTGGGAGGGAAGGGGAGGGAAGGTTGTTAGATAGATAGAGATAAGTGTGGATTTGGGTGAAGAGAAGGGCAGTGTACCAAATGTGAATGACCAATATGGCAGCATTGAGGATGAAAAAGACAGAGAGAGGTATGTGGGAGGTTCAGACAACAAAGATGAACCCTTTTCCACATACAGTACTGCGTTGTCAGTGAAGGCAAACATGAGTATATGGATGGATAGATGGGTGGACAGGCTGAACTATTATGTATGTCTATGAAACTGGGTGTGTATCCAAGAACATGTATAGGGTTGGCAGACAATGGTCCTATAAGTTTATGTGAATGATCAGAATTCCCAGGTGTATAGTAGAGCTGACAAGGGGCAAGGTTTTGGTCACTGCTTGGTCACAGCCCAGAGGGACCAAGTAGTTGAACCTGTGGGCTTGGGACCATAGTTGCAGGGGACATCAAGCTCAATTGGCATAACATACTATACAAAACATTGTTCTACCTCCTACTTTGGCAAGTAGCGACTGGGATCTTAAAAGCTAGCAAGCTGCCATCTAGATGCAATGATGGGTCTCTCCTCATCCAGAGCAAAGAAGAATGAAAACCAAAATTCATGGAAACAGTTAGTCCTAGTGACTGGTACACCATCTGATCTGCAGCCTATACGACTATGAGACCAGAAGAACTAGATGGTACCCGCCTACCACGGTCATCCACTTGGAAGGGGATCTATGTAGAAGATCCTTGATAGAGAGGGAGAACAATGTGGAACAAAGCTCAAAATCATTTGGAGAAAAAAAAGGGGGGGAGCAGGACCAGGTTTGCTGGTCTGATGGAGCCTGGTGGAACCACTGAGACTGTGGCCCCTAGCTGCCCTTCAGGTCTGGAATTGAACCCACACCTGTGGTTTCCAGCCAAACAAAAGACAGGCATATGAGTTGAACATTTACCTCAGGTAGATAGATACACTCCTTGGAGAGAACAATCATGGGAGAAAGAAGGGCTGCTTATACACAAGGAGACAACTCAGGGGGCAGGAGTGCATGGAGGGATGGACACAGGGAAGAGATAACTATGGGGAGGAAATGGGAGGGGAGCTGTTGCATGGTGGTAAATTGTGGTCAATGTCATGAGACAAAGTGTATGTGAACTACTGTATGGAAAGTGAATTTTCTCTGTAAATCTTCACCCACATCACAATAAAAAAGAATATATCAAAAAAAGAAAGAAAGGTGATCCCATAGATTGTGGAAATCATCAAACAATATCATTAATATCACATGCAAGTAAAATCTTACTGAAGATAATTCCACTGTGGTTGCAGTCCTGTACTGACAGAGAACTTCCAGAAATGCAAACTGGATTCAGAAGAGGACGTGGAATAAGGGATATCATTGCTTATGTCAAATGGATCTTAGCTGAAAGCAAAGAATACCAGGAATATGTCTACTTGTGTTTTATTGACTATGCAAAAGCATTCGATTGTGTGGATCATAACAAATTATGGATAACATCAAGAAGAATGGGAATTCTAGAATGCTTGATTTTGCTCATGAGGAACCTGTACATAGACCAGGAGGGTGTCATTCAAATAGAACAAGGGGATATGACATGATTTAAAACCAGGAAGGTAGTGTGTTAGGGTTGTATCCTTTCACCATACTTATTCAATCTGTATGGTGAACAAATTATCTGAGAAGCTCGAATGTATGAAGAAGAATGTGGTATCAGTATTGGAGGAAGATTCATTAACAACCTGCAATATGCAGATGACACAGCTTTGCTTGCTGAAAGTGAGGATGACTTGAGGCAGTTACTGATGGAAATAAAAGACTTCATTCTGCAGTATGGATTATATTTCAGTATAAAGGAAATGAAAATACTCACAACTTGACCAATAAGCAGCATCACAATAAATGGAGAAAAGATTGAAGTTGTTAAAGATTTCATATTACTTGTTTCCACAATCAACACCAATGGAAGCAGCAGCCAAGACATCAGTGTATTGCACTAGGCTAATCTGCTGCAAAAAAAACCTCTTTAATGTGCTGTGAAGACTAAAGTGCACCTAATCCAAGCCATGGTATTTTCAGTCGTCTCATATGGATGTGAGAGCTGGACAGTGAACACGGGAGACCAAAGAAGAGTTGATGCTTTAGAGTTTTGGTGTTGGTGAAGAATACTGAAAGTACTAAGGACTGCTGGAAGAATGAACAAATCTGTCCTGGAAGAATTGCAGCCGGAATGCTCCTTGGAAACGAGCATGGCCAGACTTTGTCTCACCTACTTAGGTCATTTTGTCAGAAGGGACCATTTCCTGGAGAAGAATATCATGCTTGGTAAAGTGGAGGGTCACTGAAGAAGGAGAAGACCCTCAGTGAGATGGGTTGACACAGTTGCTGCAATGAGGGGCTCAACCATAGCAAGGATTATGAGGATGGCTCAGGATCAGGCAGTGTTTTGTTCTGTTGTACCTGGGGTTGGTATGAGTTGGAGCCAACTCGATGGCACCTAACAGCAACAACAACATACTCAAAATGAACAAGTAGAAACTGAAATTAAAAATAGCATACCATTTCCAGTCAAGGTTGGGCAATCTACTTCCGTAGTGATACTGCCTCGGAAACCCAAGGAGGGGTTACTTTGAGTTGGTTCTGACTCGACGGCACATAACAACAACAACAACAATAAAATGAAAACTGCAAATTGCAAAAAGCTGAGGAAAAAAACCAAAGGCTAAGTAGATGGAAAGATATATTGCATTCATGGATTAGAAGACACAACATAGTAAAGATGTCAGTTCTCTTCAAATTGATAGACAGGCATGGTCTAGGAGGTTTTCCAATGCACAGTTTCTATGTTCCCAAGAGAGACATGCTAGTTTCCTGTGATCACTGATGCCTTTCACCAATCAGAAATCCATGAAGCTTCTGTGTCCAGAGCGATTATTATGCCACCCCCTTCAGGTCAGCTGATATCCTTTCTGGTTTGCCAAACCCCACCTAAGTCACTTCATTAGTATAAACTCTCAGGTGTGGTCTGGACGCCTCATCAAAGGCACTTATACTACTGGGGAATTGCCAAGATTTTAGAGGTTATCTTTAAGGAGTTCTGGTGGCATAGTGCCTAAGTCATTAGACAGTGAACCAGAAGGTTGGCAGTTCAAACCCACTAGCCACTCCGTGGAAGGAAGACTGGACAATCTACTTCCATAAAGATTTACTGCCTCAGAAACCCAGAGGGGGTTGCTGTGAGCCTGAATCGATTTGATGTCAGTGAGTTTGGTTTTTTTGAGAGGTTATCTTTGAGGAGCCAAAGGACAAAGACGAAGTTGCTAATGTAAACCCTGCATATTTATAACACAAACCAAATCAAACCAAACTCAGACCTGACTCATGGCGACCAACACAATTCCATTAAAACTCAAGTGAGATTTTTTTTGGTAGATGGCTTTATTTTTGCATATAACACACCCATACATATTGTTCTTAGGAAACTAATGTGCAAGAAGGTTGCACGGTTTACAAAAAACTATATAACATATGCGTTATTTATATAAAAATATGGTAGATTTGGGTGAACATTTACAGAGCAAATTTGTTTTCCATGCATAAGGTCTTACACATTTTGTTTCATGACACTTACTGCAATTCCCCACAATGTAACAACTCTCTTCCCACTTCTGCCCTGTGGGTACCTTTTTCCTGTGTCCTTTCCTATGTATTCCTGCCCTCTGAGCTATCTCCCTGTGCAAATACAACGGTTGGTTGTTCTAATAAGGAGTGTTCCTACCTGGTGTAAGTGTTCACCTTACAGCCTGCCTAATGTTTGGCTAGAAGCCATAGGAGTGAGTTCAATTCCAGGCCTGATGGGTGACTAGGGACCATAATCTTGGGGATTTCGTCAGGCTCTATCAAACCAGTAAACCTGGGCTTTCTGTATGATTTTGAATTTTGTTTCACATTTTTTCCCACTGTATCCAGGATGCTCTGTACTGATCCCTTTCCAAGTAGTTGACAGTAGTAGTTGGACATCACCTAATTCTTTTGGTCTCATGATCATATACGCTGATGTTCACATTAGTTCCTTGCACTAATTGTTTCCATGTGTCTTTAGTTTTCTTCAGTCTTTTTTTTTTTTAATTTTTAATTTTTATTGTGATTTGGGTGAAAATTTACAAAACAAATTCATTTTCCATACAACAGTTCATATGCATTTCGTTTCATGAAAGTTTACAAAACAAATTCATTTTCCATACAACAGTTCATACACATTCGTTTCATGACACTGTAATTCCTTACAGTGTAACAGTTCTCTTCTGCTGCTCCCTGTGGTTACCTCTTCCCTGTGTCCTTCTTTCCTATGCATTCCTGCCCTCTCCAGCTATCTCCCTGTGCAAACACTGCCTTTCTGTTCTCCCAAGGTTGATTATTCTAAGGAGTGTGTCTATTTGATGTAAATGTTCCCCCCATATGCCTGTCTGTTGTTGGCCTGGAAGCCATGGGAGTAAGTTGAATTCCAGACCTGAAGGGTAACTAGAAGCCATAGTCTTGGAGGTCTTACCAGTCTCTATCAGATCAGTAAACCTGTTTGTTCAATGATTTTGAGTTTTGTTCCACATTGTTCTCCCGCTCTATCCAGGATCTCCCAAACTGATCCCTTTCACAGTGGTAGCCAGGCACCATCTAGTTCTGGTCTCATAGTCCTGTAGGCTGATAATCACATGGTGTACCAGTTGCTTGGACTATTTGTTTCCAGGAATCTTTGGTTTTCTTCATTCTTCTTTGCTCTGGATGAGAAGAGACCCATTGTTGTATTCAGATGGCTGCTTGCAAGCTTTTAAGACCCCAGTTGTTAACTCACCAAAGTAGAATGTAGAACATTGTTTTTGTGTAGTATGTTATGCCAGTTGATCTTGATGTCCCCTACGACCATGGTTGCAAGCCCACAGGTCCAACAGTTTGCTCCATCAGGGTGGTTGGTTGTGGCTAAGAGGTTATCTAACTTTGGGGCTAAAAGGTTGTATTAATTTTGTCCCACTGTTCTAGTTCTGTGGACATTCTTGCAACACATTCAAATATGTATGTAGAAATACCGTCTGCCAACCTTATAAATGGTCATTAGTAAATTCCCTTTTGCCTGGGTATACCTGATCATTTAGCCTGTCTACCTATTTGTCCATTCATAGATTGTTATTACTGATAAGGCAGTATTGTTTATGTAAAAATGTTTACCTTTGTTGTCTGTGCCTATTCTGCATCTCTCTGGGTCTTCCTTTTCCTTAATGTTACGTGTTACTGTGTTGGTCACTTACTTTTGGTTTATTTTTAAGGGTAAGTTACATTTTTTTTTTCTATCTTTGTGGTAGAGAAATGGGGTCTATGAAAACTCTTCAAGTTTAATACAATTGAAAATTACCTTTTATTTCTGCCAAGTCTGTTGTAAGTTTAGAATAAAGAACTGGGGTCTAAAACAGAAAATATAATAGGAATACTATAGTTTTGATAAAGGAGAAAGTGGTATGTGGGAAGGGATATGTATAGAAAAACTAATACAGATTTCTCAAAAGTTTTAAAGCATTTTTGATAATCAGCATGCCAGCCTTTAGATGTGACTGCTTAGTTTTACTGAAATCTTAAGGCTGTAATTGTAGTAGATAGATACAGCAGTAAGGAGCCCTGGTGATAGAGTGATTAAAGTGCTCAGCTAGTAACTGAAAGGTCAGGGTTCAAATCCACCAGCTACTCCACGGGATAATTATGTGGTACTCTGCTTCTGTAAAGATTTACAGCTTTGGAAACTTTTTATGGGCAATTCTACTCTTCCTAAAGGGTCCCTGTAAGTTGGAATCGACTCGACGGCAGTGGGTTTGGTTTGGTTTGGTTTGGCGTGGTTTAGGTACATGAATAAGGTTGAAAATGTAGGTGGAGTATGGTTTAAAGTTTCAAATTAAGTTGCTGTTGTTATATGATGTCACTTTCATGCCCTGTCTTTGTAATAATATGGTTAACTTTTTTAGGACTTCCTCCTGCATGTAGGGGTGGGAAGTATTGTATACGTTGAAGGAGGACTTTAGTCATTGGAATTAAGACTTTTTAGTCATGTTGTCTCTGAAAGATTTTGTTGCTATGTTTAAACTTTCTGAACACATAGTTCAGAAAATAGATTATTTCTTATTTTGTAGAAAGGCAGTACAATTTAGTGTCCTATTTGGGTTTGAGTTCTGATACACTACTTCCTAGCTGGGTGTCCTTTTTAAATTGTAACTTTTATTTTCCTTGAGTTGTTACGAGGATTAAATGTCATATGTGTGGTATGTCTAGTCATTTGTAACCATAATGCTTAATATATGATATGTACTCAAAAACTGTCCATCTTTTACTAGCCAGAAGAAGCCTTACAGATTCAACAAATGTACTGTCATTCTAGAGATAGTTGTTAATGGTTACTTAGGAGATACAGCCAACCATAAGTAGAACTCTTTAAGCTATTTTGACAAGAGCAACATTGTTTAGGTGAGGCTGGCAACTTTTGGGATGTCAGTTGTGTGCCCAGTTTCAGTCATTGACACCTTCCCCTCTCACCATGTTCTCAAGCTGCTGCAGTGTGAAGTGCAGTATGAAATGGTGGTAGAGATGGCTGGCCAGACTTAGATTCTTGTTACCTGGTGAGACGTGAGAATCTCCTTTGATTTTTCGCTCTTCCTTTCTGTATATACCCACTCATGTGTTGCTGATTCTATTCCCTTAATATTTATCTAATTGACTCATATCTTTATGTCACTTGCCACTGCTGCAAGTGAGGTAGTCATCTTTTTTCATAATGATTACTTCAAAACATCCCCTAATTGGTCTTCCTGCTTATTTTATTAACTACTTAAGCTTGTGCACTGCCACTCATACCAGAGGTAGCTTTCAAAAATACGAATTTTATTATGTAAACAGTGGAAGAAAGAGCTCTAGCTATGGGATCAAACTTTGTGGATTCAGATTGTATCACTGCTTTATATGATCCTGGGCAAATTCTCTGGGCCTCATTTTCTTCATCTGTAAAAATGAAAAGTAACAGTAGTTTAAATCTGGCCCACAGCCATCTTGAAAAAATACACTGCCTATCTTTTACCTCCAGTTTGTGGTTTTCCTACATCTTGGGTGGATTCAAGAAATCCATAATCTAAAAAAACTTCTCGGGAGTTCTGATAAGATGGCGGAATAGGCAGAAAGACTGCACAGACCCACTTCAACAAAGAAAAGAGGAACCAATTAACACAGATACAGAAGATAATCCTGGACCCCTGAGTTACAAAGGGAAGGATATAGAAGTGGACTAAACTCCAACTAGCAGAAGAATTTGCATGAAAACACCAGAAAAGGAGACTTATGGAGCTGCGGTCTGGCAGTGATCCTTACAGCATAGACAGCTTGGATATTGCCAAGTGGTGATAGGACCTAAGAATTAACCTAAAAATTGGCCCTGGTAGCCAGAGATTGCATGGAGGTCTGCGCTGGTAGCTGGGGAATAAAAGAGGAAGCAGTGAAGAGGAAGGTGGGCTGAGATGTGGACTTTTCTCTGTCCGATGGGTGCAGCCATTTTGAATGTTTACAAGCGGCTTGACCATTTTTGGTATATAAAGTGACACCGTGCTCTCAGATTCCAGGGATTTAAGAACAGGCCCCACTTGCTAGGAGCCGCAAAGATGTTCCAGACTCGAACAACTGAAAAGGTGCAACATTCCCCTTGTAACTCTTATACCCCATACCCTCTTGGTGAATGGAGGTGCGGCCATCACTCACTTCCACCCAGTTTCTGTGATGGCAGGAATTCCATCCCAGTCTGTGTGCTCGGACGGAGCCTGGGTGCCCTGCCCCGTCCTGCCCCAATTTTTTTTCTTTTCTCTGTTTTTTAGTTTGTTTTTCTCTGTTTTAAAACTACAATTATTATTACTACTTTTAAAGTCCTTTTTACTATTATTCTTTGTTCTTCCACTCCCAGATTCTAGTTTTCAGCTTTTTTTATTTTCCCTGTT
>NW_006921604.1:10008769-10016830 GCF_000298275.1 Orycteropus afer afer
TTTCTCATGGTTAATCCCCTTCCTTTTTTTTTTTTTTTTTTTTTGCGTTTTTCCCATTTTTTATCATTATTCTCCTTCTCTACCTTTTTTCTCTTATTGCTCTCTCCCCAGATATTGCAGAGGTTTTTTGTTTGTTTGTTTGTTTCATTTCTTCTTTTTCTCTTTTTCCTTTTTTTTTGTTACTATTCCTGTGTGACTACATGGTGTATTTTTTGCCCATTTCCTTTTATTTTTTTGATGGTTATCAATTGTTATTTTTGTTTAACTGAGTGGAAGACAGCAACACTCCCCATGCAGCACAACTACACCCACACCTCCTGCAGCTTCACTTACCAAGTGAGAGCCACTACTTCCTTCTTCACCAATGGACCAACGATAAACAACCACCAAGAAGAGCCTGACTCTCTCTTCGCTGCTTTTCACAAACAGTTAACAGAGATTTAAATATGACATCATCACAGTTTCTTGAAGACAACAGACCATCACAGTCCACACAAAAATGTGAGATAAAGTAGTAGAAACTAGGGAGCAGGATACAGACCCAGAACACATCCCTGAGGAAGAAGCAGCATTGGAACCCCCTGATAAAAAATTCAAAATAATTATATTTAGGTATCTTCAAAGGATTGAGAGGAAAACACAGACAAAATCCTAGAAGAATTTTGGAAGAAAATACAAGAACAAAATGACAAAATAAATGAAAAACTAGAAATATTCAAAATCTACAGATAGAAATCCAGAAGATTAATACTAAATTTTCACAAATACATAAGACATTGAAAGGGCAAAGGAGTAGAATCAAATCAATGGAAGACAAAATTAATGAGATTGAAGACAAATACCTGAATACTTCTTTGGAAAAGGATCAATCAGAAAAAATACCAAAACAAAATTAAGAAAGCCTAAGGTTCATGTGGGATACCATCAAAGGAATACCCTATGTGTCATTGGAATTCCAGAGCAGAAAGAGAAAAATAAACCACTGAGAAAATTGTCCGAGATTTGTTGGAGGAGAACTTCCCTGATATGATGAAAGATGAGAATATATCCATTCAGGAAGTCCAATGAACCCCAAACAGGATAGACTCCAAAAGAAAATCACCAAGACATATCATCATCAAACTCACCAAAACCAAAGACATCGAAAGAATCCTGAAAGCAGCACAGAAGAAAAAAAAAAAAAAAAGTTTCCTACAAAGGACAGCCAGTAAGAATAAGCTCTGATTTCTCAGCAGAAACCATGCAAGTGAGAAGGAAATGGGATGATATATATAAAACCCTGAAAGAGAAAATTTTTCAACCAAGAATTATATACCTGGCATAATGGTCCCTCAATTATAATGATGAAACTAGGAGATTTCCAGATAAGCAGAAACTAAGGGAATTTGTTAAAACTAGACCAACCTTACAAGAGATGCTAAAGGGTGTCCTTTGAACAGAGAACCAAAAATAGGAAATAACATCCAACCATTAATACACAAGATGACATAACCCAGAAACCACAGCTGTGGACATATTCAAAGTAAAATGAGCTTACAAGATTGTAAACAGGGAACCAGAGACATCAGTTGGCAAGTGAGGACAATAACAAACCAAAAAGAGGAAAAATACTGTGTAGTTACAGAACTTCTAAATGGTGAGGAAGTTGAGAGAGTTGTAAGATAAAATGGACTGTTCTAATCTCGGGAAAAAAATTGTAAATCACAGGGTAACCTCAAAGAAAAATGATAAACCTTCACATCACAATAAAAAAGAGGACAAGCACAAATATTCAGCAAATACTAAAACAACAGCAACAAAGGAAATGATAACGTAATTCATAAACATAATGAGCTCAGCACAGAAAATAATATGGAACAAAGAAACCACGGACAACATGAAAAAACACATAACAAAATGACAGTCACCAATTCATATCTGTCAATAATTACACTGAATGTTAATAGATGAAATGCACCACTCAAGAGACGGAGAATTGCAGATTGGATAAGAAAACAAAATCCATCAATATGCTGTCTACAAGAGAAACACCTTAGAGACAAAGACAAAAACACTAAAAATCAAAGGTTGGAAAAAGATATATCAAGCAAATTGCAACCATAAAGAAGCAGGAGTGGCAATATTAATTTCTGATCAAATTGACTTTAAGACAAAAACCACCATGTGAGACAAGGAAGGACATTATATAATGTTTAAAGGATCAATTGAACATGAAGATATAACCATAATAAATATCTATGGACCCAATGAAAGAGCCCCCAAATACATAAATGAGATTTTAAAAGACTTGAAACGTGAAATAGGTGACTCCACAGTCATAGTGGGAGACTTTAATACACCACTTTCAATGAAAAATAGAACAACTGGAAAGAAACTCAACAAATATGCAGAAAACCTAAACAACACTATCCACCAACTTGACCTTATAGACATCTGCAGAGCACTTCACCCAACAAAAACACAATATACATTATTTTCCAGTGCACATGGAACATATTCCATGATAGACCATATGTTAGGCCATAAAGCAAGCCTCCATAAATTTAAAAACATTGAAATACTGCAAAGCATCTTCTCAGATCATTATGCTACCAAATTAGAAATCAACAACAGGAATATCAACAGAAAAAGAATAAACACATGGAAACTGAAAAACACCTTCCTTGAAAAAGACTGAGTAAGAGAAGAAATAAAAATTGAAATTCAAATATTCTTTGAATCAAATGAGAATGAAAATACAACATACCACAATCTTTGGGACACAGCAAAAGCAGTGATCAGAGGCCAGTTGCAATAAATGTACACAACCAAAAAGAAGAGCCAAAATAAACACTTTAAATTAACATTTACAACAATTAGAAAAGCACAAAAAGCCTACAGTCACCAGAAGAAAGGAAATAACCAAGATTCGAGCAAAAAATCAATGAAACAGAAAATAGAAGGGCAATAGAAAACACCAAGACCAGAAGTTGGTTTTTGAAAAGATCAATAAAATTGACAAAGCACTGGCAAAATTAGAAAAAGAGGGAGAGAATACAAATAACATGAATGAGAAATGGAATAGGCAAAAACACAACAGAACCAACTGAAATAAAAAGGATAATACCAGGATACTAAGAACTGTACTCCAATAAATTTGAAAATCTTGACGAAATTGACAGATTTCTAGAAACACACCAGTTACCTAAACTAACACAGACTGAGGTGGTAAAGTTGAACAGATCCATAACAAGAGAAGAAATTGAACAGGTCATCAAAAAGTTACTAACAAAAAAGAGTCCTGGCCCAAACGGTTTCACCAGAGAATTCTACCAAACATTCAGAGAAGAGCTGACACCATTCCTATTGACACTGTTCCAAAATATAGAAAAGGATGGAATCATCCATCATCCATAACTTGTTTTTTGAAGGAAGCATAACCTTGATACCAAAACCAGGTGGAGACATCATTGAAAAGGAAAACTACAGACCAATATTCCTCTTGAGTGTAGATGTAAAAAATCTTCAACAAAATCCTAGCCAATAGACTCTCACAACATACCAAGAAAATCATTCATTGTGAGCAAGTGGGGTTCATATCAGGTATGTAAGGATGGTTCAACATTAGGAAACAATCAACATCATCCACCACAAAAATGAAACAAAGGAGAAAAACCACATGATCATATCAATTGATGCAGAAAAGGCATTTGATAAAATCCAACACCCATTCCTGATCAAAACTCTCAGCAAAATAGGAATACAAGGGACATTCCTCAACATAATAAAGGGCATCTATGCAAAACCAACAGCCAATATTTTACTCAACAGAAGTATACAAACAGGAATCAATCAGGGATGCCTGCTATCACCACTTCTATTCAACATTGTACTGGAAGTCCTAGCCAGGGCCATAAGACAAGAAAAGGAAATCAAAGGCATCCAAATTGGTAAGGAAGAAGTCAAACTATCCCTATTTGCTGACAATAT
Source organism: Orycteropus afer afer (assembly GCF_000298275.1). Classification (NCBI taxonomy): domain Eukaryota; kingdom Metazoa; phylum Chordata; class Mammalia; order Tubulidentata; family Orycteropodidae; genus Orycteropus; species Orycteropus afer. Next base: position 10,012,739 of record NW_006921604.1, read on the forward strand.
GATCCTATACCTAGAAAACCCAAGACTTAGGCAAAAATCGCTGGAACTAATTGAGAGATTTAGCATCATGGCAGGATGCAAGATCAACATCCAAAAATCAGTTGTATTCCTCTATATCAGCAAAGAGATTGCTGAAAAAGAAATAAGGAAATCAATCCCATTTATGATTGTTGTTGTTGTTATGTGCCGTCGAGTCAGACCTGACTCACAGCGACCCCTCCTTGGGTTTCCGAGGCAGTATCACTACGGAAGTAGATTGCCCCATCTTCCTTCCGAGGAGTGGCTGGTGGGTTTGAACCGCCAGCCTTCTGGTGAGCAGTCAAGTGCCTTAGCCACTATGCTACCAGAGCTCCCATTTACGATAGCTACCAAAAAAATAAAATACTTGGGAATAAATCTTACTAGGGATACAAAAGACGTGTACAAAGAAAACTAAAAAACTACTTCAAGAATCCGTAAGAGACCTACATAAATGGAAGAATATACCATGCTCGTGGATAGGAAGATTAAACATTGTGAAAATGTCAGTTTTACCCAAAGCAATCTATACATTCAGTGCAATCCCAATCCAGATCCCATCAACATTTTTTAAGGGTATGGAAAAAACAATCACTAACTTCATACGCAAAAGAAAAAGACCTCAGATAAGTATTGAAGAAGAACTACAAAGTAGGAGGTCTCGCAATGCCAGATCTCAAAGCCTCCTTTACAGTCACAGTAGTCAAAACTGCCTGGTATTGGTACAATGACAGACACATAAACCAATGGAATAGAATTGAGAACCCAGAAATAGATCCATAGTCCTATGGTCAGCTGATCTTTGACAAATCCATTAAATGGGGAAGAGAATGTTTGTTTAATAAATGGTGCTGGCAAAACTGGATATCCATCTGCAGAAAAATGAAACAAGATCTGTACTTCACACCATACACAAAAACTACCTCAAGGTGGATCAAAGACTTAAGTGTGAAACCTAAAACTAGAGAATTCCTCAAGGAAAAAGTAGGGGTAAATTTAGGGGCCCTAATACATGGCATAGATAGACTATCAGGTATAACCCAAAATGCACAAACAGCAAAAGACAAACTAGATGAATGGGATCTTCTAAAAATTAAATTTTTATGTGCTTCCAAAGACTTCTCCAAAAGAGTCAAAAGAGAACCTACAGATTAGAAAAAAATATTTGGCAGTGACATATCTGACAAGCAACTTATCTGTAGAATTTATAGAAAACTCCAACACCTCAGTAACAAAAAGACAAATAATCCAATTAAAAAAATGGGCAGAAGACATGAATAGACACTTCACCAAGGAGGATATTTAGGCGGCCAACTGACATGAAAAAATGTTTAAGATCATTAGCCATTAGAGAGATGCAAATCAAAACAACAATGCAATACCATCTTGCTCCAGCCCTAGTAGCAAAGTTCAACAGGACAGAAAATAACTAATGCTGGCAAGGATGTGGAGAGACTGGGACTCTCATACACTGCTGGTGGGACTGTAAAATGGTACAATCACTGTGGAAAGCAGTATGTCGATTCCTTTAAAAGTTGGAATTAGAAATATCATTTGACCCAGCCATTCCATTAGTAGGTACACATCCTAAAGACGTGAGAGCCATGACAAGAACAGACATATATACGCCCATGTTCATCGCAGCACTATTTATAATAGCCAAAAGATGGGAACAATCTAGGTGTCCATCAAGTGAGGAATGAATAACCAAACTTTGGTACATACACACAATGGAATACTATGCAGCCCTAAAGAATAATGTAGAATCTGCAAAACACTGCATTACGTGGATGTACTTGGAGGACATTATGCTGAGTGAAATAAGTCAATCACAGAAGGATAAATATTGTATTAGTCTGTTATTGTGAAAGTCAAGGAAAGGTTTATCTATGGAAGGAAATTTTCTTTGTTGGTTACCAGGGGTGGGAGGGGAGGGCAGGGAACACTGTTAGATAGGCAGAGATAAGTATTGATTTGGGTGAAGAGAAGGGCAGTGTGAGAGATCAGCATGGTGGCATTGAGGAAGAGGAAGGCATAGAGAGGTATATGGGAGGTACATCTTTGTGGTCACCCCTTTTGCACATATAGTACTCTGCATTTTCACTGAAGGCAAACATGGGTATATGGGTGGATAGATGAGTGGACAGGGTGAACTACTAGGTATATCTATGAAGTGGGGAGTGCACCCAAGACCATGTATTGGGTTGTCAGGCAATGGCCCTATAATTGTGTTTGTATTATTTGAATTCTCAGGTGTATAGTAGAGCTGACAAAGGACAAGGTTGTAGTCACTTCTTGGTCACAACCAGCTACCTAGAGGGACCAACTAGTTTAACCTGTGGGCTCGGGACTATAGTCACAAGGGACATCACGTTCAATTGGTATAACATACTACACAAAATATTGTTCCATATCCTAGTTTGGCGAGTAGCAACTGGGATCTTAAAAAGCTTGCATGCAGCCATCTAGATACAATGATGTTTCTCTCCTCCTCTAGTGCAAAGAAGAATAAAGAAAACCAAAGATTCATGGAAACAGTTAGTCCTTATGACTGGTACACCATGCAATCCTCATCCTGTATGACTATGAGACTAGAAGAACTAGATGGTGCCCAACTGCCACTGTCAACCACTCAGAGTGAGATCTATGGAGGAGATCCTTGGTAGAGGGGGAGAACAATGTGGAACAAAACTCAAAATCATTTGGAAGAAAAAAGGGAGGGGGACCAAGTTTGCTGGTCTGATAGAGCCTGGTTGAACCACTGAAACTGTGGTCCCTCGCTGTTTTTCAGGTCTGGAATTGAACCCACTCCTGTGGCTTCCAGCCAAACAAAAGACAGGCATATGAGTTGAACATGTACCAGAGGTAGATACACTCCTAGTAGAGAACAGTCATGGGAGAAAGGTGGGCTGTTTATGCACAGGGAGACAGCTCAAGGGGCAGGAGTGCATGGAGGGATGGACACAGAGAAGAGGTAACTATCAGAAGGGGAGCTGTTGCATTGGGATAAAATGTAGTCAATGTCATGAGACAAAATATATGTGAACTGCTGTATGGAAAGTGAATTTGCTCTGTAAACTTTTCATCCAAATCACAATTTAAAAAATAAAATAAAATTTCTCATGTCATTCAGGTACTTTTATGGGCCCATCATGAGGCACAGTGCAGTTTTTTTGCCTTTAGGTTTTTTTATTCATTATTCTTGATATGTATCCCTCCTTTGCCTGTCTACCTCCTGATCCACTGCTAGTCCTTGGTACCAGGCTTCTCCTCTGCTAGGAGGTCCTCTCTAACCTTTTCATTCTTGATTTGGTGTTTTTGGAAGTCCACCACCACAGCAGATAAGTGTTTATAATATCAGTGTTGTTGTTGTTATGTGCCTTCGAGTCGGACCCGACTCATAACGACCTGTTCTTGGGTTTCCAAGGCATTATCACTACGTAAGTAGATTGCCCCATCTTCGCTCCGAGAAGTGGCTGGTGGGTTTGAACTGCCAGCCTTCTGGTTAGCAATCAAGTGCCTTAGGCACTACACTACGAGAGCTCCTATAATATCAGTATCCTCCTCAAATACAATGCCTAAAATACAGTAGATGGAAATGGAACATGTATCAATTCTATCTTTTATATTTATAAAAGCATCAGATTACTTCATGGCATTTAGCATTTTGCAATTCCTTGTTTACTTGCTTTACTTGTTTACTTGTTTTTATTAAGCTCCATGAAGATATGTCTTCAATGTCTTATTATTTAGTCACTTTGAACAATATGATAAATAATTTAAATGTACTGTATACTTAAAACGTTTTTTTCTTTAGGAATGTTACATTGGGTTATTGTTTTCTTATTGTGTCATTCATTTGGATTCATTCTACTTGTCTACTTCATGTACATTTCAGAATGATTGATTCCTTGGTTTCTGTAGGTTTTAACTGGAACTTAGTTTTATTTATTTTAAGTAATATTGATAGGTAAGGACATTGTAGAATGGAACTGGGAATGAAACTCAGTTGGTGTAAAAGATTGTCCGCAGGTTTAGTTGTGTAATTTTGAATTTTTACCCATATTATTCAGT
>NW_006921604.1:10017405-10019137 GCF_000298275.1 Orycteropus afer afer
GTTTCCATGAATTTTGGTTTTCTTCATTCTTCTTTGCTCAGGATGAGGAGAGATCCATCATTGCATCTAGATGGCAGCTTGCTAGCTTTTAAGGTCCCAGTCACTACTTGCCAAAGTAGGAGGTGGAACAATGTTTTGTATAGTATGTTATGCCAGTTGAGCTTGATGTTCCCTGCAACTATGGTCCCAAGCCCACAGGTTCAATTGCTTGGTCGCTCTGGGTAACTAACTGGCTGTGACCAAGCAGTGACCACAACCTTCCCCTTGTCAACTCTACTATACACCTGGGCATTCTGATCATTCACATAAACTTATAGGACCATTGTCTGCCAACCTTATGTACGTTCTTGGATACCCTCCCCATTTCATAGACATACCTAATAGTTCAGCCTGTCCACCCATCTGTCCACCCATATGCCCATGCTTGCCTTCACTAACACAGTACTGTATGTGCAAAAGGGTTCATATTTGTTGTCTGTACCTCCCATGTATCTCTCTGTGTCTTTCACATCCTCAATGCTGCCATATTGGTCACTCACATTTGGTACATTGCCCTTCTCTTCACCCAAATCGATACTTATCTCTATCAACCTAACCGCATTCCCTCCCCTCCCCTTCCACCCCTTGTAACCAACAAAAAAATTTCCTTCTGTAGATAAACCTTTCCTTAACTTTTATAATAACGGACTAATACAATATTTGTCCTTTTGTGATTGACTTATTTCCCTCAGCATAATGTCGTCCAAGTTCATCCACGTTATGCAGTGTTTTGTAGATTCTACATTACTCTTTAGCATTGTGTAGTATTCCATTGTGTGTACATACCATGGTTTGGTTATCCATTCCTCACTTGATGGACACCTAGGTTGTTTCCATTTTTTGGCTATTCTGTAGTCGATTTATGCCATATATTGTTGTTGTTATGTGCCGTTGAGTTGGCCCCGACTCATTGCGACCCATATATTAGGGCCCTGAAATTTGCCCCTAGATTTTCCTTGAGGAATTGTATAATTTTAGGTTTCACATTTAAGTCTTTGATCCATTTGGAGTTTGTTTTTGTTAATGGTGTGAGGTACAGAACTTGTTACAACAGTCCATTCTATCTTGCAACTCTCTTAACTTCATCACCATTTAGAAGTTCTGTTACTACACAGTCTTTTCCCTCTTTTTTGTTTGTAGTTGGTCTCACTTGCCAATTGATGTCTCTGGTTCCCCGTTTACAATCTTATAAGCTAATTTTACTTTGGATATGTCCATAGCTATGGTTTCTGGGTTATGTCGTCTTGTGTATTAATGGTCAGTTGTTATTTGCTATTTCTGGTTCTCTGTTCAAAGCACTCCCTTTAGCATCTCTTGTAAGCTTGGTCTGGTTTTAACAAATTCCCTTAGTTTCTGCTTATCTGGAAATCTCCTAATTTCACCATCATAGTTGAGGGACAGTTTTGCCGGGTATATAATTCTTGGTTGAAAATTCTTCTCTTTCAGGGTTTTATATATACCATCTAATTGCCTTCTCACTTGCATGGTTTCTGCTGAGAAATCAGAGCTTTTTCTTACTGGCTGTCCTTCGTAGGAAACTTTTTGTTTTTCCCATGATGCTTTCAGGATTCTGTCTTTGTCTTTGGTTTTGATGAGTTTGATGATGATGTTCTCTTGGTGATTTTCTCTTGGGGTCTATCCTGTTTGGGGTTCGTTGGACTTCCTGGATGGATATATTCTCATCTTTCATCAT
>NW_006921604.1:10019642-10031653 GCF_000298275.1 Orycteropus afer afer
TGGCATTGTTGTATTTAGATCTCTGTTAACTGTTTGTGAAGAGCAGCCAAGGGTGGTTCAGGCTCTTCTTGGTGGTTTTTTATCATTGGCCCATTGGTGGAGAAGGAAGTAGTGGCTGTTGCTCAGTAAGTGAACTTGCAGGAGGTGTGGGTGTAGTTGTGTCTTATGGGGACTGTTGTTGTCTCTCACTCAATTAGACACAAATTACAATAGAATAACCTTCAAAAAACTTGTCAGTCTTACAGGTCCCGAGTGTCCTTGGGGTTGCTGGAAAGCAGAACGTTTTCTTAAGCCCCAGGAATCTGCGAGAGCACCGTCTCTTTAAATATCCAAAATAGTCAAGCTGCTTTTTAAACCTACAAAATGGCAGCACCCTCCAGACCAAAAGTCCACAGCTCAGCCCACCTTTCTCTTCTCCTTCTCTGTTTGTTCCCCAGCCACCATTCACAGTCCTCCATGCAGTCCCTGGCTAGCAGGGTGATTTTTATGTTAATTCGTAAGTTCTACCACCACAGGAATCTGCGAGAGTGCTGTCTCTTTAAATATCCAAAATAGTCAAGCCGCTTTTTTAACCTTCAAGATGGTGGCACCCTCTGGACTGGCAAAAGACCACAGCTCAGCCCACCTTTCTCTTCATCTTCTCTGTTTGTTCCCCAGCCACCGTGCACAGTCCTCCGTGCAGTTCCTGGCTAACAGGGTGATTTTTAGGTTAATTCGTAAGTCCTACCACCACTCGGTAATCTCCAAGCTGTCTGTGCTGTCAGGATCACTCAGGATGGCTGCCAGACTGCAGCTCTGTGTGTTTCCTTTTTTGGTATTTTCACGCAAATTCTTCTGTTGGTTGGGGTTTAGTCCACTTCTATATATGTCCCTTCAAGGCTCAGGGGTCCAGGATTATCTTCTGTGTCTGTGTTAATTGGTTTTCCTTTTCTTTGTTAAAGAGGATCCATGCAGTCTTTCTGCCTAGTCCACCATCTTGCCGGAACCTCTCTCCAGCCTCAGTGAAACATTCTTAATTTGTTTAAACTTGCATGTGTGGTCATGTTTTGCTCAAGACAGACAGTCTTTGGACATCTTAGTTTTTCTGTGAGATAAGAGACTAGACTAGATGTAGGTGATCTCTAAAGTTTCTTCCAGCTGTAAAAAATTCTGGCAATCTAATTAAAACACCCAGGGGTCCACATGTTTAGGTGTCATTATTAATAATCAGTGGAGCCTTGATGGCACAGTGGTTAAGCAGTTGGCTGTTAACTGAAAGGTTGGCAGTTCAAACCCACCAATAGCTCCATGGGAAAAAGGACCTGGTGATCTGCTTCCATAGTTCCATACATCCATAGTTGCCAACCTAGGCAACGCTATGGTGCAGTTCCATTGGCTTATAGGATTGCTCTGAGATGGAATCAGCTTGATGGGACACAGCAACATTGATAATCAAGTAATAAGACTAATTTTTTTAAATAATTTATTTTTGTTGTCATTGAGAATATAAACAGCAAAACATACACCAATTTAACAACTTGTATATGTACAATTTAGTAACATTGATTACATTTTTTGAGTTAAGCAACTTGCTTGTCTGAATTTTTTCTCCCCTGTTGATGTAAAGTCACTGTCCCCTAAGTTTCCTATCTAATCTTTTGAGATGCTGTTATCAGTTTGATCCCATATAGATAAGTCTTAAAAGAGCATAATGCTCAAGGCCCATAGTCTTGCCTACTTAAGCAAAACTATGATTTTTTTTTTTTTTTCAATTGTGATTTGGGTGAAAGTTTACAGAGCAAATTCACTTTCCATACAGCAGTTCACATACACTTTGTCTCATGACATTGACTACAATTTACCACAGTGCAACAGCTCTCCTCCCATTTCCTCCCCATAGTTATCTTTTCCTGTGTTCGTCCCTCCATGCACTCCTGCCCCCTGAGCTGTCTCCTTGTGCGTACACAGTCCTTCTTTCTCCCTTGATTTTTCTCTCCTGGCAGTGTATCTACCTAGTGTAAATGTTTACTTCATATGCTTGTCTTTTGTTTGGCTGGAAGCCACAGGAGTGGATTCAATTCCAGACCTGAAGGACAGCGAGGGGCCATAGTCTCAGTGATTCCAACAGCCTCTATGAGACCAGCAAACCTGGTCCCTTTTTTTTTTCTTCCACTCTATCCAGGATCTCCTACATAGATCTGCCTCCAAGTGGTTGACAGTGGTAGCTGGGCACCATCTAGTTCTTCTGGTCTCATAGACATACAGGCTGAGGATCCCATGGTGTACCAGTCACGAGGACTAATTGTTTCCATGAATCTTTGGTTTTCTTCATTCTTCTTTGCTCTGGACATGGAGAGACCTATTGTTGCATCTAGATGGCTGCTTTCAAGCTTTCAAGATCCCAGTCACTACTCGCCAAAGTAGGATGTGGAACAATGTTTTTGTGTAGTATGTTATGCCAATTGAGCTTGATGTCCCCTGCGACTATGGTCCCAAGCCCACAGGTCCAACTAGTCACCCCCTCTGAGTAGCTGGCTGTGGGCAAGAAGCGACTACAACTTTGTCCCCTGTTAGTTCTACTGTATACTTGGGAAATCTTACAGAACCTACTGATCCGCTTCTAGAAACATTGTCCACCAACTATATACATTGTCTTGAACACACTACCCTCTGCATGTTGTTGTTGTTATGTGCCACTGAGTCGTGCCTGACTCATAGTGACCCCCCCCCCCTTGGGTTTCTGAGGCAGTATCAGTACAGAAGTAGATTGCCCAAACTTCCTACCAAGTTGTGACAGCACAGTACTGTATGTGCAAAAGGGTTCATCTTTGTTGTCTGTACCTCCCCTGAACTTCTCTTTGTCTTCCTCTCCCTCATTGCCACCATGTTGATCACTCACTTCTCTTCACCCAAATCAATACTTGTCTCTACCTATCTGTGTTCCCTCCCCTGCCCTTCCACTCCTGGTAACCAACAAAGAAAATTTCCCTCCATGTATAAACCTTTCCTTGACTTTTTACACTAATGGACTAATACAATTTTTGTCTTTCTGTGACTGACTCATTTCACTTAGCATAATGTCCTCCAAATTCATCCACGGTATGTGGTGTTTTGCACATTCTAGGTTATTCTCTAGGGTTGCATAGTATTCCATTGTGTGTATGTACCATAGTTTGGTTATCCATTCTTCAGTTGATTGACACCTAGGTTTTTTCCATCTTTTGGCTATTGTAAATAGTGCTACAATGAACATGGGTGTGCGTATATCTGTTCTTGTCATGGCTTTCACTTCTTTAGGATATATACCTAGTAATGGAATGACTGGGTCAAATGGTATTTCTAATTCCAAAATTTTAAGGAATCACCATAATGCTTTCCACAGCAATTGTATCATTTTACAGCCCCACCAGCAGTGTATGAGAGTCCCAGTCTCTCCACATCCTCTCCAGCATTTGTTATTTTCTGTCATGTTGAACTTTGCTACTAGTGCTGGGGCAAGATGGTATCTCGTTGTGCAACACTATCATTGGGTTTTAAGAAGACTTGATGGGATATTTTTGGATTAAGTTTTAAAGATTATGTCAGGGCAGTAGTTTCCCCAGCCCCCCTGTCCATTTAGCCTCCATGGCTTCAGAAAGTCTAGATTCCATGAGAATTTGACATTCTAGTCTGCTTTTTCCTCCTTTTGAGGACGATTCTTCTGTAGAACCTTTGATCAAAATGTTCAGTAGTAGTACCTAGGCACTGTATGCCTCTGGTCTCAGGGCAAGGGGGGAAGTTGTTTCTGAAGGCAACCAGCAACATACTCCATTTTCTCCTCCTATTCCTGAGTCTCCTTCCTTTGTTGCTCCAGGCTAATAGAAATCAGTTGTTGTATCTGGATTCACTATTTAACAAGAACAGTTTTATCTGTTATGATGCCTCAATTTTATAAATAACTTCTTTTAGATATACCAAGAATACTTTGGTATCTATAGAAGTTTATTTGCTTGTCTTGATTACTTAGATTTTTTTCCAGAGCTCTTCATTATAGGTCTTCTGCATATAACCCAGAAATGTTACTGAATCTGGTTTTGGGAGGCTAAGTAAATATAACTTGTGTTTCTATGAAAACTTGCCAAGGGATATTTCTTCATGGATGCTAATGTATGAAAAAGGTGAAATTAATGAAAAGTTTTCTGAAAGTGAATATGATAGATTATTTTGCTCTTGAGTAATGATTAGGTCTTCTTTGTTTTATTCAAGTGCCAAGGATGATATTGATCTCGATGCTTTGGCTGCAGAAATAGAAGGAGCTGGTGCTGCCAAGGAACAGGAACCTCAAAAGTCAAAGGGGAAAAAGAAAAAGGAGAAAAAAAAGCAAGATTTTGAGTAAGTATGTTTTAAATATGTTTGATTTTTATTAGCTTTGGTATTGGATTCACTTGTTAAACTAATCCAATGCCTCAAAATATATTTTAATCCTTTTCTAGTGAAGATGATATCCTGAAAGAACTGGAAGAATTGTCTTTAGAGACTCAAGGCATCAAACCTGACAGAGAAAGTGCTCCAGTAAAGGTGAAAGACAGATCATTATTCTCATTCATGCCATTCATGTTTCCCATTGCTGGTTTAGGGAGCTGCATTTGGAAGCTTATGTAACTTAAAAGTTTCTGTAAATTTTGATGCCAAAAGGGGTAATCAATTTTTTAGGAAAGAAATAATGTACTTTAAAAACTTTTCACAGATATTAAGATGCTTTATTTAGGAATCTAAAAGTATTTGATGGTATGTTGCTTGTTTATAAAATTGATACTTTTGAAGATATGAAAACATTTTGGAGGGAGGTTTTTTTCCTTTTATCTCCACTTTCAATTTTCTATATTATTTCTTTTTCATTCTTTGAATTTAGATAAGCCTCAGAGTAGTGAGAATATGATAGGAAGATTTTTTCTTCTTCCATTTTTCCCTTTTGGCTTTCCATGCCCTTTGAAGTAGATAATAAATGTACTGGTGATCAGTGCTTATTTCAGAGCTACCTGGATTCTGAGATTTGTGGTGAATGTGAGATATGCCTGATTGGTTGGGTTTTATATTCTTGTAAAAAGAAGCTTATTTTGATAAATATTTTTTCATATGCTTAATGAAGCACATGATTCTGAAGCATTTAAATTATTTTTTAAAAATAAACTGTAATGCTAACAATGAAAATTTTTTAGCCAACAGAAAATAATGAAGAAGAATCCACCTTAAAACAAGAGAAAAAAAAGAAAGGACAAAAAGGCAAAAAACAAAGTTTTGATGATAATGACAATGAAGAATTGGAAGATAAAGATTCAAAATCGAAAAAGACTGCAAAACCGAAAGGCGAAATGTACTCTGGGAGTGATGATGATGATGATTTTAATAAAATTTCTAAAAAAGCAAAAGGGAAAGGTCAGAAATCAAGTAAAAAGTGGGATGGGTCGGAGGAGGATGAGGATAACAGTAAAAGAACTAAAGAGCATTCCAGAGTAAATTCTTCAGGTGAAAGTGGTGATGAATCAGATGAATTTTTGCAGTCTAGAAAAGGACAGAAAAAAAATCAAAAGAATAAACCAGGCCCTAATATAGAGAGTGGGAATGAAGATGATGATTCCTCCTTTAAAATTAAGACAGTGGCCCAAAAGAAGGCAGAAAAGAAAGAGCGTGAGAGAAAAAAGAGAGATGAAGAAAAGGCAAAATTACGGAAGCTGAAAGAAAAAGAGGAGTTAGAAACAGGTAAAAAGGATCAGAGTAAACAAAAAGAATCTCAGAAGAAATCTGAAGAGGAACCTCTAAAATCCAAAGGGACTCTTGATGCTGGAGCAACCCTTGCCTCTGAAGAGAAAGGAGAGACTACCGCAGCAGCAGAAGGTTGGTAACATAGAGTAAAAGCAAAAGGCATTTGATTCACACTGTCTATAGTTTGATAATTATACCTCAAAGTCATTTTGTTATTTGTAGTTAGTTTTAAAAGTGCTTATTTGTAAGAAGCCTTTTAAAAAATTCCACTTGAGTACTCTTTGACTTGATTTTCATTGTTAAACATTTATGTTTATATAGTCGGCCCTCTTATCCTTGATTCCACACCCCTCTATTTAAACAGTCATGGATTGAAAATACTCACAGGGGTGGTGGTGGTGGGGACATAGACCATTCACTGGTCTAAGCAATTTTTCAAAGGCTAAGAGGGAGGGTAAAGTGCCAATTACATAGCGTTTACATTGTATTAGCTATTATAACTGATTTAGAGATGATTTTAAAGTATACAGGGGGATTGCAAGAATGTGTGTAGGTTATACATATATACTACTACCTTTTATATAAGGGACTTGAGCATCATGATGTGGATTTTTATATCTGCAGGAGTCTTAGAACCAATCCCCCACCAATACTAAGGGACAACTGTATTAAAATATCTTTCAAATAGTCTTGCACAGATTGGAATTTTTACAGAATTACTGTGAAAAATATCTTTTGTTATTGATAAAAACCGTAGAAGGTGTTTAGTAAAAATTGTATTATTCTTTTTGAATAATTGAATGACATAATATTTTTGAATTCTTTTGTCTTTAAAGATCCAATTCTATTTATGAAATACATAAATGCTATAAATAATGTGCAAAATTAGTTAACATCTTTTAAGCAAGAGTGAGTCACGTTTTTGTACCAGAACCAATTAAGGAAGAAAAAGCTTTCTAGCTATATTTCTCCCTATTCAGAATGAAAATAGCTAAAGACATTAAAATGATTCACATCATTTATAGACTATATAATGAACCTGGACTGTGCAAATGGTTTGTGATAGGCTGCTAACATAAGGGTTGGTGGATCAAACTTACCCAGTAGCTTCATGGAAGAAAGGCCTGGTGAACTGCTTCTGTAAAGTTTACACCCAAGAAAACCCTATGGAGCAGTTTTACTTCTACTCTGTAACACAGGAGGTCCCCGTGAGTCAGGGTTGGCTTGACAGCAGTTAACAACAGCATAGACTGTAGAGTCTTAAAACAGACTAATTTTTCTTTAGAAGACTTTTAATGAAGAAACTAGTGTAACTTTTTTAACTACAGTTTTTATTATCTGGACATGCTGAGGAGAAACATCATAAAAGTAGCTTTATAATCTAATTCTTTCTTTTTTAAAAAATTTTTATTTTGATTTGGGTGAAAGTTTACAGAGCAAATTCTCTTTCCATACACCAGCTCACATGCACTCTATCTCATGACATTGACTGAAATTTCCCAAAATGCAACAGCTCCCCTCTCATTTCCTCCCCATAATTACCTCTTCCCTGTGTCCTTCCCCCATGCATTCCTGCCCCCTGAGCTATCTCCCTGTACATACACTGCCCTTCTGTTCTCCCACTATTGATCTCTCCAAGGAGTGTATTTACCTAGTGTAAATGTTCACTTCATATGCCTGTCTTTTGTTTGGCTGGAAGCCACAGGAGTGGGTTCACTTCCAGACCTGAAGGACATCTAGAGGCTATAGTCTGAGTGGTTCCATCAGGCTCTATTAGACCAGCAAACCTGGTCCCTACCCCTACCCCCTTTTTCTTTTTTTTTTAATGATTTTGAGTTTTATTCTACATTGTTCTCCCATTATATCCAGGATCTCCTACATAGATCCTCCTCCGAGTGGTTGCCAGTGGTAGCAGGGCACCATTTAGTTCTTTAGATATTATAGTTGTATAGCCTAAGGGTGGCATGGTGTACCAGACACTTACAATAATTGTTTCCATGTGTCTTTGGTTTTCTTCATCCTTCTTTGCTCTGCATGAGTAGAGACCCATCGTTGCACCTAGATGGTCACTTGCAAACTTTTAAGATACCAGTCACTACTCACCAAAGTAGGATGTAGAACACTGTTTTTGTGTAGTATGTTATGCCAATTGAGCTTGATGTCCCCTGTGACCATGGTCCTGAGCCCACAGGTTCAACTACTTGATCCCACTGGATAGCTGGCTGTGGTGAAGAAGTGACTACAAACTTGTCCCTTGTCACCTCTACTATATACCTGGGAATTCTTACAGAGCATACCAGTATACTTATGGAAACATTGTCTACAACGCTATTCATGGTCTTGGGCACACTTCCCCTGCTTAGACATACCTAATCATTCAGCTTGTCCATCTATCCACCTATGTATCAATGTTTGCCTTCACTGATAGTGCAGTACTGTATGTGCAAAAGGGTTCATCTTTGTTGTCTGTACCTCCCATGCACCTCACTAGGTCTTCCTCTTTCTCATTGCCACCATATTGATCACTCATATTTGATACATTGCCCTTCTCTTCACCCAAATCAATACTTGTCTCTACCTATCTAACAGTGTTCCCTCCCCTCCCCTTCCACCCCTAGTAAACAACAGAGAAAGTTTCCTTCCACAAATAAACCTTTTCTTGACTTTTTACAATAATGGGCTAATACAATATTTGTCCTTCTGTGACTGACTCATTTCACTCAGCATCATGTCCTCTAAGTTCATCCATGGTATGTGGTGTTTTGCAGATTCCACATTATTCTTTAGGGTTGTATAGTATTTGATTGTGTGTATGTACCATAGTTTGATTATCCGTTCTTCTGTTGATGGGCACATAGATTGTTTCCATCTTTTTGCTATTATAAGTAGTGCTGCAATGAACATAGTTGTGCATATATCTGTTCTTGTCCTGGCTCTCACTTCTTTGGGATATATAATGGCTGGGTCAAATGGTAATTCTAATCCCAACTTTTTAAGGAATCGCTATACTGCTTTCCACAGTATCATTTTACAGTCCCATCAGCAGTGTAGGAGAGTCCCAAACTCCCCCACATCCTTGTCAGGATTTGTTATTTTCTGTCTTGTTGAACTTTCCTGTTAGTGCTGGGGCAAGATGGTATCTCATTTTTGTTTTGATTTGTGTCTGTCTCTAATGGCTAATGATCATGAGCATTTCTTCATATGTTTATTGGCCGCCTGAATGTCCTCTTTGGTGAAGTGTCTTTTCCTGTCTTCTGCCCATTTTTAAATTGGATATAATGTTTAATTCTTTTGGACAATACTTCAAAGTTCTTGGAGTATAATAACCTAAATTTTTAGATTTTATTCTCCTTAAGGTAGACAACATTCTCATTATTCTGGTCCTATATATGTGGTAGCATAGTGCATAGGGCACTTGACTGCTAACCAGAAGGCTGGCAGCTCAAATCCACCAGCCACTCCTTAGAAGGAAGGTTGGGCAATCTACTTCCATAGTGATACTTCCTTGGAAACCCAAGGAGAGGTCGCTATGAGTCAGGTCCAACTCGATGGCACATAACAACAACACATATATGTGAAGCTAGTGACTAAATTTAGGTTCACTCTATTTGTTAACAACTGATGTTGAGTATCATGTGTCAGCTACTCTACCAGACACTAAGGAATACCTTAGACACAGTATTGCCCTTCTTCAAATGGGGAGTCCCTCCATCTGCTGACAGGATCTTCTTGTCTCCTTCTGTCAGTTGGAACAACTAAGAACAGCACTAGCATTATGGGCTTCACAGAAGGCCACTGTGAGTGCACTGTGCTGTTCTCAGCTAATCTGGGTACTCAGTGTTTATGATGCTTAGAGGCTTTTGCTTGTTACTAATATTGGCCATGGTCCGTTATGGTCTCTGAATTCTGGGTTTGGTTCATCATTGCCTTAAGAAATGACCTTTTTTCCACAGTTTGCTTTTATTCTTCTTTTTTGATAGATGACAATGAAGGAGACAAAAAGAAAAAAGAAAAGAAGAAAAAGAAAGGAGAAAAGGAAGAAAAAGAGAAAGAGAAGAAAAAAGGACCTAGTAAAGCCACAGTTAAAGCTATGCAGGAAGCTCTGGCTAAGCTAAAAGAAGAAGAGGAAAGACAGAAGAGAGAAGAGGAAGAACGGATAAAAAGACTTGAGGAACTAGAAGCCAGACGCAAAGAAGAGGTATGTCGCGTGACGTTGCTCATGGTGATAATTGTGTGCAACTTAAAATCACTTCTCTATAAATTATCTCTAAATTTCTCATTACAAATTTTTATAGTTATGTAGCAATTATTGTTTTGATATAAATGATAAAATGATGAGGTACAGAAAATCCTTTTACTTCCTCAAATACAACGTTGCTTACGTATCATAGTCTGATATTCATATCAACAGCTGTTACATACAACATTTGTAATATGTTAATTTGGAATTTCCGGCATAATACTTTGTGTGTATTATAAGAGCTTTGTTTGAAGTTTGAATTGTTTACCTTTTATAATTCACTAAGCTAATAAAATTTTTATCTGACTTGGCCTCTTTAATAGGAACGATTAGAACAAGAAAAAAGAGAAAGGAAAAAGCAGAAAGAAAAAGAAAGAAAAGAACGTTTGAAAAAAGAAGGGAAACTTTTAACTAAATCCCAGAGAGAAGCCAGAGCCAGAGCTGAAGCTACCCTTAAACTTCTACAAGCTCAGGGTAAGTATTCTTAATTAACTGAATATTTTAAAAGCTTCTTCCACCCAGTTATATCTCTATAATGTTCAGAAGTAGACTTTTGTAAAAGTAGAAGGAGAAATCTGATGAAAATGCTGTGGAAAAGGTCTAATAAAAGTAAAAGAAAGAGGTGATGTAGTAATTTCATTGTTCAGGAAGGTGATTGTAACACTATTACAAAAATCTATGTGTAAATGATAGTGTTTTTATAAATAAACATACACAGAGAAGAGATAATAGTAAAATGAGTTTTTCACATACCCATTACCCAGTTTCAATAAAGATCAACATTTGCCATTCTTGTTTTCCCCCCTTTTCTTAGTTCTCTAGTGCTGCTGTATCAGAAACACTACAAGTGGATGGCTGTAACAGATAGAAATTGATTCTCTTACAGTTAGGAAGGTAGAAGTTCCACTTCAGGCACTAGCTCTAGGGTAAGGCGCGTTCCGGCTTTCTCTTTCTTTTGGCTCACAGTTTGTTGTTGTTGTTGTTGCTGTTGTTGTTGTTGTTGTTATGTGCTGTCGAGTCGGACCCGACCCATAGCGACCCCTCCTTGGGTTTCTGAGACAGTATCATTATGGAAGTAGATTGCCCCATCTTCCTTCTGAGGAGTAGCTGGTGGGTTTGAACCGCCAGCCTTCTGGTTAGCAGTCAAGTGCCTTAGGCACTATGCTACCAGAGCTCCCAACTGGCTCACAGTTTAGGGGAAAGATTCTTCTTACAGCATCCGTGAACCCGGCATTCCTTAAACTTCTCCATGTGTCTTGGCATCAATCTCCCCTTGAGTTCAGAAAGTTCCTAGTGCAGAGACCCTGGGTTCAAAGGATGCACTCCACTTCCAGTTCTTCTTCCTTGGTTCCTCTGATCTGTGCTTGCTTGTTTGATTTTTATATCTTAAAAGCGATTGCTTCAAGATACCTAATACTGTAGAGTGTAGCTTGCCTTATTAACGTAAGTGCCACTCCCCACTACTCTCTTTTTTTACTGGAGTATCCCACCCTCCTTTTTTTAAAAAAAAATTATTTTTGTTGTGATTTGGGTGAAAGTTTACAAAGCAAATTCATTTTCCATACAGCAGTTCATACACGTTTTGTCTCATGACATTGACTGCAATTTCTCACAGTGTAACAGCTCTCTTACCACTTCCTCCCGGTAATTATCTCTTCCCTGTTTTCCTTCCCTCCCATGCACTCCTGCCCCCTGTGCTGTCTCTTTGTGCATACACTGCCCTTCTGTTCTCCCTTGATTGATCTCTCCAAGGAGTGTATCTACCTGATGTAAATGTTCACCCCATGTGCTAGTCTTTTATTTGGGTGGAATCCACAGGAGTGAGTTCTATTCCAGACCTGAAGGGCAGCTAGGGGCCGTAGTCCCAGGGGTTTCACCAGGTTCTATCAGACCAGCAAGCCTGATCTTTTTTTAAAAATAATAATTTTGAGTTTTGTTCCACATTGTTCTCCCATTCTATCCAGGATCTCCATCATAGATCCCTCTCCAAGTGGTTGACTGTGGTAGCCAAGCACCATCTAATTCTTCTGGACATTCTTTTTTTTTTTTT
>NW_006921604.1:10039483-10054301 GCF_000298275.1 Orycteropus afer afer
GTCCAAGATTATCTTGTGTCTGTGTTAATTGGTTTCCCTTTTCTTTGTTGAAGAGGGTCTGTGCAATCCTTCTGCCTAGTCTGCCATCTTGCCCCGCCTCCCCTTGACATTCTTATAGAACATAAAAATACGCTTGTAGAAACATCATCTGTCAGCTCTATACATGGTCATGGGCACACTCTCCCCTCCCTAGAAATTCCTGATCGTCAAAGCCAGTCCACCCATCTCTCCACCTGTAGATCAATGTTTGCTGTCACTGACAACGCGATACTGTATGTGCAAAAGGGTTTGTCTTTGTTGTATCCTCCCACATACCTCTCTGTGTCTTCCTCTTCCTCAATGCCACTTTGTTGTTCACTCACATTTGGTATATTGCCCTTCCCTTCACCCAAATCAATACTTTTCTCTACCTATCTTGCAGTGTTCCCTCCTTTCCCATCCCAGCCCTGATAACCAACAAAGTTTCATTCCATATATAAATGTTTCCCTGATTTTTCACAATAATGGGCTAATACAATATTTGTCCTTTTGTGATTGACTTACTTCACTTGGCATAATGTCCTTTTTTCCTGGAGTATTTTAAAACGAATGCTGGAGCCTATATTATTTTACCTGTGAATATTTTAGTATGTATCTCTAACAAATAATGACATTTTACATTTTACCATAAGCTGAGGAAATGTTACATGTAACAAAATTAACTAATTCCTTGATATCTAATTTTCAGTTCATGTTTAATTTTTTCCACTTGTTTCTAAAATGTCTTTTATACTTGTTCAAATCAGGATCCAGATTAGGTCCACACTTTGCATTTGGTTGATATATTTGTCTCTTTTCATCTCTAACCACTACTGTCACACATACACACCCCTCCCTTTGTTTTTGTGGCTGTCCATCTTCTTCTTCCTGTGGAGTAGCTAGTGGGTTTGAACCACCAACCTTTTGTTTAGCAGCCCAATGTTTCACCACTATCAGAATAGATACATGTTTTAATGTATTGAAGTTATTAATGTTTTTGATACTCATATTATCCTGTCTTTGGCCATAGGAACTATTATTTGTGTGACCTTTTTTTACTTTGTTTTTTTTTTCCCCTGAGCTATGTCCCTGTGCATACACAACCCTTATGTTCTCCCATGATTGTTCTCTCCAAGGAGTGTATCTATTTAGTGTAAATGTGTGACCTTTTGACAAGACCACCAAAACAAAAATAAAAAGTCACTGCTGTTGAGTTGCTTCTCACTTATAGTCACCCGTAGGACAGACTAGAACTACCCCATAGCGTTTCCAAGGCTGTAAATCTTTACACAAGCAGACTGCCACATCTTTCTCCTATGGAGTGTCTGGTGGGTTTGAAACATGCAGCCAAGTGCTTTAACCACTGTGCCACCAGGGCCCCTGACATGGCTACAGTATTCTTTAAATTCTTCCTTGCTTTTTGATACTAGATAGCCCAGGTTTATCTTGCAGAGGGCTCTGCAGAAAGCCCTAGACCTGGAATCATACATTTCCACAAGAAGTCCTGGTTTCTTATACTTGGAAGGGTATTAAGAAACCACAATCTGGACATATATAGTAATGGGTTTGGTAGGTAACATGATTTAAAATAATGTTTTTGCTCCATTGAGAAGAATATATTGGGACATCTTTTAATTTCTTGTCCTTACATTACACAGATTTTTATATTAGCGTTATTTTGGTACTTATGCTATAATTACAATAACATCTACCACTTATTATGTACTTACTGTGTAAATAATGCTGTAATAAACCTTTGACATTGTCTTTTTTTCAAAACTCTTCAAAATCTTACAAGTATTTTTATTCCCATCGTGTAGATGAGGAATTGGAAACTCAGAGAGCTTAAAATAATTTGTCCAAGGTCCCAGTGCTGAGATTTAAATTGGCCTGTGCGACTAGCTCTTTATTATACATTACATGTTTGGCTGAGAATAGATATAGAGAAACAGTACTTTCAGAAAAGTTTACTCTTAATTGGGGATATTGTTGTTAGATACCATTTAGTCACTTACGACTCACAGCAACCCTGTGTTCAACAGAATGAATTACAGACCAAATTTGAATACACTTTACCACTCAAATACCAGATTTAATTCATGATTATGGAAAAACTGAAAGTACTTAGGAAGAATTTAGGATGGAATCAAGCAGAGAGGAACTTGTTAGTCTTATAAATGCTGGTTAAAGGAGTAGATGGATTTTTATTTATGTTAATTAGGTGAAAAGTACCATTTAAAATGATATACTTGTCATCAGTCTTTAGGACTTTAAGGAGATGGTCTCTTAAACTGCATCTCTAAGCCCTAGTCTCTTACTCTTCATAGTGTTGACCAACTTTTTTTTTTTAAAAACCAGAAAAAAATCCATTCAGGAAAATATACTTAACTTTGATTTATGTAAGACGCTCTGATGGCACAGTGCTTAAGGCATTTGACTGCTAACCAGAGGTTGGTGGTCCAAATCCACTAGCTGCTCCACAGAAGGAAGATGAGGCAATCTGCTTCAGTCAGGATGTGCTGCCATGAAAACCCAATGGAGTGTGTATGAGTCAGAGTCAACTTGATGGGAGTAGGTTTGTTTTTTTGTTCTTTAGACTTATCGGAATAACAAAATTTGAATTTTCACTACTACATTTTTAGCAAATGTGATATGTTTGTTAACTTTTGGGCTCCAGTTCTGCTTTATGCTGCTGGACAAGATGGAGTGATTTGACTACTGCCTCTCTTTCCCACTGATTACAAACTCTAGATTGAATATTCTGGGAAGTGAAAAATAGCAAGCAGGTTGGGAACTGAAGTCACAATTTGAGTAACATTCCATAAAGAGTGAGTTTTGCATTTCCCTCTTTTTCTTTTTTTCCCTAGTTTTGCCTTTTGTTGTTAGGTGCTATAGAGTCAGTTCCGACTCATAGCAACCTATGCGATAGAGCAAGACACTGCTTGGTAAAGTTTTGGCATTATGGTGGGCCACGTCCCGAGACTGCAGTGGATGATGCAGCACAATCTTCAGGAGAAACCCCCTATTTCTAGCCAGGCTACCAGGAAAAGGGGCTCTTGCATGGCACAGAATGTAGTGAGTGATTCTTCACTTTTTTTTTTCCCCTCTCTTTATCCTCACTTCACCCCAAGTCCATCCCTAATCAGGACCTTTGCCAGAGAAGCCAAAAAGGATCTCTGATATTCAAAGAGTTTGAGAGGACTTCTTATTCTTTGCCCTGTTTCTCTTGCTTCTTTGTGTAAAACTTCACAACACCTTGGAGATTAAAACTCTAACCACCTCATCTTTTTTTGCCCAAGGAACCAGAGAAAGGGACTCCTGGGAGCCAGAGAGTATAGGAGAAATTATAGAGATGCGGGCTGGAGAAAAAAATTCCTCTGATTATATTTATGAACTGACATAAGTCCCAGACTCACCAATGAGCTATATGCACTTAGAAAAGACCTAAAGGAACATAGCCAAAGCTTCTAGAACTGAACTATGACATAAATCACTGTCTAAGTCTCAGATTTAACTTTGAGTGGCTCATGTGCCAGGTAGACCCAAACAAAATAGCAAAGACTTTGAAAACTAACCTGACATTAGAGCCACTGCACATAAAAGGCAAGACAGAATTTAGACTGAACCCAGTTTTGTTGAATGTCTGCTAACATAAAACTTTATCTACATAATTTCAGTTAAGACTCTCTGTTTCAAAACATACTCAAAATGCCCAGTAGGCAGTCCAAAATTCTTGAATATTCAAAGAACTAAAAAAAGTCTGACCAATAATCAAAAGACAAGATAACATCTCAAACCCAAGATGACCCATATATTGGAGGTTCTTATTGTAACCACCTCCATGAGATGAAAGTGAACATTGTAGAAACAAATGGAAAGATAGACATTTTCAGGTGACAAACAGAAACTATAAAAAATTGGAAATTTCATAACTAAAAAATAAGTTTCTGAAGTTAAAAAAAAAATCACAATGAGTTTAACAGCAAAATGGAAATGAGATTAGAGAGTCAATGAACTTGGAATCTACCCAGAAACCCAAGAAAATTGTAGAATACAAAGCTCAGATGCAAATATCAATTTTATTTCTATATGCTAACAACTAGAAATCAACATTTTAAAAAACAGTACCATTTACAGTAGCCGCTCCCCAAAAAAGAAAGAAATTAAAACAATTATAAATTTAATGTTTGTAGGATCTGTATGCTGAGAACTACAGAACACTGGTGAAATGAATTAAATTAAAACACTTATAAAAAATAAATAAATCATGTTCATGGATTGGAAGACTCATTATTGTTGAGATGTTTGTTCTTTCCAAATTGATCTGTAGATTCAATGCGATTTCCAAATCAAAGTCAGAGCAGGCTATATTGTGGATATTGACAAGCTAATTCTGTGACTTACATGAAAAGATCAAAGGAGTTACCATCACTAAAGTATTTTTTCAAAAGGAGAATGTACTTGGAGGATTACACTAGCTGAATTCAGGAGTTAGTATAAAGCTATGGTAATCTCAAACCTGTTGCCATTGAGTCAATTCTGACTCTCAGTGGCCCTATAGGACAGAGTGGAACTGCCCTATAGGGTTTTCTAGGGTGTAATCTTTACAGAAGCAGACTGCCCCATCTTGCTCCCACAGAATGACTACTGGGTTTGAACTACTTACCTTTCAGTTAGCTGAATGCTTAACCACTGCACCAGCAGGACTCCTTATAGTAATTGAAACAGTGATATTGGCAAAAGGTTAGATACATAGCTCAACAGGACAGAATAAAGTCTAGAATGTATATAGTCACTTGACTTTTTGTTATAGTTGAAAAGCAATTCAATGAAGAGAGTAAAACCTTTGCAACAAGTAGAACTGGAACGATTGGATCATCTGTATGCAAAAATAAACAAAATACCTTCATCCTAAATTTCACACATTATGCAAAAGCAACCCAAAATAGATTGTAGATCTAAATATAAAATACACAACTATAAAATTTTTAGAGGAAAACATAGAAAATATTTGTGCTGCTAACCAGAAGGCTGGCAGTTGAAGTCCACCAGCCACTCCTTGGAAGGAAGATGGGGCAAATGTACTTCCACAGTGATACTACGTTGGAGGGGTCACTATGAGTTGGATCCGACTCGACGGCAGTGAGTTTGTTTTTTTTATTAGGGAAAAAGTGCTTTCAATTGGAATTCACTGCCATCGAGTCAGATCTGACGACTCATAGAGACCCCTCCTTGGGTTTCTGAGGCTGTATCACTATGGAAGTAGATTGCCCAACCTTCCTTCCAAGGAATGGCTGATGGGTTTGAACCTCCAGCCTTTTGGTTAGCAGTCAGTTGCCTAAGGCACCACACTACCAGAGGTCACAAAAAAGTGCTTAGCTATACCAAAAACATAATGTGTAAAAGGAAATAAATGGTAAATTTTGATGAAGTCCAGTAAAAAACTTTAGATCTGCAAAAGACACCATTAAGAAAATTCAGAGATAACCTACAAACTCTGAAAAAATACCTGCAAATCAATATGACAAATGATGACTATCTAGTCTTTAAAGAACTCTTAAAATTCAACAATAAGAAAACCAACAGCTCAACTTAAAAATGGGCAAGAGATTTGAACAAACCCTTCATCAGAGAAATTACAGGGATGGCAAATAAACACATGAAAAAAATGCTCAGTATCATCCATCACTAAGGAAATTCATCTTAAAACCACAATAAGAGACCACTTCATATCTGTTAGAATACATAAATTAAGAAAAAGAACTTGTTTTACAAAATGCAGGCAAGGATGCAAAACAGTTGAAATTCTCATACATTGGTGGTGGGAATGTGAAATAGTAGTCACTGGATAATTTTTATAAAGTTAAGCATATATTTACTCATCAGTCCCACTATAAGATAATTACCCAAGAGATATGTTTACACAAGAACCTCTGTGTAGACATTCTTAGTAGCTTTATTCATAATTGCCAAATACTGGACGCAATTCAGATGCCCTTCAGTTGCTGAATGCAAAAACAAACAGTAGTATATATACTATGGAAGGTTACTTATCTGTAAAAAGAAATGAAGTATTGATACAATGCAACAATGTAGATGAATCTCAAAATCATTACAGTGACACAAGCCAGACTGTAAGATTGCATGTGTATAACATTCTGGGATGATGAACAGATCAGTAGTGGCCAGGATATGAGAAGAGTGTGATCACAGGGGACACAGCACAGGAACTGTTCTACATTTTCATTGTGACAGTGATTGCCCAACACCATGTGTTTGTTAAATCTCAGAGAACTGTACACCAAAAAGACTAAACTTTACTGTGTATAAATTTTAAAAATACAGTTTATAAAAAAGATATTTTTTACATGCATATCCTTTTATATTTCATATTTTAGGGTATATATCTCTGAGGAATGAAGTATTACCTTTTTAAATAGTATTTTTCAGGTGATGTGTAAATGTAAACCTGAAATTTCCTTTTTTTTTTTTAAATCCTTCAGGTGTTGAAGTGCCATCAAAAGACTCTTTGCCAAAGAAAAGGCCAATTTATGAAGATAAAAAAAAGAAAAAAGCACAACAGCTAGAAAATAAAGAAGGTTTGTACATAAAAACCTCTGATTTAGAGATTTTGTTCTTTTTCCCACAATTTTCAAAACAATGTCTTTTAAGAGATCATCAGATTGAAATGCATATTGAAACTTATTTCCTGTAGGTTGTTTACCTATTATTGTCATTATTCTCACTTGATTCAAAGATAAGCTAATGGAAAAAGTACTTTTGTTTGGAATATCTGGGTCCTACCCTATGAACAATAATTCTTAATTCTGAAAGACGAAACTATCATTCTTATTTTTTTCCTTTTCAGCTTTCTGTGATTTCATACTCTATTCCTTGGATAGAAAGCCTAGTAACCAAGTATTATGTAACTGATATTTAATCAATGTTTTCTAAACTTGTTGGAGAAATAGGTGTGCACTGCTGGTTTTAATTCCAATACTTAGCAGAGTATCTTACAGAAATTATATATGGAAAAAATATTTTTAACTTGGTTTGTACCCTTTTTTCAGTGTCCGAACCGATAGAATTAAGCACTGCTGTTGAAGTTGTGGAACAGGGAGTACCAGACAAAGAAGAGTTACCACCTTCTGTTGAACCAGGCCAGTATCATTAGCCAATTGACTAATTATTTCCTATTAAATGGCCTTGATTTGCCATAGATATCATAGTTATCATAAAACAATGTGGGGAAACCAAATACCTGCCTGGACAGCCTTTTATTCTTTTGTCATAGTTCTTTCTTTTCTGTAACCCATTTCTTCTCATTTCCATATCTTGAAAAGATATGGAATTGAGACTTGGATCAATTTTATTCTTTTCAGTAGTGTCAGTAAAATGTTTTGTAGAGGGTTTTGAATTTTCTCTGATGTTTTAATTTGTGGCTCAAAATCACGGTGACCTGAAATTATTTAATGCCACATTAGCAAATTGAAAGCATTTTAAATGAGAACTTTTAATAATCATAAGATGCTAGCTTCTATTTGATAAATCAAATTCAATTTATTCTTTGTGTGTGTGTGTTTCAGGTTATATTTGTACCACCAGAAAGAATTGTTAATTTAGAAAGATGTTTTAGGTAAAGATTTCTGAGTCTCATTTCCTTGTCAAGATGGCTTACCCAAACTTGTGGATAAATAATAATTACCACAGGGATGCAGATAACCCGTGGCCTACCCTCATCTTCTTTGTGTTTGAGAGTAGTTTTGCCTGTTTGGATTTCAGTAAAATGAGTGTCATTATTGAGGAACTGGATTGTCTCTAATATTTAAAAACTAATCAAAATTTTAGCTCTATGGCTATATTTGGATTGTAAGAACAACATTGTTTTCTTACTTTCAACTGGAGTAGTGATGGTAGCTTTGTATCTACAACTTCAGAATACAGATATTTGGATGTATCTGTAGAAGGTTAAGATAAGTAATAAATTCTTTTGCTTATAGTGTGAATTGAAAGATGACCCCCCCAAAAAAAAGATACTTAAGAAAATTTATTTGCCCTTAAATAAAACTGGGTGCATTTTGAGATCTATAGGGAACATTTCAACATCTGGGGGTTGATAATTTATATTTTTATTTACTTCAACTGCAAAGTCTGGGTTAAGTCTATTATGATATATCCAAATAGTAGGAAATCGTGAAGGATTTAGTATTAGTAAATTGTAACAAAGACATTTGAAAAGAAATTTCCAAAGATACTGAAATTCTACGCATTTTTTCCCCCCATAATTTCTTTATCTGTCAGAGCATAATTTTCTACTTTTCTGAAAGCAACCTCATGTCTAGGTCATTTCTGTGCTTTTAATGAAAAATTTTATTTACAGAAGAGGAAGAAGAAACTGAGGATGGTGGACTGGATGATTGGGAAGCTATGGCCAGTGAAGAGGAGAGAGAAAATGGTGAATAGCTCCTAAGCACATGTTGAAAAATGTAGTGGTTGTTGGAGGTGTATGGACTTAAATGAACAGTCAATTTCTTGATTATGATAGTCCTCTGAAGACTTCTGGGGTTATGGACAAGTCTTGTTCTCTTCTTTGCTGTGGTTCTTAAATCCTCACATGGATTCTCATTTTATGAATGAATGGATCTTTAGGTCATTTGTAAGGTAGCTGCCAGGGGATTTTAGAATGCATTTTTTCATAGTGATGATATTATAAATGAGATTAGGTTCTTTAATTTATTTATTTATGTGTGGTTTGGGTGAAAGTTTACAGAGCCAATTCATTTTCCAAACAACAGTTCATACACATTTTGTTAAATAGCATTGACTGCAATCCTTGTAATGTAGTAGCTCTTTCCACTTCCTCCCTGTAGTTACCTCTTTTCTGTGTCCTCCTTTCCTATGCATTCCTGCCCCTGAGCTATCTCTTTGTGCACATACTACCCTTCTGATCTCCCATGGTTGATTGTTCTAAGGAATATTATTAAAACTAGCTTACAAAATCCTCTTCTTCTTAATATATAATATAAATACAGTATATAGTTCCTCATCACTATGAATAAAAAATGTTTTTCTTTTTTATTTCTATCCTTTATGAATTAAATCTCCATGTTCTTTGGGTTAGATTTGCTGGTTTTTTTTCCCGTAAGTTTTTGAGGTGGATGTTTCGCTCCCTGATTTTTCAGCCGTTTTTCCTAATATGCATCTTCAGTGCTATACGTTTTCTTGTAACCATGGCTTTAGCTAATAAATTCCACAAGTTTTGATATGTTGGTATTTTCTAATTATCATTTTGATATCTTAACTTTCATCTAGGATTTGTTTATTTAGAAGTATATTTCTTAATTTCCAGAAGTAGTAATTTTCTAAAGTCTTTTCACTACTTCAGTATGATCAGAGAATATATACGTGATTCTGTCCTTTACAGTAAATCCAGTATATGGTCAATCATTGTAAACATTTCATGTGAGATTAGAAAGAGTATATGTTCTTGTAGTAGTTGTGTACCTTGTTTTATATATTTAGGTCAGGTTTGATGATCATTTTGTTCGAGTCTTTTTATATCTGAGCTGGGTTTTTTTTTTTGTTTGTTTTTATTCCATTTTTTTCTCCTGTGAGCTTGGAAGTTGTATACTTTTTGTTGTAATGGTTTTCTGGAGATTTCAGTATGTATCTTTGAACTGTCAATGTTTAATATTACCCTCTTTTTTTCAGACAGTGCAAGGACTTTAGGATACTTGAATTACATGTACCCACTTCTCAATTTATATTTCATTGCTATAATTTCTTTTAATTCTGTATATGTGTTAAACTCCATCACCAAAATCAAACTCACTGCTATTGAGTCAATTCTGACTCATAGCGACCCCCATTGGGTTTCCAAGGCTGTAAATATTTACAGAAGCAGACCTTTATCTTTCTTCCAAGGAGCTGCTGGTGGGTTTAAAATACCAACCTTTTGGTTAGCAGCCAAATGCCTTAACCACTGCACCACCAAACCAAAAACCAATTGCCCAACCTTCCTTCCGATGAGTAGCTGGTGGATTTGAACCACTACATTTCTGGTTAGCAGTCAAATGCCTTAGGCACTGTGCCACCAGAGTAGCTTATTATTATTTGTACAGTCAACATTTATTTACATTTACTCACATATTTTGTTGTGTTTTAATTCTTCTAGCATTTCTGACCTTCCATTTGGCATCATTGCCTGAGAGCACCATTTTATGGATCTTTAGTGACATTTCATTTTTTACAAAAAAAATAATTTATTTTGTTGTTGTTATTAAGCATATACACAGCAAAAACATACACCAGTAAAAATGTCCACATACACATTTCAGTGTCATTGAGTACATTCTATGAATTGTACAACTATTCTCACCCTTCTTTTCTGAGTTGTTCCTCCTCCATTAACTTAAACTCACTGCCAACAAAGTTTCCCTGCTAGTGTTTTGAGTTGCTGTTGTCAGTTTGAGTCTATCTAGGTAGGTCTTAAAAGAACATGATGCTCAAGGCAGACCCTTTTTTTTTTTCTTTACTGTTGTTGTTGTTGTTGTTATGTGCTGTTGAGTCGGCCTCGACTCATAGCAACCCCTCCTTGGGTTTCCGAGGCGGCATCACTACGGAAGTAGATTGCCCAACCTTCCTTCTGAGGAGTGGCTGAATTCTTTGGTTTTAAGAAGACTTGAGGGGACATTTCTGGTTTTAAGATTTAAAGATTATTGTAGGGCAGTAATTTTGGGAGTTTCTCAGCCTCCATGGCTCCAGAAATTCTGGATTCTTTGAAATTCCCTTCTACATTTTCCCCCTTTTGATGAGCATTCTTCTATAGACTATTTGATCAAAATGTTCAGTAATGGTAACCAGACACTTTTAGCAAAGAAGTCAGTTGTTCACGGAGGCAGTATCCATATAGCCCATTTCCTTCTCATAGAGACTTCTTATTATGCCTTGGGTGGCCATTTGCAAGCTTTTAAGACCACAGGCACTGTGCAACAAACTAAGAGGAAGAATGGAAGCACTAAACACATATTAGGGCAATTAACTGGGATGTCCCATGAAACCATCATCTTAAACCTCCAAACAAAGGAACCAAATCCCATGAGGCATTTGGTTGTCCATGAGCAGCCTCAGCAGCTACTCTTATTTTTCTTGGTCATTGTTGTAAATATATCTGTCATGCGACTTATGCCAACTTAACTTTTTACAGATATACAACTTACCATATGTTTATGTAAATAACGTGCATTACAAGGTTTTTTACCAACCATGCCATCTCCCACTACAGTATATTTTTGTAAGCATGCTATGAAAGGTGTGGTTGGCAAAAATATGTATATAACACAACACATTATGTATGTAAAATATGGTATTGACAGTGACATTCCATTTTGCTTTACTAAAAATTTCTTTTTTTAATGTTCATTCTTGAATATATTTACTGAATACAGAATTCTGGTTTGACATTTTACTGAGTTTAGCTCTTTGAAGACATCAGTCCCTTGTCTTGGCTTTTACTGTGTTGAGAAGTCAAGTGTCAGCCTAAATTTTCAGTTTTTATAAATTTAATCATGATATCCACAGAATAGATTTCTTATTCTACTTTGAGTTTATAGGAATTCTTTAATGTGTCATCTTATATTTTTGTGAGTTTTGCAATGTTAGAGCCTGCCTCAGGGATTCCAATTATACCAGTAATAGAACTGCTTATTGTATCCTCATTATTTTCCTCTTTTCTGTATTTTCCATCCTATTGAGATTCAGGTTTGTTCTGAATTTTCCTTTTAATCAGTCTTTTAGTCCCTTAGTTCTCTCATTAGCTCTTTCTGTTCTACTTTAAAACCTATCCATTGAGTTTTCAATTTTGTCTTTGCAGTGTTAGAATTTTTATTTGAGTATTTCTTATAGTTTCTAATTCTCTTAGGAAGTTTTTACTGTTAATCTTTTGCTCTTTGATTTTTAAAAGCTTGATTTTATAACTTCAGTATATGGAACCCTCTGGGTGTCTTATGCTGGCTTTTGTCATGTGATTGTTAGTTTGTGTGCTTTATGCATGTATTTCCTTTCTTTATATATCTATATATTTATATGCATATATAAAATTAATATATCATATACATAATAAATATAAAAATTATATTTATATAATTTTTTTTTAATATGATGAACATTGTACTTGTAGAACTGTAGAAATCATTTGAGGCCAAGGATGATGTTATCTTTTTCCAGGGAGGATTTATATGTTCCGCATTCAGGATTGAGGGAATCAGAAGGTGATATGCTGACAACGGGGAGGTCCTCTTCATGTTCATCCTTACTCCTATGGTGCAGCTCTTTGGGATTTCACCCCCTTGTAAGGGGGTTACCCATTATTTGTTCACTTCATACCCCCACCCCACTAATCCTTGGCAGTCTTAGACTTCTAATGCCTGGTCCTCTAGCACTGCGGAGCTGTTAAAAGCATTGCTTAGACTTTCACTTGCTTTCTCTAGAATCAGCAAATGACCTCACGGGGGAAGCAGTAGTAAACATTAGATTTACTTCCCTGAGTTTCTGTCCTTTGGATCCTGGCTCAGTAATGCTTTTCTTTTTGTTATCTCCAGTAAGGATTAATACATTAAGGTGGTATTATTATAATTTATTATGATTTGGGTGAACGTTTGCAGAGCAAATTGGTTTTTTATTCAGCAATTAATATGCATTTTGTTTTGTGACATTCATTGCAGTCTCAACAATGTAACAGCACTTTTCCCACCTCCTCCCTGTGTTTAACATTTCCCTTTGTCCTTATTTCTTGTCCCTTCCTGCGGGAGCTCTGGTGATATAGTGCCTAAGGCATTTGACTGCTAACCAGAAGTCTGCCAGTTCAAACCCACCAGCCACTCCTCGGAAGGAGGACTGGGCAATCCATTTGCGTAGAGATCCCACCTCAGAAACCCAAGGGGGGGGTCACTATGAGTCAGGATCAACTCGACGGCAGTGAGTTTGGTTTTCCTGCCTTCTTAGCTTTATCCCTAAGCAGATGCTGCCCTTTTGGTCTAGTAAGTTTGATTGTTGTGATGAATGCATACCTTCCTAGTATTATTATTCACCTTATAGGCCTATTGGTTGGCTGAAAGTTGAACCACGGGGGTTGGGTTCAGTTCCCAGCTTGAAAGTTGTCTAAGCACCATAGTCTCGAGGGTTCCACCAGTCTGTCAGAGAAGTAAGCCTGGTGTATTTTATGATTTTGAGTTTTGTTCCACATTTTTCTCCTACTCTATCTGGGACTTCCTGTTGTGATTCCTTCCAGAACTGTCAGCAGTGGTAGCCAGGCATGCATTAAGTTTTTACTGCTAAATGACAGTTTTTAGTATAGCATATAGACAAACACCTTGCAGTTATGATACAATAAAACATTAATTTGGAATTAATGCCATAGTGTAGTGTTTACTGCCTTAATTAGTATACTTGCATTATTACTTTCCCTTATTTTAAGGTCACTGTGTTTTGATTTATATGTATTAACTTTCATTTATTTAAAAATCTCTTTATTTTCCTTAAAGAGGGAAATACAGTACATATAGAAGTAAAAGAAAACCCTGAAGAGGAGGAGGAAGAGGAAGAAGAGGAAGAAGAAGAAGAAGAGAGTGAAGAGGAAGAGGAAGAAGAAGGAGAAAGTGAAGGCAGTGAAGGTGACGAGGAAGATGAAAAGGTGTCAGATGACAAAGATGTGGGAAAAACATTAGATAAAAAACTAAGTAAAGAAATGAGCTCAGAATCTGAATATGACTCTGATGATGATCGAACTAAAGAAGAAAGAGCTTATGACAAAGCAAAACGGAGGATTGAGGTATTTATTTTTCCCTTACATTTTTTTTTGCCCTCTATGTATTATCATTAGAATCATACAATACAACTAAAGGGAGCTCTGGTGGTGTAGTGCTTAAGACATTTGACTGTTAACCAGAAGGCTGCTGGTTTAAACCTACCAGCCACTCATCAGAAGGAAGATTGGTCAATCTACTCCCATAGTACTACTACTTCGGAAACCCAAAGGGAGGGGTCACTGTGTGGATCTGACTCCATGGCAGTGAAGGTTTTTTTTTTTTGTTTTTTTTTTTTGTATCTTTCATGAATATAGATGAGTTTGGTTTTGTTACACAACTAAAGGGTTTTATTGAATAGTACTTTTAAATTGTATTTTCAGAGCAGATTTTATCTGTTTTGTAATGGTGAGACATAATAGGTCTTTTATACTAATCTAACCCAAAGATTTTACTCCTGACCTTAAAGACTGCTTCATCATTTTTTTATTTTCTCCCAATTTCAATGGGTCATTGAATGATGATTGAATGATGCAGAGGTGTTCTGAGCATATCCTCTCTAGTTATAAATATCAGTCCTGTGTTTGTCTTGCTTATTCAGGTAAGTCAGTATAACGCATCTGATAACATTAATTTTTTAAAATCTGGTGGGGTTTAAGAGGCTTCAGTTTAGTAAAGACCACATATATATGACTCTGTATATTTTTCTTACCTAGTTCAGTAGGAAGGAAGACTGGGCAATCTACTTCTGTAGAGTTATACCGCCTTAGAAACCCAGGGAGGCGTAGCTTATGAGTTGGATTCAACTCAACGGCAGTGAGCTTTGTTGTTTTTTTTTTTTTTTTTTTTCTGTAGATGTATTAGATATCGGGAGAAAGTTTTCTTGTAGAAAACAACTGACTGCTATTAAAAACTACTGTAGTTTGCTTGAGAATGCTTAACACTTTTAAAACTAAAAACAGTTTTAGCTTTTTCTTCATCTTCTGTAATTCTAATTT
>NW_006921604.1:10054401-10078041 GCF_000298275.1 Orycteropus afer afer
CTGGGCAATCTACTTCTGTAGAGTTATACCGCCTTAGAAACCCAGGGAGGCGTAGCTTATGAGTTGGATTCAACTCAACGGCAGTGAGCTTTGTTTTTTTTTTTTTTTGTTTAGTTCAGTAGATGTAATAGATTTCAGGAGAAAGTTTTCTTTAGTTCTGTCAGAATAATCTATTAAAAACTACTGTAGTTTGCTTGAGAATGCTTAACACTTTTAAAACTAAAAACAGTTTTAGCTTTTTCTTCATCTTCTGTAATTCTAATTTTTCATTTTTTTTCTTTTAATGGCTACATATCAGTGTTTGATTTTTTTTCTTCTATAAAGTCTAACTGGAAATAAATTTTCTGAATTCAAAAGTACCAAGAAGCTCAGTTGTTCTAAATTAGGGTTTTTCAACCTTGACACTGTTGACATTTTGATCAGATAATTTTTTGTGGGGGCTTTTCACTGTAGGATGTTGAACAGTGTCCATGGCTTCCACTCATTAGATGCTAATGGCATTCCCCTCTCTTCTCCAAGTTGTGACTCTGTCTGTTCCTACAATATCTGCTCAACCTGACTCCCTTGCTCTGTGTCCACTGTTTGAAGACTGAAGAAGTTTCTGTACTGTTTCCTGATTTAAAAACAAATGAAAAGGATTATTAAGCAGAAAATAGATGTTTCCCCATATCCCACTCCCCAGTTGCATTTTTTTGTTTTGTTTTTTTTAATACATTTTACTGAAACATAATTTATGTACAGTGAAATACACAAAACTAAAGTGACATGGGTCAATGCATTTTTTTTTTGCAGTGTTCCCTCCCCTCTTCTCCCACGCCTTGCAACCAAACAAAGATGGTTTCCCTCCATATATAAACCTTTCTTTGACTCTCCACAACAATGAACTAATACTATATTTGCCTTTCTGTGATTGACTTATTTCACTCAGTATAATGTCCTCCAAGTTTAACCATATTATGTGGTGTTTTGCAGACTCTACCTTATTCTTTAGTGCTGAATAGCATTCCATTGTGTGTAAGTACCATAGTTTGGTCATCTACTCTTCCGCTGATGGGGACGTAGGTTGTTTCCATCTTTTTGCTGTTGTAAATAATGCTTTGATGAACATGAGTGTGCATATATATCTGTTCCTGTCCTGGCTCTCATCTGTCTAGGATATGTACCTAGTAATCGGATTGCTGGGTCAAATGATATCTCCAATTCCAGCTTTCTGAGGAATCGCCATATTGCTTTCCACAGTGGTTGTGTCACTTCGCAGTCCCTCCAGCAGTGTAGGAAAGTCCCAATCTCTCCACATCCTCGCCAGCATTTATTTTCTGTCTCGTTGAACCTTGCCATCAGTGCTGGGGTGAGATGATATCTCATAGTTTTGATTTGCATCTTTCTTGTGGCCAGTGATTGTGAGCATCTCTTCATGTATTAGCTGGCCACCTGAATATCTTCCTTGGCTAAGTGTGTATTCATGTCTTCTGGCCATTTTTCAATTGGATTGTTAATTTCTTTGGTGTTGGAGCATTAGAATTTTCTATAAATCTTAGAGATAAGTCCCTTGCCAGGTATGTAATTATTGGCAAATATAAATTTTGTTATGTGTTTTTTCGTGGTGTCGATTTATTTGTTCCATATAATTTTCTATGCAGAGCTTGTTTTGTTTATGAATCGTGTTATCCCTTCCTTTGTTGCTATTGTTTTAGTATTTGCTAAATATTTGTGCTGGGTTTATCATTTTTCTTTGAGGTTACCCTGTGATTTATAGTTTTCTTCCCAAATTTAGAACAGTCCATCCTGTCTTGTAGTTGTCTTGACTTCCTTATCATTTAGAAATTCTGTAATGACAGTTTTTTCCCTCTTTTTGGTTTGTAGTTGTCCTCATTTGCCAATTGATGTATCTGGTTCCCTGTTTACAATCTTGTTAGCTTCTTTACTTTGGATACTTCCATAGCTGGGTTGGTTTCTGGGTTATGTCATAATATGTGTTAATGGTCAGTTGTTGGTAACTGTTGTTACTTCTCTGTCCAAAGGACTGCCTTTAGCATCTCTTGTAAGTTTGGTCTTGTTTTAACAAATTGCTTTAATTTCTGCTTTTCTGGAAATGTCCTAATTTCACCATCATATTTGAGGGACAGTTTTGCTGGGTACATAATTCTTGGCTGGAAATTTTTCTCTTTCAGGGTGTTGTATATACTGTCCCATTGTCTTCTCGCCTGCATGGTTTCTGCCAAGAAATCCGAGCTTAGTCTTACTGGTTGCCTCTTGTAGGAAACTTTTTGTTTTTCCCATGCTGCTCTCAGGATTCTTTCTTTGTCTTTGGTTTTGGTGAGTTTGATGATGATATGTCTTGGTGATTTTCTTTTGGGGTCTATCCTATTTGTGGTTCGTTGGACTTCCTGAATGGATATATTCTCATCTTTCATCACATCAGGGAAGTTCTCTTCCAACAAATCTCGGATAATTTTGTCAGTGATTTTTTTTTTCTCTTCCTGTTCTGTAATTCCAAGGACATGTAGGTTATTCCTTTTGATGGTATCCCACATGAGCCTTAGCTTTCTTCATTTTGTTTTGATCTTTTTTCTTATTGATCCCTTTCCCAAGAAGTATTCAGGTATTTGTCTTCAATCTCATTAATTCTGTCTTCCATTGCATCAATTCTGCTCCTTTGCCCTTTCAATGTGTTACCTATTTCTGACAATTTTCTATTACTCTTCTGGATTTCTATCTGTAGATTTTGTATCATTTCTGATTTTTCATTTATTTTGTCCTTTTGTTCTTGTATTTTCTTCTGAAATTCTTCTAGGGTTTTTTTCTGTGTTTTCCTTAATCTGTCTCTCAATCCTTTTAAGATACCTAAATATTCTTTTGAATTCCTTATCAGGAGTTCCACTGCTGTGTCTTCCTCAGGGATGTGTTTTGGGTCTGTATCCTGGTCCCATGTTTCTCCTGCTTTTTCTTGTGATGCTCTGTTGTCTCTGAGGCATTGTGATGTTTTTGTGTTTATATTTAATTGGCGATTGTATGTTGGAGTGACTTGCCCATGATTTCTGTTTTCTTTTTATGTTATCTACACAAACAGGGTACTGTGCTGTGCTCCTCTATTCACTAGTTGACAGCACTTACACACTCACCACCTGTCTCCTTTACTGTTGTCAGTTCTTTTATGTCCCTGCCAACCTTGGCAAACAGAGCCTATTCTTAGGTCCCTGGTATCCAAATGAGAATGCTGTCACTTTAAAATTCAAAATGGTTGCCACTTGTAAAGATTAAAAATGGCTGTACCCTTGGTCACTTTAAATATCCAGCATGGCCACTGCTTGTAAATATCCAAAATGGCCACCACTTGTAAACATTCAAAATGGCATCGCCCTTAGTCACTTAAAATGTCCAAAACGGTTGCTGCTTATAAACACTGAAAATGGCTGTACCCTCGATCACTTTAAATATCCAAAATGACTTTGCCTTCCAGACAGCAGAAAGTCAACAGCTCAGGTTGTCTCCCTCCTTGCTGTTTCCCTTCCTAGTCATAGGCCACCAGTGCAGTCGTCCCCGCAGCCCTTGGTGGCCAGGGCTGATCTTTAGGTCAATTCTTAGGTCCCAACACCACTTGGAAATACTCAGGCTGTTGGTCCTGTCAGAGTAGCTGACAGTCTGCAGCTCTGACTCTCTCTATACTCACTGTTTTCGTTCAGGTTTTTCCACTGGTTGGTGCCTAATCCACTTCTCTGTAGTTCCTTTCAAAGCTCAGGGCTCCAGGATTATCTTCTGTATCTCTGTCAATTGGATTTTCTTTTCTTTGTTGAAGATGGTCTGTGTCACTTGTCTGCCTGTTCTTCCATCTTACCGGAAGTCCGCGTGTATGAGATTTTTAAAAGTGCTTTATTAAGAATAAGTTAAATAAGTCTATAATTATATTCTTTTTTTTCTTGAAACAGTATGTTGTGAACCTCTTAACAGTTTTTAAAACAGCTTTGTTGATACATGGTTTTTATATCATAAAAATCACCTGTTATAAATGTATAATGTTTTCTTTGTATAAATATAAAGAGATGTGCAACCATTACCACAGTCCAGTTTTAAACCATATCACTCACCCTCAAATTTGTCCAAATTGCAGTTATTTCCCATCCACACTCATACCTCCAATCCCAGGCAGCTGCTAGTCTACTTTCTGTCTCTGTATATTTGACTTTTCTGGAAATTTCATATATATGGACTCATACAATATATAGTCTTTTGTGTCTGGCTTCTTCTACTTATTATAATGTTTCTTAAGGTTCATCTGTGTGGTCACATGTATTTTGATCCTTTTTATTGCCAAATAGTATTGTGTGTGAATAGGCCACATTTCTTTATACATTTACCAGTTAAAGTACCTTTGAGTTGTTTCCATTTTTTTATAGTGCCATTTATAAGCATTTGTGTATGAATCTTAGCTTTACATGTTTCATTTCTTCTGAATATATTCCTAGGAGTGAAATTACTGAATTGTATGGTAAATTTATGTTTAACTTTTTAACAAACTGCTAAACTATTTTCCAGAGTGGCTGCACAACTATAGGTTGCCACAATTGAGGGTTCCAGTTTCTCTACATAGATTCTAACACTTTTTACTGCCTGTCTTTTTGATAATAGCTATTCTGGTAGATGTGAAGTAGTATCTTATTGTGGCTTTAATTTGTATTTTCTTGAAATTGAACATCTCTTCGTGTGGTTTTTTTGCCCATTCTTATCTTCATTTGTGAACCATCTATTCATATTTTTGCCTGCTACTTTCATTGGATAATTTGTCTTTATTATTGAGTTGAAAGAGTTCTTTTCATTTTCTTAATGGTGTCTTTGAAAGATAGAAGTTTTACATTTGATAGTGTCCAGTTTATCAAATGTTTCTTTTATAGAATGTGCTATGATGTTGTATTGGAGAAATTCTTCCCTAACTCAAGGTCATATATATTTTCTTAAACTGTTTTCTTCTAAAAGTTTTACAGCTTTAACTCTTAACATTTGTGTCTATGAACCATTTTAAGGTAATTTTTATATCTGATGTGAGAAAGGGACTAAATTCATTTTTTTATGTGTGTATATCCAGTCAGTCCAGTAATTTTGGTTGAAAATCTGTCCTTTCCCCCTTTGAATTGCCTTGACATGTTTGTCAAAAATCATTTTATCAAAATGTTAGGGTTCTTCTTGGGGCTTTAAATTCTATTCTGTTCACCTCTAAATCTGTTCTAATGCCAGTACCACACTTGTCTTGATTATGCTATAGTTTTATAGTAACTTGAAATCAAGAAGTATTAATCTTTAAACTTAATTTTTCCTTTTCAAGATTGTTTTAGCTATTCTGGATTGCTTAGTTTTTCATATAAATTTTAGGATCAGCTTGCCAATTTCTGAAAAAAGCTTGCTAGGATTTTGATAGATATTATCTTGAATGTGAAAGGCTTCCAACTCATGAGTATGGATTGTCTCTCCCTCTATTTAGATCTTTAATTTCCCTCAGTAATGCTTTGTAATTCTTAGAGTATGAACCATGCAATTTGTTTATTAAATTGATATCTATTTAAATATTTTTTGATGCTATTGTGAATGGGATTATCTTCTTAATTTTATTTTTTTATTGTTCATTGATAGCATATATGAAGGTAATTAATTTTTATATTGATCTTATATCCTGCAACAATGTTTTTATTTTTTTATTCCAAAAAAATTTTTTGTGAATTTCTGAGAATTTTCTGTAAATAGGCTCATGTCATCTGTGAATAATTATACTTTTTCCATTCCGATGTGATTTGTCTCTTCTTTCCTTTTCTTGCCTGTTTACCTTGGCTAGAATAAAATAATGTTGGATAGAGCTGTTAAGAATAGACATCTTGGCTTTGTTTTCCTGATTGTTGGGGGAAAGCATTCAGATTCTCACTATTAACTAAGATGTTCTTATTGCTGTCTGGTCAATTCTAACTCATAGCAACCCCATGGTTCAAAGTAGACCACCCCAATGGGTTTCCATGGCTGTGATCATTATCATTATGGAAGCAGACTGCCACATATTTCTTCCACAGAGAGCTGATGGATTCCAACCTCTGACCTTTCAACAGAAAGCAGCCAACGACTTAACCATTACATCACCAGGGCTTCTCAACCACAGTGTTAATTGTAGGTTTTTTCATAGATGCTTTTATGAATTTGAGGGCATTCCCTTCTATTCCTAGTTTGTTGAGAGTTTGGTGTTGGATGCTTTTGTCTACAGAGAGTTTTTTCTCCTTTATTAACATATGGTATATTACATTAACTGATATTCAGATATTAAATCAACCTTTTTAATATCAACCTTTTCATTTAAAATGAACCTTTTCATTCCTGGATTAAATCCTACTTATACTAATTATGGTATATAATTGTGGTGTAGTAAATTACATAGTGTGGCTTTTCTAGCCATAAGTTTTTGTAAACTCCATGGTGGAATTTGCCATGAGCAACTGAGTAACTCCTGGTTGTTAAAGTTATCCACCTGGGGTATTTCTGTTGTGTGTAGCACCAAGTAATTTTCTGGGAAGTTTGCTCTTTCTCAGGTGTATAGAATTCTGATGTTGAGACTGGTTGGTTTGGCCACTCTGCCAGGCTCAAAAAGGAGCCCTCCTAGAGGCAGAAGGAGTCTCTCTGACTGCTGGCTGAGAAAGATATGCTGCTGAGAGAAACACGCTACTGAGAGACATGAGAGACATATGCTGCTGAGAGAGACACAAGAGACACGCACTTTTGAGAGAGACTGAGAGAGACATGCACTGCTGAGAGACTGAGAGAGACATGCACTTTTGAGAGAGACCCACATCGCTGAGAGAGACATGCACTGCTGAGAGAGACTGAGCTGAGAGACAGCAGGCTACAAGAGACTGAGTGCATTTCTGAACTTGAGTTGTAGCCTGTTTCTTCCCTAATAAACCCCATAATCTGTGAGTTCTGTGTAGCCACTGCGGTGAATTAATCGAACCCAGAAGAGAGGTGGTGGGTGCTGCAGGAGGAATGGTTGGTGTCAGGGTTGGTGAAAGGTCTGGAGGAAGGCAGCATTTCTGGCCTCACAGGGATAGGCCTTGGGCCACTGATGGTAATTCTGTCTTTCTCTTATGGGGTCAGAGGAGGTCAAAAGATGCAGCCACCTTGCTCCTTTGGCAATAATCCTCTTTATATGTTACTGGATTTGGTTTGGTGATTTTTAATTGACAATTTTGAGGTCTAGATCCATAAGGGATATTATTAATTAGTGCTTTTCTTATGATGTGTTCGGCTTTTGTATCAGGGTAATATTAGCCTCCTAGGATTGATGTTCCTTCCTCCTCTCCTGAGTTTTTGAAGGATTGTATTATTTCTCATTTTAAATGGTCAGAAATGTCAGTAGTCTTAGCCAGGTACTATCTAGTTCAGGCTAGCTGAGGCTATATCTCGTGTGGGCTTTTAGTTCTGTGGACTAGTTAGTTCTGTGAATATTTTGTTTCTTTCATCCTTTTTTGCTCCAGATGAGTAGAGACCAATAGTTGTATTTTAGATGGCTGATCACAAGCTTTTAAGAACCCAAGGATCAAAACATTATCCTTACGACCTATGTTATGCCAGTTGACTGAGTTGTCCCAAGAGACTATGTATGTTTCCAAGCCTTTTAACCCAATAAACCAGTCCCATGAAGTGTTTGGATATGTCTAGAGAATCTCTAGAACTGTGCCCCATCTGTGCTTTATTATATAAGTGCATGTATATGCAGTGTAGGCAAACGTATCATTTTTATTTTTTAAGTATTTTGCTGCACACACAATTCTTGATTGACAATTCTTTTCCTTGCAACACTTTTGAGTATTCCATCCTACTGCCTTCTGGCCTCCATTGTTTCTGATGAGAAGTCAACTATTAATCTTATTAGGGATCCTTTATATGTGATGAATGATTTTTCTCCGGTTGTGGACAGGATTTTATTTTTGACTTTGGCGTTCAGCAGTTTAACTGTGATGTATGTACCTGTGAATACTTGAGTTTATCCTACTTGGAGTTGATTGAGCTTCTTGACTATACAGATAATAGTTTTCATCAAATTTTGACAGTTCTTGGACATTATTTCTTGAAATATTCTTACTGCCTATTTCTCTCTGTCCTCTCCTTTTGGAATTCCCCTTATTTGCACATTGGTGCACTTAATTTTGTTACTCATGTTTCTAAAGGTCTATTCATTTTTCTTCCCTTTAGTTGTACCATTTTGATAATTTCTATTAATTTATCTTAAAGTTCTCTGATTCTTCTGCCAGCACTGATCTGTTGTTGAGCCACTCTAGTGAATTTTTAAATTTGTTATCAAACTGTTTAACTCCAGAATTTTTGTGTGCTTTTAAAAATAATTTGTTTTGCTTTATTAATAGTTTTTATGAGTCATTGCCATTCTACTTTCCTTCACTTCTTTAAACAAGATTTCTTTAGTTCTTTGAACATATTTATAATAGCTGCTTTTTAAGTCTTTGCTTATTCTGGGCTCCTCAGAGACAGTTTCTATTGATCACTTGTTTCCCTGTTTTAGGTCATATTTTCCTGTTACTTTTTATGCCTTGTTAAATTTTTTACTGACAAGTGGTCATTTCAGATAGTATATTTTAGCAACTCTTAATTTTGCTGGTTCCCCAAAAGAGTTGGTGGTGGTTGTTGTTGTTATATGCCATCGAGTCGGCCCCAACTCATAGCGTCCCCTCCTTCGGTTTCCGAGGCAGTATCACTACGGAAGTAGGATTGCCCAACCTTTCTTCCGAGGAGTGGCTGGTGGGTTTGAACCGCCAGCCTTCTGGTAGCAGTCAAGTGCCTTAGCCACTATGCTACCAGAGTTCCCAAAGAGTTGGTAGTTATGGCTGTTTTTTGTTTGCTTGTTTAGTGAATTGCATGGGCTAATTCAGTGAAGTCTTTGTCCTATCGTGTAGCTACTAATGTCTTTTCTCAATTTTTTTGCTTCTGTTTCTTCTTTTAATATTTTTTTTAGTTCGTAAGTCTAGTTTTAGAGGTGTTACACATATTCTAGTGGTCAGCTAATGGTTGTTTTCAGGCCAGTAAGGCTTTCATTTTTTGCCTGTGAATCTTTATATGACTTAAGGCATACAATCCAAACTTCAGAGAGTTAATTATTCTCCTGTGGTTTTAACTTTGTACACTTGCAAGGTCTTACTGAGCCAGGAACAGGTAGCTCACTGAGGACCTTTCTATCTGAGTGTACATGCAACCTTCCACGTGAGGATAGCCTTTCAGACCATGATCTCCTTATTCAATTTCTGTGTGATCTTCTAGGTTATCACATCATGGTGTTGAGACCTTATTGTAGCTGTGATTTTACCATTCCCTCTATATTTGCCATTGAAATCATGACTGTCTTTTATGACAGCCTAGGTAATGAAATGTCTCATCTCACAGTCCCTTACCAGTTCTACCCCATGGAGCTGTAGTAGTGGGAGGAGGGTGATGGACCAGCCCCTGTCTAAAATTTCTCAGACTTGCACTGGTTTTACTGAAGGTCAGTAAATTTTCTTAAAGTAAGTGTTCTCTATTATATGCCTTCGGCCAATATCCAGTCTTTAAATGGTGGTTTTTTAATATTTTGTCTAGGTTTAGCGTTGTTTTTTTCTAAAGACAGGATTTGCTAATCTCCTTATCCATCATTTAAGAAGTTCTGCCTTTTAGCATGTTTTACAGCTACTTTTTCTATTCTCTTTTATAAAAGGATCCTAATTTAATTTCATTGTTCTAAAATCTTGTTACATTTTAATTTTCTGAACTTTTATGGTAGACTTCCTGAGTCAGAATCTCCATTGTGGATAAGTATCTTTACTTACATGATTCTTATGCAGGTAGATAGGCATCCTCTCTGGGCTTTAAAAACACTCTTTATGAAATTCTCTACTAAAGAACATTAAATTGCTACTAATTTTTCACTATCTTAAACAATACTGCAATAAACAAACACAGTAGTACCTGTATATTTTTGTAGACTTGGCCTGATGTTATTTGAGGATAACTCTGTAGAGGTGAAATGTCTGAGTCAAAATCTACATACCACATTGTCCTTCAGAAAAGTGTAACACTTTAACCAAGTGTGGGAAAAGACACAAATTCATCCATTTTAAATCTTAATTAAAGTCATGAGAGTGAATTTGAGATCGTTTATAGCTAGGAAATGATTTTATAAATGACATTGCTTCAGGGTTTTGATGAAAGTCTGTTTCATTTGGATATTGTACTTATCTCATGATATTTCCATAAGTGAATTTTGTCCTTATTCACCCGTCCTCCTGTATTACTTGTAAATCATATTGTTCTGTTCATTTTCTTTCATTCTGTTCTTTTTCTTTAATCTCCTACTTAGGTGTATGTGCAAAAATGGCAAGGAAGACACATGTTCTGACCTCCTCTAATCCCACAAGAGGAGGACAGGATTACCAGCAGTAACCCAAGGCCTATTCCTGCCAGGCCAGACATGCTGCCTCCCTCCAGCCCTTTCTCCAACTGTTCCTCCCAGAGCACCCACCACCTCTCTCCTGGGTTCGATAATTCACTGCAGGGCCACACAGAGCTCACAGATTATGGGGTTTATTAGGGAAGCACCACAGGCTACAATTCTAGTTCAGGAAAAACCGTTCAGTCTCTCTCCCAGCCCACCATCCCTCGGCCAGCAGTCTCTCACAGTCTCTTTCTCAGCAGTGCTGGTCCCTCGGTGTCTCACTCAGCAATGCGTGTCTCTTGCATCTCTTTCCAAGCAACGTGTG
Organism: Orycteropus afer afer; assembly: GCF_000298275.1. Classification (NCBI taxonomy): domain Eukaryota; kingdom Metazoa; phylum Chordata; class Mammalia; order Tubulidentata; family Orycteropodidae; genus Orycteropus; species Orycteropus afer. The sequence continues at coordinate 10,065,171 of NW_006921604.1, forward strand.
TCTCAGGAGCCAGTGTCTCTTTCAGCAGCACGTCTTCCTCAACAAGTCAGAGAGAGTTCTGCCTCTAGGAGGCCTCCTTTTGAGCCCGGCAGGGTGGTCAAACTAGCCAGTCATAGCATCAGAACTCTAAGCACCTGAGAGAGAGTGGGCACCTCCCAGAACATTGTTTTGTGCCACTCCCAACAGAAATAGTCCAGGTGGACAACTTTAGCAATCAGGAGCTCCTCAGTTGCTCATAGCAAATCCCACCTTGGAGTTTACAAAGACTTATGGGTAGAAAAGCCACACTAAGTAATTTACTACACTGCAGTATGAAAATAGTATGGAAATGTAAATTTTGTTCATAGTTGTATAATGAAGATAGAAGTCATGGTCAAGAAGTTATAGATTGAGTTTGGTAGTCCCATGGTAATTGGAAAACAAGCATTTGAAATTGCATTTGCTTCTATGAGATTAAGTTGATAATTGCAGCACATTATTAGCTCAGCAGTTGAATGTGAAAACCCTGTTTGATCATCTTAAGTGAAATCATTAGATTGTATTAGGTCTGCTTATTTCTTAGTTTAATCATATTTTCTTAATGTCAGTTGAAGTTAGCCACATGTGAAAATAATGGCATAGTGTGCTTACGAAAATAATACTTGGGAGATTGTGGGTTGACAAAAATGTATAACGAGCATTATTTATAAGAAATACAATGTCATTGGACTTATTTGTGCATAAGCTTAATAAAAACACTCTTATTTGAGGGAATTTTTGTATCATTTGTATGCTGCTCTAAAGCATGAAATAAATTACTTTTAGTGATTTTACAATTCTTAGGTTCTAATGAATTTTTTTAATGCCGTAGAATGCTTACTTTTATATAGACTCCTACATAAATTAGAGGTTGTGCTGTATAGTAAGTTTGATGGGAAAATCTATTCATTTTGTATTCATTATATTTTGTTAAAGTAGCTTTTTACCAGAGTGTTCAGAATGTTTGAGCTGACACTTTACACAATTCTTAATTATATTTAACAGTGCTACTCTGAAATCTATACCAAACAGGTTTGTCCTTGTCCAAAGCTGCTGTGATGGAAATAGGATTTTAAAGTTTACATTGTAAAATGTAATTACATGTAGTAAGATTAACGAAGAACTTGGATGCAGGTTATGGCATTCTGTTGCCTAGGAAAATATTTAACGAACAATAATGATAATGAGAATTGGAAATAATGTTTAATTTTGTGATTTTTTTTTTTTTAACTTATAGAAACGGAGACTAGAACACAGTAAAAATGTAAATACAGAAAAGTTAAGAGCCCCTATTATCTGTGTGCTTGGACATGTGGACACAGGGAAGACAAAAATTTTGGATAAAGTAAGAAAATATTTTGTACATTGATACGGCTTTTTAATTAAGTGACTGATAGCTTATTAAAAGCTAATAAAAACCATAGCACATATAGGCATATCTGTTTAAAGCAAGTAAATTAATAATTTCTTATTACTTTTGCTTTCAAAATTTTCCATTTCAATATACAAATCTGACTTTACTGTTTTCTCAAAGCTCCGGCACACTCATGTTCAAGACGGTGAAGCAGGAGGCATCACACAACAAATTGGGGCCACTAATGTCCCCCTTGAAGCTATTAATGAACAGACTAAGATGATTAAAAATGTAAGTACACTGTATTTCATACGAGTATTTTAATGTCTAAAAATTAAGAGAGAAGCTATTTAAAACATAGGAAGAAAAGGGCATAAAAAATAGTGTAACAGAGACCCATATGCTCACCATGTAGAAATAATGTATATAAAATTTTCTTTCAGATCTTTGTTCTAAAGAAATAAAACATTAGATAGTGTAGGAAGCCTCACCTTCCATCCCTTTCTTCCATTGTTCAGAAGTTGGAGTATGTCATTCCTTCCATGTTTTAATACTTTTACCATGTATCTCCACGTTAAAAATGCTGTTTCCTCCCCCAAACTTTTTTTCCTTCTGACAAATTGATTATATTTTATGCCCCTTATTTCTTTCTACTAATTTGGAGGTCATTCATGTTATTTATATAACACCATAAGAGAAATCACATGAGATACATGTAAATCTCAGTTGATCAAACACCTTTTTAAGTGTCATACTTACTAGAAAATAGAGCCTTGATGGAATCTCAGAAGCCCTCTACTTGCCCTTTCCTAAAGCAAACCCTCTTCTTGTATCCAAGTATAACTTTTAAGGTAATCTCTACCTCTTAATTTATTAAGGATTGCAAAATGGTGATATACCAATTCTGTCATCCATCTTTTTTATTGGATTACTGCTATAGAGAAGCTTTACCTCACCTATTGATTGATAATTTTCTTATAAAGTAAGCATAAGAAAGGCAGAATAAACATCTGATTCACTCTTTTTATTTTCAGCTTTTAAATTAAAGAGTGGCCAATTTGGTTTTGTTTTACATTATTATGAACTAAAGGTATAAATTTATATACTGTATTTCAATCCATTTCAATTGTTGATGCTGAGATAGTCAAATCTTTGCTCAATAGTTGGTTTCTGAGTCTTTTTGATGTAATTTTTGTAGTCTTAGTCTTTGATTGCATCCATGTATCTGGTATAACAGGATGTCTAAGGCTCATCTTTTAAATATCCTACCCAAGGCCTGGTTAGTTTTAATGGAAAATAGTTCTCAGGGCCACAATCTCAGACACAGGCAGTGGACAGAGCTGGAAGATTAAGAGGTGAGTATGTTTGTAAAAAAATAGAACTCCTCACGTGATCATTCTGATACCTGTAATTTGCATTTAGGACTTAAGAATGTTATCTTAGCCTCTTCTTACATCTGTATCTCTTTTTTTCCCCTACATTGAGATTCCTAAGTCTGAAGGACACTGGGCTGGGGATGATAGGATTAGATTGTCACACAATTACTTGTTTGCTTTATTCTGTATCACACATACCTTCTCAGAATAGTGGTACTGAGACTGTCACCTGCATGGTTACTGAAGCAGTTTTTGAAAAGTACATATGTGTAGATGTTTCCCATTCATTCTTTCTTGGTTTTGGTTCATTTTATTTTAACAGTTATACTCTGTCAGGAGACAAACCACACAGTAATTTGAACAGGGAGATTTGGTATAAAAAATTATGAAATGGATTGCAGTAATAGTGAATTAGTTAACAGGGGAGAAAAAGAGAACAAAGATACATAAGAGTTGAGGGAAGTTAAACAAATTTGGAAAACAAAGAAAGAACAAAGTTGGAGGCAGAGAATGCTCCCGAAGGCAGGTATTCAGACTTCACTGGAGGGGTATGCTTGAAGCTCACTGTATTTCAGAAAAGTACTCTGGGTTGTCCTGGGCCAGAGCTGGTCCACAGTCCCAGGCTAATGCTGCACAAAACCAACCATATATGAGGATGCTGACAAAACTGTCCAGAAAGCTGTCCTAGGGGTTGCTGACTTGCTTCTGGAAAGCCAGCTGGATTCCTAGAAAGCTGTTGGGAATTGGGAGGTTGCTATTGATTGACTTGGAAGCTATTGTTAAGAAATCAGATAGAAGTGAGCTGGGACACCTGCAGAACTTGTTGGTAGCATTGCCTTGAATTTGAACTTGGTAATGCTTCTGATAGGAGCCCTGGTGGGGCAATGGATAAGCACTTGGCTGCTGATAGGTCAGCAGTTTGAACCCACCAGCCACCCTAAACCTACCCACTGCTCCAAGGAAGAAAGACATAGCAATCTACTTCTGTAAAGATTACAGCCTTGGAAACCCTGTGGAATAGTTCTACTCTCTCCTATAGGGATTTCTGTAAGCTGGAATTGACTTAAAAATAATGAGGTTTTGAGTTTAATGCTGCTGAATTTTGCTTCAAAATGCTTTGATTAGAGGTGGTACTTACTGCAGAAAGATCGCTCTTCCATTGTGAAAAGATTTACTAGGGGAGGCTAGGGAGATGCTCATCACCAGGGCCACTGACAGTGTAGGAACTTAACACACACACACACACATACACACACACATACACATGGTGAGCTCACTAGAACCCAGAATAGAAAACCCTTTCCTCTTCCAGTGTTCCTTCAAAGCTCTCTCATGACAAAGTTTAATATTGCTCATTAGCAAGAGGAGAATTATTTATAAGGTCCAGTTCCATTATCCCAGAGGAGGTAAAAGTGATGAATTTGGAGCTGAAATTCAGTCAGTTGATAACTGACACACAGAAAATATGTTTTACATGATAGTTTCTACCTTTATTTCATATGTTGTCTTAGTTCTTCATGTAAAAAGAGTCTCTGAGCTTGTCTCTGGTTTTTATTATCTTTAAATTTGGCTTTTATAAAGTTTAGCTTCCTGAGAAAGGAATCATGGGAATGATGTTTCTTAAGGTTTTGAATATGGAAGACTTTTGTAGTATTTGTACTAGAAAGCCAGTGGCTACATGTAAAATACTGGGTCACATTTTCTTTCCTTAAGTATCTTACGTGTTATTCCAGTTATATCTGGCATAAAGTATTGCTATTCAAGTTTGGTGACAAGGTGATTTCCATTCTCTTGTAAGTAAGTCATTTACTTGTCTGTCAGTTTATCATACTGTGGTGGCTTGTGTATTGCTGTGAGGCTGGAAGCTATGCTACTGATATTTTAAATACATCATGATCACCCATGGTGGACAGGTTTCAGCAGAGCTTCCAGACTAAGACAGACTCAGAAGAAGGAAGGGGGCATCCATTTCTCAAAGCATTGACCATTGAAAACTTTATGAATAGCAGTGAAACATGGTCTGATATATTACTGGGAAACTTTATGAATAGCCCTGAAACGTTGTCTGATACAGTGCTGGAATATGAGCCCATCAGGTCGGAAGGCACTCAAAATACAACTAGGGAAGAGCTGCCTCCCCGAAGTGGAGTCGACTCTAATGACATGGATGGAGTAAAGCTTTTGAGACCTCAATTTCCTGATGTGGCGCAATTCAAAATGTGAAGAATCAGCCGCAAACATTCATTAATAATGGAATGTATGAAGTATGAATCTAGGAAAATTGGAAGTTGTCAAAAATGAAATGGAATGCCAAAAAATTGTATCCTAGGCATTGTTGTTGTTGTTGTTATGTGCCATCGAGTCGGACCCGACTCATAGCGACCCCTCCTTGGGTTTCCGAGGCAGTATCACTACGGAAGTAGATTGCCCCATCTTCTTTCCGAGAGGTGGCTGGTGAGTTTGAACCGCCAGCCTTCTGGTTAGCAGTCAGGTGCCTTAGCCACTGTGCTACCAGAGCTCCCATCCTAGGCATTAGTGAGCTGAAATGAGTGGTTTTGGCCATTTTGAATCAGACAAGCATTTGATCTACTATGTCAGGAATGACAAATTGATGAACAGCGTGACATTCATCATCACAAAGAATGTTTCAAGATCTATCCTGAAGTACAGTGCTGTCAGTGATTGGATAATATCCATATGCCTATAAGGAAGACCAATTTATACTACCTTTAATCAAATTTATGCATCAACTGCCAAAGTCAAAGACAAGGAAATTAAAGATTTTTACTAACTTCTGCAGTCTGAAATTGACTGAACATGCAATCAAGATGTATTGATTATTACTACTGATTGGAATGCGAAAGTTGAAAGCAAAGAAGAATCACCAGTAGTTGGAAAATATGGCTTTGGTGATAGAAAATGACACCAGAGACTGCATGATAGAATTTTGCAAGACCAACAACTTATTCATTGCAAATACCTTTTCAACAACATAAATAGCACCTGTACATGTGAGCTCACCAGATGGAGTATACAGGAATCAGATCGACTACATCTTTACAAAGAGGTGATGGAGAAGCTCCATATATCTTTAGCCAAAATAAGGCCAGGAGCTGACTGTGGAATGGACCTCAACTGCTCATGTGCAAGTTCAAGTTGAAGCTGAAGACAATTAAGACAAGTCCATAAGAGCCAAAATATGACTTTGATTAAATCCTAGCTGAATTTAGAGACCATCTGAAGAATAGATTTGACGCATTGACCAGCAGTGACTGAAAACCAGAGGAATTGTGGGTGGGAACACGTCAAAAACATCATCCATGAAGAAAGCAAAAGGTCATTAAAAAGACAGGAAAGGAAGAAAAAAACAAAATGAATGTCAGAAGAGACTCTGAAACTTGCTCTTGAATGGAGAGTAGCTAAAGCAAATGGAAAAAATGACAAGATAAAAGAGCTGAACAGAAGATTTCATAGAACACCTGGAGAAGACAATGTCAATTTTTATAATGAAATGTGCAAAGACCTGGAGTAAGAAAACCAAAAGGGAAGAACATACTCAGCATTTCTCAAGCTGAAAGAACTGAAAAAAAATTCAAGCCTTGAGTTGCAGTATTGAAAGATTCTATGGGCAAAATATCGAATGATGTAAGAAACAGCAAAAGAAGATGGAAGGAATATAGTCACTGTACCGAAAATTGAAATTGTCAAAGACTTCACATTGCTTAGTTATACAATTGATGCCAATGGAAGCAGCAGTCAGGACATTAAACAACGTATAGCATTGGGCAAGTCGGCTGCAAAGGACCTCTTTCAAGTGCTGAGGAGCAAAGATATCTCCTTGATGACTAAGGTGCACCTGACACAAGCCGTGATATTTTTAGTCTCCTCATATGCATGTTAGAGCTGGACAATGAATAAGGAAGACTGAAGAAGAGTTGATGCTTTTGAGTTGTGGTGCTGGCAAAGAATACTGAAAGTACCATGGACTGCTAAAAGAACTAACAGATCTGTCCTGGAGGAAGTGCAGCCAGAATGAATGCTCCTTGGAAGCGAGAATGGCCAGACTTCATCTCACCTACTTTGGTCATGTCAGAAAGGACCATTCCCTGGAGAAGGATGTCATGCTTGGTAAGGTGGAGGGTCAACGAAAGAGGGGAAGGCCTTCAATGAGATGGATTGACACAGTGGCTGTGACAGTGGGCTCAAGTATAGCAAGGATCATGGAGCTGGTGTGGGATCGGGCGGTGTTTCGTTCTGCTGTGCATAGGGGTCTCTGTGAGTCAGAAACAACTCGATGGCATGTAACAAAATATGCATGTGAGAGCTGGACAATGAATAAGGAAGACTGAAGAAGAGGTGATGCTTTTGAGTTGTGGTGGTGGCAAAGAATGCTGAAAGTACCATGTACTACTGGCAGGAGAACTAACAAATCTGTCCTGGAAGAAGTACAGCCAGAATGCTGTTTGGAAGGGAGAATGGCCAGACTTCATCTCACCTACTTCAGTTATGTTGTCAGAAGGGCCAATTCCCTGGAGGGGGATTTCATGGTTGGTAAAGTGGAGGGTCATCGAAAGTGGGGAAAGCCCTTTAATGATATGGATTGATACAGTGGCTGCAACGATGGGCTCAGATATACCAAGGATTGTGAGGTTGGTGCAGGACCAGGCAGTATTTTGAATCCGTGATGACTTGATGGTACCTAACAACAGCAACATAAGTCATTTGGTCGTTTTGCATTTTACTTTTGCTTGTTCTAGATGAATATTCAAGTGGCATTCTATTTAAATATGTAACTTTAAGTTTTTAGAATTTGTTATTTTTCAAGGATTTTGATTACATGTTACAATCAGAGTTCTATCACAGGAGTCACTTTTCTTTCAAATCCTTTTGATCTTTTCTTTCTATTACAAACTTTCCTCCTTGCCATCTGTTATTTTTTCTGAAACAGAATCAGTTGTGTTTATTCACACTTGTGTTCATTCTAGTTTACTCATTTCTGAAATGATTTTTTTTTAATTTATAGTTTTTTATTCTTGTATCGTCAGATACTCTCTTCATTCTTCTCCCTTTGGAGCTCCTTTTAGAGCGTGCACCTTCATAGTCTGTCATGGTTATAAGTCCTTCTTTTACTACTTAAGTGATTTTAAATGCATTTATTTCTGTTAAAGGTCTTTGGAAGTACTTTCTATTATGGATGCCTCTACATTATTAAGGATTATCGTCTTCTTTGGTTTGTAGGTTTTTAGTTGTAGTCTCATCTTCCCGCAGATGTTTTATGTTTATTTTCCTTTTCCAGCATTAGTACTGTGTGCACTGTGTTCTGGGAGTTTCTCTTTATTTGCCTTTCCAGGGCCCGTCAGCCACCCCTTGGAATTGTCACTAGCCTAGAGCTCAGTTTTCATTTTTTGCCTTGAGAGTTTGTACTATCTATGTAATTGAGTGTTAAGATTTTTAACACAAATCTTATCGCCTTTCTTCCTGAACCTAAGTTAGGAACATATTTCCATTTTGTTCTTTGTGCTGTTGGTGTTTTTATAGTTCCCCTAATACAGGAGGAGTTAACCCTTTCAGGTCCTACCTCATGCAGTTATCTCTATTTCAGCCCCTTGATTCAGATGGGCCTAAGATCATGAATTTTGTCTTGATTGAATATTGAACCAGCTTCTAGGTAGTTAGCACTTAAGGTAGAACTTAACATTTTAGTCCATTACTCTCTTAATTCCCTGTAGCATAAAATTAGATGATTCAACTTTTTTGGCTCCCAGGCTCCCTCCTCGTTTCTAGCACATGGAGATTTTCATTTTCTAGACTGTGCAAATTAACATTTATGTTGGTTGTACTTTACCTAGTGTCAGCTTTTTCTCCCACTTTGGCAGAGCATCAGGTCTCATGTTATTTTACAACATGGCTTAAAGAGCAAGGATTTTAGTAGGTCTATATCAAAGTTCTTAAGATAACCTTTATATAACAAAGAGTTGTAGAACTTTATTATTTGTATTCAAGAAACTGAACTGGAAATATTTAATTATGGTGCTCAGTAAATGTTGACATATACAGATTTGAGTACAAACTTGAAACATACCTTTGAATTATTTTGACATAGTTCAGGAGATAAAAATTTGAAAACTCATTTTTTTATTAACAAAAGTGTAGATAAGTGTAAAAATATTTTTAAATGTATTTTATTGAAATACAATTTATGTACAGTGAAATACACAAAACTAAAGTGACATGGATCTGTGTTTTTTATTTTTTGCATTGTTCCCTCCCCTCCCCTCCCACCCCGGTAACCAACAAAGAAAGTTTCCTTCCATATATAAACCTTTCCTTGACTTTTTACAGTAATGAACTAATACTGTATTTGTCCTTCCGTGATTGACTTATTTCATTCAGCATAATGTCCTCCAAATTCATCCATGTTATGCGATGTTTTGCAGATTCCACATTGTTCTTTAGTGTGTTGCATAGTATTCCACTATGTGTATGTAACATAGTTTGGTTATTCATTCTTCTGTTGATGGGCATGTAGGTTGTTTCCATCTTTTTGCTATTGTAAATAGTGCTGTGATGAATATTGGTGTGCATATATATCTGTTCTTGTTCTGGCTCTCACTTCTTTAGTATGTTGTTATGTGCCATCGAGTCGGACCCGACTCACAACGACCCGTCCTTGGGTTCCGAGATGGTATTACTACGGAAGCAGATTGCCCTACCTAGTAATGGGATTGCTGGGTCAAATGGTATTTCTAACTCCAGCTTTTTAAGGAATCCCCATCCTGCTTTCCACGGTGGTTGTATCATTTTACAGCTCCACCAGCAGTGTATGAAAGTCCCGGTCTTTCCACATCTTCATCAGCATTTGTTATTTTCTGTCTTGTTAAATATTGCCATTAGTGCTGGAGTGAGATGGTATCTCATTGTTGTTTTGAATTTTGATTTGCATCTCTGATGGCTAATGATTGTGAGCATTTCATCATGTATTTGCTGGTCACTTGAATATCCTCTTTGGTGAAGTGTCTGTTCATGTCTTCTGCCCATTTTTTAATTGGATGTTAATGTTTTTGTTATTGAGGTGTTGGAGTTTTCTGTAAATTTTAGAGATAAGTCCCTTGTCAGATATGTAGTTGCCAAATATTTTTTCCCAATCTGTAGGTTCTCTTTTTACTCTTTTGGAGAAGTCTTTGGAAGCACATAAGAATTTAATTTTTAGAAGGTCCCATTCATCTAGTTTCTTTTCAGCTGTTTGTGCATTTTGGGTAATGCTTGAAAGTCTGTTTATACCATAAATTAAAGCCCCTAAATTGGTGCCTATTTTTCCTTGAGGAACTTTATAGTTTTAGGTTTCACATTTAAGTCTTTGATCCATCTGGATTTAGTTTTCGTGTATGGTGTGAGGTACAGATTTTGTCTCATTTTTTGGCAAATGGATATCCAGGTTTGCCAGCATCATTTGTTAAAGAGACCATTTCTTCTCCATATAATCGATTTCAGCCCTTTGTCAGATATCAGCCAACTATAGGTCAATGGATCTATTTCTGGGTTCTCAGTTCTGTTCCACTGGTTCATGTGTCTGTTGTTGTACCAGTACCAGGCTGTTTTGACTACCGTGGCTATATAGTAGGTTTTGAGATCCAGGAGTGTGAGACCTACTTTGTTTTTCTTCTTCAGTAGTGCTTTGCTTATACTTTCCATATAAAATTAGTGATTGGTTTCTCTATCTCCTTAAAGAATACTGATGGGATCTGGATTGGGGTTGCATTGTATAGATTGCTTTGGGTAGTATTGACATTTTCACCATGTTCAATATTCCTATCCACAAGCATGGTGTGTTCTTCCATTTATGTAGATCTCTCATGGTTTCTTCAAGTAGTGTTTTTATTTATTTATTTTTTAATTGTGCTTTAGGTGCAAGTTTACAGAGCAGAGTTTGTTTTACATTCAACATTTCGTTTCACTCCCCAACTACCATCCCCAACCCTAACCTACTCCCCTCCATTCCTAGTAACCCCCACCCCCACCCCATGCCCCTCAGATTCCTCCATCTGAATGTTGCCCCTATGGTGCCACATGGTCAGTTGCTCCAAAGGATGCATCTCCATAGAGTATGTGGGTGCATCACCCTGGGTTGAGTGGTCTCTGTGAACATCTTAGTTACTATTGGGCTAAGAGCCAGCCCCTGGCAGTGAGTTTTATTCCAGGCCCGCAGTGTATTCCAGGACCATAGTATTGAGGGTCCTACCAGAGTCCATCCTTTTCAAGTAGTGTTTTGTAGTTTTCTTCGTACAAGTCTTTTGTGTCCCTAGTAAGATTGATTCCCAAGTATTTTAATTTTTTGGTATCTACTATAAATAGTATTGATTTCCTTATTTCTTTTTGAGCAATCTCTTTGCTAGTGTAGTGGAATCCAATTGATTTTTGTATGTTGATCTTGTATCTTGCCACTAAGCTAACTCTCTCAGTTAGTTCCAGTAGTTTTTTTGCTGAGTCTCTTGGGTTTTCTAGGTATAGGATCATATCATCAGCAAATAGGGATAGTTTGACTTCTTCCTTCCCAATTTGGATGCTTTTGATTTCCTTTTCTTGCCTTATTGTCCTGGCTAGGACTTCAATACAGTGTTGAATAGAAGTGATGATGGAGGGCATCCTTGTCTGGTTCCTGTTTGCAAGGGGAATGGTTTCAGTCTCTCTCCATTGAGAATAATTTTGGCTGTTGGTTTTGCATATGTGTCCTTTATTATGCTGGGGAATTTTCCTTTTATTCCTGTTTTGGTGAAAGTTTTTATCTGGAATGGGTATTGGATTTTAAGTAAAAATATTTTTTGTTTTTGATATGCTTAACCTGTCATTGCCTTGTAAGTTAAAGGAGAAGGTCACAGTGAGGCCTGTTGTAATGTTTGTGTTCATTTGTGTATTTTTGTCCAGAAAATCAAGTATTTTTTACGTTATTTGAATAAAGCAGGGTATAAGTTTATTATTTAACATTTTAGATCAATGTGGTACATTTTGTTTGAAATATTCTTTGGGATATTTCTGAGAGTTTATAATCACTTTAAAGTTGGACCAGATAAATTTTCCAAATATTGAGGACCTTCTCTTGAGTGTTAACCTTTCATTTGTCTCCGTTCAGATTATTGGCTCTGTTATTGTAACATTAATAATTTGCTTAAATTTACACTATAGTTTTATGACCTAAGTATAGAAGTTGTTTTCTCATTTCAGTTTTTTCCTGCAAACTTGATATTAATGAAAATATTAACAGTTATGCTTTGTTGGATGACTCACTGTTTTAAAACAGTTTATTTGGAAAAAGTAAGGGTGATATTTTTTAGGCAAAATAATTTTTTTATAAAGAAGCTTTCACTGTTTTAACTTTCATAAGCGCTGCACTTTTCTCCCATATATTTTTAGTTTGATAGAGAAAATGTGCGGATTCCAGGAATGCTGATTATTGATACTCCTGGGCATGAGTCTTTCAGGTAAGAACAAATTGAGTCTTTTATCATCAAGCAAACTTTTTTGGGTAGCAATTTGAGATCTTTGTTCTGACAGTCTTCATCTGGACTTGTTGATTTAGTAGTTTTATTTGGCTATTTGTTTTTATTAGAGGGAAGTCTTTCCTAATTTTGAAAGAACACCTCAGTGTGGAATACAGACAAATCTAATACATACCTGGTCTGTCTCCTGTGAAACCCATTACAGGTGGAATATTGCACTTTTGTGTCCTGACCATACTCCTTGGACAGGAAAATTGACAGAAATATGGGAGTAACTTCTGGAACTAACTCATTCCAGTTGATGTCAGCTCACTATGTCTTGTCAAATATGCATAAGCATTTGGCATGTTAAAGGCTTATAACGCTTTAAATATTTAATGCATATACTCTTTGTTTTGATTATAAAAAGAAATTAAAAGTGTCAATTTGAGCAAAAATATTTATTTCAAGGCTTTTTATTTGTACATTTTCTTCCTCTTTTCAACAGTAATCTGAGAAACAGAGGAAGCTCTCTTTGTGATATTGCCATTTTAGTTGTTGATATTATGCATGGTTTGGAGCCTCAGACAATTGAATCTATCAACCTTCTGAAATCTAAAAAATGCCCCTTCATTGTTGCACTCAATAAG
>NW_006921604.1:10079626-10081268 GCF_000298275.1 Orycteropus afer afer
AGGGTTTGAATGCTGCTTTATTTTATGAGAATAAAGATCCTCGTACTTTTGTGTCCTTGGTACCTACCTCTGCACATACTGGTGATGGCATGGGAAGTCTGATATACCTTCTTGTTGAATTAACTCAGACAATGTTAAGCAAGAGACTTGCACACTGTGAAGAGCTTAGAGCACAGGTGATGGAGGTAATGAGTCAGCTTTTCAGCTTACCACTTTTTTCTTTTTTTAAAAGATCAGGGCTTCTGGGGTGGGGATATTTACTACTTTTCCATTTAGTGAATAGTGTCCATTGTACCATCTGTTTTACTCCCTTTGTAATAAATATTCTTAGGTTAAAGCTCTCCCGGGAATGGGCACCACGATAGACGTAATATTGATCAATGGACGTTTGAAGGAAGGAGATACAATCATTGTTCCTGGAGTAGAAGGACCCATTGTAACTCAGATTAGAGGCCTCCTGTTACCTCCTCCTATGAAGGAATTACGAGTGAAGGTAAGCCGAAGTGGTGATTGTTAACACAAGGGTTTTGTACAGTGTAGAAGTCCTTCTAAGATCAGTGCCTCATTGTGAGAACGGCTTGACATAGCACATAACACACACATCCCTCCCTTTCCTCATTTCATTTTTGATGTTATACAGAAGGGGTCAATTGTCAGAGTGGACATGTGTGAAAGTACCTATTTGCCAGCTTATGCTTACCTGAAAATTAAAGGACATTTTTTTGGTTCTGCCCTTCTGACTGGGAGCTCTGGTAGCATAATGCCTAAGGCACTAGACTGCTATCCAGAAGGCTGGAGGTTCAAACCCATCAGCCACAACTTGGAAGGTTGGGCAATCTACTTCCGTAGTGATACTGCCTCGGAAACCCAAAGAGGGGTCACTATGACTCGGGTCCAACTCGACGGCACATAACAACAGCAAAAACCCTTCTAACTAGTTTTACATTAACATTTTTTATTATGGAATAAAACATTCATACTGAAAAGCACACAAAAGTCAGAATAAAAATTAAATTTTTAGGAAACAGCCAGATCAAGAATGAGAACATTGCTGGCACCTCAGAAGGCTTCTACCTGCCTTTTCTTGATTATAGTTCTTTCCCACTCTCTTAGAGCTAATCATTTCCAATGTTTACAAGAGTAACTAACAGAGAGTTCCAGCAAGATGGCGGACTAGGCAGAAGGACTGCACAGACCCTCTTCAACAAAGACAAGGGAAACCACTTGACACAGACACAGAAGATAATCTTGGACCCCTGAGCCTCGAAGGGAATGATACAGAAGTAGACTAAACCCCAACTAGCAGAAGAATTTGCGTAAAAATACCAAAAAAGGAGACATACGGAGCTGCGGTCTGGCAGGAACCTGAACACCCCTGACGGCACAAACGGCTTGGACATTCCCGAGTAGTGGTAGGACCTAAAAATTAACCTAAAAATCACCTGCTAGCCAGGGACTGCACTGACTGAGCACGGTGGCTGGGGAACAAACAGAGAAGGTGAAGAGAAAGGTGGGCTGAGCTGTGGACTTTTGCCGGTCCGGAGGGCGCCACCATTTTGTAGGTTTAAAAAGTGGCTTGACTATTTTGGATATTTAAAGAGACAGCGCTCTTGCAGATGCCTGTGGTGGTAGGACTTAAGAA
>NW_006921604.1:10083403-10083908 GCF_000298275.1 Orycteropus afer afer
CAGATAAGCAGAAACTAAGGGAATTTGTTAAAACCAGACCAACCTTACAAGACATGCTAAAGGGAGTCTTGATCAGAGAACCAAAAAGAGCAAATAACAACTGATCATTAATACACAAGATGACATAACCCAGAAATCACAGCTATGGACATATCCAAAGTAAAATGAACTTTCAAGATTCTAAACAGGGAACCAGAGACATCAGTTGGCAAGGGAGGACAACAACAAACAAAAAGAGGGAAAAGACTGTATAGTAACAAAATTTCTAAATGATGAGGAAGTTAAGAAAGTGGAAAGATAGAATGGACTGTTCTAATCTCAGGGTTAAAATTATAAATCATAGGGTAACTCAAAGAAAAATGATAAAGCTTCACATCACAATAAAAAAGGACAAGCACAAATATTCAGCATACACTAATACAACAGCAACAAAGGAAATGATACCATGAGGACATTGTGCTAAGTGAAATAAGTCAATCACAAAAGGACAAATATTGTATTAGTC
>NW_006921604.1:10085189-10164142 GCF_000298275.1 Orycteropus afer afer
TAAAAAAAAAAAAATAGTAACTAACAGCCTGTTTTTCTTTATAGTTCTCATACCTGAGAATATAACCAAAAAACCAAACCCACTGCCATTGAGTCAATTCTGACTCATAGTAACCCTACAAGAAAGAGTAGAACTGCCTCATTTGGTGTCCAAGGCTATAAATGTTTATGGAGGCAGACTGCCTCATCATTTTCCCACAGAGCATCTGGTGGGTTCAAACAGCTGACCTTTTGGTTAGCAGCCGAATGCTTTAATGTGCCAGCAGAGCTCCTTCCTAAGAGTCAAACTCAAAAACTCAATGCTATTGAGTCAGTTCGACTCATAGCGACCCCTCCTTGGGTTTCTGAGGCGGTATCTCTATGGACGTAGATTGCCCTGTCTTTCTTCCGAGGAGTGACTTGTGGGTTTGAACTGCCAGCCTTCTGGTTAGCAGTCAAATGCCTTAGGCATTATGTCACCAGAGTTCCCAGTCCTAAGAGTATATGTCCCTAAAAAATAAAATTAGGCATTGCCTGTGTTTGGACTTAATATAAATGGAGTCATTCTCATTGTATGCCTTTGCATCTAGCTTATTTCAGTCAAAAAATAATTTTAAGATTTACACATTTTTGTATATAGTTTGTTTATTTTTATTTACTATTCGATTGTGTAAATATACCACAATTCATTTATCTTGATGGAAAGTGTAGGCTGTTACCAATTTTTTTATTTTTTGTTACTCCTTCTAATTAATACTGCTGCTGAACATTCTTTCTCATCTCCATGTGTAGTGGCACAAGATATTACCCTAGGATATATGCCTGGGAATGGAATTGCTGAGTCATTAATTAGGCATATGCTCAGTTTTACTAGAGAAGGCCACACTCGGTGATTTACTAGATAATTGTCCACCAATTGGTATAACAATTTCTGCTCTCACTTGCATTGTTTCACATCTTCACCAGCTCTTTGATGTTGCTGCGAGATTTATAAATTTTTGCCATTCTGGTGGATATGTAGTTCATTTCACTGATGGTTAATATGGTTGGTCTTTCTTTTCCCCCCTCCATAGTTTATGCAGAGCGTTTTATGTTGCAAATTATCTTTCATGTCATTTAATTTATCTGCTGAAACCTTGTAAATTAGAATACAACAATGATCACTATCTACCTTACACAAAAGAGGGCAAAAAAGCTCACCCTGGGAAAGTGGTGTGTCCAGAGACACACAGCAAATCTGTGACAGAGCAGGCATTCCTAGTCTAGTAATTTTCCATCATGTTAAAAAATTTGGCACATATGTAAATATTTGCTATTTGTCCATTTTTTACATGTACAATTCAGTGACATTACAGGCATTCCTTGTTTTCTTGTACTTCACAGATAATTGCAATTTTTTTTTGCACCCTATTACTTAACTTTTTTTTTTAGTTATGCTTTGGGTGCAAATTTACAGAGCAGAATTAGTTTTACATTCAACATTTCGTATACATTTTTTTACTCCCAATTGCTATCCCCAACCCTAACCCACTCTCCTCCTCTTCCTTCCCAGCAACCCCCCCACACCCCCTTCCCCCATGCCCTTCTTAGTTATGCACTCATGTGTGTCCTGCTTTTCCTCCATGTGAATGTTGCCCGTCTGGTGCCCCATGGCTGATTGCTCCAAGGGATGTATCTCCCATCAAGTAGGCGGGTGCATCACCCTGGGTTGGGTGTTCTACATATAAGTCTTAATTTACTATTGGGCTGAGAGCCAGCCCTTAGGAGTGAGTTTTATCCCAGGGCCATAGTCTTCGGGGTCCCACCAGACTCCATCCGACCAGTAATTCTGTTCATTATTGTGTTTTTGAATATTGTTCCACACTTTTCCTCCCACTTTATCCAGGATCTCCAGTATTGATCCTTTCCCTAGTGGTTGGCATTGGTAGCCAGGCACCATCTAATTCTGGTCTCGACGTCCATCATGTCCTAGGGCTGATTATTTCCAAATGCCCTTGTTTTTTTTTCACTCTACTTCACTTCCAGTGATAGGAGTGGTTGGTCATTATTTTATGTTTATTAGCCTTTTAAATTTTTATTCTGTGAAATGCCCATTTTTCTCCTGCATTGTCTTTCAGATATATAGCAGTTCTTTATATATTCCAAATACTATTCTGTTTTTAAGGAGCTCTGGTGGCTTAGTGCCTAAGGCATTTTACTGCTAACCAGAAGGTGGAAAGTTCAGAAGCACCATCCCCGCCACGGAAGAAAGATGGGGCAATCTACGTCCTTAAAGATTGGAAACGCAATGGGGGTTGGGATCAGAATTGACTCGATGGCAGTGGGTTTGGTTTATTCTGTTACTGGATTATATGTGGTACCATGTCTGCTCCTATTCTGTGACCTGTCTTTTTTCTTTTTCTATGGTATCTTGAGAAATGGAAATACTTAATTTTAATGTTGAGTTTATCAGTCTTTTATTTCGTGATTATGCTCTTTATGTTTAAGAAATCCTTTCCTACCCCTAGGTCATGAAGATGCCTTTTAATGCTAACCGCTTTTCAAATATACATGTTTTTGTCTCTGTAGAATCAATATGAAAAGCATAAAGAAGTCGAAGCAGCTCAGGGTGTAAAGATTCTTGGAAAAGACCTTGAGAAAACGTTGGCTGGCTTACCCCTCCTGGTGGCTTATAAAGAAGATGAAATCCCTGTTCTTAAAGTAAGTCACTTTTTAATCCTTTTCTTTACAAAAGCTGTTTGATTTCTGTTGTTTGTCAGCAGGGCATACAGTAGGAATGGTGAAAAAAATGGGCATCTTTGTTTTGTGAAGCCTACTGTCTGGTTGCCTTTTAATGGAGAGTTGATACTTTTAAATTACTTCGGTTTATTGCAGTGACAATAATTGGCATAGATATTTATATTACATAATATACCTAGCATTCTAAAATTTACATTTTATTCAAATTAAAAATGAATCAAAACTTAAGAGCTGTTTATTCATGTTTTATTTTAGATACACAATAAGTAGCCAGAATGATAGAAAAACTTAGTTCACATTGTTGTGTTGTTGTTGTTATGTGCCATCGAGTCGGACCCGACCCATAGCGACCCCTCCTTGGGTTTCCTAGGCAGTATCACTATGGAAGTAGATTGCCCCATCTTCCTTCCGAGGAGTGGCTGGTAGGTTTGAACCGCCAACCTTCTGGTTAGCAGTCAAGTGCCTTAGCCACTATGCTACCACAGCTCCCAAGTTCACATTAGGATGACTCATTTTAAAGCCTATCAGCCCATTTGTAGGAGCAGTTAGCCTACATGAATACAGCCTACTTTCCACGAAGCAGACATTGAGCCATCGTCATCTGTTGGCTCACCAAAAAGAAAATCAACTCAGTAGCAACAAAAGGCTTTTCTGCTATGCTGGTACCACTCTTATTCTTTTTCTTAAATAATATTTTACTGTGTTTTTGGTGAAAGTTTACATATCAAATCAGTTCCCATTGAACAGTTTCTACACAAATTATTCAGTAATATTGATTACATTTTTCACAGAGTATCAACATTCTCATTATTTCCATCTTGGTAGTTCTGTTGCCAGTAATCTAGTTTCCCTGCCCCTCTTACCTTCCCATATTTGCCTTAGAGAAATTGTTGGCCATTTGATCTCAAATAGATGATTTTTCCATGGAGCACAGTACTCATGGGTTATATTGTTTTATGAGCCAATCTGTTTTTTGCTAAAAGTGACCTTGGGATAGTTTCAGTTCAAGGTTCAATGGACATCTCAGAGCAGTAGTCTTGGGTCTCAAGTGTCAGTCTATCTGAACTTTTTAAGAATTTGACTTCAGTTCCATAAATTTCTTCCATTCTATCAGGATCCATCTGTTGTGGCCCTTATCAGGATGGTCAGGAGTGATAGCTGGGCACCATCTAGTTCTTCTGGTCTCAGGGTGGATGAGGCCACGCTTTGTGTAGACTGTTAGTTCTGTGGACTAGTTTCTTCTCTGAGTCTTTGGTTTCCTTGTTTTTCTTTTGTTCCAGATTGAGTAGAGTTCTCTTCCAGATGAGTAGAGATCAATAATTGTATCTTGGATGGCTGCTCACAAATTTATAAGGTCCTAGACACTACTTTCCAGAATAGAACATAAAGTCTGTGCACTATATTATGCTAGTGGACCTAGTTGTCCCATGAAACTATGGTCTCAAGCCTTCAAAGTCAGAAAGCCTGTCCCACGAGGTGTTTGGTCATATCTAAGACTAGGAAGTATTTGTGACTGTGCCGCCATTACTCTTTAAGCAGCATTAGGTTGCTTCCATGAGAATTCACTACTTTAGGGGTACCCTCATTTGGCTAATCCTTAGTGTGGAGTACATTTCCGTGTCTTTAATGGCAAAGACATGCTTTTCTACTCATTTCTCAGAGAAGCAGTGATGGAAGAAAGAGTGCTTAGATCCTGAGATTAGAGTATCTCATAGTTAAAACAGGCAGAGCTTTGAGATTCCATAATACACATTTACATGGTGCTTTTAACTTTTAAAAGATTATTCTTGTTATTTTACCTTGCTTATCCCGGCATCTACCTTAGTTGCCAAGTTATAAAGAGAAAGGTGAAGTGGAAGCCAGCTGAAAGATGGCCCCAAATCTTCTTCCAGTGCAGTTTCTGCCTTGCTCTCTCCAAGCCTTAATTTTATATTTTTAAGGATGAATACTCATCCCAAAGGAGAATGCTTAATTTTTAGGTTGCTAAATGTATTGGCAGCATTGTCTTATCTCATTTCTCTTCAAGGATGAGTTGATCCATGAGTTAAAGCAGACACTAAATGCCATCAAATTAGAAGAAAAAGGAGTCTACGTCCAGGCATCTACACTGGGCTCTTTGGAAGCTCTACTTGAATTTCTGAAAACATCAGAAGTCCCCGTAAGTAATTGTACCCAACTCTGTGTAAGAGTCAGTGCTGGTAGTGGTTTGTGGTGTGGTTTTGATACCGGGCACATGCAAATTAACTCTGAAACTCCCTTTTCACATACAGTATGCAGGAATTAATATTGGCCCAGTCCATAAAAAAGATGTTATGAAAGCTTCAGTGATGTTGGAACATGATCCTCAGTAAGGAATTTCTCTTCTGCTACTAAGGTTTTCTTATTAGTTACCTGTTTTCTTTGAACTATGCTTTATGACCTATATTGTTTTAACCTTTCAGGTATGCAGTAATTTTGGCTTTTGATGTGAGAATTGAACGGGATGCACAAGAAATGGCTGATAGTTTAGGAGTTAGAATTTTTAGTGCAGAAATTATTTATCATTTATTCGATGCCTTTACAAAATATAGACAAGACTACAAGAAACAGAAACAAGAAGAATTTAAGTAAGTTGATGGTACTTTTATTTACTTTGGGTCTTTGGTAATGAAGTTTATTGAGATTTACCAAATACCAGAAAGGTGTAGACAATAGAAACATGGTATTTTCTCATAGACCAGAGGTGTGTCCTGAAGTGCATGTTATAAAACCATAAATCCTACACACCTGAGCCTTCAAGCAGTTTGTGTAAACAAATCCTCTTGGTAGTCTTTTGGTTTGTTTTTTAATTTCAGTTTGATAGGCTGAAGTATCATTAATGGGTGAGTAATTCCTAAATTTGGGGACTTTATATTGTTACAGTTTTTTATGGGGGACTGAATGGAATGGAAGTAACAAATTAGAGTTTGGGAAATGGGCCAAAGAATAATGTGGGAGAAAAGTTCATTCCTATAGTGATCATTATACAGTGCCTGCGGCTTCCAGAGTACTGTTGCTAAGTGTTAGATGAGTCAACAGTGAACTTGTCAAGTCCCACCCGCTTAGGGCTCAGATGCTGATAAAGAGAAACAACCAATTAAGAAAGGAGAATTGGTGTTAAATGCTAAAAAGCAAAAGAAAGCAGAGGAAGGGCCTAGAGTGATATGGAGAGAGGGGGGCTATTACAAGTAGAGAGTTTGGAAAAGGTACCTCTCTGTAAGTCTCTCATTTGAGTACAGACCTGAAGGAAATTAAATGAGCCACACAGATGTCTGGGGAATATTCCAGCAGAAGGAGCAGCAAGTTAAAAAGCTATGAGGCAGGATTGAGTTCAAAGGTTGGAGGCAGCCACACTGTGGCTGTGGCAGAATAAACCAAGGGGGAAATGGTCAGAGAAGTTGGCAGGACCCATGTCACATAGGACCCTGTAGGGCATGGCAGGGGTGAGCTTTACTCTTAAGTTGCAAAAGTTTGTGTGGACATGATCACACTGGTTGTACAGTGGACCATGGATTGTTAGGGGATAAGTGACAAGAGACAAAAGACTTTCATAATATAAGTAAGAGATCATGGTGACTTAGACTAGTATGTAGTGCTTGCTGATGACAGGGAGGGATGGCTCAATTTGGGATGCATGTTTAAAGTAGAGCTGACTACTGGTAAACACTAGGATTTCAGTTGGGATATGCTGACATTAGATCATGAAACCTGATGTGAGGACACTTAGATTTTATTTAGAAGATGACTAGAAACGAAGTATTTTAAACATATGCTTGATATACAAGCCTCGTTTTCTGTGCTGTCTTCCCCAGTGGGTCAGCTCTGAATGCCACTGCTTCTCCATTTGGGAAGATGGTAGAGCAAATGAGACTGGTTTGATGCTTGCTTGTGTGGCCTGCAGAGTAGACTCTACACTTGCCCAACGATAGAGCTGTCAGCATGCACTGTGTAGGTTCAAAGCCTCAGGGTGGCTGCCAAGTGTGTTCAGGAGCAGGGCTTAGAATTTTCATTTGTACACAGATTGCTTCTAAGATGCAGCGTCTTTTAGGGTAGGGCTTAAGAGGGAGGAAAGTGAGTACTAGGGATACAACAGAATGGAACGAGGGAAGGGAAAAGAATGAAGAGCCGTGTGCTGCACCATCTGCCGCTGACAGTAATGTACAGTTTCCAGACTTGCTTCTTTCATGGGACCTATTAGAAGACATGCTTTTCTTACTCGCCTCACATTCATCTGTGTTTCTCAATGTTCAAATTATTTCGCGTTGGATTGTAAATGTCACATTTTCTTTTTTTTCTTTAGGCACATAGCAGTATTTCCCTGCAAGATGAAAATCCTTCCTCAGTTTATTTTCAATTCTCGAGATCCAATAGTGATGGGAGTGACTGTGGAAGCAGGTCAGGTGAAACAGGGCACACCCATGTGTGTCCCTAGCAAAAATGTAAGTTCTTTGCACATTTTTTGTTTTAATTTAGCACCAAGCCTTCCTCCTCAAAACAAAACCACACAAAACTCAGACTCAGCTTGTACAGTGTGTTTTCACCTAGTGTATGAAGGAGATCTGTGAGGAATTGTGTAGGGGCAAACGAGACTGTTCTTGAGTGGTTCAGGAGCCTTTATGCCCTTTATGCCATATGGGAAACTGATAACCCTATTTTATCAATTCTAACATGTACTGTTTTGCACATTTTAGCTACTTTGAAATTGGGATGTATTTCACAATTACTGTTGTATTTCACAGCCCTTCTTAGCCAGGATCCAGGTAAGGGGTAGGAGGCAGGCAAGGCCCCAGCCCCCTAGAGCCAGGAAAGGGAAGGAGCAGCCGGGGGACCACAAGAGTGGTAGGAACCAGGTAGGGAGGGGTGGGAGGCAGGCAAGGCCCCAGCCCCCAGAGTCAGGAAAGGGAGGGAGCGGCCGGGAACTACAAAGTGGCAGGATCCAGGTAGGGATTAGGTAAGCTAAGGGCACAGAGGTTTCCAACAGCTAAGGGAGACAAACTTCTCTGTCAGTGTGTCATCCTGTAGGGCTTGCACATAGCTGTGAGGCTTGAGGCTGTGCCACCAGTGTTTCAGATGCCAGCAGGGTTGCACATAGTGTAGGTTTCAACGCAGCTTACAGACTGAGACAGACTAGGAAGAAGGAAGACGCCATCCACTTCTCAAAAAATTGGCCAGGGAAAATGTTATGAATAGCATAGAAACACTGTTTGATACATTACTGGGTTACTTTATGAATAGCTTGGAAACATTGTCTGACACAGTGCAGGAAGACAAGCCCCTTGGGTCAGAAGGCACTCAAAATGGGACTGGGAAAGAGCTGCCTTATCAGAGTAGAAACAACCTTAATGATACAGATAAACTAAGTCTTTCAGGACCTCCATGTGCTGACAAGGCACGACTCAAATTGAGGAGAAACAGCTGCAAACATCCATTAATAATCAGAACATGGAATGTATGAAGTATGAATCTAGGAAAATTGGAAGTTGTCAGAAATGAAATGGAATGCATAAAGATTGATATCCTAGGCATTGTTGTTGTTGTTGTTATGTGCTATCAAGTTGGACCCGACTCATATGGACTGGTTTTGGCCATTTTGAATCAGACAACCATATGATCTACTATGCTGGGAATGACAAATTGAAGAGGAATGGCATGGCATTCATCATCACAAAGGATGTGGCAAGATCTGCCCTGAAATACAGTGCTGTCAATGATAGGATACTATCCATATACCTACAAGAAAGACAAGTTAATACTACTGCTATTAAATCTATGCACCAACAACCAAAGCCAAAGATGAGGAAATTGAAGATTTTTAACAACTTCTGCAGTCTGAAATTGACAGAACGTGCAATCAAGATGTGTTGCTTATCACTGGAGATTAGAATGCAAAAGTTAGAAACAAAAAACAATCACGGTAGTTAGAAAATTTGGCCTTGGTGACAGAAATAATGCTGGAGATCACATGATAGAATTTTGCAAGACCAACAACTTATTCATTGCAACCTTTTTTCAACAACACAAACAGTGGCTATACATTTAGACTTCACCAAATGAGGTACACAGGAATTAGATTGACTACATCTGTGGCAAGAGGTAATGGAAAAGCTCAGTATCTTCAGCCAAAACAAGTCCAGGAGCTGATTGTGGACCAGACCATCAACTGCTCGTTGCTGTTGTTAGGTGCTGTCGAGTCGTTTCCAACTCATAGTGACCCCATGCACAGCAGAACGAAACACTGCCCGATCCCATGCCAGCTCCATGATTCCTGCTATGCTTGAGCCCATCATCGCAGCCACCATGTCAATCCATCTCATTGAAGGCCTCCCCCTCTTTTGTCGACCCTCCACCCTTCCAAGCATGACATCCTTCTCCAGGGAATGGTCCCTTCTCACAACATGACCAAAATAGGTGAGACGAAGTCTGGCCATTCTTGCTTCCAAGGAGCATTTCTGGTGCAACTGCTCATATGCAAGTTCAACTTGAAATCAAAGACAATTAAAAACAAGTCCTTGAGAGCCAAAATATGACCTTGAATATATCCCTTCTGACCATCTAAAGAATAAATTTGATGCATTGAAAACCAGTGACCAAAAGCCAGAAGAATTGTGGCATGAAATCAAGAGAATCATCCAAGAAGAAAGAGGTCATTAAAAATACAGAGAAAAGAAAAGAACAAAACGGATGTCAGAAAAGACTCTGAAACTTACCCTTGAGTGAAGAGTAGCTAAAACAAATGGAACGACAAGATAAAAGAGCTGAATAGAAGGTTTCAAAGAGCAGCTCAAGCAAGACAAAGCCAGTAACTATAATGAAATGTGCAAAGACCTGGAGTTAGAAAACCAAAAGAGAAGAACATGCTCAGTATTTCTCAAGCTGAAAGAACTGAGGAAAAAATTCAAGCCTTGAGTTGCAATATTGAAAGATTCTATGGGCAAAATATTGAATGATGCAGGAAGCATCAAAAGATGGCAGGAATACACAGAGTCACTGTACCAAAAAGAACTGGTTGATCTTCATCCATTTCAGGAGGTGGCATATGTTCAAGGACCAATGTTATCAAAGGAAGATGTCAAAGCTGCACTGAAAGAATTGGCTAAGAACAAGGCTCCAGGAATTGACGGAATACCCATTGAGATGTTTCAACAAACGAATGCCTCGCTGGAGGCACACTCACTTAGCTATGCTGAGAGATTTGGAAGACAGCTATCTGGCCAGCTGACAGGAAGAGATCCATATTTGTACCCATTCCAAAGAAAGGTGATCCCACAGAATGTGGAAATTATCAAACAATATCATCATTATTACATGCAAGTAAAATCTTACTGAAGATAATTCAAAAATGGTTACAGCAATATATTGACAGAGAACTTCCAGAAATGCAAGCTGGATTCAGAAGAGGACTTAATGAGGGATATCATTGCTTATGTCAGATGGATCTTGGCTCAAAGCAAAGAGTACCAGGAAGATGTTTACTTTTGTTTTATTGACTATGCAAAACCATTTGATTGTGTGGATCATAACAAATTGTGGATAACATTGAGAAGAATGGGAATTCCAGAACACTTAATTGTACTCATGAGGAACCTGTACATAGACCAGGAGGCTGTCGTTTGAACAGAACAAGGGGACACTGTATGGTTTAAAATCAAGAAGGGAGTGTGTCAGGGTTGTATCCTTTTACCATACTTAGTCTGTATGCTGAGCAAATAATCTGAGAAGCTGGACTATATGAATAAGAACATGGCATCAGGATTGGAGGGTGAATCATTAACAACCTCTGCGATATGCTGATGACACAACTTTGCTTGCTGAAAGTGAAGATGACTTGAAGTACTTACTGATAAAGATTCAAGAATACAGTCTGCAATATGGATTACATCCCAATATAAAGAAAACAAAAATCCTCACAACTGGACCTATATGCAGCATTATGATAAATAGAGAAAAGATTGAAATTGTCAAAGACTTCACATTGCTTGGTTCTACAGTCGACACCAATGGAAGCAGCAGTCAGGACATCAGACGATGTATAGCACTGGGCAAATCGGCTGCAAAGGGCCTCTTTCAGGTGCTGAAGAGCAAATATGTCTCCTTGAGGACTAAGGTGCGCCTGACACAAGCCATGGTATTTTCACTTACCTCATATGCATGTGAGATCTGGACAATGAATAAGGAAGACCAAAGAAGAATTGGTGCTTTTGAGTTGTGGTGTTGGTGAAGAATGCTGAAAGTACCTTGGACTGATAAAAGAACTAACAAGTACAGCCTGAATGCTCTTTGGAAGCGAGAATGGGCAGACTTTGTCTCACATACTTTGTTCATGTTGTCAGAAGGGACCATTCTCTGGAGAAGGATGTCATGCTTGATAAGGTGGAGGGTTGACGAAAGAGGGGAAGGCCTTCAATGAGATGGATTGACACAGTGGCTGCAACAATGGGCTCGAATATGGCAAGGATCATGGAGCTGGTGTAGGACTGAGCAGTGTTTCTTTCTGCTGTGCATAGGGTCGCTGTGAGTCGGAGACAACTTGACGGCACATTACGACCAGCTTAGCTAGATGACAGTCATGACAGTTGTGTGAAAACCTGGTAAGATCTAGAAAGTGCTAGCATTAGGTTATCTTACGTTTGATGACATTTTGATTAGTTGCAGTCGAGCTGCCTTTTAGGCTTTTGTCTTTGTCAGATTTGTCATGACATCTTAAATAAAAGTTGGCATAAGAGCTGTATACCTGAGTTTTTAAATGTGTTTTCTCTGAAGTTAAACATTAATTTTATTTCAGGAACAAATACTTTCAGTTAGTTACCGCTTTTTTCTGTATTTCAGAACCGGGTGCTGGCAGTCCTCATACATTGCTTTCTGAGGGCTGTGGCGTGAGCATTTGCTTTGGGCTGTAACTACAGCAGTGCCTCTCAAAGTGTGATTCCGACTAACAACATCAGCTTGCTAGAAATGCAAATTCTCAGGCCCCATCCCAGACCTAGTGAGCACTCTATTTTCAGCAAGCACTCCTGACGATTCTGTCCTGAGATTGAGAATCCACTGCTGAAAGTGTTGTTTATTTATGCTTATTTAATGTTGCAGTTGCATGCTTTAGCTACATCTCATTTACATTTAACAACGATATGATAAGATACTATTATCTGTGTACATTTTACAGAAGAGGAAGCTTAGTTTCCAGGAGGTTAAACTTACTTGCCAAGATCACCCTGCAGGAACCACTGCCCTGTGATGCACTGACTGTTGTTCAACACTGATTAAGGCAACAGTGGGTCTGAGGATTCCTCTCACGGCTGTGCTGCTAGTGATCCTGCATCATGAAAGAATTTGCGTTCTTTACTGATCGTGGTTTAAGTTGGATGACACTTTCTATAAATTACATTTCAATATTGCTAAATATCAGTTTTCTTTAATCAGTGTTAAGTCTTAGCACCTAATATCAGTGCTTCAGTTAATGAAGTAGGAAAGGTCATTTGAATTACTGCCATTTTTTTTTTCCATCTTGAAAAATTTCAAGACTAAGGGAAAGGCATAGAGAATAGTATAATGAATCATATAATGAAATGGAACATATAAAGATGAATACCCTAGGTATTCTAAAACCAAAACCAAAGTCACTGCCATTGGATTGATTCCAACTCATAGCAGCCCCATAGGGTTTCTAAGGTTGTGAATCTTTATAGAAGCACGCTGTCTCATGCTGCTTCTGTGGAGCAGCTCATGGGTTCAAACTGCTGACCTTTTGGTTAGCAGCTAACTGCTGTAACCACTGTACCACTAGAGCTCCTTATCTTAGGCATTAGTGAGCTGAAATGGCTTGTATTTGCCATTTTGAATCAGATAATCATATGGTCTACTATGCTGGGAATGACAAATTGAAGAGGAATGGCATTGCATTTCATAGTCAAAAAGAACATTTCAGGATCTATTCTGAAGTTGTTGTTGTTGTTGTTATGTGCCGTCGAGTTGGCCCCCGACTCATGAATACAGTGCTGTAATCGGATAATATCCATACATATATAAGGAAGACCAGTTAATAACTAACACTCAAATTTACTCACCAACCACTAAAGCGAAACATGAAGGGATTAAAGATTTTTACCAACTTCTGCAGTCTGAGATGACCAAAAATGCAATCAAAATGAATTATTAATTATTGGTGATTGAAATGCCAAAGTTGGAAACAAGGAAGAATCATCAGTAGTTGGAAAATGACAACCTTGGTGATAGAAATGACTCCAGAGATCACATGATAGAATTTTGCAAGACCAATTACTTACTCGTTGCAAATACCTTTTTTCAACAACATAATGACCAGATGGAATACACAGGAATCAGATCAACTACATATGTGGAAAGAGGTGATGGAGAAGATGAGTATCTTCCGTCAAAACAAGGCCAGAGGTGAGTGTGGAACAGACCATCCGATTGTTCATATGCAAGTTCAAGATGAAGTTGAAGAAAGTAAGTCCAGCGAGAGCCAAAATACGACCTTGATTATATCCCACTTGAAGAACAGATTTGACATATGGAACACCAGTGACCGAAGACCAGATGATTTGTGGGATGACATTAAGAACATCATACATAAGAGCTGACAAGGGACAAGGTTGTAGTCACTTCTTGGCCACAGCTAGCTACCCAGAGGGTAGTTGAACCTGTGGGCTCGGGACCATCTAGTCACAGGGGACATCAGGATCAATTGGCATAATATACTACACAAAACATTGTTCCACCTCTTACTTTGGTGAGTAGTGACTAGGATCTTAAAAGCTTGCAAGCAGCCATGTACATGCAATGATGGGTCTCTCCTCATCCAGAGCAAAGAAGAATGAAGAAAACCAAAGATACATGGAAACAATTGGTCCAAGCGACTGGTATACCATGTGATCCGCAGCCCCATACAACTGTGAGACCAGAACTAGATGGTGCCTGGCTACCAGGGTCAACCACTAGGAGGGGGATCTATGTAGGAGATCCTGGATAGAGAGGGAGAACAATGTGGAACAAAACTAAAAATCATTAAAAAAAAGGGAGGCAAGTTTGCTGGTCTGATGGAGCCTGGTCGAACTACTGAGACAATGGCTCCTAGCTGCCCTTCGGGTCTGGCATGGAACCCACACCTGTGGTTTCCAGCCAAACAAAAGACAGGCATATGAGTTGAACATTTACCTCAAATAGATACACTCCTTGGAGAGAACAATCATGGGAAAGGAAGAAGGGCTATGTATGCACAGGGAGACAACTCGGGGCAGGAGTACATGGAGGGATGGACACAGGGAAAAGGTAACTATCAGGAGGAGGTGGGAGGGGACCTGTTGCATGGGGGTAAATTGTAGTCAATGTCATGAGACAGTATGTGAACTGCTGTCTGAAGAGTGAATTTGCTCTGTAAAGTTTCACCCAAATCACAATTAAAAAAAAAAAAAAAGCAAAACTTGATTAAAGTGTTAAAGAACAAAGATGTCACCATGACATCTAAGGTGCGCCTGACCCAAGCCATGGTATGTTCAGTAGCCTCATGCATGTGAGAGCTGGACAGTGAATAAGGAAGACCAAAGAATCTATGCATTTGAATTGTGGTGTTGGTGAAGAATATTGAAAATACCCAAAATTGCCAGAAGAACAAATGTATCTTGTCTTGGGAATAGTACAGTCGGAATGCTCATTAGAAGTGAGAATGGCTAGACTCTCTCTCATGTACTTTGATTGTTGTCAGAAGGGACCAGTCCCTGGAGAAAGATACCATTGCTTGGTAGAAAAAGGGGAAGCCCCTCAACAAAATGGATTGACACAGTAGCTATGATGAAGGGCTCAAGCATAGTAAATATTGTGAGGATGGAGCAGGACTCGGCAGTGTTTCGTTCTGTTATACACTAAGTCACTATGCCTTGGAGCCAACTCAGTGGCACCTACCAACCACAACACAATGAACATTCGTGTACCTTCCCTCCAGATCAGCATCATACCTGAGAAAATTATCATTAATTTGATAATACCCTCTAACATCATACAATCCTCATATACATTTCACCAGCTGTCCCAACATGTTTAATGACACTACCCACCAACTCAGGTCCAGGATATATTCAAGGTGCATTGCATTTTGTTGCTTTAGTCTCACTCAACAAACCATTTCTTTTTTGTGGAGTCCTGTTGTTTTGCAGATGCTTGCTTAATTTGAATTTGTCCATTTCCTCATTAATAGATACAGGTCAGAATTATTATAGAGGATACTACATGGGTACTCCTGTGTGCCTCTTCTTGCATCACATGGGTTCTCACGTTGTTGTTGTTGTTATGTGCCATCGAGTCAAACCCAACTCATAGCGACCCCTCCTTGGGTTTCCGAGGCAGTATCACTACGGAAGTAGGATTGCCCAGCCTTCCTTCCAAGGAGTGGCTGGTGGGTTTGAACCGCCAGCCGTCTGGTTAGCAGGCAAGTGTCTTAGCCACTATGCTACCAGAGCTCCCGGGTTCTCACATAGTGATGCTAAATTTGATTACTTGGGGAAGTACTATCTGCTAAATCTCTCCATAGAAAGACAAATCTTTTCCCCTTTGTAATTACAAAATACTCTGTGAGATTACCATGAACATTATCTTTCACAGCCTTTCTTCCAGTGGTTTAACTATCTGTTGGTGATGCTTACCTGAATAAGTTATTATATAGTTGGTTATAAAATCCTGATTTTCCCTCCTACTTCTGTTAAGCATCCTGTAGAGTCAGTGCCTCCACCCCACCCGACCATTAACCATTCTTTTTGATACTCATGTTGCCCAAAATTTGGTTAGTGGCAGCCCATACAAGCTGGCTCATTACCACATGGTACTTTAAAAATTTTCTTCCCATCTGGTTTAATACAATGCTGCAGGCTCATCTAGTACTTTCCTTGTCCCAGACTTGGTTCCATTAGTGGGATGTGGCACTGAAAACTCATCTGTATAGAATGCATTGCTACTTCACCATTGTTTTATACCATTACAGGAGCCTAAGACATTTGTTTGTAGTAATTATGTTCTGTTTGGCTTTGACCTCTTGAACTGTGTCCCTGCTTCTATTCTTACTACTCCTGTATCTTTTCTCCACAAAGCAGCCCAAGTGGCTTCTGTTTTTCTTTTTCACAAATAGCAACTGAAATCTATCGTTCACTTGCTCAAAATTTTTCCCATCATTCTCAGAATAAAATGCAAGGTTCTTACCGTGCCTTACAAGGCCCTACATGATCTGTTCCTCACTGCCTCTCAGATTTCATCTCCTACTCCTCACCCCTTTGCTCACCACACTTCATCCACATTGACTGCACTGGTTGTTCATTATTCCAACCTCTTTTCTCATTCAGAATCTTTGTATCTGCTGTTCTCTTTTAATATGGTACCTGCTAAGTGCAAGGGCAGAGCAAAATAAAAAATACATTAAGCTTTGTTAAACTTGAAATCTATCAATGATCTCCTTTTGTCTTTACAACCTTCTGTGAAAGGGCGTAAGGCATGTGGTGGTGGTGTTCACCCTGGTATACTAATGAAGATCTTAAGTGGTAAGGCAAATACAATAGCGCCAAGGTTTTTTAAATGGGTTCTTTTGCTCCACTTTATTTCAGCTGTCATGTATGGTGCCTGTGACTTCCATGATTCATACATTGTAGTTATTGTTCTTATTTTAGTTTGTTGATATTGGAATAGTAACAAGTATTGAAATAAACCATAAACAAGTGGATGTTGCAAAAAAAGGACAAGAAGTCTGTGTCAAAATAGAACCGATCCCTGGTGAATCTCCCAAAATGTATGGAAGACATTTTGAAGCTACTGATATTCTCGTCAGTAAGGTAAGTCTGTCAGCAAAAGTAGCCCTTAAGAAACCAGGTGGTGCTCTTCTCCAGGTGCCTGTCCTCAGTGCTCTGAGGGCTATAGTCTGGATGAGAATTTGATGGATCTCCATTTCTCATTAGGACCTGATCTGTAGAATGGCTTTGGCTTTGTTAAGGGAGGTTCCCTCTAAGCAGAGCAACACTAACGAACACCAAGGCTTCTAGATCCTTTCGTCCCCGACAACCAAACGGATTATGCTCACCTAAAAAGCAGGCAAGCACTGCTTTTGGTGAGATTGTGGGTCCACGATTTTCTCTGGCACTTCTATGGCCTGTTTCAGCAAACATTCTATTTTGTTTACCCTGTTTGTACTTTGGACTTTACAGATCAGCCGACAGTCCATCGATGCACTCAAAGACTGGTTCAGAGATGAGATGCAGAAGAGTGACTGGCAGCTTATTGTGGAGCTGAAGAAAGTATTTGAAATCATCTAATTTTTCCACAGGGGCAGGATATGGAGTAAATGCAATATTATGTTGTAGTACCACCAACAAAAACAGAACGGACTATTTGGACACCGATGAACTTAAAGAGTACGGAAGGAAAAAAATAGGTGTATAAAATGTTTTCCATGAGAAACCAAGAAACTTACACTGGTTTGACAGTGGTCAATTACATGTCCCCACAGTTCCAATGTGCCTGTTCACCTTGCCTACTCCTTTCCCCACCTCTCTCTACTGGCTGCTGTTTTAAAGTTTGCCCTTCCCCAAATTTGAATTTTTATTACAGATCTAAAGCTCTTTCAATTTTATACTGATTAAATCAGTACTGCAGTATTTGATTATACCAAGCTTCTGCAGATTTTGTGATTCTTGGACTTTTTTGATGTAAGAAATACTTCTTTATTTATGCGTATTCTTCCCAGTGATTTTTCAAGCATTCTTCTGCCATATGCCCTTAGAAATTTTTTAAAAATATAATATTAGGCATTCTGATATTTCTTTCTCTGCTTTGTGTGAAACCATGGTGTAAAACATAGCTGGCTGCTTTTGACTGCTTGTAGAGTCATGAGAGTCCATTGTAATCATTACAATGCAGAACTACCAATAAAGAAAATAGACATTGTCCAGTAAGTTCTGTTAGGCTTCCACGTTAGCATAGCTTCTCACCCCATCAGCCATCCTCAGTATAGTACATTCTTCCAAGGACATTAACTATTTTATTAACTGCCATACTTTGTGTACCTTGTACATGTTAACATTAAGGACTTTTTATACTAGAAAACTTATCATGCAGACATTTTCTAATGAGATGACTTGGCAATAATAGGGAATCGATTAACCATACATGGGCTTCCTGCTTCTTTATAAGTGGTTGCAGATACATCAGAATGATTTAATAGAATGATTTAATAATATGTTCATAGTAGTAATTTGTTTTATGGTTTTCCTGAAGAATGTGGGGGGTGGGTCCAAGTGAGACTATATACATCTTTCCCCAACTTATTCTTACTTCAAAGCTCTAATGTCTGCTTATTTATAGCATACTGTTGAAGTCAGTTTTGGGGTGTTTAAAGAAAGATTTACAAGTATTCACTGGCAAAGAACTATAAAACTATATTTTTGAAGTGTTATGGTGGACTAGCATAGAAAAATTATATACATTTGAAAATCTGTACTCTTCATCATTACGAAGTGTCTGTAGGGCCAGGAAAGGCTTTAAACTATCTGTGGGACTTAATTCTCCCAGGAAAAAGTAAACTTACCTGTATGTGTGCGCGCCTGTGTGTAGGGGTAACATCCTAATTCAAAATGTGTAAATTTCTCCAAATGGAAGAAGTAAAGATTTTATTAGCATTCTCTTAACATTCATTCATGCTTGGGGAGAAAAATGGTAAGGTTGTTTAGGTCTTTACCCTTGTTTGGAACCAATGGAATCCTGATCTGGGACCTCTCAGGAATTTCAAAGCTGAATACAGAGCCTGTAACAATGTCTGGCCTGGAGGTTTTCAGCCCTTAATTATAATAAATAAAATAGTTCAGCATTTGCTTTCCAGAGTCTTTTTAAGGATTCACAAAAAGGAGCTGTACAAAATATACATACAGTTCTTTATTAAACAACTGTAAACACTTCACTGTAAAAATCCATAAAACTTTATAAACAAACATTTTGTAAATAGAATCTATGCTACAGTAAAAGAACACAATTATTTACATGCAATACTGACAAATTTGGCACTTTCTGAAAGGAAATGTACAAAACACTTGCTTAAAAAGAAATTTAAAATTATAAAAACTCAGAGCATTACTATCATGCACTTTGCAAATACCTCACAAGCACTTATGGCACAGCGAGGAGAGAGCACCAGGCTCCCCGTTATAATATTCATGTAACTTTTAATGTGCTTCCATAAGTTTGTTGTAAAACCACTTGAACATTGTCAAGAATAAAGTCAAATGCCATATTCCAAACCGATTCCACAGACTGCTGCATCAACCTGAAGGTGGGGGAAGGAGAAACATCATTAAAAAAGGCTGATTCCTTGCTGAAGAACAGGTTTGACATATCTTTGGGGTTTAATAATCTTTGATTTCATTTGCAGTGTAAGAATCAGTTTTAGCAAAATAAAATTCCAGAACAGAGAATAAGTATTTCCTGTGGTTTTAATCACATAAAAACCTCAAGGAGAACAAGCTCATTTATTACTCAGTTGACCTTACAGCATTTCTTTCTCTGGGATCCGAAATTTAGCCGCCCCTCCTCAACCCTACAGAATGCAGTTTTTCATTGCCAGAAAATACAAAACTTACTCAGTACTCCCATTAATTAGCTATTGTGACATACCCCCTTATCCTTTTTTGATGAAAGTACCTTTTCATGTATTTTATGACTAAATCCAGTTTTTCCAAATCTTTTTCCTCAATCAGATCAGTACAGTATTTCACAACTTGCAGAATATCTTCTTCCATTGGATCTAAGGAAGGGAAAAATGAGAACCAATGCCTTTTTTAAAATTATTTTTATTGTGATTTGGGTGAAGGTTTACAGAGCAAATTTACTTTCCATACAGCAGTTCACATATACTTTGTCTCATGACATTGACCACAGTTTACAATGCAACAGCTCCCCTCCCACTTCCTTCCGCATAGTTACCTCTTCCCTGTGTCCATCCCTTCATGGACTCCTGCCCCCTGAGCTGTCTCCCTGTGCATAAGCAGCCCTTCTTTCTCCCATGATTGTTCTCTCCAAGGAGTGTATCTATTTGAGGTAAATGTTCAACTCATATGCCTGTCTTTTCTTTGGCTGGAAACCACAGGTGTGGGTTCAATTCCAGATCTCAAGAGCCCCTAGGGGCCATAGTCTCAGTGGTTCCACCAGGCTCTATCGGACCAGCAAACCTGGTCTCTCCCCCCCCCCCCATTTTTTTTTTTCCTCCAAATGATTTTGAGTTTTGTTCCACATTGTTCTCCCTCTCCATCAAGGATCTCCTACATAGTTCCCCTTCCAAGTGGATGACAGTGGTAGCCGGGCACCATCTAGTTCTGGTCTCATAGTCGTTTAGGCTGCAGATTGGATGATGTACCAGTCGCTAAGGCTAATTGTTTCCATGAATTTTGCTTTTCTTCATTCTTCTTTGCTCTGGACGAGGAGAGACCCATCATTGCATCTAGATGGCAGCTTACTAGCTTTTAAGATCCCAGTTGCTACTCACCAAAGTAGGAGGTGGAACAATGTTTTGTACAGTATGTTATGCCAATTGAGCTTGATGTCCCCTGTGACTGTGGTCCCAAGCCCACAGGTTCAACTACTCAGTCCCTCTGGGTAGCTGGCTGTGACCAAGCCATGACCACAACCTTGCCCCTTATCAGCTCTACTACACACCTGGGAATTCTGATCATTCACATAAACTTGTAAGGACCATTGTCTGCCAACCCTATATATGTTCTTGGATACACTCCCCATTTCATAGACATACCTAATCGTTCAGCCTGTCCACCCATCTATCCACCCATATACCCATGGTTAGCCTTCACTGACAGTGCAGTACTATATGTACAAAAGGGTTCTTATTTGTTGTCTGTACCTCCCATGTACCTCTCTGTCTTTCTCATACTTGATGCTGCTATATTGGTCACTCACATTGGTGCACTGCCCTTCTCTTCACCCAAATCAATACTTACGTCTGTCTATCTAACAGCGTTCCCTCCCCTTCCCTCCCACCCCTAGTAAACCAACAAAGAAAATACCAATGCCTTTTTGAAGTAGGCAGAGATCTGCAGGAACAAAGGGAAACCAGACCACTGACTTAGAACTCTCCTAAGAATTGGTTACAGTACGGAATTTTTCAAAACAAACCTGGATTTGAAAAGGTTAGGGGCTGCCTAGCCTTATTAAGCTTATCAGATTTTGAAAAATGAGTTACATGTAGTTTAACCTGTTCATATTCTCAAATAATAGGATCACTGAACCTCAGTCTTGTATCACCTAACCTGAAATAGTAGTTATCCATTCTTTGAGCAAGGTCTTCACGTCATTGAATTCAACAGCTCCAGCTAGATTAGGTGCTGGTGGTCTACCACAGCTGGACAGGTCAGCCTGCAAATCTGCAAACCCTGGCACACCTGAAGTTGAAGCAGTTTGCTCTGCCTGTTTAAAATATGTAAGACAAAATGTGCTATATTTATACAGTATCAAGTATCTTAACTGATCACAGTAAAGGTGAAAATTTTAAGTTTTTTTTAAAAAAAACAGTACCAGGGGTTTTTCATATGCAGGACCTTCGTGTTTCAGGAAGCCATCAATTAACTTCTGGGGACTCCCGCTGGGCCCTGACAGAGATTTTGCAGGACTACTAAGCAGCTGGTTTTTCAAAGGACTCTGAATCTTTTTCTTGGGGCTGATGGGGTTTTTCTTCTTGTTTCTTTTTTTATCTCTTACTATTGCTGGTTTTAGCTGAAGTAAAGAATTCTTTGGCACTGGAAGAAGACAGGCGTAAGATCCTCAACAAATGTTTCCAGATAGTACATGAGTTCTCTTCAGAACAGTGTTTTTAGAAAGTGCAGATACAAATCCAACTAGGACTGCAACACCCACATTGTATATATGTATGCACTTCAGACAACCTCTCAATAGCTTTTCATGCAACTAACACCTTAGACTGTTACAATAATTAATACAACAATGACTTCAGTGCTCACATCTTTCATTTTTGTTACATGTCACTTTCCAGGCTTACCAGATGTGCTGGCTGGTTGCTGGTGAGTGGTGGCCTCTCCCTGCCTTTCTCTTTGATCATATGCTGCTTTTAGCTCCTTCTGAAGCTCAGCAGGAAGGGCAGCAAACACCTCAGGGTCCACCTAGTGGAAAAGGGATGGTTCAAAGTCAAACCTGACTTTATTCCTTATGGCAACTAGTTTATTTTTTTTCATAACAAAGATTTTGTTTTCAAATTAATTTTTCTGGCCTGCTTGAATTATTAATAGGTCCCCCAGTCTCAAAGCTTATTAAATCCTCAAAATACTTAGGGTGAGAATAAGGAATAAAACTTAAGAGTACTAAATTAGAGAATAAAGAATAAACTTTAGGCTCATGAAATGTTTTTAAATTCTCAGCAGACTGATGTACCATCCCCACATATGCTACATCACCACTGTGCTGCACTCAGGTGTGGACTAGCTGCTAGTGGAACAGAGGCACAGTATGTGCCTCCCCAACTTCTGGGCAGAACTTTGAGCACCTTTTCCCTCTGCTGCCACACGGTTCTGGTTCAGAGATGCTGTTGTCAGTTTGTATCTCACAGATGATGTCAGACAAGCCTCGGTAGCCCTCGCAGACATGGTGTAAGCCACCGAGCGCTCAAGGGGCAGAGGAAAAGAAAATGAGCAGTGTCCCCAGCCTAAACTGCAGTAGGATGGATGAGAATCTGTAAACCACAGAAGCTCCCTCCACTGAGATTACCTGTGAAAATGCTGGAAGGGCTATTACATTAATTCCTGTGTCACTGTTAGATTCTTGAGGTTCTGGTATTTCTAACAAAACTGTGCCAACTGGTTGTGGCAATATTCCTGTATTACAGCCATTTGCTGGTTCTTTCTTCTTGTCCCCTTGTAGCTCTCCTTGCTGAAAAGCACAAACTTGCTCTACTTGTTCCCGGAGATCAGGTGGAAGTGCTTCTAAAACAGACTGATCAAGCTATAAAATGCCAAACATAAGAGCTGAAGTTAAAGCATCTCAGAGATGATGTATCTGGAGTGTTAACATAGCACTTTAATTTTAATTTGAACATCTCAAACAATGAATACAAACTCCAGATCAGCAAATCTCTGCCTTTTGTCATTTAAGCACACGTCGTCAAATGCAGAGTCTAGAGATTCCAAGTTTACACTACTGGCCAATACCACCTGCTCAGGTAAGTGCAAACACACTCACATACAATCTCTTGCAAGAGAAGCATAAACACAGAGACTCTGATAAGCTCAACTCCACACTGTCCATGTTGACAGGTAAGGACCATATGCCTAAAACCAAAAACTAAATCCACTGCCATTGAGTCAATTCCGATACCCAGCAACTTATAGCACACAGCAGAACTGCCCATTTGGGTTTCCAAGACTATAATTTTTACAGAAGTGGACTGCCACATCTTTTTCCCACATAAGCCTAAAGCATATGTTGAATTTCTGGGGCAAGGTACACTCCAGGTCAAAAGTTTACCTTTCAGATGGGAAACATCTGCCCAGAAATACAGTTACTTTGAGTCTTACAACAAATTAGAAGAAAGGGTTTCTAAAAGTTAATTTTCCTTGGGCCCACATACCAGAATCCTTTGACAGATCCTCCCCTGCCAATCAGTGCCACCCAGCCCTGTGGAAATTGGCAATGCCATACTTGTTAGGCCAATCTTTTCTCACCAGGAAGTAATTATTCTGGGGTGCCTCCGCACAGCGGGGCCCAATGTAAGCTTATCAGAATTGCGTATTCTCTAGTCCTCTAGCCAACATTTACATCTCCTCCTACTTAGTGGAGCAGAGGTGCCAGAAAGACTTTCGCAATATAACTTAAAGTACTACCATGAGGCTTCCAAGGAGCACACAGTGCCAGTAATAGTATACCACATGTATGTTGCTGTTATGTGCCATCAAGTCGGACCCAACTCATAGCAACCCCTCCTTGGGTTTCCGAGGCAGTATCACTACGGAAGTAAATTGCCCCATGTTCCTTCCAAGGAGTGGCTAGTGGGTTTGAACCGCCAGCCTTCTGGTTAGCAGTCAAGTGCCTTAGGCACTATGCACTGAGCTCCTTACCACATGTATAGCTCACATAAAACCATTCACTCTACCAATTTCTAAAGACATACAGAGAAATGTCTGTAAGTCTAAAAAAAATCTTTGACATAGGCCTTGACTTTACCACTGATCACCAAAG
Organism: Orycteropus afer afer; assembly: GCF_000298275.1. Taxonomy (NCBI): domain Eukaryota; kingdom Metazoa; phylum Chordata; class Mammalia; order Tubulidentata; family Orycteropodidae; genus Orycteropus; species Orycteropus afer. The sequence continues at coordinate 10,109,159 of NW_006921604.1, forward strand.
TTCCTTGGTTGACTACAGTAAGCACACATGATTACTAGGGTTAGAAAGAGGTCCAGTGGTTGCTAGAACTGCCTTTCATCCATGGTGTAGGAATCTGAAGACTTGTGAATGCGAAAGTACACTCTTTCACCTAACCTGATTACCCTCCATTGACAATTTAGTGACATATTATGTATCCTAATAAATAGGTAGGTAGCCCTTTCTCCCTTTCTTGATTATACTGATTAAAAAATGTAAAGTCATTCCTATTGTGAATCCACTTTTGTACTTACGTTTAAAACAATAAAAATATACCTGGGAAGGTGATGGAACCTCTATACTTAGATTAAGTCTTGATTTCAAACTGACAGTAGAGTGCAGACCATTCCATTTCCCTGAAGATTCAGCTTTGCTAGGAATAGGACTGACAGATGATGTCAGATGTGTAGACAAAGAGGGCAACAAAGTGCAAGTTCTAGAGGCAGGTGACATTTCAAGATCCACAGCAGCCAGAAACACTACAATTAATAACAAGAAATAGCTGAAAATGGCCTTTTCAAATCATCTGGGGCGGGGGGGGGGGTAGTTTTAGTCTTACTGACTTCCCTGTCATCACTACTACTTTTTTTTAGTACACACAATGGAAAGGAACAAAACATTACTGACTCACCATAATCAACAATGTAAATTTGTTTCTTAAAAAATCATACACAATGCCTTGATACCAAAGGAATTAACTAACAATCCAATTGAAAAATGGGCAGAAGACATGAATAGACACTTCACCAAGGAGGATACTCATGTGGCCAGCAAATGCATGAAGAGATGCTCACCATCACTGGCCATCAGAGAGATGAAAATCAAAACAACAATGAGATACTGTCTCACCCCAGCACTGATGGCAAGGTTCAAGGAGACAGAAAATAACAAATGCTGGCAGGGATGTGGAGAGATTGGGACTCTCATACACTGCTGGTGGGACTGTGAAGTGATACAACCACTGTGGAAAGCAGGAACAGATATACGCATACTCATGTTGATCACAACACTATTTACAATAGCAAAAAGATGGAAACAACCTATGTGCCCATCAGCAGAAGAGTGGATGACCAAACTATGGTACATACACACAATGGGACGCCATGCAGCACTAAAGAAAATGTGGAGTCTGCAAAACACCACATAACATGGATGAACTTGCAGGATATTATGCTGAGTGAAGTAAGTCAATCATAGAAAGACAAATATAGTATTAGTTCATTGTGTAGGGTCAAGGAAAGGTTTATACATGGAGGGAAACTTCGTTGGTTGTGGGGGTGGGAAGTGAGAGGAGGAACACTGCAAAAAAAAAAAAAATACAGTGACTCATGTCACTTTACTTTCATGTATTTCACTGTACATAAATTATATTTCAATAAAATGTATTAAAAAAAATCATACAGCCAACCACTGTCACCGACCTTCCTTGTGTTCCTCTTCTGTAGATTTCTTAGCTTTCTGAACTTGGAAGAGATCAATGACAGAGTGTGAGCCACCAGAAAAGTGGCTTGACTGTGCTGCTGGGCGACTGGGACATGCAGGAAGAGTCTGATGGGTAGGAACCAACTGATTCACTTGAATCCCAACCTAAACCATAAAAAACAATGTTTTCATTCTTTTTTAGGAAAACTAAAGGTAAAATATGTATCAACTAAGCAAAATTCTCAGCTTATCTTTTATACTATATTCTAGATCCTGTTTTTAGAATAAAGAGACAAATGAAATATCTAAATAGAAATAACAGCTTTTTTTTTTATAATAATCTTACAATTTCTAGAGTATCTAGTGAGCAGTTACTTCATCTCAATCTTCATCCAACTCGACCCAGACATACTGCAATCTCTTTAAAATCAGAAAATCCAAACAAGTGGAAGGAATTGTGTTCTAGTCAACTAAGGTTTTGGCTTTTTAGAGAATTTAAACTGAAGACTTGACAATCTTAATTCATCTACCATTCTTCTCTTTACAGTATACTTTGCAAATACAAAATCTGGGGGTTAGGGAGATAAAAAGGGCAGGATACACTGCTGATACTTGTACAGAAAACCACCTCCAACCATAAAGCCCTATTGCAGCAGTAATTTCAGGGAGAAGTTTCATCACAGAGGGCCTAATGACTTTTTAAAATCCACAAAACCCACACCAAACTAAAACATACCCTTTCCTTGTGTCTACGTACACACACAGTGAACCTACAAAGGGTAATCTCTAAGAAGTGAGAAGTGTATGCTTTTTTGTCCTCTTGCCTATCTGGTTACAAAGGCATCTTCATGTGCCTCTGTACAGTCTCCCTTCTAGATAATCACACTACAGACAGCAAAACAAATTGACTAAAAAGGACCTTCAAGGTATTAGTATTATTCACAAATAGTCTCATCTATACTTCTAAGGAAGTATATATAGTCTCATCTATACTTCTAAGGAGAAGAGCACAGGAGAAATAAGAGAATGCATGTAATATACTTCTCAATTGAGGGAAAAAAAAAGGTGGGTTCTATGAATATCAAAGATGTAAGAGTACTCTAGGCAGAAAACAAGAGATTTCAGAACAAATCTGACTCTTCTCTCAAAACAAAGAAATCAGGTCAAACAAGGAAATCAAGTTATTTCTTTCTAATCTCCATGGAGCTGAAGACTTTCACCTACACCCCTACCCAACCCATGACCCTTCTCAGGTCAAGCTTCAAATGAGAAAAACAGCACAGAAAGTCAGAATTTTAAAATTTTATATACTCACCCCTCTCATATCCGATATATTTAGTTTCATTGTATGAAACATGTTCAGTGTAGCCTTTCCAATTATCTTTGCACTATCTGTTGCCTGGTCAAGAGTTACCGTCCTGTAAATGATATAATCACTTCTTTAAAGGAACAAAATCCACATTCCATATGTACTCACCAGTACCGCATTAACAGCACAGAACTATTATAAAACAGTAGGATTATAAAAAGCTAGTAAAGCTACAAAAAGAGCTGACAAAGGACAAGTTTGTGGTGACTTCTTGGCCATAGCCAGCTACCCAGAGGGAGCGAGCAGTTGGACCTGTGGACTCACAAATACAGTCCCAGGGGCCATCAAGCTCAACTGGCATAACATACTGCACAAAAACTACTTTGGCGAGTAGTAACTGGGATTTTAAAAGCGTGCAAGTGGTCATCTAGATACAATGATGGGTCTCCTTGTCCAGAGCAAAGGAGAATGAAGAAAAGCAAAGATTCATGGAAACGATTAGTCCGAGAGACTGGTACACCATGCCATCTTCAACCTATATAACCATGAGACCAGAAGAACTAGATGGTACCTGGCTACCACTGTCAACCACTCGGAGGGGGATCTATGTAGGAGATCCTGGACAGAGTGGGTGAACCATGTAGAACAAAACTCAAAATTTAAAAAAAAAAAAATTGCTGGTCTGATAGAGCCTGGTTAAACCCCTGAGAGTATGGGCCCTAGCTGCCCTTTAGGTCTGGAATTGAACTCACTCCTGTGGCTTTCAGCCAAATAAAAGACCAGCATATGGGCTGAACATTTGTATCAGGTAGATACACTCCTTAGAGAAAACAATCATGGGAGAATAGAAGGGCTGTGTACACACAGGGAGACAACTCGGGGCAGGAGTGCATGGGAGGGAAGGACACAGGGATGAGGTAACTAACTATGGGGAGGAAGTGGGAGGGAACTGCTTGCTGCATTGTGGGAAATTGCAATCAATGTCATGAGACAAAGTGTATGAACTGCTATATGGAAAATGAAATCGCTCTGTAAACTTTCACCCAAATCACAAAAATTAAAAAAAAAAGAAAAAGCCATAAAAGAGTTTAAATTATTAAGTACTATACATAATCCTTAAAAATGATATATCCTTCCTTCAAGGAAGCCAGTGATATGAAAATAATTACAGTGACAGGAAAGGAAGACAGAGAAAAGTATTATAGAACATTAGGACTTTCAGGGAAAAACTTTAATGAAGACCTGACCAACTAAGATTAAATTGGGAAAATTTAAAATAAAAAAAAAGGGACAACATTTAATGTATTTACAATTCTATGCATACTATGCTGCAACTAAAGTATAAAGGGTAAGCATTGTTGGCTTCAAGAGCTATATGGAGGTGGGTATGGTTAATATTCAGGAGAGAGAAATTTCCTCTATTTTGATTTTTGCCTGATCCTTGTATATTATGTTTAAAGTAAAGCCAATGAGTAATTTCAACATGCCAATATGCTCATTACACATTCTACATTTTGTCTGAAAGGCTCTATATGTAGATAAGTATGTGGACAGCTATGACAAAGAAAACACAGTAGTATCCTCTGAATCCCAGAGAAACCAGAAAATGGGATTCTTAGATCTCTAAGGACTCTTAACAAAGGATTAGAGAATCTACAAGCATGATTAGGTGCCAGAAGGTCACTGAACCTGCCCATCAGCTCCTTTAGAGCCTTGTGAGCTCCTCTGGCAAGAGCAGCATATCCCATTGCAAAATGAGGCTCCTACAGTTCCTGGTTTACACGAGAGCCCATTTAGTCCACTCATACCATGGAGCAACCTGTCCTTCCAAGTAAACAATCAACAATACACAACTACCTAATGTGAAACATAATCCCATGGATTTTCACCTAAGATAACAAGAATTTTGTTCTTGTTATTAGCCGCCTTCAAGTGCTCCAACTCACAGTGACCCTCTGTACAACACAACAAAACACGGCTCAGTCCTGCACCATCCTCAAAATCTTTGCTATGTTTGAGCCCATCATTGTAGCCACTGTGTCAATCCATCTTGCTCAGGGTCTTCCCCTTTTCTGCTCACACTCTACCAAACACTATATAACCTTCTCCAGGGAATGTTCCCTTCTGACATGACCAAAGCAGGTGAGACGAAGTCTGGCCATTCTCGCTTCCAAGGAGCATTCCAGCTCACTTCTTCCAGGACAGATTTGTTCATTCTTTTGGCAGTCCATGGTACTTTCACTATTCTTCACCAACAGCCCAGTTCAAAGGTATCAACTCTTCATTCTTCCTTATTCACTGTCCAGCTTTCACATGCTTATGAGGTGACTGAAAAAACCATGGCATGGGTTAGGCGCACCTTAGTCTTCGAAGTCATATCTTTGCTTCTTAATATTTTAAAGAGGTCTTTTGCAGATTTATCGAGTGCCACACATGTAATTTCTTGACTACTGCTTTCCATAAGCGTTGACTCTGCATCCATGTAAAATGAAATATTTGACAACTTCAATCTTTTCTCCATTTATTGTGATGATGATGCTTATTGGTCCAGTTGTGAGGATTTTTGTTTTTCTGTTGAATGCACCAAAATGTACTATGCTAAGTAGCTATAAGATATTTAAAAACGCACACATGGAGGCAGGTTAGGGGTGGGGAGGGGCCTGAATTACTACCATTTCTCTCTCCATAAAGGATAAATACATAAAGGATTATTTAAAAAATCAACAAAGGTTAGAATAATTGACTAACTCAGGACAAAAGCACAATTTATTAGTTTTAGGCCTTAAAAAAAAACAGATTATGTTCCTGGGAAAGATGTTATACACAGGATCTGATTTTCTCCACAGAAACTATGTTTAAAAAGATAATTATATTCCTGAGCAAGGGCCTAATAATCAACATAATACAGAAATGACCACTAACACTGTATTTGATTATTATTTGAAATATGTGTACATCATAATGCTTATTAAGAAAAGTAAATACAGTTGACTCTTGAACATGAGGGTTAGGGGTGCTGACCCCCCAACACTGTAGAAAATCCACACGTAACTTTCAATTTTCCAAAAACTAAACTACTAATAACCTACTGTTGACTGGAAGCCTTGCACATAACATAAATAGTCAATTAACACAGTCATTACCATACAGTTACTAGATTTTCACAGGAAGACTCCCACACATACACAATAGATAAGTTCATTAATTGTATTATTGATTATTATTTACTACTCATTACATGGGACTGGATCATCATGAAGGTCTTCATCATCATCATCTTCATGCTGGTAGGCTGAGGAAGAGGAGGAGGAGAAGGAAGAGCAGGAGTTGGTTGTACTTTGTCAAGGGTGGCAGAGGTGGAAAGGGAAGGAGAGGTAGGCACACTTGGTGTAACTTTATGGAAATACATCATAATTTCTGTCTGACTTTTGCTTTCTTGTTTCTCTAAAAATGTTTCTACATGGTACCAATCCTTCTTCTACCATTTGCTTTAGTTTCAGTACCTGTATCACAGAAGGGTCCATGTTGAACAAGAAGTCAAAAGCAGGCTTGAACAATTGTAACCTTTCTGCCAGATTCTTTTTGGGGGAGAGGGAACAATCCATGTACGAGTGGACCTGCACAGTTTAAACCCAAGTTGTTCAAGGGCCAACTGTATACCAGTACTATAAAATTACATTTTTTATAAATTGTATTTTTAATGTATCATTTACTATCCATGTTTTAACAGTGAACAAACACACTAATGATTAAGCTGAGCATTTTTCATGTTTGAGATATTTATGCTCTCAGCAATATCACCATATTGTTGTTGTTGTTGTTGTTATGTGCCGTCGAGTCGGCCCCAACTCATAGCGACCCCTCCTTGGGTTTCCGAGGCAGTATCACTACGGAAGTAGGATTGCCCAACCTTCCTACCATATATACATAAATATACAGGTTGTCTCTGGATTATGAAGAAGTTCTGCTCCTAAACCTGATTTTAAGTTTAACTGGTATGTCAATTGAAACAATTAGGTATGGTTTGTATCTAATGTGAGTTAGTCAAATGTCTGTCTAAGTATATAGCAGTGTAACTTTCTATGTATGAAAAGCATTAAACACCAACAGACACACTAAAACATCTTTGCCATAGTAATACAGTAATGTTTTGATGCATGTTGCAAAGTGGCATTTGTTTATTATTACAAATCATTGTATGTGCCTCGAATTTTTAATGTTATAGGCTATTCAGGGGTTGGTTGGTAAAGGGTTATACATGAGGCATGTTCATAACCCCAGGATCTTTCTGTAATGTGGATGGCTGACATGAACCAACTCTTAATTAAACTATCCTAATGTCTTATATTTGTTACTTCTGTAGTGATACTGCCTCGGAAACCCAAGGAGGGGTCGCTAAGAGTCGGGGCCGACTCGACGGCAAATAACAACAACAACAACGTCTTATATATGGCTTTTAGTGTAAAAAGTCTCAAACATTGGGTCTGATGGATGATAAAGTAAAACACAGTGTGTGCAGATTTAAATGGCACACTAAATTAAGCCTTTTCATACTGGTCACAAAATCTTAACAAAGTTTTTTATCTGAGGCTGTCACATCAAAACAGAGTTTTTAATGCTGTCCTCCAGTTTTCAAGGACTACGATGAGTAACCATTTTAAAAGTAGAAATTATACCTACCTAAATGAAACAGATATCTCATTCAAATAATTTTTAAAAATAAGCTTACCTGGTAACATTATCACAAATTCCATGACCTCCAAATTTTGCAGTTTCTACAGGGGCCCCTGGCTTTCGCACCATGATTTTGAGAGTCAGACGTTTACCCTTCATGCCAGCAGATTCAAGCCGTCTTTGAATTTCTTCTGAAAGATTCAGAAGAAAAGCTTCTGCTTCTACTGGCTATGAAAAGAGAAACATGGAAAAATGTCCATGTTAATCTCCTATATAATTACCTTTAAAAAAAAAACCAAACTCACTGCCACTGAGTCGATTCCAATGCTTAGCAACCCCCTTTGGGCTTCTGAGGTGGTAAATCTTTACAGAAGTAGATTGCCCAGTCTTCCTTCTGTGGACTGGATGGTGGATTTGAACCACAAACCACTTTTACTACCTTGCTAAACTTCTATTAAAAATTAACATTCTTGGTACTCTCACCTTCCCAACCAAGTAAAAGTAGTGAGTACCTTTAAAGGGATTTTTCCTTTCTTGCTTTCCTATGCCATCACTTATCTGTTACAAATTCTCTTGTATTTGTTCTAACAGTGAAGTCTTACTAAGCTGTGCTTTCTTCAATTTTGTGCTCTATTCCTATGCACAGCCCAAGCGCTGCTTCCATCTTTAAGGGCATGTGAACTGCTGATTACAAAGACCATGCACAGTGGGGAAATTAAGGGACTCATCAGATTTCAAATCCTTTCATACTCTTCCCCAAGATCTGGGTTCCCTCAGTCTTATCCTAGGGCCGTATCTTATGATACAATGCCTCAAAAGATCTTCTTTTCTTTAGGCTTTGAAAAATACCAAGAATTTTAACATTCAACTTTAAACATTTAAGGGTCTCACAGTGTACTTAGTAAAGAGGCCATAGAAAAGTATAAACAGCAACATGAGGTGAGATTTGTCTGAGATCAGTACCTGGGTAAACCTTATTCCATAGTTGATCTCAGCTGAAACAGATTTTCTTTCCTTTTCAGTTCGAACTGGCCGATCATCCAAACCACGGCAAAACCTATAAAGCATCTGACCTGTTTTGGGACCAAATTCTTTTTGGAGTTTTGCCATGGTCATATATTGTAAGTCTCCACAGGTTTTAATTCCTAAAGATGTCAACTTGGATTCCATCGAACGTCCAACTCCTAGGAAAGGAGATATACATATACACAGTTGTTAATTCTGCAGATAAATGAATAAAAACAATTTTAGCAATATGCAGTAACTATCACTCATGTAAAAATTTAAAATGAGTTAACTCCCTTAAAATCCTTGTGAAGTGACATAACTGAAGCATTTTAAAGATTAAAGAATTTTTTAATGCAAAATCACGCTATTGTTATTTCTAGAATCTAGTTCTCAATTTGTACTCTACATATGGTAAACCAGAAATTTCTCAAGTATGTATAACTAAAATAAGTTACCAAAAGAATGTGATTTTTATCTCTCACTCAGTATCAAAATTTGTCCTACTCACAAAATTAAGTAATGTTATTGTGTTGTTCTCGTTAACTCAATTCTGATTCACAGTGACCCCAAGAGTGCAGAACCGAACTGTTCCATAGGGTTTCCAAGGCTGTGACCTTTCAGAAGCAGAATGCCAGATCTGTCTTCCAAGGACCCTGTGGATGGGTTGGAACCACCCATCTTTCAGCTAGTAGTTGTGCACTTAACCGTATGCACTTTTGAATTCCTAACTAAGTAACTGACTATTAAATGATTCTACTAGTATGATTTACAAACATACCAGCAGACTTAGGAACTCTACTATGATTTTGGTGACATCCAAACTTCCCAATGGTTTCAGTCAATTTTCTCTGAATGAGAACTAGATCAAGAACTTCTGAGGCTCAAACCCAAAAATGTAACTTGCCGTCAGTCTGGACAAAAGTGGTATTAATAGCCTGGATATGAAAGCTCTTATGCAAACAAACTGGGGGTTGAAGGATGACAGAAAGATTTCCTTTATCGACCAAGATTATCTTCCTGAAAAGGCACTAATCTCCCTACAGCTAAGCCAGCAATTAGCAGTCACTAAATTATGATCTAGGAGCTCTGGTAGCATAAGGCACTTGACTGCTAACCAGAAGGCTGGCAGTCCAAACCCACCAGCACGTCTCAAAAGGAAGACGGGGCAATCTACTTCCATAGTGATACTGCCTCAGAAACCCAAGGAGGGGTTGCTGTGAGTTGGGTCCGACTCAACAGCACATAACAACAACAAGTTACAATCTTAAAGATGCAAGGTTCTACGCCTCACCCAAAGGATGTTAATGAATTCTATTGATTTAAGTTGGGGCCTTGTTTTCCTCTATTTGTCCTAAAAGCTTATAAAAGGTATGTTTAACTAGGAAAGAGGTTCAGATAGGGAAACTATAATTATTATTAAGATGGTCTCCACATCATCAAATAAATATTCCCCACCAATGAGGAAAAGACCATGTGTGTGACTGGTGTTCAAAAAGATCTTAGTAAGAGAGAGTTCGGAGTGAAGTCCACTATCTTCTGCTCATCACTCTTCTTGTGAAATCTGGCTCCTATTATCCTAAGTGGTCTTCAGTAGAAGGAAGACACAGTCTAGTCTAGATTCTTTCAGAAGAACCTCTGGAGGCAGTAATGTCTGACAGAAAGTTAGGAGATTCCCGGCTTTACTGACCTATAGCCATGGAAGTAGATGAGACAAGTTGATCATATTAGCTGTTATCACATCAATTCCAACAGACGGCTAGCCCATGTGTGTCAGCATTGACCTGTGCTCCATAAAATTTTCAATGGCTGATTTTTCCAGAAGTATGTAACCAGGCCTTTCTTCTGAGGTTGTCTCTGAGTGGACCTGAACCTCTCAACTTTTGGTTAATAGCAGAGTATATTAACCACACACCCAAAGACTCCTGAGACAATTTTAAACCACAATCATTTATTCCCTAAAGGAAGTTAACTGAAAGATGTTAAGAGTACTGACTCCCATTTGTGCCATCTGAGAGTCCAAGTTACAACAAAGGGAAAGTAAGATTAGCAGAGAGTCAAGAGTTAACCAATGCCCCACTCCCAACCAAAGAAAAAAAAATAACAAGTCATAGGAATCCATTTGGAAAAAGGCAAAATTCAAAGTGAAACCTATCTTGAGTGTTTTTCAAAATGGAAGGGAAAGAGACCCAAGGAAATGGACCAATCTTATACTAGGTTGACCAAAGGCAGACGAACACTATACACAGCTATTCATGTTCTGGAAAGACTTTATGTCTCTCTTTTTTCCCTCCCATTGCTGACTATGCCTTACCCCACCCCAATATGATCATGACTGTTCCCTTATAGATCTGGTAAGCCAAGTGGTTTTCACTGACTTGCAAGATTACAAAGAGTCACTAATAATCCTGGATATTGTGTGTGTGTGTTGGGGGTGAGGGGACTTAGAAAAGTCTCCCTATGGGTTTTGAGTTTCCCCATAGTTTTTGAGTATCTTGAAGATACTGAAACAGAATTATTAGTCACTAGTACCTACAAAATAGGAAGCTCTGGTGACCTACAAAATAAAGAGCTATTGTATGAAACACCACCAAATTGACCACAATCAATTACATATAACTGAACAGTCCTCCTGAGAAAGAACAAAAGCTCCTCTCCACTCACTGGATGGACTGAAATGGGACTGACATGAAGGTGGGAGGAGGCATGGGGAATACCCTACCTCTAATCCTAATGAGTACTCGTCACCTCAGCTGAGGGTAGAAAAGTTAAGGTTAGAATCAGCACCAAAATTCCAAGAGGGTTGCTAGTATAACATTAAGTAAACACTTTTAAGGAAAGCGCATTCTCTAAGGACAAAGTAAATAGGTCTTGAGACCCAAATCTAGTACAGCCACTAGAAACATGAAGAAAAATATAACAGCTGTTAGAACCAAGTCTCCTAGAAGGAAAGAAGAAAAACAATGATATGAGAACTCCAATTCTCAAAGATACAAGAACTCCAAGTAGGTTAAGACTTGGTATCTGTCCTTGAACAGCAATTATTACTCTAGGTTGTAAATGGTGTAATATCGCAACCTTGGTACCCAGAACTTGGCTGTCCAATACAGACACAGAAGAATAAAGCCTCAAAGAACTAAGTTTCCATTATCTATATTTGTGTTGTCCAACAGAATTTCTATGATGATGGAGACATCTATAACTGCTGTCCTATACTATGTCCAATACTATACACACATCATATAGTAGAGCTGACAAGGGACAAGGTTGTGGTCACTGCTTAGTCACAGCCAGCAGTAGTTGAACCTGCGGGCTTGGGACCATAGTCGCAGGGGACATCAAGATCAATTGGCATAACATACTATACAAAACATTGTTCCACCTCCTACTTTGAGAAGTAGCGACTGGGATCTTAAAAGCTAGCAAGCTGCCATCTAGATGCAACGATGGGTCTCTCCTCGTCCAGAGCAAAGAAGAATGAAGAGAACCAAAATTCATGGAAACAATTAGTCCTAGCGACTGGTACACCATCTGATCTGCAGCCTATACAACTATGAGACCAGAAAAACTAGATGGTGCCCGGCTACCACTGTCATCCACTTGGAAGGGGATCTAGGTAGGAGATCCTCAATAGAGAGGGAGAACAATATGGAACAAAACTCAAAATCATTTGGAAAAAGAAAAAAAAAAAAAAAGTGGGGACCAGGTTTGCTGGGCCAATAGAGCCTAGTGGAACCACTGAGACTATGGCCCCTAGCTGCCTTTCAGGTCTGGAACTGAACCCACACCTGTGGTTTCCAGCCAGACAAAAGACAGGCATATGAGCTGAACATTTACCTGAGGTAGATACACTCCTTGGAGAGAATAATCATGGGAGAAAGAAGGGCTGCTTATGCACAGGGAGATGGTTCAGGGGCAGGAGTGTAGGGAGGGATGGACACTGGGAAGAGGTAACTATGGGGAGGAAGTGGGAGGGGAGCTGTTGCATTGTGGTAAACTGTGGTCAATGACATGAGACAAAGTATATGTGAACTACTGTATGGAAAGTGAATTTGCTCTGTAAATCTTCACCCAAATCACAATTAAAAAAAAATAAAAATAAAAATATACTATACACACGTCATGTGTAGCTACTGAGCACTTGAAATGTGGCTAGTGCAAGTAGTATTTTTCCCCCCTCTTTTTCCCAGGTAATTAATGCTGTTTATGACTTCTTTAAATTTACATAGTATTCTAACAAACTAACATCCTGTGAATTGCCCCCACCAAAACCAAATTATAGTAGTATTATTGATCACTAAAACAGAGAGGGGTAATCTCACAGTCGTGAGAACATATAATGTTCTCAATCAGGCAATACTGATCTGGCCAACTATTTAGTATTTGTGGTAGTTACTTTTTCATGTCAACTTGGCTGGGCCTGGTTGAGTGGCTGACCAGCTGAATGTAGTTATTCCCCATGGTGAGACTGGTAATTAACTCCATGATGAAATCTATTGGAGCAGCTGAGTAGCTGCTTTGGGTATGTGGTCTGCTTCCCGTATACAAGAAACAGCTATGGAAATAGTCTCCAGCTTATGGCACACTTGAACCCTGCATGTAGCCATGTCGTTGTTCAGCAGCCTGCCATGCTACTTGGGACTTTCAATGGACTTGAATTAATAGCCTGCTATGTGGTTTGGTAACATTGGGACTGTGCCATTTTATTTGTCGACCTTGGGCTTGTTAGCCTCAGCAGCCAGCAGCTGCCTAAGTGAAGAGATGCCTCTAGCTCCAGTGGGCTGGAAGCAAGAGGCAGAGCTGAAGCCCAAGGTCGAGGGGCTTTCACACAGCCCCTAGAGCCTGGCACTTTGAACTTGGACTTCTAGCCTCCTGAACTGTAAGAGAATAAACTCCTGTTTGTTCAAGCCATCCCATTTGTAGTATATTCTTGTCAGAGCAGCAGTAGGTAAGCAGAACAGTGGGAATTCACTATAAGGCTATTGTAGATATCATCTTTGGGAACTGGAGTAAAATCAAATCTTGTTTTAGGTGGCAGCCCAAATTGCAAAGCCTTTTCATCAAGGCAGCTTCTCTTACAGCTGTTATCAGGAGCTGCTGAATTGGTTTCGACTCATAGTGACCACATGTACAAAAGAACGAAACAATGCCCAGTCCTGCACCATCCTCACAATCATTGCTAAGCTTGAGTCCACTATTGCAGACACTGTCAAACCATCTTGTTAAGGGTCTTCCCCTTTTTTTGCTGACCCTTCACCTTACCAAGCATCATATTCTTCTCCAGGGACTGGTGGTCCCTTCTGATAACATGACTGAAGTACAGACTAAGTCTAGCTATTCTCATGTCTAAGAAGCATTCCAGCTGTTACTTCTTCCAAGACAGATTTATTCATTCTTCTAGGAGTCCATGGTACATTCAATATTCTTCACCAACATCACAATTCAAAGGCATCAATTCTTCTCCAGTCTTCTTTATTTACTGTTCACCTTCACATGCATATGAGGCTACTGAAAATACTATGGGCTGGATCAGGCACACCTTAATCTTTAAAGTGACATCCTTGCTCTTTAACACTTTAAATACTTTAAAGGTCTTTTGCAGATCTATCAGTGCAATACATCGTCTCATTTCTTGATTGCTGCTGACTTCCCTGGGTGTTGACTGTGGATCCCACTAAAAGGAAATCTTTGACAACTTAAATCCTTTCTCCATTTATCGTGATCCTGCTTACTGGTCCTGGTGTAAGGATTTTTATCTTCTGCACGTTGAGAAATATAATTCATACTGAAGGCTGTAGTCTTTGATACTCATCAGTAAGTGCTTCAAGTTCATCTTCACTTTCAGCAAGCAAGGCTGTGTTGTCTGCATATCTCAGGTTGTTAATGAGTCTTCCTTCAAACCTGGTGCCACATTCTTTTTCATACAGTCCAGCTTCTTGGGTTATTTGCTGAGTATACAGACTGAATAACTATGGTGAGAGGATAGACCCCTGATACACACCTTTCCTGATTTTAAGCCACGTAATGTCCCCTTATTCTATTTGAATGACTGTCTATGTACAGGTTCCTTAAGAGCACAATTAAGTGTTCTAGATTTCCCATTCTTTGCTATGTGATCGATAATTTGTCATAACCCACAGAGTCTCTGTGGATCTCTTAAGCCAGCTGGATTATATTCTACTTTTCACTGTATCACTCTTTCTGGGAAGGCTGCAGAAACCTGTCAGAGTTCTCTGCCCCCTACCTGCATCCCACCAAGTGCCCACTACCTTTCCCCTGGCTCCCCATCACCTACAGGGAAAAATCAGGACAGTATAGATCTTTATAAATTTCATATTCATGGTGGTTCTCTTAAACTGAAAACAGAGACACATAATAGACTGGATATATAAACTAAGCATAGCTTCAACAAGGTACAGAGGGTCCTTAAAGGTATATGGATAGGGTGAAAGGCACTGTAAAGAGTCAGAGAATACGTAGAAATGGCTATTATTATTGGACTAGTTGGTGGAGACAACCCTTTTTACATTACAGAAAAAGATCTTATTAATTTGTTAGCTTAACATACAATAATCTTGTGAAGATTCCTTAAAAAAACATTTAAAAAGTGTTTTTCCTTCTGTAGATATTATAATTATTTGTAATTGTGCTAGGCACATCATGTGCTTGATAAACACTTATTGATAAAGAGAGAGATTGTGAAGGCTAGGGGAGGGGAGAGATAGGGAGGATTAAAAATGAATTTCTTGTAGTCAGTGGCTGGAGAGTGAATTTCATCAAAGCATGTTCCATAAGATGTTAATAGGTACTTCATACTCATCATTAACTAATTATCTTTAGGAAATTATTAATTTTTTAACAAAGATAACTAGGTTTCCTTATTGCAGGAATTATCAGAAACTTCTAAATGTGGGGCCCTTCACTAGGGAGACACAGCAGTAGGGTTCTCATATATTATGCAAAATGCCTTTTTAAAGGAGCAACTTGCATTCTGTGGAACACACTTTAGAAAAAAATAGATTAAAACTCCATCTTCAGGATAGAGATAACCTCGGAGAAGGCTGACATTTTTGCATACCTGAAATGTTCTAAATCAGTAAGATTAAGAACTTGGAAATTTTATAAAAGTTGGTAGTTTAAACACATGAAACTCTCATATAACATTAAGGTCTTGATAAATCAAGATGATATTCATTGAGGAATTCTTAGTTTTTATGTTCATGGTACTGAAAAGCAGCTTAAAATTTATTTTTAAATTCGTGTTTGCGAAAAGGGAGATAAACTGGAAAACTATAAAAAGCACTAACAAATGTCTACAACAAATAAAAAGATTTGTGTTTACCTGGTAGATTACTAACTAGCTGACCTCTGATAAAATCATCAACTTCTTCTGGCTTTAAGTGGTACTGCCCATCTGGTTTTGCTTTTCTGGTTGCCATTCTAGCCAAGAGAATATTAGAACCTAGAAGGTTTTTTTAAAAAGAAAAAGAAAAAAAAAGCGAGTTGTTCAAGAAATATTTACCACAATATTTTCTTAATTTCCTAACAACAGCAAATATAGACAAGGCTAACTATCAGATTTCTAAAACAATTTAAATTATTTTGAACAATGTATAGTACATAACACTGGCAGAATTTTCTTACATGTTACAGATTATGACAAGCAAGGCTGCCGGAAAGAGGGGACAGAGGCTTCTCTGTGTTCTGAATAAGTACTATTTCTCTATCTCCTACACAGATGTAAGAGACAGAAAAAGCAGCCCTGATTTTAAGACTGTGGGTTTACACAAATTAAGGGCAATGATCAGAAATGTTTCCAACCATGAAATCCTTATGAAGTAGAGAAATGAGGCCAAAGGAATGCCATTAGATTGGAAAAAACAGAGAAGTTCAAAGAACCAAGAATCTCACTGTACAATCAGTGTATGCAAAAAAGAAACTGAAGCCATGAGAATTAAAAAGAAAGATGGATGCTGACAGCAAAGTCCAAGGTGTTGATACGGACATGGAGAACTAAAGCAGAGCAGAAGAAAGGGTTTTGGCAACTGAGAAAGTGTCAGGAATTGGTGAAGCTAGGATGTTAGGTGAGTTTCTATGGAGACTTAAAATCTCCAGAAATTATGAAAGACTTATGTAAAGGGCACGTCTTGGTTTTACTGAAGACTTACAAACTTATAAGAATGTGTTGACGCAGGAAAGTATGGCGGGATGGACACTGGGAAGAGGTAACTATGGGGAGGAAGTGGAAGGGGAGCTGTTGCATTGCAAATTTTGGTCAATGTCATGAGACAAAGTATATGTGAACTGCTGTATGAAAAGTGAATTTACTCTGTAAATCTTCACCCAAATCAAAATAAAATTAAAAAAAAAATGTATTAAAATTATCAGTTGTAAATTAAGCACAGTTAAAAATAAACAAAAAAATTAAAACCATTACTGACAGTCTAAAACACTGAAAATATCTAGACCAACAGCAGGGAGTGAACAGGTAGGTTAGGTAGTACCCAGTGGGATGCTTAAAAGAAGAGCTTTTGAAGAGTAATAGTTTTGACAATCCAAGGTAAGAGAAAGTAACTTTTAAGCATGTGGCATACAGAGTATGCAAGGGATAAATTGGCTCCACTTGAGAAAATGACAAGACAAGAGGTATCTTGAGGAAAGGGTCAGGTATTAGGGGTTAGGTTAGAAAGGAAGTAGATACAAGGAACCTGGAAAAGTCAACAGAAGAAGGATGAACAGTTGAAGCAGCTGAGGAAACAAAGTACAATGCTTGGTGAGAAAAAATAAACAAAGGATGGGGCAAGACTGGATAATCATTGAGGGCACTTGTCAATCAGGGTAACTCCTAGAATTGAGAGAATGAAAACAGAACTGAGTGAGCATTCTAAGAAGCTGAAGTTCAAAGAATAATTGAATTACAAGACTCCAAACCTCACACCACCACAGTGCTTTAAATATGGCTTCTGTTCACTTCAGGGGAAAATATATATATATTGCTTAGAAATACTGAGTTCAATTCTCCCCATTTCTGAAGAACAAATAAGAATCATACTAACTTGTTTATTTCAAAGATATTATCAACTGTTTACCTGAATTCCCAACACTTTTATATCATGTACTACACCTCTGTGAGTAACGCTAGCAACTATTTTAGAAGTGAGAGACTTATGCAATCTGTAGTAAGCTAAAAAAGGCAAAAACTAAAAATCACTCTTTACAATGAAATAATATTCAAGGATCTCAGAACAATGATTTGAGTGAAATGAATAGTACAAGACAAGCTGGATACTAACCAATTCCAACAGAGGCAGCACATTTAGTCTGGTCTTTGATTTCCATACGGACAGCATTTGCAAATTCATCAGGAGTAAGTCTAGTCTCTGCAAGGATTTCAGTAATGTCTACTAGTGCTTCATCACAACTGACAGCTTCGATGTTATGAGTATAGCTATCAACACAAAGCAAAGGCAATGAGTCACAGCCACAGCTCACCATCTGTTGAATAAACACTGCATTACAAAGTCTTCCTATGGTATCAATCTTCACTATTTCCTCATACGATTAAAATGCTAAAAAAAATTAGCATTGTAAATAAAGTGGCATCAAGTGTCATGATTTAGTTACCTATTGGCTATCTGCAAAGTTACTTAATTAATGTTTTCTTTTTTTCCATATTAACGACTAAAAATACATCAGAAATTATCATTCCAGCTTCTAAACTGAAAATACTTTTGTAAAGCTCTGAATACTTGAAAAGTTTTGGGTGAATTAGATTTATCAAAACATTTATTCTAAAAAGTTTCAAACATGGTTTACCACAATCAGTCAAATAAGTAATTGCTGCTCTCCTAAAACAAAAATAGAATCAAATACCACCCACAACAATAGGTCTAGGATGTAGCAGGAAAAAATGGCCAGTCATTCCAACTGCCTGAAGAGGATGCCACTGACACTCCATGCATGTGAAAATACTTTTTGTTTTGTTTTTGGACATCTTATATGATCTACCCCCACAAAAGATTTGTTTTAAGCAGCTAGAGAAGAGGGAAAAAATGAAAAGTTTCAGTGTGGCTACAATTCTTAGATAAATATAAGGATTATGAAACCACAAAATAGAACTGAACCAGAAATTTAAGGCAACCAGACAGACCTCAGAATCAAAAATCCACCTTCAATAATCCCCTTGGTAACGTATAGCACACAGGCCAGGCCTCATCTCTCATCTGGACCTTATAGTAGTAGGTTACAAATTAGACTAATACGTATATTTACTCAAGAAATGAACATGCCTAATTTAGGCTGAAAAGAAAAGGTACATTTTTAAAAAGCAGAAGGGGATACTTGATTATGAAAAATTTTTCATCAGAGTGGAAGCTGCCCTGAGCTACATGCCACTGAAAATTTTCCATGGACTAAGATTATATCGGGACTAGTATGGACGGTTCTCCCTCATGTCTTTTGCTCTGAGGTCCAGGCTGGTATTTCGTCTGAGGGTCTCCATATCCTAGTACACAGTAGCATTATTACCCAGCTCAGTCACCCATTCCTATCCTCAATTTGGATGCTACCACTGACCTCAGCTTTAGAATAAGAATTAATGTACGCATTCCACTTATTAATACCAACATTCTCCTATTTGGGATGTTAAGGACAGTGGTGATTGTTAAGTGACCCATCACTTAGCACTCAATTCTACATATTGATGCCAGATAACTTCACCTATCCCTTTTCAAAATTTTGTCTCTTCTACTAAATTAAGCTCCTTTGATGGCAAGAATTGGATCTTAGTCCTCTTTGTGAGACGAGCAGTATGAAACAGCAGTTTGCACTTAATGGATACTCAACAAACAGGTGTTGAAAATAAAGAATAAGAAAGAGGTAAAGATGGAGCTAAGAAGTGCAGCTCTTGGAACATCAATACAGCGCAGTTGACAAACACTGGCCTATGGTCCAGATACCTGTTTTGGTAAATAAAGTTTTACTGCAACATAGCCACATGTTTTCATTTATATACACAGCAGAGTTGAGGAGTTGTTGCAAAGGCCTTATCTGGCCCTTTATGAAGGAAATATGCCAATGTACATTTTTATAATTTTCAGTTTTGAGTTGGTATTAAACATACCAAAAAAAACCAACTCACTGCCGTTGAGTTGGACCCAACTCACAGTGAACCCTCTCCTTGGGTTTCCGAGGCAATATCACTACAGAAGTAGATTGCCCAATCTTCCTCCCGAAATATTAAATATCTCTACACTATAATTTTTATTTTAAAAAAAATCAATCTTCTCAACTCAAATAATTATCCTCCATAAAACTATTACTAAAACTAACTTTTGTCATACCCAATTATTTTAGAAGGTAAGAGTCTTCACTCCTTATTAACTCATCATTTCTAATTTTAAACAAGACTATAATTGAAATGTAGTAATAAAAAAGAGTAAAGTCCAATTCTTAACCTGGTTCAATGGAAAAAAACAAACAAACTATGGATGAGTAGAAGCTATGCAGGCAGAGAATCAGATTTTACAGGGCCATCAGGAACACCTGAAGAATTTCAGCAGTGGAAAATGCCCCTTGAAAGTGAGCTATTGGATTATTGGAACTGCTCAAAGAAAGGTTAGAAGGCTGTCAAATTGGGATGCTGAGGAAAGGGTTTCTCAAAGACAAAAAGTCTAGCAAAAATGACCTACACAATCCTAAAGAAAACTGGATTATCTTTAATATCAGCTAAAGAAAACAGAACACAGACATGAAAGTGACTGTATCACACACTGTACCTTGCCAGTGTTTCATACATCGTTCGTGCAACTTCCTTATATGCATGGAAATCATATGGAACAGCTTGAAGATTAGGACACAGCTGCTTAGCTTGACCAAAAAACATCCCATTCTTAATGCCAACTTGTCTAAATAAAGAACAGAATAAATGGACATTATACCAGAAAGTTTTAAACTCAAAACTAAATATCAAATAAGCTATTTCCCCATGCCACTAATAGACACTTTTCATTTAATACTGTTTTCATTAGCAGTCCAAATAGGCATTATGAAATCTAACAAGTTTGTTTTCCCCTTAAAGGAAATTACACAATTGGTTAATTAGTGTAAATGCCCTATGAAGATGTGCCAATACATGTTATTAAAAGACTAGGTTTGGCTTTTGTCTGTGTCTGAAGATTCCTCCTAAGACTCAGACCTCCGGCCCCTTGCAGAGATGCCAGCATGCCATATATGCTGGTGATATCCCAACGACCACAGAGCAGGAATGTGCTGTCAAAAAGATATTTTCTTTCCCTAATACGTGGCACAATTTGGCCAGGGTTCATCCCCCAAAAACAAAGAATATAAACAAAAGAACTACACAAACAGTGCTATGTGACAAACAGACAAAATGTACTCATCCTATTACCACCCAAATCCCAAATGACCAATTCCATGCTCCTGAAGTGGCTTCACAGTGGTTGAGATGCCAACAGCATTGTATATGGTAGGACATCACTCTGGGCAGGAGCCATTGTTCCAGAACTTTGAGAAACCTGATTGAAAATGGTAAATTTTAAATCTACTGAGTGTCTAAATGCCCACATTACCCTTTGACATTTGGAGCACTCAGCACAAAATTATAATTATGGAATTAGACATAATTAGTAAAATTCCATTTTACCATTCTGAATGAATCAAGAAAAAATACTGTAGTAAAAATATAGCAAAATAACCAAGCAATATTTCACCAGATCACATACTTCTACATAAATACATCAAAAGGTTAGTCTATACGTTCATTCTCAAAAAATACTAACTGCTTGCTTAGTATGGAGGTGTGCCCTGCCTTAAGAAACATATATTCAAACAGTTCTCAATTACCCGGAGGCTCTCTGGCATCCTCTCCACATCCAGACCACCACTGAGAGGCAAGAAGGAGGAGTCCTTCAAGTCACTCAGAGGTAAATGCAAAACCACATGTATTTTTTTTATGTACAGAAAAAGAGTAATACATTATCTGATGCTAAGCCTCTATTAGATAAGAATCAAATAGGAAGGAAAAATGATGGTCAAGGAAGTGACTTATAAATAGCATTTAAAAAGAAAAATCCTCCTTCATTCATTCAACCAATATTTACGTCTTAGGAACTTTGCAAGGTGGCAGGTATAAGACGACAAACAAAACAGACATTATGTTCATGAGGATGACCCTGCATGCATTCACCTAGCACAGGAAGAATTATACTCAATGATACTGTTTATTAAAGTAGGGAAATATATCTATAATAGTTTAGAAGTATAAATAGGAATCTGTACATTACAGAAAAAGTATCAGGAACAATTAATTACAGCAGAAAAAAAGGTCTAAAAGAGGGCAGACTTCAGGTAACTGGTAAAATACACTTATTCTCAAAAAATTTTCAGTAATGCTAGATATAAACATAAGGCCAGCACATAAAAGTTAAACTCACAAAATTAAAAGTAACTATTCATTTTTTTAAAGGAATGTGTTACAGAAATCCTGTAAACATTATGTTCTTATATTTATGATACTTTCATTGACAAAAATTTTCAGGGGCACACATCTATTCATGCACTTGTCAACAGCCACTAACAAAAACTTAATGTACTCATGCACTTCTAAATTCCAGAGAGAGAAATGTTAAAGAGCCAGCAGACACTAGAACAAGGAGCTCTGGTGGTGCAGTGGTTAAGGCATTTGGCTACTAATCAAAAGGCTGGTGGTTAGGTCCCACCAGCCACTCTGCAGAAGAAAGATGGGGCAGTCAGGTTCCCTAAGGATTTACAGCCTTGGAAACCCAATGGGGTTCACTATGAGTCAGAATCAAATTGATGGCAGTGAATTTATTTTTTTTCTTAAACACTGTAACATGAGCCCTGGTGGCATAGTGGTTAAGTGCTTGGCTGCTAATCAAAAGGTCAGTTGTTTGAACCCATCATCTGCTCTGCAGGAGAAAGACGTGGCAGTCTGCTTCCATAAAGATTACAGCCTCAGAAACCCTTTGGGGCAGTTCTACTCTGTCCTATAACTTTGCTAAGTGACTCTTCACTATAGTGACATGCCTATTCTTTCAGCTAAAACCTTATGCATAACAAATGAGTAATACTACGTTAAGTGTTGCTGCAGAAATAACTCATTTTCAGGTTTAAAGTGTGTAGGCATACTCTTTGTTGCAATGTTTTGGTGCCGTATTAACCAGAAACAAACAAAACCATCATCATCGAGTCAATTCCAACCCATAGTTACCCTATGGGACAGAGCAGAACTGCTCTACAGGGCTTCCATGGCTGGTTTCTTTGTTGTTGAGAATATACACAGCTACACCGATTCAACTGTCTCTACATGCACAATTCGGGGACACTGATGACATTCCCTGAGTTATACCACCATTCTCACCCCATTTCTGAGTTGTTCCTTCCCTCTTAACACAAACTCACGGCTCCCTATGTTCCTGTGTAATCTTTAAAGTTGCTGTTCCCAAATACATAGTTTTTAAAAGAGCAAAAAGCTCAAGGCAGATACTTTCTACCAGTTAATCTGAAGTACTTGGTTTTAAGAAGGCTTCAAGTACTGCGTTGTCAATGAAGGCACACATGGGTAAACGGGTGGATAGATGGGTGGACAGTCTGAACTATTAAGTATGTCTATGAAGAGGGGAGAGTACCCAAGACCATGTATAGGGTTGGCAGACAATGGTCCCATAAGTGTACTTGTATGATCTGTAAAAATTCCCAGGTATATAGTAGAGCTGACAAGGGACAAGGTTGTAGTCACTTCTTGATCACAGCCTGCCACACAGACGGACCCAGAAGTTGGACTGGTGGGCTCGGGACCACAGTCGCAGGGGACATCAAGCTCAATTGGCATAATATACTACACAAAACACTGTTCCACCTCCTACTTTGGCGAGTAGTGACTGGAATCAAAAGCCTGCAAGCAGCCATCTAGATGCAACGATGGGTCTCTCCTCGTCCAGAGCAAAGAAGAATGAAGAAAATCAAAGATTCATGGAAACAATTAGTCCTAGCGACTGGTACACCATGCAATCCACAGCCTATACGACTATGAGACCAGAAGAACTAGATGATGCCCAGCTACCACTGTCAACCACTCAGAGGGGGATCTTTGTAGGAGAACCTGGATAGAGAGGGAGAACAATGTAGAACAAAACTCAAAATCATTTGAAGAAAAAAAAAAAGGGGGGGGACCAGGTTTGCTTGTCCGATAGAGAGAGCCTGGTGGAACCACTGAGACTATGGTCCCTAGCTGCCCTTCAGGTCTGGAATTGAACCCACACTTGTGGCTTCCACCAAACAAAAGACAGGCATAGGAGTTGAACATGGACCTGAAGTAGATACACTCCTTGGAGAGAATAATCATGGGAGAAAGAAGGGCTGTTTATGCACAGGGAGACAGCTCAGGGGGCAGGAGTACATGGAGAGATAGACACAGGGAAGAGGTATCTATCAGGAGGAAATGGAAGGGGAGCTGTTGCATTGCAGTAAATTGTAGTCAATGTCACGAGACAAAGTGCATGTGAACTGTTGTGTGGAAAGTGAATTTACTCTGTAAATCTTCACCCAAATCACAATTTTAAAAAAAAAGAAGGCTTCAAGGGATATTTTAAGACTATCTCAGGGCAACAGCTTCAGGCGTTCATCTAACTTCATGGCTACAGAAAGTCTGAAGTCCATGATAATGTGAAATTCTGTTCTGCATTTCGCCCCTTTTGATCAGGACTCTTCTACAGAATCTTTGATCAAAATGTTCAGTAATGATACCTAGGCACCATCCAGTTCTTCTGTCTCATGGCAAAAGAAGCAATTGCTCATGAAGGCAGCCTCACATTCGATATCCTCCTAGTCCTGATTGTCCTTCCTCCTCTGATGCACCAAGCAACAGAAACCAATTGCTGTGTCCACAATTGCTTTATGGAAGGAAACTGCCACATCTTTCTTCTACAGAGCAGCTGGTAGGTTCAAG
The DNA here is from genome assembly GCF_000298275.1 of Orycteropus afer afer. Classification (NCBI taxonomy): domain Eukaryota; kingdom Metazoa; phylum Chordata; class Mammalia; order Tubulidentata; family Orycteropodidae; genus Orycteropus; species Orycteropus afer. The sequence continues at coordinate 10,133,575 of NW_006921604.1, forward strand.
CCTTTCAACTGGCAGCCAAGTGCTTACTAACTGTGCCACCAAGGCTCTTTGGTAAGACTAATAGTATATACTTTCTAACATTACCTACATATACATATCCTACCTTTCTACGACTTCTACCATCTCATACTCTCACTCTATCCTTTGATGATCCTCAATTTTAGTTTCTGTCTACTGGAAACTCACCAATACATAAAACTGGGAATGACCAACTCTACAACCCAGTTCCCACTTAAACCCCAGAAATAGTTCTCTAATATAAGGGTGAATTATACTTTTTTTTTTTTTAAAAAAAAAAAAAAAAGTCTTCTCACTTAAGGAAAATTTAACTGATAATTATGAAAAAGGTACCCAGAAATTCTTTTCCAGAGATCTTCATTAGAAACAGTCTTCTAGAAAATGGAGAATCAAAATTAAAGGTTAAACTCCCCACTACTTTTTCCTTTTTTAAAAAACTTGCAGCTAAATTCATTTTCATTGTTTTATGTATTTCCCTAAAATGAACATTTGCCATTAAAAAGGCTAACTACATAATATTTAGCTGATATATTATCATCCCAATAATTTTGTAAAGCATTCGGCTTGACAACAAGCCATCCATGGTTCAATGCAAATGTACCATCCAAACATCAATGGAAGTCTACAGCCTAGGCACAAATGTGTCCATTAGAGTCCAAAGCCATCTGGTAACACTTCAATCCTTCAAGCAACCTTGGCATACCCAATCTAGCAATTATGTTGGGGATAATGAGTATCAAAGGAGAGGCTACAAGGCAAGGTTGAAGTTTTCATGTTGAGTCATTATACCAGTTAGCAGGAGTCCTTGGGCGGCATACACACTAAAATGCTCCATTACTAGGTAAAAGCTTGGCAGTTAGAACCCACCCAGAAGAACCTCAAAAGACAGGCCTGGCGATCTACTTCTGAAAACCCCATGGAATGGTTCTACTCTGTACACATGGGGTCACTATGAGTTGGAATTGACATGACAGCAAACAACAACAACAATCAGCAAAACTCAAGACCTGAAAGAATATTTCTGGGCTTCATCACATCCTCCAGATACTGCATACAACTATCTAGCTATCAGATGCTTAAGTCAGCATCTTATATATAAGCTATATATATAAAACTTAGTAGAGGGTAGGAGTCTAACCTACTGAACATGATATAAAAATCAGCTCTAAACTGCCTATGCTAATAAAAAGCAACATACACAATCCAAAAAGAACTTGCATTTGACTGAATTACCATCTATTTTAAAAAGCTTCAATTCTTTGCATACATTATCAACTAATAATGAAAAAAACTAAAATATAATTCTGTTAATGAGAACGGTAAAGTTGGTTTGGGAGTAAAAGTTTGCTATGTCAGGAATAGAAAACAACTTAAAATATTTTTAAATTATTCATGTCTAAAAATAACATTTTTTAAGTTAAATATTCTTTTCATAAATTAATCAGCAAGATTTTAAAGGAACTACTCTGGATAAATGCTGTTGAGCTGAAATAAAGATCATTTCGGACTGTCTTTGTTGAATAACCCCAAATATAAACTTAGATTGAAAAATCTAACTGAAAAGACTCTGGTTCCTTTTTCTAATTGTTGAATGCTTAAATACTGGCCAAATACATGTACTTGCTATGTTATAAAGGTATAAGCTTCTGTTCGTTGTTGTCGTTGTTATGTGCCGTTGAGTCAGACCCGACTCATAGCAACCCCTCCTTGGGTTTCCGAGGCAGTATCACTACGGAAGTAGATTGCCCCATCTTCCTTCCGAGGAGTAGCTGGTGGGTTTGAACCGCCAGCCTTCTGGTTAGCAGTCAAGTGCCTTAGCCATTATGCTACCAGAGCTTCTGTTTAGCTACCACAAAAGAAAAAAATAGAAATTTTTCTTTTTAATTAATCAATTCACTATTATGCCTTCTACTTTTATGACAACTATTCTATTCAATTACTTCAAAATGAGTGATATTTTATAATTATGAAGAACATATATGTCTATTTCTTCTTGTACTGAAACAGTTGATTGTAATTAGGGTTTAAAGTTACTGTAAGACAAAGATCTACACACAAAATTTATGTTAACAAACTGACAATGCTCTTATATGATTTTAAATAAAGATATTACTAGGTATGCCAGTATGGAAATATTTACTTGTAATTTAACAGGAAAAGGAGACTGGTGGCAAAACAGTTAAGCGTTTGGCTGCTAACCAAAAGGTTGGTTGTCTGAACCCAGAAGCTCCATGGGAGAAAGACATGGTGATGGTGATCTGCTTCCGTAAAGGTTACAGCCTAGAAAACTCTTTGGGGCAGTTCTACTCTGTCACATGGGTCACTACGAGTCTGTACCAACTTGATAGCACCCAACAACAACAATTTAACACACAAATGAGTTTTAACATAATTAAAAAACAAAACAAGAAACAACAAAACCGAGAATCTAAAGGCTTAGATTCCAGGATTGCTTTTTTTTTTAAAAAAAAAAAAAAGATTCTCTTTCATTCAAAACTATCTTCCTTGCTTCAAAAGACAAGTTTTATAAAAAGTGACAGTGCTCAATTTCTCATCAGGGAACCATTTAAAGTTATCCAGCATTCATGAAGGGGGAAAAAAAGGAACTAGAGGGATGAAAACTAGAAACACTTTTTCCTATAATACATAACATTCAAATGCAAATGTAAATCATAGGCCTGACTGATGTGTCTAAATTCATTTCTGAAGATTATATAAAAATGATTAACTCAACTAACTATTCACACTAAGTATGACAATGCACTTAACTTCTACATACCTGGCTTCATAACTACAAGATGCAATTTCAGCTTTTGACAAAACAGAATCAATCCCATTTGTTTGTGCAGAATCTTGAGTCTCCCACATTGATGAATCAGGTATTTCTGCTTTGAAAATAAAAAAATTGAAAGATTATTTGTTAAAAACTGATTGTCCTTAACTTTCATTCAAGAAATCTGCTTTCCATTGTTCTCCTATACAAATGTTTAGTAAATTCCAAATACAGTTATCTCCAATTGGTATTTATTCCCTTATTTAAAAAAACAAAAATTTATAATTGTAAAATGGTTAAGTTCCATTATACTCTTCATCAGCAGTCAGGTAAACACTTATAACAAATTAAAAGTGTCCTGTTTACTAGAGATTAAAAAATACAAACAGAAAGATAAATATAAGATACTGTTTTAACACAGCCTCTTGAGTTTGGCAAAGATAAAAAGTGATCAGGAAGATGAACCACCACTTATTCCCTTAAAAGGACTGTAATCTACCCTTTAATAGGAAGCAGTTCATGGGAAATACAAATTTCTGAATGCTCTTTGCTGTTTCCTAAAAGAACTATCTGCAAAACATAAAGCTAATTATAATATGTTCAACAAACATCAAATTCCTACAAGCCATGTGATCAAAAAATCATTTAGTAGGTTACATAACCATAAAGAGATCTTTGTCCTAAATTTAAGATTTTTCTTTTTGAACACTTATCAGGGAGAAGAGCCTCACAACATTATCCCTTTTAGGTAATTCTACTTTCAGTTTAAAAACGCACGGTCAGTTAAAAACACTCAAGTGTGCCAAGAATGCCAACTGCTTTATAGAACACAACAGTAGTCTAAATAGTACAGTTAACTAATATCTCTTAACATCCAAACCAAATTACAACTTTACTCAAGAATATAAAACACAACCTACTGAGCCTATGGCTGCCTGCCACTTTACTTCCTTTACCACCTTTAGCTTCACTAGTCATTGAGAAATAGATTTAAGAGAGTTTCAGTTATAGGTCTCTTGGGATACTATTATTAGGCTATAAGAAGAGTAAGCTATAAATATAAATCATACATTCTAAAAATACAATCTCAGTCATATCTCCACTATTATCAACAAACAAACAAAAAACCATTAGTAAACAAGACCAAGCCATACCACTTCAACTAATTCCAAGACAAACCTATTTTAAGTACACTGTAACAAAATATAACTAACAAACCCAACATTCCTTTTATGTTTATTTCAGAGCTGTTATGCTCCCTGGAAAGTCAGCAGAGTTAATGTACCACCAGAAAAACATGACAAAATATCTGGCTTCGTAGGCTAAGACAACTCTTTCTGGTGTTACTCCAGTAACCCCATCAATACTTTTCACCCAATTGTGCAACCCAATCAAACATTTCCAGATTCCAGCACCCACACACGCAAGCATAAATGCAAATCAAATTCTAAGGATTGCCATCTCAATGGGGTAAAGTCCTACTTGCCTCAAAAATAAAAACAGCATACTATAGGATTAGAGCTTGGTTTCTGATATGTGAATAACACACTGCTACACTGTTACAAATTAAAGACAGAATGCAGGTTAAGCTACTCAGTGCTTCTGAAGGCTGTTAGAAGGCTACATATCATCTTTATTTGTCTATTATTAAAACTGAAAAATGTGTAAGAATTTCAGGATTGTAAATCACAATGCAATAGAGGGTGCTACTAGACCAAAAAAGAAGTGTTGAAGTTTGAACAGTCACAACCAGCTGCCTTTCAAAGGTGTTACTATGAGTTAAGCCTTAAAGTTGGGGAGTTATGTGACTTCTCTGTTATCTGAAGGGCTAAATAGCCTAATAAGATACTTGTTTTGGAAATTAAGAGAAAAATCATGCTTGAGGTGCGAACAGTCTCTCTGGTCCATGCTCTCCCAATGCCCTGGCCTGAGACGCAGCACCATTGTGCTTCTCTTCACTGGGCTGGCTGACCTTTTCCACAGTGCAGCAGAGTGCGTGGATCCCTCCATGAGCGGACTGAGTTGCTTCATGTGAGATTCAGGGCAATGCAGGGACACACTGTCCTCACTGGAGGGCAAAGTAGAGAACTGCTCATCAAAACTTGACAAACTAGACGGGCACATGGAGAATGTGGAGGAACGGTTGGAGAAATCAGAGGCCAGGACCCAAGTCTGTGAAAAAGAAATCGCTGAGAATAAATCTATGACTAATACGATTTTAAAAACTGTTCTTCTTTAGAATGAAAACTGAAGCTGTTGAAGGGATAGGAAACATCTGCATCCTGGGAATCCAAGATGGGGTATAAAAGGCCCCAAACATGAAATCTTGAGTACAAATGGATTCCAAACAATGAGATCATCAATGAGAAGTGTCACTGCTGAGTATTGCTCAGGAAGCAGCTTCAAAAAGGAAGTCATGGAAGGAGATCCCCTGGTTATACTAGTCTGATTAGACAAGAGTTTGTGAATATGGGGAATAAGAAACTGAAGTTTCTATGAAAGACTAAAGATGCTAAGTGTCCTAATACTTTGCCTCACCATACAAGTCAAAACATTAGACCTGAACAACAACAAAAAAAAGGTAACATGTGGAAGCCAAAGATTCTAATTCTTAAACTGATCCTCAATATTTTAAAACTTAACTGTCTAACAATGACCCAGAGAAAGAAAGATCAGGAGATAAGAAGGAAAGAGGAACAAAAGCACTGAAAAAACTAGTTCTGAGTACAAGCTTAGTTGCAACCACATTTTATAATAGGACAATCTATTCATTTTATACTGTAGCAAATATTTTGGTAAGCTCCTAATGGGTCAAAAGGCTTAGGATATAAAAGTGAATGGCATCAAGTTAAAACAAGAGTATAAAATATAAAGTGTTATATTTATTTTTTCTACTGAGAGAAAATCTGTTTTTGACAGTTTTCAATGGCAAATGAAATTTAAAATATTTCTCCTAATAATTTACCTTCCACCCACATTTAGGGGTAGAACAATATGAGTTATAAAAGGTCATTAAAATGTTATGAAAATCCAGTGGCTAAACTGATGAAGACAATTAAGTACCCAATGACAGTAGTCTGTTAGTAAGCTATTTATGGTCAGACTGATTGTGATGGAAGGGAAAATAAGAGAACTAGCTCTGCTACTCCTAGGGAATGAGTGCTTCTGCAAAACTTTACATACAGAGTGCTGAAAGCAGGACGGACGTGTGTCACAAACACAAGACTCTACTCACAACAGAACCTTGAGCACTGAGTAACTAAAGAGCTACTACTGAATGGTAAGCACATGATATTTCCTTCTTTCAACATTCATTAAGTACTTACTGAGTGCCCAATATATGACAAATATTGTACATTTCCTTAATCTACTTGTTTTCTAAAGCTTAAGATTTTTACCTTTAGAATAGTACCACACAGGAGGAAAAAAAAAGCCAACCTACCACAAAACCGTGTTACCAACACTTAAGAAAATACCCACATTGCCAAATACTACAATACAACTAAATTTCAACAAGAACAATTCTACATAAAGAATAGCTGCTCCAAGATCTACTAATGGCACACAAAAGTCTAGCTATCAAAAATCTCTTTAAAAATTTAAATGACCAAAAAAAGCTTTAGAAAACCTGGAAAATGTATGTATACATGATGCACAAATGTGCCTCTACTGTCTTTTCTATCCTACTTATACCATGTAAACAGATGATTCTAATGAAAAAAAGGGCTGTAATCTCAAAAATAAAAAGGTGCTCAGAAATGTATACTGGCTTTCTTTCTGTCTTAACTTCACTGAGATCTATTTCTAAAATAAGCCTAAGGTTTTCTTTTAACGGAACTGAAAAAAACTGGGAGAAAACCAAATTGCATGCCTTCTATTATACTGTATATCTAATTGACTAGCTTCTGATTATTATTTTTCTGAAAGGCTAATTAAAAATTGGGGGGGGGGGGGCTTGCAGAAACACATGAAGAAACTGTCATAAGAGTCCAGGAATTTAATTTCTATGCAATTATTTCTCAAGGAGAAAAAAAAAACTCAGATATATGAAAACCTTAAATAGTATTAACGATTATTTTTATTAATATCTAAAACATAAAAGCCAGGGAAATAAGATTATTTCTTATATGAAATAGATTTTTAGAAGGAAATAATTCTGATTCCAATTTTTAAAAGGAAATAATTCTGATTCCAATAAATTAGAAGTTCCACTGTTTCTAATCTTATTTCCTCACACGAACCTCTTAGCAACACAAACTTTACTGTCCCTATTGTGATACAGTGACTAAACAACTAGTAATTGTTAACTCTTGAGTTTTGAGGCTTCCATAAAATGATGTCCATCATTTACATCACGAATCTAAATGTATATACAAAGCAAACTAATCACACCTTTTAAAACATTCATCACTGTCTGTCCTTGGAAAATATCACCATCTAATTCAACAAAGCATCAATTCTGAGAAAAATAACTATAAACCAGTCATTTGTATTACATTCAAATTTTGCTTTAAAATGTCACTAACGTCCTCAAAACCCATGAATGAATAAGCTAATTATTTCAATTCTGCTTTCATTTCTGTAACATTAATACGAAATGCAAAATCCAGAAGTCTTCAACAGGAGCACTATGACTTCAAAAGAAAGCTCATTATTTGTACCTGCTTTGCCTTTCAGGATTTTATTCTGATAATAATGCCACTCCAACTGGGGGTTAGCACCAGGGCGTAAAGGTGCCCTTCCCGTGCCTCTGTTACTTGTAACAGCCACTGGTTTTCCTGTGAGGAAAAGAATACAATTATTTCTAAATCTAAGTACAGAAATGTTAACAATATTCACAACATGTAAAGTTTTCAAAGGATTTTTTAAATGACATTTTTCTTTAGGCTCTGATCCTTAAAGAAGGTAATACCTTTAAAGTTTATCAATCATTATTCTAATACCACCTAAGTTTTTCAGCACCAATCAAAAAAGTAAACTATATGTGGTCATTTTGAAATGTACTCAACTTAAAAAAGCAGCACTGCTACTTATCTTTCAATGTTTTTTGCTTCTTTTTTTTAACAGGGGAAAATAGGCAATTCAGAATCTAGATTCCACACTAGAGAGGTGAGGAGGAAAAAAAAAAAAAAAAACCACTAACGGCATATAGACTTTTTATATTTCTGATCCTAATATCAAAACAGTAGAGTTCTACCAATACTAATTTTTCAATTTTACAGCAAGAGAAACAAATTAAGTATTACAGACATAGGTATCACAATCTGACTTAGTGTATAATCAAACATGATTATATAGTTCTTCAGTAAGTTTTTGCTTTAGTTATAAAATTACTTTCAATGCAGCATTTCCTTTTGTGTATGGTTAAGTTACAAGATAATTAACTTTGTAATGCAATAGCATGGATGATTCAAAGATATTTTATAGAATGCTTTTGTTATAAGGACAAAAAAAATCAAAGACGCATGAAATGTCATTCATAGGTATTATTCAGTGACAAGGAGAAATGAAGTTCTGATACGTGCTACAACATGGATGAACCCTGAAAACATTATACTGTGTGAAATCAGTCAAACATAAAAGAACAAACATTGTATCATCCCACATATGAAATACATAGAAAGGGCAAATGCAGAGACAAGTTCAAGTTCATTCATGGTTACCAGCAGTTAGGGGTAGTTGTAGAAAACGGGGCGTTATTGCTTAAGTGGTACTGAATTCTTGTTAAGGGTGATGAAATCCTTTTGTAAATAGTAGTGATGGTTGTACAATATGGTGAATATAATTAATACTCACTGAACTGCACTTTTAAAAATAATTAAAATGGCAAATTTTTGTTATATTTTACCGCAATAAAATTATTAAAGTTATCCATGGGCTAAAATCAATTCAACATTCTAAAAATTTCTTTCACAACTACCAAGGATGACAAAAATCAAGCCATGGTATTAACCCCATAGTTTGTGCCATCATCAATAATTGCCTCTATAAGGAAAGAAATGACTCTAAGAAGAAAATGCTAATCGTTTTCTCTTTCAGACACACGGATAGCTACCGAAAAAACTCAAAATAAATATTCTTTTAAAAGCACTGACTAGTTCATAAATATCTCAAATTCCATTAAAAGACTGGACCTATCATATTCTAGAAGTAATCAGTAATACAAGATTATTCTATAACCAAAAAGCTAGACTGTCCACCAGCATCTAAATAGCTAATCAAGTTTTTTAAGTTAGCATCTTAATTTGTTTGCTGGATCCCAAAGATATCCAACCAAACCAACTGTTATCTAGTCAATTCTGACTCATAGCAACCCTACAGGACAGAGCAGAACTGCCTCACAGGGTTTCCAAGGTTGCAAATCTTTATGGAAGAAGACTACCTCATCTTTAACATGAGGAGCAGCTGGTGGATTCAAATCACCGACCTTCTGGTTAGTAGCCAAATGCTTTAACCACTGTGCCACAAGAGCTATTCCCAGTGACACAGGCTACCATACAATTTCCATTTATTAACAAAGAAAAGTAAATACAGAAAAAATACAGAAGATTTATATAGGAATATATATATACATACAGAAAAAGTGCCCAATGCAGGTCCCAGCCTACATTAGTCACATGAGAACTCTTTCATCTGAAGATGAGCATTTTCCCCTGAAGACTGTATGACTATAGGGAGAAAGAAAAATTTTCTTATTTCCCTATATCTTTCTTCATAATGGGGTCCAGAAAAGTTAGAAGCATGAACTGATTTTGCCAAGAAAAGCAGAAGAAATTATTTTGTACAGATTTTATAATTCCTTAGTATACATATTTATCTAACATAATAATTTTCTTAAACATAAATAAGAATACAGACCTTTGAGATCTGGTCTGTTTCGTATACCCACTGATACAAAGAAGCAATCCATATCAACATGCATTATACAGCTCTGATGTCTGGGTGAACTCAATACTGACATATTTCCTAGAAGGCAAAAGAGAACATTCAAACCCTGAACTAATAATTAGTATTTAAAAAATTACATCTAGTTAGTTCTAAAAAATTCTATTTAAAAATGCTTACACACAGAATGGAGACTTTAAAAAAAGAAAACAAAAAAAACACAGAACCGATTGCAGATTATTTCTCCCACCTCATAAATAAAATTTAAGTTTCTTTAGCAGCTCAGAGTAATTCAGAGATACCAATGTAGTTTCCTTTTCAGTTTCAAAACAATTATAAAGAATCATTATATACAATCAAATTACAAAGAAAACTATGTTTTCCCGTCTTATATTCTAATAATTAAGTCTCTAAATAAAATGGTTGAAAGCCTAAAAATTATTTCTATATGCTGATTATTTTATAAAAGTTTGTAATTTACATATGTAGTTACAGGGAGCTAAGCAACTTCTGATAATCACTATTCCACATACTCTACTAACATTCCTGGACAAAAGAACAATAAAATTGCTACTATTATTGAATGTTTGGTAGGTCTAACACAGGTCAAGTACTGTGTAAGAGATTTTGTTGTTGCTGCACAGTCAAGTCAATTCTGGACTCATAGCAACCCCATGTGACAACAGTGAAACTGTTTGATGGGTTTCTTAGACTATTATCTTTACAAGAGCAGATCAGCAGACTTTTCAACCCAAGGAGCCACTGGGTGGGCCCCTTTAGAAGTCATATATTTAACAACTGCATCACCAGGGCTTTCCATGTATTCTCACAACACTACTAACAGGTAAGTAATTTTATCATCTCATTTTACAAATTAATAACTACTCAAGTCACACAGCCAGTAAGTGGCTACAATGCACCAGCCAGTAGGCTTCTAAAGGGCCCTCAAACTACCATGCTACTGTTCTAAATAGATAAACTTCAATAATCGTATGTAACATCAATGAAACCGTACATAACGGAAGTGCTAAACTGCTAAATACTGTAAAAAAAAAAAAATTAGCTTTGAAACATATATACCACATTTAAGGAGATAATGGTGACCGCCCTCTCCTAAGGTCTCTGGTTTCTAATCATTCGGAGCTACACAGAGATTATTTTAACCCTAACCTAGCCACAATCAGAGCTCTCTTCTCTATTGGTCTCATCCTTCACCTTCTTCCCCATCCTCCAAGACACACAAATCCTGCAAATAATAACCCTGAGCTTGTAAAATGTTCTGATCTCATAAAGGAGTTTTCTCTCACAGGCTTATTGCTGTTGTTTGGTAGAGTTGGTTCTGACTCACAGTGACCTTATGTACAAGAATGAAATTCTGCTTGGTCCTGCACCATCCTCACAATTGTTGCTATGTTTGAGCCCACTGCTGCAGCCACTGTGTCAATCCACCTCATTGAAGGTTTTCCTCTTTTTTGCTGACCCTCTACTTTACCAAGTATGATATCCTTCGACAGGGACTAGTCTTTCCTGATAACATGACCAAACAGTACGTAAGACAACTCTTGCCATCCTTGCTTCTAAGAAGTAGTCTAGCTGTATTCCTTCCAGGCAGATTTGTTTATATTTCTGACAGATGATGCTATGTTCAATATTCTTCCCCAACTCCATAATTCAAAGACATTAATTCTTCTTCAGTTTTCTTTATTCACTGTCCAGTTTTCACATGCCTATGAGGTGACTGAAAATAACACAGCCTGAGTCAGGAGCACTTTAGTCCTCAAAGTGACATGTTTGCTTTTTAACACTTTAAAGAGTTCTTCTGCAGATCTCCCCAATGCATCATTTAATTTCTTGACTGTTGCTTCCATGGGCACTGACTCTGGACTCAAGTAAAATGAAATCCCTGACAATGCCAATCTTTTCTCCATTTATAATGATGTTACTTATTGGTCCAGCTATAAGGATTTTTGTTTTATGTTTAGGTGTAATTCAAAATAGAGTCTATAGTCTTTGATCTTCATCAGTAAGTACTTCAAGTCTTCTCTGCTTTCAGCAAGCAAGGTGGTGTGAGCTGCAGATCATAGATTGTTAATAAGTCTTCCTTCTATCTTGATGCTGTGCTCTTCTTCCTATAGTCAAGCTTCTTAGATAATCTGCTCAGTATGCAGACTGAGTAAGTATGATGAAAGGACACAATGATTTATACCTTTCCTGATTTAAAACTACACACTATCTCCCTGTTTTGTTTGAATGACTGCTTCCTGGAATTCCATTCTTCTTAATGTCATCCATAATTTGTTGATTCCCACAGTCGAATGTCTTTGCACAGTCAACAAAACAGAGGTAAACATTTTCCTGGTATTCTCTGCTTTCAGCCAAGATCCATCTGACATCATCAATAATATCCCTCAATACATGTCCTCGTCTAAATCCAGCTTCAATTTCTAGTAGTTCTCTGTCGACGTACTGCTTCAACTGTTTTAATTATCATCAGCAAATTTTATTTGAGTGTGATATTAATGACACTGTTTGGTAATTTCTGTATTCCGTTGGATCACCTATCTTCAGAATGGGCACAAATATGGATCTCTTCCAGCAGGATGGTCAGGTAGCTGTCTTCCAAATTTCTTAGCACAGATGAGTGAGCGTCTCCAGTGTTGCATCCACTTGTTCAAACATCTCAATAGGTATTCTGTGAATTGCTAGAGCCTTATTTTTTGCCAAGGCTTTCAGTGCAGCTTGGATCTCTTCCTTCAATACCATCGGTTCTTGATCATATGCTACTTCCTGAAATGGCTGAACTTTAACTAACTTTTTCTGGTATAATGACTCTGTATTCCTTCCATCTTCTTTTAAAGCCTCCTGTGCCATTCAACATTTTGCCCATAAAATACTTCAATATTGCAACTTGAGACTTGAATTTTTTCTTTAGTTCTTTCAAAGAAATGCCAAGTGTATTTTTCTATTTTGGTTTCTTAACTCCAGGTCTTTGCATGGTTCATTATAATATTTTACTGTCTTCCTAAGTCACTCTTTGAAATCTGCTCATCTCTTCACTTTTTTCATTCACTTTTGCTACTCTACATTGAAGAGAGCAAGTTTCAGAGTCTCTTCTGACCTCCTTTTTGTCTTTTCTTTCTTTCCTGTCATTTAAATGACATTTTGCTCTCTTCATGTATGATGTTCTTACACTACTCATCTGGTCTTTGGTCAGTAGTAGTTTTCAATGTGTCAAATCTATTCTTGAGTTGGTCTCTAAATTAAGGTGGAATATATTCAAGGCCATACTTTGGCTCTAGTGAACTTGTTTTAATTTTTTTTAGCTTCAACTTGAGCTTGTATTATGAGCAACTAAGGGTCTATTCTGACTGATACTGAGCTTCCCTATCATTTCTTTCCATATACATGGTCAATTTGGTTCCCATGTATTCCATCCAGTAAGATTCATGTGTACAGGCACCATGTTTATGTTGCTGAAAAAAGGTATTTCCAATGAACAGGTCATTGATCTTACAAAATTCCAACATATGCTCTCTGGCATCATTTCTATCACCACGGCCATATTTCCTAACTACAGACCTTCAGGATATATCCTCAAATGTTCTTTTTGACAATAAATGTGAAGCTGCTCCACTTTAATTTGTCATTCCTGGCATAACAGACCATGTGACTGTGTGATTCAAAATGACCAACACAAATCCATACAGCTGACAATGCCCAGGATATCAATCTTCATGTGTTCCATTTCATTTCTGAACACTTCCAATTTTCCTAGATTCGTATTTCATCCATCCTATGCGCCAAATATTAATGGATGGTTGCAGCTGTTTCTTCTTATTTTGAGTCATGCCACGTCAGCAAATGAAGGTGGAAAGCTTTACTCCACCCATGTAATTAAGGTCAACTTGACTCTGAGGAGGCAGCTCTTCCTCAGTTGTATTTTGAGTGCCTTCAAACCTGAGGGACCATTTCAGCACTATATCAAACAATGTTCTATGGCTATTCATTAAGATTTTCACTGTCCATTTTTTTAAGACAGTGACTGCCAGGTCCTTTATCCTAGTCTGTCTTAGTTTGGAAGTTCCGCTGAAACCTGTCCACTATGCCTGCTGGCATTTGAAATACCACTTATTTCTCAGTTTGTCATACTATGATAGCTTGCATGTTGCTGTGATGATGTTGGAAACTAAGCCACTGGTATTTCAAGAAAGAATACTAATTCTGAGGTTTATTCTGCACAATAGGCTCTTAAAAACTTAGATCCTAACCCCCCCAAAAAATGGTTTCTGACTATACTAAAAGTGTCACTGTGATAACATTTACCTAGTCCTTACTATATGCAAGGCACTGAGCCTTTGTTCATCTTATCTTTCTTAAACTTACTACTTACGAGGTGCATATTATGGGTTATCACTTCCTAAAGTGACAAGGGAAATTGTGACTGAGAGGTGAACGAATTTGTCCATGGTCTTGTAGCATAAAAGTGGCAGTCCGGAGATAGATTCACATAACAGCCACCCTAATGGACTCAAACATACCAACAACTATCAGGATGGGACAATGTTTTGCTCTTTACAGATAGGGTCACCATGAGTCAGAGGTGACTTGAGGACAACTAACAACATCCAACTCTAATGCGATACACTTTCTGCTCCTCTATTATTACCTTGGGAAATGGTTTATGCAATGAACTTTAAAAATCACAATTCTGATATGTAATAGAATTATGTAAACATAACATAAACAATCCAAAATAATGGCTTTTTAAAACATTCGAAGTAGGACAGAATGTGTAAGCCAAATATCTACTGAATGTTTTCATACAATATGAAAATTTCTTACTGTTTTCCATTCATGGAAATAATTCATAATAGTTTTTTGAAGCTTTCAAAATTAAATGAACTTCAGATTACAAGGCCAAAGCATAATCTAAGGATACTCTAATACCTATAAACATTATTCTGAAATACTTCTTAAGTACCAAAAAGTATTTTTTAACTAAAAGCATGTAAGACTATGGCAAACGTAATAAAATACAGCAGAAAAACCCACATGGAGAGGTTCTATCACTTTCTAGGACATAACCATGAGCTTTTCTCCGTATCTCAGTTTCCACAGCTATAAATTAAAGGGCAGTATTATTGTTGTTGTTGAGTGATCTGAAATCCTTTGCCCTTCCTGAAAAACCCAAAATATGCTATAATTCATAAAAAAGTAACTACAATCTCAAATCAGACACTAATTTATAATGACTGGCATGTAAATACAGATTATTGTTGGGTTTTTTGTTGGTTTGTTTTTTGATGACAAATATTAAGAAATAAAATACAATTAACCAATCTACTAACATATGAAAACAAGCTTACTAAAAATCTACTCCTACAATTACAACATCTATCATGTCAAAGTTATTTTATCATTTAAAAGTCATTGCAAACAAATTTCTAAAAATTAAGTTATTTTTACCAAACCAATTTAATTGTCAGAAGAGTTTTAGTACTAAACATAATACATGTAACATTTTACACGATTCAAAATTTCAACCCCTGATAATATCTACATAAGGTATGAATGCTCCAACATCGCCCTTGTTACTTTTTAAATTACCTGAAATTTTTCAGCTGACCATAATTAAATCTTTATTTACTTTTAAATACTTTAATAAATCAGAAAGCCTTCTTATAATCAGTTATACTTACTGTAACTTACATAACCTGATGCTCCTAGAAACTTAAAATAAGAACTTAGTATTAACCTAAGATCAGTAACAGCATATGAACAAAAAATGATGAAGCATGATTGTTTCTTAAGAAAACAATTTTAGTAGGTATCTACCTGTGTCAGTTACAATAAGTGCAGACCTGCCTGTTTTCATTTTTTTTAACTTTTCCCTTCCTGGAAAGACACCACTACTTTGTCTTTGTAGGGTATTGACAAACTCAGTCAATTCACACTTCCACATTGATATGTGATGCAATCTTGAATGAGAATAGAAGTCTGAAATAAAATTGCACTCTGAAGGTTTGGATGGCACTGAAGGTGCTGCCTTGCTAAGAGTAGGTACTGAAGAAGTGCTTTTTGTGCTTGAAGGCCCCTGAACAGTGGATTGGTGAGCACCATTTATTTTAGTGGTACTATGCAAAGATGATAATGAGGAGGAGTTAGTTCTGTGTGGATTCCGCACAGCATCTGTGTTTCTGTTGCTTTGTTGCAACTGCTGCACAGCGCAGTCTCTGAAGTCAGTGCTGCTCTTCTCAGTCACGTTCTCCTCCTGGGCAGAGTCTGGAGAAAGCCTGCAGGCAACACTGTTGCCCATGGGCACCAAGCAATCCTGTGTCTTTAAGGCACCTTTAGAGCTATGCGCGTGTCCATTAAAAATGGCAGTGCTGTCTCTGTGATGTGGAATTCCATTTTGTTTCCGTCCTGGCAAGATCTGCTCCAGCTCCACAGAACTAAAATCATTATTTGTATCTTCTTCATTCCAACTGTTTATTCCATTGACTTTGATTTCATTTTCTGTCTCAATCTTCTTAATTATGTGATTTCTAAAGCAGGAAAAAATTTTTATTTAAATTAGTAATTTCTGACTTTCAAGCTAAAACAACTTTTTCATTTCAACATTTTCTCAGTAATACAGACTTCAGTATTTTCCCCACTAAACCTGAAAACTTAAACCACAAATTTTGTATTCTTTCTGCTCCAACAAAAGCTAAACCAAAGAAGCAAGAAAAGGAAAACTCTAGAACATTAACAGTCTTCTAGTTCCCACCCCTCTCATTTTTTCAGTTTCAGTAAGAAATACAGTGGAATCTGGTTCACAGTTGAACAAAAATTCAAAATACTGTTTTCAATTACTTTTTATACCTGAATATAATTGGATTCTACTAGCTTCAAATGCCCAGTTCATAGCACAGTACCTGGCATTTAACAGGCATTCAATAAATATCTGCTGAATTAGTAACAGTATGAATAATTCGCATAAAAACAGATAATAAACTTTATTTAAATTCTTATTTTTAGTTTTACTTTTAGTTTTACTAAAAGCACTGTTCAACTTATTAAATAAAATACTGCTACAATGTGATTCAGTTCTCTGAAGCCAGTTAATTTCACTCAGGAAAAACTACTAACACAGAGTATATAATATTCATTAAATCTATGGGACTGTTACACAAGTAGATTAAAATGTTAAGAACCAGGTCAATGTATACAGTAATATTTGTACCTAGAAAAATGAGGATAGTTCTCTACTGATAAGGGAACTGACTTCTCATTTCTAAGAAAAGCGTATTTAGGTATCACGTGGTCCAAGGAAATCCGGACCAAATTTTCTGAAGACAGGTTTATAAATGCGAGCCCTATGACAAATGTCATGCTAAATTCATATCCTGGCGCCTCTAGATGTTTGCCTGGTTCTCCTCTACAATGAAGAAAAAAATCCATTTGCATTCGTAAGAATCGACATAACAAAAACAAAAAGCTGAATTACGTAGTAATAATTTCTTGTGCTTAGAAATGTCCACAGCATTAATTTAACAGTAGTTCAGGCTCCAATGAAAGGGTAAAACAAAAACCAAACCCACTGCTGTCAAGTCAGTTCTGACTCACAGCAACTCTACAGGACAGAGTAGAACTGCCCTATCAGGTTTCCAAGGCTATAATCTTAATAGGAAGCACATAGCTGCATCTTCCTCCTGCAGAGATACTGGTGGGTTCAAACTGCCAACCTTTCAGTTAGCAGCAGAGTGCTTTTACCACCACACCACCAGGGCTTAATAATGGACTGCCATGCATTAATTACTACCTGGGTACAGGTAAGACTACCACAGTATTACCAAAAGTCCTTCATCCTAATACTAACTTGGTACATTAGTAATGACAGTCTGACTACACATCAAAGTCACACATGAGTCAGATTCAAAGCATTACCACCCATTTCTGGGTTGGATCTGGTTCTGGTTGACTATCTCATGGAATATATGAAGCCAACTCTGAGTAGATCCAATCCTCACAGATGATCACACCATGAAAGGGAAAAAGAAGAGAAACTAGAAACAATTAAAAGAGGAAGAGAAGAAAACCTAATTTGTCATGTCAAAGAAAGTCTGGCCTTTGAGATAAGGATAACCTAGGGGAGCAAAAAGTCACATTTTTAAAGAACTTCACAGAATGTATCGAATATACCAAAAAATATCACAAAAAGCAACAAAATTAAAGCAAGTAAGAAAGTCTTATATCTAGGATTCTGTGCCAACACTTGAGGATTCTTTACATGTATAACAGCAATAACATGCAACAGGAATACATATACTGGCAAGAAAATAAAATAAGTTAAATATATCACAGTAAGATAAATATTTATTAGACAATGGCAAAAACGTATTAAGAAGTAAAAACTAATAGGTAAAAATCTTCCTAAAATTATCACAAAGAAAAATTTCAAAACATATGCATTCTACTTTTAGTGGTGTGGTAAGAGTAACAGGAAGCTGTGTGTTCTGTGGAAAGGTTTTCTGCTATTATTTACTGTACGTTAACAGTATTTTAAAAATCAAAAGTTTTAGGTAAATGTGAAAAATATAAATATGATTATAAGTTAATACAAGTTGAAAAAACAAATGACAACAACAAAAATCACAGGAGGGACTGATACTGGATCCTCCCAGGTTAATCAGACTCCTGGTCTTTTGGAAAAAATATAGCCAACTCCCAAAGAAAGCAATTTAATAAATAAGGTGTAGGCTAATGATAATGAACCTGATATACAAGTTAAGGCAACACACCAATTAACTGTGAAACCAAATTATTCAGTATTATTATAATTAAAGCTTAAATCAATGTACTTTTAAAAATCAGACACATTGGAGCACAGTCTAGACTCACCCCCATACTTGAAGGTCACCAACTAAACTTCTATTAATATATTTGCATATTTAGAATTGTTACGAATTTGCAATTTTTCACAAATAAGCTAAAAATGATAGCATTGTCTTTAATACAAAACAAAAGAAGTTAATTCAATTTTTGAAAAAGAAACAAACTGCCTCTGTGAAAATAATTGCTTTTAGGAAAATACATGAAAAAATTTACTACTAATAATTTAAGATTTATTGGTCTAACATGGGAATATAATAGGACTAGAAAAATACATCATATTTCATGAAACTTTCATTGTAAAAATAATTTTTAGGTAAAACACTCCACACACACATTTCACTACGTTTAACACAGGGAATGGTCAGATTTGTTTCTGTCTGTCTTCAGGAGAGTGGGGGCCATTCTCATTGCTAAAAAGCAGCTGTGTAGTACTCCCAACTTAGACAAACTTACACCCTGTTGTTGAGCTGTTTGGCTATATTGCTTGGACCTGGCATAGGATCTTCAGGTTTGCATACAGGATTAAAGTTGAGACTTTTCTGCACACTGGACTGCTTGGTGTACAGCTGATATGGAATGTAGGACAGGAGTCGTCCAGCTTTAATGCTGAAACAAAAAAGCAGTACAAATTCAGAGCTGAATACTTGAACAAGCTTCATGAAAAATAAATGTTCTTAATGATAGAAGAATCTAAACAACAATAAATTGTTTTCTTAGCTTATTCTTTCTTCCTATTTTAGTGGTCCTAAAGCAATATAATTTCTCTTAAACACTTAAGAATATGACACTCAACCCATGAAAAGACATATAGTATACCTAAAATTTTTAACAATCAGTGGTCAACAATCTTATGTGAAGGGATGAAAAAAAAATCAAAAGTACTAAGCCAGATGCTGTTGAGTCAATTACAATTCATGGCAACCCCATGAATGTCAGAGCAGAACTGTGCTCCATGGCTAATTTTTCAGAAGATGATCACCAGCCTTTTCTTCTGAAGCACCTCTGGGTGGACTAGAACCTCCAACCTTTCAGTTAGCAGCCAAGCAAGTTGGATTCCACCCAGGGATTCCACAGTTGGACTTACCAGTATTTTGATCACCATGGTTTTAAAATATACTTGTTGTCTTCAAGTAAGATGAACTATTTATTTTTCTTAATTTACTTAAATAAAAATGAAAATTAGTAACTTTCATAGGAATGAAGTCTATTAAGCCCTATACTAAGTCTGCTCATAGTCCAAAGAAACCAAACCCACTGCTGGTAAGTTGATTCCAACTCAAAGCAGCCCTACAGAACACAGCAGAACTGCCCTCATAGGATTTCCTCCACTGTAATCTTTAGAAGAAGTGTGCCACATCTTCCTCCCATGGAGTGGCTGGCTGATGGGTTCAAACTGCTGACCTTTCCATTAGCGCCCCAGCTCTTACTCATTTGCACCACCAGGAATCTTCATGGCTTTAATACGCACTGCTGTCAAGTCAGATCCGACTCATAGCGACCCCTCCTTGGGTTTCTGAGGCAGATCACTACGGAATTAGACTGCCCAACCTTCCTTCTGAGGAGGGGCTGGTGGGTTTGAATCACCAGCCTTCTGATTAGCAGTCAAATGCCTTATGCACTATGCCACCAACCCTCCTTCACATAATTAATATAGAATCATCAAGATTTCGTTTTTCCAGAGTAACTAAATCTGGGATAAGGATTTTCAACTTTCATAAACATTAGTCATTTGTCCTTATGATATTCATGTTAGCTCTGTTAAATGGAAAAAACTTTAAAACAAAAATACAGGACAGAATAAAGGATCTCAAACTCTCAAGAGTATTAAATAATTTATATTATTTTCATGTGTGTTAAAAGTAACAGAGGCAAGACCATTTGAGAATACAAACTCTAAGAAGGCAGAAACTATCCAAACATTTACTGTTTTTCAAACATGACCACAGAAACTAAAGGTATGGTACTAGATGGTACTGGGACATAACTGAAACCTCCGAACACCTATTTTCATTTGTTCTTCAAAACCAAAACTAACTTAATTAAAGGTCTTACACTGGTTCTTGCTTTCTAGTAAATTGAGGTATCTATGACAACTGTACTTTAAAAATATAATTTGTACTTCAAATTAAAAATAGCCAACCAATATATTTATGCTAGCATCCAAATTTTACAATAGGTTTCTTATTTATCAGGAAAAATTTCAAAGGCATTCCTTAATTATTTTGAGAATAAACAAGTAACAGAATAAAATTACTTGCTTATTGTTTCATAAATCCAGAAGTTTTAACTATTTCAAATAACGCTACACAAACTTTTTTTAAAATAGTAATTGTGAATAAAAGAAAATACAATACACAAAAACAGAAATGTATTATATCCTTTATAGAATTATAATCCCTGTGCCATCAAGTTGATTCCAACTATGTGTATTTAGTAATTCTACTTAAAGTTACCCTAAAATATATCCAAAGACTAAAACTACTAAATTCTGGTGGCAAAGAACAAAATAGTTATGTATAACATGTTCCAATTTTCATTAACCAAAGTAGATGTATTATCACAGGCTAAAAGTCTTACGAAGATTACATTTAAATATCTGAATTAAAATCCTAAAGTCAGGACATTTATTAATTTACTTTATTTTGTATCAAACCAACTTTTTTTCCTTTAATAGCTGATTTCAACTGCCTGTCTATGGATCTCTGTCCTTTTATAGTACTATCTCTTTCGGCTCATCTGCTTTCTTTCCCTCTGAGCAGAAGTAGAAGTAAGTCACAACTGAAGCAGAATCCTAACTTTGTCTCTATCCTTTCTTTCCATTATGTGTGGCTATAATAAAGAGATAAGCAGAGAGTGAAACCATACCCAATGTGCCAGGAACACGTATTGCTAAAACCAAAGTGCAATGAACTGAAGTAATGTCCTATATATATTGTGGTAGCCTCTCCCACCCTACTGACTGGCATGCTGAGGTAGGCACAACTGTGGTCACACACAAAGGGATGTAGGATCTTGTTTAACTCCTAGCAACTGCCGTGCCACCCAGCAAGGCTGTAAATCTTTACAGAAGCAGACTGCTTCTTGTTCTCCATGGAGTAGCTGGCAGGTTTGAACCGCCAACCTTTTGGTTAGCAACCGAATGCTTTAAACACTGCACTAGAGCTCCTTAGCATAACTTTTAGGCTTATATAATAAGTAAATCCATAGACATTATTATAAAATAAGAGAGCCAATTAAATACTGTGGGTCTCAAATCGGACATGCTCAGAGATAGTTGGTAAGAAAGAATTAAAGCACTACAATAATGTTAGACAAGGAATTCTTTGTAATTATCCTTGTTCATCATTTATCCATCTACAAATACATGGGCAAGTAACATTATCTGGAAGTATTTTTAAGAGATTTTCTTTTTAAAACTCTCTCAAGGAATTAATTTCCAACATTACTAAATTTTCAAATGCTTATCCTAAGCACAAAAGAAGTGGATCTACATTTTCCACTATTCTGCTTACAAATGATTTTAAGGGGGAGGGGGGTGCGCAAATATTAAAATGCAAATGGAAGAGTGGATACAAAGAAATTCTTCACTTTACCAAAATAAATTACTAAGGATTTCTTTATATACTGAATTTTTCATATACATTGAAATCACATTCTGATGCATATGGAAGAGTTTATATTTCATAAACTGAAATAGTCACCCACTTTCAGGACTCCCAAGTCTTGCTTTGTCATACAACCCCAAAAAGTTATCTCTGAAGCAAACTTGTATCTAACCATTCTCTGAATCATTTATTATTTCTATCAAGACCAATGACTTTACACTGGCAGTTTTACTCAGATTCTGGGATATTTTGCAAAAAGAAAGATAGAAATAAAATCACTACATCAATTTCTATTTCAAAGTTACTATAGTTGGTAGTAACAGTGTTTTCTTTATACAAAATAATTCTGCACAACCAATGTTTTTACTCTTCCCAGCCAATGTACCATCATTCTCAACTGAGAAACAGTACCTTTCCATCCATTCAGACATCCATCCTCTTCCTTGTTCTAAAGTGTATTTAAGGCAAGAAAGTATCTAATCATGTGCCAAGAAAAGAAACTGAGCTATCTTCCCTATTATTCCAACATTAAGCAAAAATCATCCTTATGCATTCAAAATGCAGATTCTCTCTGCCTTTTCTCCATTACCTAAACTTTCCAACCACCATCTTTTATCAAGGCAAGAGAGACCATGATCTTAGAAAAGGAAATAAACAGGTGTTTAAATATGTTCCCTTCCCCTTTTTTTTTTTTTGGTAACTACAAATACAGAATCATGCTATTCGTTCTTCAGTTCCTAAGAGTTTATTTTCTAATAAAATACTACATTCACTAAGTCATTGGGGTGTAGTTGGAAATGCGTGTTGTGTAGGGGTACCCAAGTAAAAGTAATTTTAGAAGAATTTTGTACTGCTGTGAGAGAAAAATGAAAATGATACTAAGATTATTTTTAAAAAGCCAAATCTATACTAGAAACCAGAGTAATGAAAATTTCTATAAGGAGTAAATTAAAGCAGGGCATAAATACCTAAGGTAAATGGAAAATACATATATATATACATACACACACACACACACACACATAAAACTTCAATGTACTTTTATTTAAGTGAGTTGAGTAAACACTGTAATGTTTACAATATAATGAGACACCAACCTAAAGTTTTAGCCTATATAAAATATGAGATCTTGAGATCATCTAAGTATATCCTGAATGTGCTAACGATTATGATTTGGAAGTACAGAAAGGAAGAATGAACACCAATTGGGAACCAGTGTGCTGGCATGGGTTGGAGTAATAAATCACACCATGAACTCTCAAGTGACAGCCGACTTACTTAAAATCTAGCCATGGGAGAAGGAAGGTTCCTATGCTACAAAAAAATTCAACACAAAGTCAAGAACAATGTTTTTAAACCATGCTCTACTGCAGTCCTCAGGTTTGATAGGACAGTGAGGTGAATCACAGCAGTTATCCATTATCTATTCTACACTTCAAACTTCACTGTAAAATTGTCTGAAGAAAAGAATTATCACAAAAATTTGAAAACCACTAACTTACACCATACACTAGTGTTAAATTTACAAGGCAAAGGCTTTAGCAACATAATCTCACACCTTCAATTAATGTGCACACGCTTCTCATTAAAGGACTCCCCTGCCTCTAAGAAGTCATGGTTCCATAATCATGCCTACAATAACTCAGGTTTAATGGCACATACATAGACACCAGGGAATTATAATCAAAGCAAAATAAATACCCCACACATTTAGAAGTGGTAGTTGCTTTTTTAAATAGCTCAAACTAAAAACAGAAAAATGATAGAAGAGAATATAGTATATATCATCAAGTAGCTAACGTAATTTTTTTAACCCAAAGCATAATAAACTCTTATTAAAACACTGCCAAGAAGAAAAGATCAACAAGATTAGGATTCAAATGGGGAAGAAAATAACACCATGATTTAACTAAAAGGATCCCATACTATAATCACATATTATAATCATATAGTAAACACTGGAAATTTATACATTAGGATATATTCCCCAACTGTGATGCATCTCCACATGGCCCAATTCATTTCTAACAAGCTTAATTACACTGCAAAGAGCATACCCAAAACTGGAGTCAGGAAATCTGGATCCTAAATCCTGTTCTGTTCTTGGATAAATCAGTTAACCATATTCTAAACCAAACTCACTGCTGTCGAGTCAAACCTGACTCACAGCAATCTCTCCTTGGGTTTTTGAGGCAGTATCTCTACAGAAGTAGATTGCCCAGTCTTCCTTCCAAGGAGTGGCTGGTGGGTTTGAACCGCACTCACTGCTATCAAGTTGACTATGACTCATAGCGAACCTCATTGGGTTTTTGAGGCGGTAGATCTTTATGCCCGATCTTCCTTGTGTGGAGCAGCTGGTGGGTTTGAACTGTCATCTTTCTGGTTAGCAGTCAAATGCCTTAGGCACTGTGCCACCAGAGCTCCTTTTATGGGAGGGCTAATAAAGTTAACCATATATATAAGCATATGCCAATTACATATGTCTTATTATAGTGTAACCATAATATAGCTAATGTAGGTTAACCACATTAATGTAGGCTGACTACGGTTCAAA
The DNA here is from genome assembly GCF_000298275.1 of Orycteropus afer afer. Lineage (NCBI taxonomy): Eukaryota > Metazoa > Chordata > Mammalia > Tubulidentata > Orycteropodidae > Orycteropus > Orycteropus afer. The sequence continues at coordinate 10,158,287 of NW_006921604.1, forward strand.
CCCACCAGCCGCTCCACACAAGGAAGACTGGGCATAAAGATCTACTGCCTCGGAAACTCAATGGGGATCGCTATGAGTCGAAATCAACTCGATGGCAGTGAGTTTGGTTTTTGGTTTTTTCTCATGTACAAGGACCTCTTATACCACAGTGGTTAATGTATTTGGCTGCTAAGCAAAAGCCCAATGGTTAAACCCACCAGCCGCTCCATGGGAGAAAAATGAGGCAGTCTGCTTCTGTAATGATTTATAGCCTTGGAAATTCTATGTGGCAGTTCTACTCTGCCCTATAAGGTCCCAATTACTCAGAATCACCTCAATGGCAGTAGATTTTGGTTCTCATATACAGAGAAGCTCTGATGGCTCAGTGGTTAAAGCATTTGGCTGCTAACCAAAAGGTTAGCGGTTTGAAAACACCAGCTACTCTGCAGATGTGGCAGTCTGCTTCTGTAGAGATTAAAAAAAAAAAAAAAAAAAAATTCACTGCCATCAAGTCAATTCTAACTCATAATAGCCCTCTTTGGGTTTCCGAGGTAGTAAAATCTTTACCAAAGTAGACTGCCCAATCTTCCTTCCGTGGAGTACCTGGTGGGTTTGTGCCTTAGGCACTACACCATCAGAGCTCCTTTCTGTAAAAACTGCAGCCCTGGAAATCCTAAGCAGCAGTTCTACTCTGTCCTATATAGTCGCTACAAGTCAGAATCAACTCAATGGCAGTCAATGGGATTGGTTTGGGTTTTGGTTCTCTTATACCCAAGGAGGCAAATAGGCCATAAAATCATGATATTCAAGGTTACTTTCAGTTATTTAAAAACAGATGATTAATCCTGACTCTAAACTAAAATAAAATTCATTAATTTTTTTTTTTTTTTTTTAACTTCTCTGGGAATTTTCCCTCCCTCTTCTCCGCCCATCTCTGGTAACCAACAAAGTTTCCTTCCACATATAAACCTTTCCTTGACTTTTTACAAGAGACGACTAATACAACATTTCTTCTCCTGTAACTGACTTATATTTCACTCAGCATAATGTCCTCCAAGTTGATCCCTGTTATATGGTATTTTGTAGACTCTACATTATTCTTCAGAGTTGCACAGTATTTCATTGTATGTATGTACCACAGTTTCATTATCAAACAAAGTCAATTTTTTCATTTATAACTATCTTGGTTACCTTTCTTATTGTACTATCTCACTCGCTAGTTGCATTCAGGGCAACAAAAAGAACAGCTGGGGCAAAGAAAACAACTGTAACCATAATCCAAATTTCCTAAGGAGATTTAGTCCCACCCCCAAAAGTCCTTTCACTTCCCACTTCCACACTACCCATGTATCTCCCCTACTCCTTTCAAAGCAAAACTGTTAACATCCCAGGTCAAAATTATAGCCCCAGCACAAATGTTTGTTAAGTGACAACACAGCTGAACTCTGAAGTAGCACTAATTTCTTACACTAAAAACTTCACAATTCCTTTATAAAAAGACACACAAGCTAAAAGCCTACGTTCAATCCTGCATAACAGATTGACAGTGACTAGGTAGCTTTAAGGAGCTCTGGTAGCACAGTGTCTAAGGCACTTGACTGCTAACCAGAAGACTGGCAGTTCAAACCCACCAGCCACTCCTCAGAAGGAAGATGGGGCAATCGACTTCCGTAGTGATACTGCCTCGGAAACCCAAGGAGGGGTCACTATGAGTCGGATCCGACTCAACGGCACATAACAACAAAAACAGGTAGCTTTAGGCAGTCTGCACAAATTATTCCAGATCTATGCCTGACCAGCTATAGATAAGCCTTCTTTTAGAAATGAGCAAATGAGGTTCAGAATGACCACCTAATTGTTCTCAAAGTTACACAGGTACTGCATTTACCAAGTATAGATGTGAACCCAGGTATGTCTCCAGACACAGTAGACCCTTTCTACCACTATATGTTGTTCTCACTGAATCTGTGATCCCATATGCACTGCATAAAGCAACTGCACGTATTAAACTTGCTGAGTAAGTTAATGAAAGTAGTCAAAATTAATGAAACCAGAAGTGTGGATATTTATGTATATATGTATGTTTATCAACTAACTAAACTCACTGCCCTTGAGTTGAATCCGACTCATAGTGACCCCTCCTTGGGTTTCAGAGACGATATCAATATGGAAGTAGACTTCCTAATCTTCCTTCCAAGAGCGGCTAATGGGTTTGAACCACCAGCCTTCTGGTTAGCAGTCAAATGCCTTAGGCACTACACCACCAGAGCTCCTATGTATGTGTAAACCAAACTCACTGCTGTGGAGTCAGATTTGACGCACAGCGACCCCTCTTTGGGTTTCCAAGGCAGTATCACTACAGAAGTAGATTGATCCACCTTCCTTGCAAAGAGTGGCTGGTGGGTTTGAACCGCCAGCCTTCTGGTTAGCAGTCAAATGTCTTAGGCACTGTGCCATCAGAGCTCCCATGTATGTGTATAGGTATGTATAAATATGTATACAGTGGGCATATATGGATGCAAAAATCATACCTATTGTTGTCAAGTCAATTTTGACTCATAGTGACCCTACAGAGCAGAGCAGAACTACCCAAAACAATTTCCAAGGCTGTAATTTTTACAGAAGCAGACTGCTTCACCTTTCTTCCATGGAGCAGCTGCAGATTCAAATTCCTGACCTTATGGTTAGCAACCAAGTGCTAAACAAACCACTATGCAACCAGTGCTCCTTACCTATATGCAGGTGTATATATCTTTTAGTGTATGAATCCATATACAACTCATATATACAACAAAGCACATACATAAATGGATACTTAATAAACACCTCGCAGGTTTGATTTACAGACTCTGAAGGCTTAGGATCATATTTTCATAGGATGACTCAGTCAACTAGCATAGTGTAGTTCATAAAGTTCATGTTCTACATCCTAATTTATTGCGTGGTATCTGGGTTCTTAAGAGCTTATAAGCAGCCATCTGGAATTCTAGTAAGATGGCAGAATAGGCAGACAGACTGCAAAGACCCTCTTCAAGAAAGAAAAGGAGAACCAATTAACACAGATAAAGAAGATAATCCTGAAGGCCTGAGCTTTGAAGGGAAAGATATAGAAGTAGACTAAACCCCAACTAGTAGAAGAACTTGCATGAAAACACCAAAAAAGGAGATATACAGAGCTGCAATCTGTCAGCGATCCTGAGGGCACAGACAGCTTGGATATTGCCAAGAGGTATCAGGACCTAAGAATTAACCTGAAAATCAGCCCTGCTACCCAGGGGCTACACGGAGGACTGCACTAGTGGCTGGTGAATAAAAGGGGAAGCAGTGAAGAGGAAGGCAGGCTGAGCCATGGACTTTTGCCTGTCCAGAGGATGCAGCCATTTTGAATGTTTACAAGCAGTTAGATGATTGTGGATATTTAAAGTGATAGCGTTCTCCTAGATTCCAGGGACTTAAGAATAGGCTTCACTTGCTGGGAATAGCAAGGACATTCCAGACGCCAGTGACTGGAAATGTGCGATATCCCTCCTGTTACTCTTATACCCCACACCCTCTTGGTGAACAGAGGTGTGACCATCCCTCACTCCCACCTACCTTCCAGGCTGGCAGGAATTCCATCCCAGTCTGTGTGCTCAGAAGGAGCCAGGATGTCCTGCCCAGATTTTTTTTTTCAGTTAGTTTGGTTTTGTCTGTTTTAAAATTATTATTATTATCCTTTTTATTATTATTCTTCCTTTCCCAGGTCCTACTTTTCAACTTTTCCTCTCTTCCCTGTTCCTGGTTCCCATTTTTCTCTTTCTCATGGTTAACATCATTCCTTGCATTTTTCACAATTTTTCTTCATTATTCTACTCTACCTCTTTTCCCTTATTGCCCTCTCCCCAGATACTCAGGGATTTTCTTCTTTTATTCCTTTTCCTTTTCTTGGATATTGTTCCTCTGTGTTTACACAGTGGGTTTTTTGCCCACTTGCTTTTAATTTTCTCATGGTTATTCAATTACTGTTTTTGTCTAACTGAATGGGAGACACCAACAGTGCCCACCCATAAGACACAACTACACCCAAACCTCCAGCGGGTTCACCTACCGAGTGAGAGCCACCACTTCCTTCACTACCAACTGACCAACAATAAACCACCACCAAGAAAAGGCTGACTCATCCTTAACTAATCTTGACAGTTAACAGAAATCTAACACAACAAGGTCCCAATGTCTCAGAGACAAAAGACCATGACAATCCACACAAAGAAGCAAGATAAAGTGGTATAAACAAGGGAGCAGGATATAGACCCAGGACACATCCCTGAGGAAAAACCAGCAATGGAACTCCCTGATGAGGAATTCAAAGAATTATATTTAGGTATCTTCAAAGGATTGAGAGACAGATCAAGGAAAACACTGACAAAATTAAGGAAAACACAGAGACAACCCTAACAATTTTGAAAGACAATACAAGAACAAAATGACAAAATAAATGAAAAATTAGAAATGATACAAAATCTACACATAGAAATCCAGAACATTAATACTAAATGTGTAGAAATAGATAATATATCGAAGAGCCAAAGGAGTAGAACTGAGTCAGTGGAAGACAGAATTAATGAGATTGAAGATAAATATCTGAATACTTCTTTGAAAGGGGATCAATCAGAAAAAAGATCAAAACAAAATGAAGAAAGCCTAAGGTTCATGTGGGATAGCATCCAAAGGAATAACCTATGTGTCACTGGAATTCCAGAACAGGAAGAAATCAAGAAAACCACTGAGAAAATTGTCCAAGATTTGTTGGAGGAGAACTTCCCTGACAGGATGAAAGATGAGAATATATCCATTCAGGAAGTCCAAAGAACCCCAAACCAGATAGACCCCAAAAGAAAAACACCAAGACATATCATCATCAAACTCATCAAAACCAGAGACAAAGAAAGAATCCTGAAAACAGCACGGGAAAAACAAGGGGCAACAAATTAGACTAAGCTCGGATTTCTCAACAGAAACCATGCAGGCCAGAAGACAGTGGCATGGTATATATAAAACACTAAAAGAGAAAAATTTCCAACCAGGAATTACGTGTTGCTGTTTGTTGTTAGGTGCTGCTGAGTCATTTCCGACTCATAGCGACCCCATTCACAGCAGAACGAAACACTGCCCGATCCCGCGCCAGCTCCACGATCCCTGCTATACTTGAGCCCATCATCGCAGCCACCGTGTCAATCCATCTCATTGAAGGCCTCCCCCTCTTTCGTCAACCCTCCACCCCTACCAAGCATGACATCCTTCTCCAGGGAATGGTCCCTTCTCACAACATGACCAAAATAGGTGAGACGAAGTCTGGCCATTCTCGCTTCCAAGAAGCATTTCGGGCGCACTTCCTAAAAGACAGATCTGTTAGTTCTTTTAGCAGTCCATGGTACTTTCAGCATTCTTCACCCACACCACAACTCAAAAGCATCAAATCTTCTTTGGTCTTCCTTATTCATTGTCCAGCTCTCACATGCATACGAGGCAACTGGAAATATCATGGCTTGTATCAGGCGAGCCTTAGTCCTAAAGTAGACATCCTTGCTCCTCAGCACTTGAAAAAGTTCCTTAGCGGTTGGATCTTCCCAATGCTACACGTCATCTAATGTCCTGACTGCTGCTTCCATCGGCATCTATTGTAGAACCAAGCAACATGAATTCTTTGACAACCTGAATCTTTTCTCCATTTATTGTGATGCTGCTCACTGGTCCAGTTGTGAGGATTTTTGTTTTCTTTATATTGAGACGTAATCCATACTACAGACTGTATTCTTCAACCTTCATCAGTAAGTGCCTCGTCATCCTCACTTTCAGCAAGCAAAGTTGTATCGTCTGCATATCTCAGGTTGTTAATGA